>NC_138862.1:92038034-93238034 GCF_965194805.1 Balaenoptera borealis
TATTCCCCATGTGACCCTGAGCAAATTCATCTACTTCTCTGCACCTTAGTATTTTCTTCATTAAAATGGAGAAAATAACTGAACCTCCACATGGGGCTGAGATGATAGTTCCATGTTATAATGCAGGGCCTTGATCTTAAAAGGCTCTCAACAAACTTTGACTATAATAATGATTATTGGTTTTGTTTTATTGTTATTATAAGATTTACAGACTACTGTGATACAGTTTTTGGAAGGTTTTCCCAAGTCAAAATGATCTTCCCTTATCTATTCCCCAAATCTACAGGAGTGGAGCATTTTGTTCTGTATAATACAGCTCACTCCACAGGTTACAGTTGATTGGACCAGTATGTATGTAAAGCTCCAGCTAGGGAGAGCAGAGATTTTGCCTCCTGGAAATTTGAAAGAGAATTAAGGTTAGGCTTGTAATATGTAAAACCAAGTGCTATATACATAGCCATTTGAGCCATGAGGCCAAGGACCATAGAACAGCTATTCACAGAAGGGAGAATAATGAAGCTGATTTGTAGGAAGAAAGAGAGATAAAAGATAAAGAGACAAATTAGTTTGGATTACTCATGGCCTTTTGTAGTTTCAGTCTTTCAGAAGACCTAGCCTTTAGATTCCATGATACAGTGACTTAAACTTATGTACCAGGCTATTTGGATTCTTCTTGCCTCAACGAATGTGAGAAGAACACCTCTTTGACCCTACACACATTAAATTCACAAAGAAATTGTTCAAGGGCCTGTTCTGTTAACTCTCAGATCCTTTAGCCTGACCAGTGATAGTGATATTAATTAGAGGGAGTGTAAGAGAACATTTGGTGAAGGAATTGATGAACGGCTTTCTTTGTAGAGAGCAACTGCTGTGCTGTGACACTAATCCATCTTTTGGGGGAAAGATTGGGAGAATGGTAACTTTGAATCACGAGCCTGAGTAGAGGGACTTGAGTGGGACCATGTGGAAAGTTTTAGAATGTAAAATGCATTTGCTACCACTGGAAGGTAAAAATGGAAGCATCCTGACTCATACCTTATAAGGCTTAATGTACAGAAAATCCCAATCTAGAAGCCTGGATTATTTTAATATTAGACAGGCCACATATGGTAGGCAATATAATGGCCCCCAAAGACATCCAAGTCCTAATCCCTTGAACTTTTGTGTACTTATTATGTTACGTGACAAAAGGGAATTCAGGTTGTACATGCAATTAAAGTTACTAATCAGCTGACCCTGAGATGGAGAGATTACCCTGAATTATCTTGATGGGCCCAATCTAATAACATGAGTCCTTAAAAGCAGAAGAGGAACAGACAGAAAAGAGGCTCATAGGGATGTGATGTGAAAAAGACTTGATCTGCTATTGTTTATGTTTCAGATGGAGGACGGGGACACAAGCCAATGAATGCAAGTGGCCTCTAGAAGTTGGAAAAGGCAGATTCTTCCTCAGGCTTCCAGAAAGGAACACAACCCTGTAGACACCTCAGTCTTAACCCAGGGAAGTCCACATTGGACTTCTGATCTATAGAACTGTAAGACAATGAATTTGTTTTAAGCCATCAAGTTCTTGTTAATTTGCTATAGCAACAATAGAAAACAAATACACCAGTGTATTCTACTTACTAAATTGAAATTATGTTTGTGATTTAAGGTGACCATAGGACTCTTCTATCCTGTGGGAGTGAAAAGAAAAGCTAGGATTTTCATCCAAGAAAGGAAAAGACCAAATCCATAAAGTTTAAAGGTGCAATGAAGAACAACAGTAAATTTAGGTTGTGAACATACCATGAATAATTATTGTTCAATCTGCTAGTTAATAACAAATGTGCTTTCATTAATTTCTTAATTCATTTAGGCTAAAGTTAGCTTGAATTTGGTTTTGTTATTTATAACCAAACAGTTTTAATGACTAAAAACTGTTAAGGATAATTATCTTAACAACAGGTACAAATGGCCTCAGGCAAGGCTGTTGAACACCATAGTCCTAGAATAGGAACAGTACTAGGGCTTCTTTTTTTTTTTTTAACCAGAAGAAATCATAAAACATGCTGTAAAAAAACACCTCCTTTCATCCTTAACAAAAGTGTCAAGAAAGTCAACACTATTTTATACACTGAGAACTGAGGCTCAAAAAAGTTAAGTAACTTTGTCAAGGTCATAAGTGATGGAACTGACATTCAAATCCCAGTCTTTCTGATATCAGAGCCCTATTATAGCATTCATTCACTCAGCAAATGTTTACTGATTAATTACTATGTACCCGACACTGTGATATCTAGCTTGCTCACATTTAATAAGGCCTCGTTTTGTACCAAGTAATTTACATATATTAATTCATGTAATCTTGGTTCTATTATTCTAATTGTACTAATTATGGTGTCCATTTTACAGATGACACCCAGAAAGGATAAGAAGCTTGCCTAAAAAAAAAAAAAAAAGCTGCTTGCCTGAGATTTTGCAAATGACAGAGCCAGGATTCAAACCAGCCAGTGTGGTTCTTAGTGACTCAGCCATTTATCTCTGCTGCTGCCTGTCCTAGGTGCTGAATATCTAGATGAAGTATTCTCTCACAAAGGTATATACTTGTTGGAGAAACAGATGAGAACAAAGCAAACAAACAAACAAATACTCATTGTAATAGGGTAACGTAAGACAAGGGCAGCATGTGATGTGAAAGAATAACAAGATGTCAAAAGATTTTTAGGGAAATAACATTTAAAACAGAGAGATAGGGGCTTCCCTGGTGGCGCAGTGGTTGAGAATCTGCCTGCCAATGCAGGGGACACGGGTTCGAGCCCTGGTCTGGGAAGATCCCACATGCCGTGGAGCAACTAGGCCCGTGAGCCACAACTACTGAGCCTGCGCGTCTGGAGCCTGTGCTCCGCAACAAGAGAGGCCGCGATAGTGAGAGGCCCGCGCACCGCGATGAAGAGTGGCCCCCACTTGCTGCAACTAGAGAAAGCCCTCGCGCAGAAACGAAGACCCAACACAGCCAAAAATAAATTAATTAATTAATTAACAAAACAAATTAAAAAAAAAACAGAGAGATAAAATGTGAGGAGCCAGCCATAGGAATGTTTGCAGGGTAGGGGGGGAGCATACTGGGCAGTACGAGAGAGAGCCTAGAGATAGAAAAGTACTGGGCCCGTCCTTTTAATTGAAGGAAGGCCACTCTGCCTGAAGCAAAGGCTTAGTTAAACAGGATTAAACAATGAGAACTGCAGCGCGAAATGGATAGATTTAATATTGGTTTTATGGTTCTTCATTACTTGAAATAAAATTTCCCCACAAAATTAATAATAAGAATTATTAATCAAAAAATCTTATTTTCAAGATGAATTATGCATGTCTAATAAAAGAAATCAACTGTCTTCCATTTATCTTTGTTGGAGGAAAATCATTGTTATTTGGTCCCATAAGCGACCAAAGCACAGACATTACTGAGCGGTTCCTATTCCTGTTGCAGATCCAAAGGCCTCTATTGCATAAATAATAACGGTAGTTCACAAAGTCAATTCACTCTTAATTTACTGATTATCTGGTCAGTTTTAGCTCATGGTAAATAAACTAAATTAACCTTATCATTTTCATTTTTGGTTACAAGTTAATTATGTTGATGCATGATACATAGGCTATTGCAAATATCTACAGATGGATATGATAACCCTTAACAATATAATTCAGAAAGAAATCAGTCATATCCTCTCATACATTTGGAATGTGATATATTGCATATTTCAAAAGCTTGCTTTATTTAATTATATTTAGACATACTACTTAAATTCATAGGCAAAATCAGAATGTTGCTCAGAAATTTTGTGGAAAGGAATGAATTATCATAATATTCTTTTGTTTTTAACGGTATACACTTAGAGTGCCTTCTTCACGTGAATTCATTAAAGATAAAAGCAAATACTAATCCCTTATAATAACTAATATTTAATAAATTAAAATATTGAATTCCCTACATAGAAACTTTTTCCAGTTATAATTTTAATGTAATAGATATTGCAAATAAATGATGTATCACAAAACAAAATTATATGCAATTACAATCATAAAAAAGAGTAAGAAATAATTAGTTTACGAAACTCAATCTGACTAATAATTCACTTAAATTAGTATGTGATGACTCCCCTCTATCTCTGATCCCCAAGAATAATGGAAGGTGTAAAACATGGAAAAATGAATCCACCTGGCTTATAGAACATGTTAAGAATCAGTAAATTTTTAAATTGTATTAACTGAACTTCAAGTTTATTTTACAGAAATCACCAAATATGTACTGGCCTCCTCAAAGATTAAAAAAAAAAATTCAAAAAAGGCAGGTTCTAAAATGATATTGCAAAAAGAATAATTTGGGTTACAGAGAAAAATCTTATCAATTTTCTTTCCTGATGATAAAGAAGAACAGAGGCATGTGAGAATGGAATTGTTCTTATATTTACTAGATGGACATACTATTGGTTAAAGATGACGTTAATGTATCATTTCATTTTTCAAAAGTAATATGTATAAAATCTGTTCATGAATACATTCCTAGGTGTTAAACATTTCTGAAACAATCTATGTTTTAAAATATTGGAATAATATATGTTGCTGTATATTTGGGTTCAATGGTGTTTTGTAAATTTGCCCTCTAGGAATACTGCAGCCTTATATTCCAACAAGGAATATAAAGAATTTGCTTAACAAGAATTTGGGTTGGCAGAGAATCCTTCAAATGAAACATTTTAATTAGGGTCTCTCAATGATAAAAACTATAAGGATTTTTTTTTTTTTTTTAAGGAAAAGGAGTTGTATTTTCCCTGTTTTTACACACACACACAGAGAGAAAACCGAGACACTTGAGAGGAAGAGCAAACCTAGTTTTAAATTACACCCACTTTCATGGCAGTAAATTCTTCCAAAAGTATGCATTTATAAAGATACAAACTAATCTTTTACATCCTCTTAACAGCTTTAGCAGAAATTACTTTCATAAAGTACACATATTTGTTATAATCAAGTGAAAAGACAGGGACACAGGAATTCTGTGTGAGTGTTTTTCACTTTCTTTTTTTGTCCTATTATTTGGAAAAAATTCTGTCTTTCCACTGTAAATAGATCAAGAAAAAAAATACTAAATACTTTTGATAAAGAAACAGGGACTAAAATTAAATTGCCAGCAAAACAAAATAAGATAGTCCACATTGTACATTCTTCAACCATGCAGACCATCAATTTTCTCCCCATATCTTCAAAGTGCCCACAGTGATACCCCTGGTTGAGCATCTGAGAACAAGATGCACCATCCACACCTCCCTGCCTTTGCACCTATATTTCCCTGCACCGAAGATACACCTACATCTGCCGCAGATAAATATATCCACAGACACATGATACACCACATACCAGGTCACTCCTCTGAGCCGCTTTTCTCTGGCATGCTCCCTCATCCCTGACCCCAGCGCCTGTCTGGGGCTGTATGTTCCTCTCACGGTGATGCAGTTCATCTGTGGGCAGAAGTTACATATGTCTGTGCAGGAGCCAGAGCAGCCCTGGCAAACTTTGTATTTGGCCCAGAAGGTGTTGGTTTCCTTTTAAACTGGTCCAATATTTTTATTACGTGATCTACCATAAAATTCCAGATTTCCAACTTTGCTGGAGAAAAAAATGATCTGCCACATTTTCACACGCAGAAATACTCTGGATCAGAAAAGCTCCCGTGCAATAGGCAGGACCTGTCAGGTTCACCACCCTCCCCATCTCCCCTGGGTCTATCAGCTTTCACATAGTGTTATATTTACAGTGTGTGTGTGTGTGTGTGTGCACGCACGCAACCATTTTTATCATGGAGATCTATTTCTCTGTACCTAGTCCCACTCATCTTATTTTTGTCAACATAGCCTGTATATTATTTGACTTTGATACCCACCCCCACCCCGAGGCTGTGGGAACATGAACACCACAGAAACTTTAAATACATACATCACGTATTACTACCATTACCTTCATTATTGCAACCGGTTTTAACCATGACTTCTTCATTACTTCACTTCAAACTCATTTTCAGTGCAACCAAAGATACCTATTTATCCCCTCCCCAGCTGTTCTTCTTCTGTTTAATGCGTTAAACATGTGATGACCAAAATAGAGGCTGTCAGAACGTAAAGCTATTGATAATTCTCAATCCAGTTAATAAATCCATATATAAAGAAATTAGTGTAAATAGTATCCCACGTTCTTACCTTCCTTCCAGATAATTGGCTCCCCGCCCAGGATTGAACACAGAAAGCGCAGAGAAGCACCAGAAGTTCTAGCATAAGCTTCTGGAGTCAGCTGACAACCACAGGGTCCTCTGGGAATTTAGAATTTGGTATAATTGCCTGAAACTCCTCCAGGCCTAACTAGGCTTGATTTCAGTGACTAGTGGTTCATTTGCTTAATCTGTCTGATAGCTCACCAGGGAAAAACAGGCTTTTCATCACTTGTTAAATGAGAAATGTTACATTTTTTAAAAATGTAATCAAACTTTCTCCAGTCTCTGTGAAAGGTACAGAAGAGAGTATGTATTTCTGTTTAAACACTAATGAAAAGAAGAGCAAATGTTACCCGATCATCTACTATATGCCAAGTGCTGAACTAGGTGATATACATTTTTTGTATTATATTGCTCCACCTTGAGCTAGGTATTATTGTTCATATTTCTATAGATAAGGGAGTTGAATCTTCAAGTAAAGGTGAAACAGTGCCTAGTGTAATAGGATTAGTAACTTGAAAGTCTGGGATGCAAACCCACATAGGTTCAATGCGAAGTATGTTCTGATTTTACCAAGCTATGCTGTGCCTTCTCCCAAGCATTAAAGCCTTCTCACCCCCAGTCTCCTTAGGGGAGTGGGGCCTTAGTTAATGAGCAAATGGGCCATAAATCAGTAGCTGATGAGAAACCTGGAAAGCAGAATCATACTGGAAAGCACCTGAGGATGTTTACCTGGGGAAGAGAAGAAAAAAGGCCTAACTGCTGTTTATGAATATTTAAGGGATGAATCAATTGTTTGGGGGCTTAAAGTTCATGCAATTTGGAAAGAGGGGCTTTCTATGAAAATTAATACAAAATTACGAATGCAAAATTAGTTGTTAAAGAGAATATTTAGAATGACAAAAATTTTCAAATTTTAAAAATGTGAACATGTACCACATTTATTTAAAAATCCAGAAAAATAATATAATACTATTTATTATTCATTAACTGTATGGCACACCTTTATAGCACTCTTTTCCCTGTTATTTTTTGCTCTGTGTTCTTGATTGCCTCTTTAATCACTTCATGGCAAAGATTTTGTAATATCTTCTACAGAGAGAATAGAGAGAAAATTAGCTTTTTTGGCATGGTTGATTGAAATTTGTTTTTTATTAATGATATTTTAGAAAGGTTTCTATCAGTTTCACAAGTCATTATTGAAAATACTGTATAAATGTTTAGGTTTGTTAGCAAATTAGGGAAAACCTCTATCAAGTTTCTTTCACTTATGAGCTGTCACAGGTGAACTCAGTGTTTATATATAGTACTGCTACAATTTTATACACTACAATTACAAGAATTCTGAAGAATTCTATTCTGTGCAATTCCCATAGAAAACAATATATGGTGTTTATAATTGTATATGCTCCATTATAGAGTATATTCCTGAGAATAGAAAATGTAGCTAGAGAAGCTTCCATTGAACAATTTTACACACCTGATGATTAGACAAATCTTGATCAGCTAGCTTCTGACTCCATACATTCAAGCATCCACTACCCACATACTTCTGGCTTGTGACATCTTAGGATGTACTCATATTATGAATGGTATGACCTCTGAGTCATCTCAGAGTTATGAGCTCTGGCCATACATCTTTGTGGCCTAACAGAGTGAGCAGTAGCAATTGTCTAGAAACCATTCCTATGTATTGGAATGGTTAATGATAACTTAGATATACATGAGAATTACTGCGAGCCCCATAAACATCTCCCCCTAAACCCAAACTAAGTGTATTCCCAACTGAAGCTCCCTGTAATCAGTTCCAAAACTGCCCCAGCTCCTCTGACACCACGTGACATGAGAGGAAATGTAATGGAGAAGTTGGAGTGGGAAGAGAGAGTTGTCCTAATTGTGCTTAAAATATCCTATTTTTGCTAATCTGAAATACATATGGCCTTCAGAACTATTTCTGGGGCCCCTCCCAGGGTTTTGGCAGTGGTTCATGCACATGAGGGGCTTGAAGCTTAAGTTTTATTGATTTCACAGTAAATCTGCTTCTGTTGGAGGGTTACTGTGTGGCTGAGGGACACCTGTGTTTTGTGCTTTTCTGTAGCACATGGGACTATATAGCTTGGGACAAAAATTATAGGCAAGAGGTTTCTGGTTCCATTTTAGAAAGAAATTACTAGCAAAAATAGGTGTCCAACAATATAACGGGCTGCATCAAAAAGTTGTGAACTCCTGTTACTGAAACTAGTTCAACTGAAAAGTGCTATAATATCTGGAAGGGATGTTCCAAATGAGAGGTCAGGTCTGGAATCCATGCATGATCCTTACAACGATAAGTCACTGTGATATTTAGCTTTGACACACTAGCTCCTTTTTGCTTATTGTTTATAAGAATTTGGTTGAAAAAAAGAAAGACAGTACCAAGAACAAATGTCTAATAGAATCAAGAAATTCAGTTATTCAAAGAAATTCAAAATCTTATGTTGAATTGCATTCTTTCTTCTCCTTAATTCAGTGGCTCTTTTAAGAAACAAAGAAAAAATAGAAAAAGAAGACTTCTTTGCCAAATAAAATCTTAAAAGAAAAGCAGATGGGAATGGGGCTGCTTAGTTTGAAGCAAGGAGAGAAGACAAAGAAGTTACCTTTCCTCCCTTCTCTTCCCCATCACCCTGCAGTGACCCTCTTGGACTCCAACAGAATTTAGAATTTAGGGTTTCATGAAAGTCAATGTTCTATCCCATAGACCAAGGGCCTCCTCATGAATCTGTACTATCTATGTGAATTTCTCTATTTGAAACATGTTTATAGTAAAACTTAAAGCAAAGGGACTTTTGTGAAACATCTCACCAGGGTTTCTTAAGCTGGAACACACATGTTCCAGGGGTCACAGGTAAAGGAAGGAAATAATAGGACCTGCAAGATGAAAGTGGCACGGTTTCCTGGTATATCTGTTTTACTTGATGTTAAGTATATGCAATGGTATCTTTATATTCAAATAAATACAACAACAAACACAATGTAATATTTACAGAATTTTTGAAGATAAAATACATAACTTCAAAGAAAATTCCAGCTGGCCACAGGCAATTGCTGTTAGGACATCAGGGCCTGCACAGAGAGGTATGTGTTTCATTCATGTCTGCAGTTAGGAGTATTTCAGGGAGAAGCCCTGCATTAAGCTAATAGTTCAGAATTGGGCTTGAAAGCTGGAGACATGGCTCCTAATCTCTGCTCCAGAGTGTCTGACCGTCTTAAAGTCAGAGGAAATGGCACCTGTCTCCCGTACTTGGCTGCAAAGATAAAAATCAATCCAAGTGACTTTTATGAAACAACTTCAGAGTCCTTAGCATTTCAAAGGACACTATGGGGTAAAGATGTAAAATGGAGCACACAGTCTGTTTCCTTTAAGAGCCTGCAACCTGGTACTGACAACAGAGACCAATCGATGACTAATACGAAATGGTTATCAGATGAAGGAAGCCCAGGCAGCTTCATTTTGAAGAGCCAATTGCAATCATGAACTTTCTGGGGAATAAAGTTACTATAGAAATATATGGAACTGTTTTTATTACTGATAGTGAACATGTAGCTATCTGCAATCTGAAGAAAACAAGCTTCCTGATAAGACTATTTTAAAAAGATAAAAATGCATGAGAGCTAGGAAATAATTCTAAAATGCTGATTGACAATGGAGGTAAACTGGGGGGTTATAAGAAGCTAAAAGCTATGCTCGTAAAATTAAAATCCTAAATGCATTACTCTAAGGAAGGTGATAAAACATTTCTAATCCTCTTTAGAAAGTATTTGTTTTTAATTTTGTTGCTATGTACTCATATTGACTTTTACTTTCAAGAGCTTTTGATAAGAATTGCATTATCATATTTTCATATAAGTTGTTTGCAGGAATATTTTGCTGAGTACCCTATAACAAAATAACCAACTAAGTAATTCTAAGATTTATTAAGATGGTAGGTGATTTTGTCATTTTATTTGATTCCTGTGGATTATCCAGTCAGTCAATTTGTTTCCCTTTTTTCTGGATGTCTGTTTGCTATCTCTAACACTTCTACTAAGGGAAAAAAAAAAAAAAAAAAAAAGCTGAAGTCAAATTTATCAGCTTTAAGTTGGTGCTTTTGTAAAATGTCCACTGACTAAATGCATGGACTAAAATAATATTACCACATTTTGCATTATCCATGATGGTTTTCTCCTCAAAGATATGAAGAGCCTTGGGATATTCCAAGGTATGGTTTGCTACTAGGTCACTTAATACCCTGATGCACTGCTAATCACTGACCTGGTTTCAGAAATTCCAGTGCTGGCTTGCAGCAACAAATACTATAAAATGTAAGCACAGAACTGTTAGGGCTAGGAGAAAAGCAGCTTGAATAAGACAAAATCAGGAAGGTCCTAATAAATAGTGGTTAAAAGCAAGTTTGGGAATCTAACATAAGTGGATTAGAAATCAAATTCTGCTGCTTAGGATACCATAGGGTGACCTTGGGCAACTTACTTACGAGTCTCAGTGTCCTCCTTGGTAATACCATATCTCAGATTATTAAAGGAATGATTGAGTGTGTAGGTGTATTCCATTTACACACATATATATGTGTGTAAATGGAATAATAATCTTCAGGATAATATTATATATAAGTATTTTCACATGTGTGTATGTATCTACAGGAAAATACTTTGGAAGTGAAATTTCTGGATAAAAAATATATGCATTTGTATTTTTTATAATGCCTTCCATTGAGGTTATAACAATTTATATTCCTACCATCAATGTATGAGTGCTTATTTCCCCAAACCCTTACCAACATAGATATCATAAACTTTAAAATATTCGTCAGTCTTATAGGTGAAAAAGGTGTCTTTCTGAGGTTTAATTTGTACTTTTCTTAGTATAAGTGAAGTTGGTCATCTTTTAATATGATCAACGTATATATGTACATATATACATATATGGAGAGAGAGAGATTTTATCTATCTATCTACCATCTATCTATATTACTGAGATGCACATACTATTCTATACAGTAAAGGCATATATTATCTACAATCTATGGCCATATATTTGCTATGAATAGGATAATTAATAGGCCCAATGTTTGTTTTAATAATTTAAGGGTCTAAATATCTGTTTGGGTTGAATGCTAAAATCATATGTTGAAGTCCTAACCCTCAGTACCTCAGAATATGACCACATTTGGAGATAGGGTCTTTACAGAGATAATTAAGTTAAAATGAGGTTATTAATGTGGGCCCTAACCCAATACAACTAATGTCCTTGTAAAAAGAGTAAGTTTGGACACAGACTTCCCTTTCTAGATGAAGAACTGAAGCTCAGATTATGTAAATACTGTGACCAGGGCAAATTCAGTGGTTGATGACTGAGCCAGGACTAAAAACAGCCCAATTATTCTCCCCTCAGCTCTAGTGCTGACTTTAATGAAATTATTGGGTTTCAAAACCACTGTTAGAGAACTTAGGGAGCTTTTCTTACTATAGTACTTTAAAGGTAGTAGAAAATATTCCGGAAAATCTTTCTCATTATTTAGAAACATTCTAAAAAGACAGAAAAACATAACTGTAATACAACCTTTATATACAAGTGAGGGTATGGGCTGAATTGTGTCCCCCAAAATTATGTTGAAGACTTAACCACCAGAATCTCAGAATGTGACCTTATTTGGAGATAGGGTCTTTCCTTTCAAAAGTATTTAGTTTAAAATGGGGTTATTAGGGTGAGCCCTAATCCAATATCAATGGTATTCTTATAAAAAGAGGAAATTTGAACACAGACACAGATAGAGGGAAGACTATGTAAAGACACAGGGAGAAGACAGACATTTGCAAGCCAAGGACAGAGACCTGGAACAGAACTTTCCCTCGTGATCCTCAGAAGGAACCAACCCTGATGACCATCTTGATCTGAGACTTCTAGCCTCCAGAACTTGAGAAAATAATTTTCTGTTGTTTAAGCCACACAGTCTGTGGTACTTTGTTACAGCATCCCTAGCAAACTAATACATTGTCTAAACTGACATCCTTGCTAAATGGATGTGCCTTACTTCTGTAAAGAGGTGAGCCCAAGGATGTCGTAAAACTAGGGTCAAGACTCTTAAAATAGTTTGGTTCCCTTCCTGCATAAGCCAAAGAAAACTCAATTTTGTATTTTGTATCTACTAACGACAAATTATATGAAACATACACAATGTGTGGTAGAAACACATGTTATGTCATAGGGCATGTCTGACATTGTTTTGGCCTGTATAATTATTGAAGCTGGAGTTACCAGACATTTATCTAAGGCACAAAATATTATGAATGTACCCATAGGCCATCTCTTTGTGAGAAACATAGCTTTGCAGTCAAAGTTCCAGGATGAATTAATTGCAAAATATACTCTAAGTAATGGAAAGAGCTGACTGGCCATATGGTATAGTTATATATAAGCCAATTATATTTTGGAAGATATCTGCCAAAAACTACTTTTGTTTCAGAACAGCTGTTATTAAAGAATTATTTCTGACAGTAGTAGTTAAACTGGACATGATTATTACAGCAATCCCTAGACACACACACACACACACACACACACACACACACACACCCCAAAGCATAGGAGGACACGTATCTCTTGCATATTTATGGTAGATGAAAACACTCTTAATAAGGTTCATTTTGAGCTCCCAAATGAACTTGCTGGAATTGTCATCCAAATGAAATAAAAACCCCCAAAAGAACAGAAGATTCAAGTTCTAACTGAAATGTTGGGAATGCTCTCCTCAGGGAACTTTAAATGAATTTGTGCTGTTTGGGAGTACTGGAATCAATAGAAAAGCCTAGCATCTTTTGATCTCACTTCACAAAATGGCTTTTAATTGTTCCAGTAAGATGGCCTAAAAAAGACAAAATTGTAGGACTCCATATATAAAAATTATGCAAAAAATACATGCTTAAAGTTTTCCCAGTCCTCAAATATTTACCTAGGCTGATAGTTTTCAGCCTTCTGTATCCACAACATTCACATTTTGATTAAACTTCCATAAGAAATAGTTCTTATTACAACGCAGTACATTGGGGTGGGGATGGCGGGGAGGGGCATACACTATTCTTTCACATATTAGACACTAAATATCTGTTGAAGAAATATTTAATACTATATACTTAACGTAAAAGTCTGAGAGCTTAAATATATATTATTTTCTACTTTACTTTTTGAAAACAATGAGGGTACTAACTATGGGGATAGGTAAGTTATTTTGGCCAGAGAGAGAGACTCAGAAAAATAAATAATTTTATAAAATTAGTAGAGAGGTTCAAGAAATATCAACTAACTTATACACTACTTAAGTATTATCTATCTACCCTCATGTAGTCTTTATTGTGATACAAAATGTCAATCTATTTCCCAATGATTCTTTTGTAAGTTATGTATCATGTCACTTCCTTGAATATGATGCTGTGAAAATATTTTGTATAAACTGACTCATTGCAAAGGCTTCACTGAAAATTCTTGGCACCTTTATAAGCATTTGGTCACTGTAGAAAGGCCAATGCTCATCAAAGCTTTTATTGTGCTATTGTAAAGTAAAATTGGTGGAATATGAACATATTAATAATTTAAGGAAGATAGATCCCTAGGTTCTTGCCATATTATTTTAAGCTGCATCCTAGTATGCTGGACAGAAATTTCATTGATTATACATATAAATTGTGTTGCTTTCACACAACATGGTTCTTTTTAATAGAAGCTGCTGCTACTATATTCTAACAACCAAAAAGAATACTACAGTCCAGGACATTTTCAGCGCAAATGGAGACTATATATATCCCTAGTACCATTTCCATATCTGACTACATGCCATATTGCCTGTTTTGATTTCTTACTTGCTTCAGGTTTACAATACAGATTTTAGTAGGTTTTTAAAAATTTCCATGCAAAATATTTATTTATTTACTTATTTAATACTCATTCAACTTTTCAAAATCACTGGGGACTCATTAGGTAGTTGCAACAAAACAAAATAGGATACATAATTGGTCAATATACATGAGAAAAGGTTTACAGAAAGCTGTAGTTGTAAAATTATACTTTTAAATGTGATTTTAAAATCTATTTCATAACACAAGCTAAAGGTCTCAAAGTTTGGATGGACTACATAAACATAGATAAATACATACAAACACACATACACAGATACACACACAGTCACTCCTACATCACTGCCGCCACACACACAACATTTTTTTACTTTTTTAAATGAATATAATTTTGGAAAGTAGATTATTAAAGCTTTCTCTAAAGCAAATCCTGGTTTTCCACCATATTCCATTAAATAAGCAGAGATGCTTCTTCACAGGAGAAAATAATATACCAAGTAGAAATGTGTAACAATAAAGGTACCAGAAGTGATGGCCAGGATCCTGGAAGGCTAGGAGTTTCAGCAAAGCTCAACTAATTTATCATGCCTGTTAAATAAGGGTAGTTGTTCTACTGACTTTCGTTTGCAGCATTTTCTCAATTCTATGACACAATATATATTGAATACACTATCTAGCTCACATATTTTCATAAATAGGAATGTTCTAAAATTCTTTAAAGTCTACTAAAAAGTAGACTGCCAGTTTTGCCTTCTTTTTCTCTTTTGCTTCATTTGACCATTCGCGTCTCTGCGTATTATATTAGCAGAACTGAATAGCCATAGAACACCATGAGATGAAGTGTTGAGTCAGATACAGTGAGGCCTTGTTTAATGATTTTTTTGACACTTAATTTTCATATTGTAGAGAATAAATTCACAGTCTATTTTGTTATTTCATAAGTGTTAACTCCTCTAATGAATTTATGTTAAGGGGTACCTGTGCATGGGAATTTTAATTTGTATGGTTTTTATTAATACTTAGAAGATTCAAAACATCAAATTATTCATTTGTCATTAATATGTTTTCACAATCCTAAAAAAAACACTGCAAGTTTCAAGTAAATCTTATTTCTTTTTAAGGATTATGCACCAATATAAAAATTCAAAAGCCAGATGATTTTAGTGGACAAAATATAAAATTCCATGCCTTAGATGAAACCACATAGTAATTTAGTTTGGGCTTCATATTAGTGGTAAATTCCACTGCTGCCACTGTATGTGTGTGTGTGTGTGTGTGTGTGTGTGTGTGTGTGTGTATAAAACAATGAAAATAAAAGAGATAAGCAAAGTATTATTTTGAACTTTAAGGCTATATAGAAATTTAACTCGCCTTTCTTTTCAGATTTATTTTAATTGAGGGTATCTTTATGAGAATGTTTCAAATCTCACTAATTACGTAGAGTCTAGCTAAAAAGGAAACATAAAGGCCCAATATTAAAAATAATATGCAAAAGAGAATGAGGAAAAGAAAGAAATAAAGTTTTTTATTGTTAAAATCTGTTCTGGGGCTTCCCTGGTTGCACAGTGGATGAGAATCTGCCTGCCAATGCAGGGGACACGGGTTCGAGCCCCAGTCTGGGAAGATCCCACATGCTGCGGAGCAACTAAGCCTGTGTGTCACAACTACTGAGCCTGCGCATCTGGAGCCTGTGCTCTGCAACAAAAGAGGCCGCGATAGTGAGAGGCCCGCGCACCGCGATGAAGAGTGGCCCCCTCTTGCCGCAACTAGAGAAAGCCCTCGCACAGAAACGAAGACCTAACACAGCCAAAAATAAAAATAAATTTTTAAAAAAAATCTGTTCTGTTCATGTCTACTTCTAGTATTTGCACTATTTATATATACTTGCAAGCTACAAATTCATGGCAAAAGACTTCCTGAAGCTATCATCATGGCCACATGTCAAACAAGCAAATTAAAAGAAAAAATACATACAGGGAAAAAACAAAACATAAGAAGAATATTTTAGCACAAATTAAATTCTGCATCCAGTGGATGCTGTATCTGATAAAATGGGGTAGCTATTATCCTTACGCTTCAACTCAGACACAGTTGAGTGTATTGTATGGGCAAGAACCAGAACCTATTGCTAACAAATGTAAGTTCTATCCAATAGAGTTATCGGTGCTATTTCACTTCAATGTGCAATTTCGGTATACATTTTTGTTAACTAGAAGCAAATGATGAATATTTCAAAGGAAGATTATTATGGTATTCATGCAGGAAAAAAAATAGGGTAGTAAAAATGCTGATGTAAGAGATAGGTTCATATTCAATTAAAGTGGCACTTCATAAAGACCTATTATGTGAACTAACATTTCAAATCCTCTAAAGGCTGAAACACTAAAACACAAGCACATTCCTAATAAATGAATTCTTAATGAAGAGTACTGTATCCGTACTCTGGACTTAGAACACTCAAGCTCAATTTCAAGTTTTCTCATTTATCTTGTGACTGAGTAAAATCACTGATTACTTTTGTGTCTGTTCCCTAGTCTATAATTGGAAATAATGATGCTTATCCTGTCTTGTTTACCAAATGGCTGTAAGAACACATAACCTTACCTGCTCATATTATGTCTGAGAAAATGTACTATAAACTGTAATGCAGAATAAAAGGACTATGTAAATTAGCTATAGTCAAATCAGTAGGAAGATATTTGGATATATATTTGGCTTGAAAAAAAAAGACTGGTATGTTTCTGAAAATTCTATCACCACACAAAAACCTGAGAAAGCGATGAAGTACAGTGGAAAGTATAGGGCTATGGAATCAGACAATCCTAGTTTTGGATCCCGTTTTCAGGCAACCATTGTCTATGCAACTAGAAAAATCTCAGTTTTGCTCTCCGTAAAATGGGGATAATAGTATTTTCCATGCAGAATTTGCTGGGTTGTTAAATCTGTGATCCATCATCAAGGAAAGACTTGTTTGATTCTTTTGGAATCAGAAAAGATTCTAATTCTTGGTGTCAAAAAAAATCATATTGGACTAATTTCTCATACCATATTCAAAAATAAACTCAAAATGGATAAAATATTTAGATGTAAGACCTGAAACCATAAAACTTCTAGAAGAAAACATAAGCAGTATGCATTTGACACTGGTCTTAGCAATATTTTTGGGATGTATCCCCTCAGGCAATGGAAACAAGAGCAAAAATAAACAAACGGGACTAAATCAAACTAAAAAGTTTATACACAGTGAAGGAAACTATCAGCAACCAAAAAGGTCACCTACTGAATGGGAGAAGATATTCACAAATGATATATCTTATAAGGGATTAATATCCAAAATATACAAAGAACTCATAGAAACTCAACAGCAATAAAATCAAACAACTCAATTAAAAAATGGGCAGAGGTCCTGAATAGATATTTTTCCAAAGAAAACATACAGATGGCCAACAGACACATGAAAATATGCTCAACATCACTAATCGTCAGGGAAATGAAAATCAAACCCACAATGAGATATCACTTCACAACTATTAGAATAGCTATTATCAAAAAGACAACAAATAACAAGTGTTGGCGAAGATGTGGAGAAATGAGAAGCCTTGTTTGCTATTGATGGGAATGTAAATTGGTGTAGCCAGTATGGAAAACAGTAGGAAGGTTCCTCAAAAAATTAAAAATAGAACTATCAAAAATAGAACAATCTAGCAATTCCTCTCCCGGGTATTTATCTGAAGAAAATAAAAACTCTAATTCAAAAAGATATATGTACCCCAATGTCACTGCAGCATTATTTACAATAGCCAAGATATGGATACAACTTAAGTGCCCTTTGATAGATGAATGGATAAAGATGTGGTGTATACACAGACACACACACGCACAATGGAATGTTAGTCATGATCAAGAATTAAATATTGCCATTTTTGACAACATGGATGAACCTATAGGATATTATGTTAAGGGAAATAAGTCAGACAGAGAAAGATAAATGCCATATGATTTCATTTATATGTGGAATCTAGAAAACAAGACAAATGAACAAACATAACAAAACAGAAACAGATTCATAGATACAGAGAATATAAAGGTGGTTGCCAGAAAGGAGTGGCATGGGGGAACAAGAAAAGTAGGTGAAGAAGATTAGGAGGTACAAACTTCCAGTTACAAAATAAATGAGTCACAAGTATGAAATGTACAGTGTGGGGTAACAAGACTTACTGTGGTGATCATTTTGTAATGTATAGCAATATTGAATCACTGTGTTGTGTATCAGGAACTAACATAGTATTGTAGCTCAGTTATACTTCAACAAACAAATAAATTTACAGAAAAAGAGATCAGATTTGTAGTTACCAGAAGCAGAGGTGGAGGGAGGGGAACTGGAAGAATGTGGTTAAAAGGTATAAACTTCCAGTTATAAGTAAGTATGAGGGATGTAATGTACAACATGATTAATATAATTTACACTGCTGTGTGTTATACACGAAAGTTGTTGAGAGAGTAAGCCCTACAAGTCCTCATCACAAGGAAAAAATCTGGTCTTCTTTTTCATTTATTTTTTATCTATATGAGATGATGGATAGTCATTAAACTTACTGTGGTAACCATTTCATGATGCATGTAAGTCAAATCATTATCCTGTATACCTTAAACTTATACAGTGCTGGAAGAAAAAAATTAAAATATTTAGATTAAAAAAAAAAAGAAAGGAGTTGTGGTCTCCACTCCTGATAGGGCTGTTAGGAAAGAGCTTTCAGCTATCAGTCCCTTCAAAGGTCAGACTTAGAGGCAGAGACTCACCTGGCCCACAGTGATATCCTGGGTGTCCCACATCGAATGACTGACTTACATGGAAAAAAAAGTTATGCCCCTCTAGGCCCGACTCAGGAAAACTCTCACGGGTCATTCTAGCTCCAGATCTTCCTGTGGTGCTGGTGAAGACTGTCATTGGGACTATGGAGTAGTTTAACTCTGGCCCAATCCTGCTTCCTTTCCTCCCTTCCACAGGTATTGGTCCCAGGGCACACCATTCCAAACATCCTGTACCCTAAACTCTGTGTTAGAGTCAGCTTTGGGTGGAGGCCAACCTGTGACATAGGATTAGTGATGATATATAGAAAGGCCCTGATAAACCATTCATCATCAGATAAGTAAAGGCTGCTATGGTTATCCTCAAACAAGTAAACAATAAACTACACAGTGGTTAATAACTACTGCTGCTATGAAGGCAGGGAAGATACTGGTATATAATCAGAAACAAAGTTAGTTCAATCACTTTGATAATTAATAGGATAATTCAGGCCCAATATAGGTTATAGAGAACTAGGGTCATCAAATGGATAATTTAGGTCGAAATATACTTTTACATAAAATGCCTACACAACTGAAGCAGAATTTTTTTCTTGGATAGTTATGAATTATCTCATATTTTTATTTGTTTTCAAAATGTAAATATAGTCTAAGATGGTAAACTTTGATGAGATAATTCACTGGGTTCTCCAGTGGTATCTAAACAGTGGTCTTTATTTCTCACTGAGTTGATTATGCTTTTGTAACAGAATGCTTAAGGAAAATTAGTGAATAAAAAAATGCCACAATGGAAACTTGACAGAATGGAGTCAAACTGATACATAATAATTCCTGATATGTTAATATAAAATCTTATTACTGAAATAAGAAAAGACTTGATAGGCATCATCAGTTAATAAGATAGCATAAATAATGCTAAAAGTTTATGTTTTTATTCCAAGCTGTTCCAGGCAATGCTGGACAGTAATCAACAAGTCGTGTTTAGACGTGCTACACTGAAACAAACTGACAAAAACTAGTTCATCACCATAATATTAGAGCAACTAAGTAAACCTTTGAGATATATCCTTTTTCTTACCATTATCTAAGATAGTAAAAACAGGAGAATTGTATATCTATGAAATACATGACATTCTTCAAATCTCATTTTGTCTAATCCTAGAATCATTAATGGGGTAGGAGGCAACTACTCTTGGTTTTACCTCTTCTAAATTTTCCCATTTTGACAGACAAAAAGATCCCACAAATTAATTACTAATAGATGTAGCTAACATTTATTGAGTCCTAATATGTGCCAGATGTTATGCTAAAATACTTTTTTGGATAATTTCATTTTAACCCTAACAAATACACTAGTAGGCAGGAACTCTGATTATTGCCTTCTTTACAAATTGAAAAAGAAATGAAAAATAGAAAGATTAACTAATTGCCCAAATGGCATAGGCAGAAGTTGAACCTCTCATATATATAATTGGAGAATTTAAAACCTAAACCAAATTAGATGAGCATAGCATCTTGTTTAATCTTTACAATATGTAAATCTATTAAATATATTAATATGAATTAGTCTTATTATCAAATGAAAAAAGAGTAAATCCTTCTGGAAAGCAGGAATAGTTTAGAATTACCCATTCATACTCTTTTTATCCTATGAATTGTAGAGTTACTTTTTTTAAACAGTCCTAACAACCACATATGTTTTCCATTTTATTCCTTTCTTTAGTCTAATTCAGAGTCCACACCATAAAATTTGTGTACAGCATTATATACAGAAGTCATGTATATCAAAATTTACCCATTGAGAAATTTTCAAGGGTAATCATGGATGATAAGCAATTTTCCCTCCCTCTCCCATATTCAGTAACATTTAATTACACTGTTTCCTATCTTGTGCTTTATTTACAGCACTTATCACAATAAGTAATTATACATTTAGTTTTGGGTCATTTGTTTAATGTTTGTCTTACACAATACTGTAAACTTCATAAAAGAACAAACCCTGCTGGTTTTGTTTACATTGTATCCTCAACACTTGGCATGGCCTTGTACCAAGTAGAGGAACAATAATTATTGTTGAATGTAGGAATAAAAGTTAGAAAGGAAGGAGGTGTTCACATTGTAACTTAGTTAAAATCAGCTCCTGAGTGATTGAGAATTCACTTTGCACATGATAAAGATCAATACATACATTATGATGTATTTTAAAAGAATACATTATACCTAATAAATGTGGATATAGACTTTGATGCTGAAAACTTACAGGAGAAAATTTTGAAAAGGTATGATCCCATCTTTGAAAATAGCAATTGAAATATTTTAAAATGTGGATAAAAATATTCTCAGATTAAATTATTAACTGGTGGCAAAGATATGAGTTTACAAAACTAATTTCAGCACTAATTTTTGAAATACCAATCACGATCCATTAACCAAGTTAGAGATGCCACAATGTAGGTACAACTTTTTTGGTGGCCCCTTAAACGATCTTGATAAGGAACTCATTAAAAACATACTTTAAAATCATATTAATTCCAAAAGTTAATTAATGTAATATATCATATTAATAGAAAAAAAACAAAATTATATAATCATGTCAATAGACAAAGAAAAAGTATTTGAGAAAATTCAATACCCTTTCATGATAAAAATTCTCAAAACACTATGAATGAATACAAAGGAATTTCCTCAACCTGATACAGGGCATTTACAAATAAAACACAGCTAATATCATACTTAATGGTACGGTAAAAAAACCTAAATGATTTCCTCCTAATAGCAGGAACAAGACAGAAATGTCCACTCTTTACTTTTATTTAGCATTGTACTGGAGGGTCTCAGGACTTCCCTGGTGACACAGTGGTTAAGAATCTGCCTGCCAATGCAGGGGACATGGGTTCGATCCCTGGTCTGGGAAGATCCCACATGCCACAGAGCAACTATGCCTGTGTGTCACAACTACTGAGACTGAGCTCTAGAGCCTGCAAGCCACAATTACTGAGCCCACGTGCCACAACTACTGAAGCCCGTGGGCCTAGAGCCTGTGCTCCACAACAAGAGAAGCCTGTGCACCACAACAAAGAGTAACCCCCGCTTGCTGCAACTAGAGAAAGCCCGTGCATAGCAAAGAAGACCCAACGACGAAGACCCAACACAGCCATAAATAAATAAACAATAATTAATTAATTAATTTTAAAAATTGTACTAGAGGTTCTAGATACAGCAATTACACAAGAACAAAAAATGTCCACCTAGAAACGAAAGAAGTAAAACTATTTTTATTTGCAGGTGACACTATGTTGCATATAGAATATCCTAAGGAATCAACTAGAAAAACTATTGGGACTAATAAACTCAGCAAGATGGCAGGATACAAGATCAAATGTATAAAAATGAATTATATTTCTATATACTAACAATCAACTTTGTGAAAATGATATTAAGGAAACCATTGCATTTAAAATAGCATCAAAAAGGATAAAATACTTAGAAATAAACTTAACAAAAGAAGTGAAAATCTTATACACTGAAAACTACAGAACATCGTTGAAAAGAACTTAAAAAGTTATAAATAAATGGAAATACATCCCACGTTCATTGATCATGTCTTAATATTGTTAAGATGGCAATGCTGCCCTTGATTGAAAGATTCAGAACAATCCTTATCAAAATTTCTGCTGCCTTTTTTGCAGAGTAAACAAGCTGATCCTAAAATTCATATAGAAATTCAACAGACCTAGAATAGCCAAAACAATCATGAAAAGAAGGAGCAAGTTTGTAGGATTCATACTTCCCAATTTAAAAACTTACTGTCGTACTGGCATATGGATAGATGTGTGGATAAATGGAATGGAATTGAGAGTCCAGAAATAATCCCATACAAATATGGTCAGTTGATTTTGATGAGGGTGCCAAGACAGTTCAATAGAGGAAACACAGTCTTTTTTTTTCAACAACTTGTGCTGGGATAACTGGATATCCACATGCCAAAGAATAAAGGTGGACCTCTACCTTACACAACACACACAAATTAGCTCAATTTGGATTATAGACCTAACTGTAAGAATGAAAACTATAAAACTCTTAAAACAAAATATATAAATAAATCTTAATGATCTTGGATTAGGCAATGGTTTCTTAGATACAACACCAAAAGCACAAGTAACAACAAAAACAAAAAAGACAAAATTTGACTATTTCAAAATTAAAAACTTTTTGTCCTACAAAGAATACCATGAAGAAAGTGAAAAGACAATCTGTGAAGTGGGGAAAACAAATTTGCAAATTATTATATCTGATAGGGGATATATTAGTCTGCTAGGGCTGCTCTAACAAAATACCACAGATTAGGTAGTTTAAACAATAGAAATTTATTTCTCACTGTTCTGGAAGCTAAAAGCCCAAGATCATAGCGCCAGCACTTGTTTTTTCCTGAGGTCTCTCTCTTTGGTTTGCCCACCTTCTCACTGTACCCTCACATGGCCTTTCCTTGGTACATGTGAGTGGAAAGACAGAGAGAAAGGAAGCAGGCATCCCTGGTGACTCTCCATCTTCTTATAAGGACACTAGTCATAAGTCCACACATGTGACCTCATTTCACCTTAATTACCTCTTTAAAGAATCTGAATAGGCATTTCTCCAAAGAATATATACATAAGGCAAACACATTTTTAAAATGTTTGAGACCATTAGTTATTGGGAAAATGCAAGTCAAAAATCACTATGAAATATCACTTCATACTTTCATACTCACTAGTATAGCTATAATAAATAAGACATACTGTAACAAATGTTGGTGAGGATGTGGAAAAATTGGATTCCTCATACATGTAAAATAGTATGATCACTTTTGAAAACAGTTTGGCAGCTCCTTAGAACATTGAACATAGAATTATCATATGACCCAACAATTCCAATCCTAGGTATATTTAAGAGAAATGAAAAAATATATCCACCAAAAATATGTATACAAATGTTCATAAATCCACACAAAAATTTGTCCATGAATGTTAATAATACATCAAAAGTGAAAATATTCCAATTATCTGTCTACTAGTGAATGGATAAATAAAATATGGTATTCCATATAATGGAATATTTTTCATTAATAAATAATAATGAAGTACTGATATATGCTACAACATGAATAAACTTTGAAAATATTACACTAAATTATAGAAACCAGGTACAAAAAATCACATATTGTACAATTATATTTATATGAAATGTCCAGAATTGGCATGTCTATAGAGATAGAAAATAGAGTAGTGGTTGCCCAGGGCTAGGTCTAGGTAGGGGAGATGAATTGTGGGGAAGAGTGGGAGCAATTACTAATGGCTGTGGGATTTCCTTTTGGGAGGATAAATATGTTCTAAATGAGATTGTGGTGATGGTTGCACAACCCTGTGAACTTACTAAAAACCATTTTAAATTGTACACTTAACCTGGTGAAATGTATGATATGTGAACTATATCTCAATAAAGATGGAAGATATAATTTCATTTCTATTAAATCATTTTCTACATCATTTAGGTGGCTTTTCAATAATAATTACTAGTCTACTTATGAAGAAAGTATCACCTATTAAAAGACGTGTGGAAAAGCAATGAAGAAAAAAATAACATTTCTTCAGCTATGGATATCTAGGTGCTTTTCAAATGTTAAGTGAATATCTCCTACTTAATGCTATGTCTAAGCTACTTACAATTTGTTTGAAGGTTTAATCACTCAATATCTCTTTCAGTTATCATGTTTGTCAGTTCACTGTCATGTTGACTTTATAGAATATTTACAGAGTTATTTGTTCTTATTTTGTTCTCAAATTTTAACTTAAAAGACCCTCCTGTTTCCTTAAGTAAATTCTATCCCTTGGGTTCTAACTGTTAAGTAATACAAATGATACCAATAGCAAAAAAAATACGGTAAGCTGTGGTCTTCTTTCTGCCAACAATTTTAGTTCAAAGACACTTCACAAAGTCTCAAAATTGGATGGATCTTTACAAGTCATTACCTGCTTCCCCAGTTGAGCACACAGGATTTAATTAATAGAATAATTGCTTAAAGAACTGGGTCTAGGCAAGAATCTATATCTGGAAATGCCAACTTCTCCACAGCTGTCCAACATGTACGCTTAATCCCACATTTCAAACCATTCTACCACTTCCGTTGTGAGACAACCCCCCAAAAATGTAAAAAAGAGAAAATGACAGAGAGAGAATAATGAAATCATCTCATGGATATTCCATGCATAGCGATCCTTTTCTCTATTAGATGGAGAAATGCCAATCTTTTGGCATTAGACTATTCTAGGGATATAAAAATATTTCAGGAAATAATACACATATACTCAAACAACTAGCCACACTATTACAGCACATTTAAATAATCGTATTAAAAATGCTGAGCTAGTAATTTCAACTTTTAAATTAAATAAGATAAAGCTCTATTTTTATAAAAATCTATTGTTTATTTTTTTGTAAATTCATTGTTTAACTTTTCCAAGTTGCAAATTTTCTCATGAGAACAGTGATTTTTCTATAGATCATAATTTTGATTTTTTTAGTAAGTAATAAAAACACAAATCAAGAGAGAAAAAATATTAAAGAATCAACAATATCTTAATAATATTAAGGCTATCAGATATTCACAGTACCTTATTTCTCCACAACTCAAATATCATTAAATTGTTGTGTTAATAAAAATAATGAAAAACAAAAACATTTTAAAATTCTAAATTTGATAGTAAATGCCACATGAGAAGAACCATAATGTCTATCATTTGATAGCCTCTCTGCAGAGCATATTTTTCTGTGATGGTACAACTTAAGTACAGAAAAAGATACCCTCGGTTGGCAACCAACCAATGACTGAAAAAGAACTACTACCAGGCACGAGCAACTGAATATCCATAACTGTAGAAAACTACATATCTTTAGAAATTTCATTCTTATATTTTCTCTACCCTCTCCCATTCCTCATCCTATATTAATAGGGCTAGAATATAAAGAATAAATATGACAAAAGATTATAATAATATATTGGCTTGGCCTTATATAATCAATAATTCTAATTTATAAAACCCTAAGTTTTATCTAGTACCTCTAAAACTAAAGAAAAAGTAAAATTGTTAATGTCATTTGACATGATTTATTGAGTAAATACTAGAGCAATTACATTGGGTAGAAGTTTGTCACTCTGAATCTAACCTACTTGTCATTAAACATTAAATATATTTTAAAGTCTCATAAAATCAAGTTTTTCCATATACTTTACTCTGAAAAGGAAGAAAATGAATCCACAACTACTAAAAACTGGGCTTCTTGCTACTCTGGAGCTTGGACTTCTCACATTCTCTCCAGTTGCTCAGCAACTGTAATTGTATTAGAATCATTATATTAACATTAGATACTACCAAGGTTTATTTTTCTTTCTTACAAAAGGAAAGCTATTGTTAAACCAAATAATTTCTTTGAGGATAAAGGTAGCAGCATTTTGAATCTGAATGGGCTCAAGTGTATCTTTCAACCTGCACAATTCAAATCACTCCTATGCAGATATAAAACAACCAGTTGGATTATGTACTTTTGTGTCTTGTGTGATAAGACCTGAAAAAACTCAGGACTAATATAAATCCTTTTTCAAAACAACTAAAGAGTCTTAGTTGATATAATTATTTAAATTATGCTCTCTTTTGAAAAAGCTGACCATAGAAATAAATTCATTATAAATCAACAAATTTTCAAAAATACTTAGATTTTATTTTATTTTTTATTGTTTTATTTTATAACTGGAAGAAAGGACTATCTACACTTATTGGTAGAATGTTGTACAAAAAAGCCAATGCTTCTGGATGATTTTCAGAAGCATCATATAACTTACTACTACTCAGAACTACCAATAAACAAATGATTTGACCATAACTTTGGTGGTGATTTGTGCCTTATTTACAGGGTTTACCAAGAACCTATCATGATGACCACCCTATATTATTAACCAGTAAGTGTTTTCTGAATCAAAATGAATAAAATAATCAATAGAATATACTCTAAAGAACCTATTGTTAAATAACCTGAATTAACCCAATTCTCGCTAGAGGTTATTTACCATGACTAGCCTCTAATTGGCTTGTGCTGTTAAAAAATGAAAGCCATTTCAACTCAGTTTTTATATCTGAAAACCAATAGAGAGAAATTAATTAAAAAGAAACACAAATTACCAGATAATTCATATGAATACTATGATAAATCATCTTATATCAATACAGATAAATTATTCTGTCTCATAAGAGAAAAGAATATGGCAAGGCAAAATAAATTAGGATACTGTTTATTTCTCTAAAAACCTGTATCCATCATGATACACTAAGTACTTATGCACTTAAGGACATTGTTATCCTTGTAAACACCTTATAAGTGCAGTGGTTCCAATGATTCAAAATGAACCTTCATATTTCAATGCTTATGACACATTTTATCATGTAAAGATAAAGTGACTATTTTTATCTTACATAAATCAATCCAAATCTCTGCTAAGTTCAAAAAAATGCATTGGCAAACCCTTTAAACTGGCAATTTAAACTGAAAGATATTTATACTGTAGACAGAGAGGACTTATTTTAGCAAGGCCAACTCAAAATGAATATTCTAGCTATGCTTGCTATTATCCCTTACTCCCTTAGAGTAGATAATATCTTACTCTTAACTGTCAGATTTTGTTTTTAACTTTGAAATTTTAACTGTTTGTTTTTTCAAGAAGAGTTAATCACACATAAAGATAACTGATTTGAGGCATCAAATAAGGCTATAATATAATACAATGCCAACATTATGAAAGATCCTAAAATTGGGGGGAAACTTAAAATTGTACAAGGCATGGAGCTAGCTTCCTTTTTTAAGAATGATAAGAAGGGACAAAAAAACATTATGGAAGAGTGGTGATAGTCAAACCAAATATAGGTCATTTGCTATGTTAGATAGCTTACCTTTGGGTAGATGTTTCAAAATGGGGCCAGAAGACAGTGTTGAGTGGGGCTATACTGTCTCCACCACACCCTTATGGATAAAAAGGGATCGAACAAATGGCAAGAGAATTGGCACACAAGATGGGTCATTCACCACACATCTAAGCAACAGAAAAAATGGGAAAAACAGAATTCTTAGCCTTAAGCTTTGATTTGGTCTTGGAACACTATGTTAATACAACATTAACATAGTGTTATGTAATACAACATTCTCCTGGGGAGAATATTTTTAAATGTTACAGAGGAGCAGCTTTTGGAAGAAGCGGCTCTAACACTGCCTATGGGCTGAAGTGTTTTTTAAATGCATGCAGTAAAGTTATGTGGTCTCTGAAGATGCTCTCTTAATGGTTTCTGTCCAAGACTTCTCAATGTCAAAATCTTGTGAAAGGGCCCATTCTCTCACTTTCCAAATGGAGGAAGAGCTGAGAGGACAATCTGAGCCCTGAGCTTCTCTTCAACACTGCTATTTATCTTTGTGTCATGCAGAGTTCTGGCAGACAGCACACAGGAAGGAGTTAACTGACAAGGTAATTAACAGAGAATCTACAGAAGTATGGACAGGGCTATGGGAACTAACAGGGGATGGTGAAGCATCCAGGACCTAGCAACAGGAGGAAGCTGTTACCACCCCTAAGTCTAATAGGATGAGAAGATCAAGCAGCATTATTAGATCTCAGTGAGAACTAGAACCTGAGCAGTATAAGTAGAAAGACTATGTAGTGAATTGAGGGGTAAACATAGAGACTTCCTAGATCAATCAGGTTTATAAAAGTGAAAGAGAAGCAATAATTACAATAAGAAAAATATCTTTTAAATCAATCCTCGATTTGTCAAACTGTTTATCTGATGTGTCAGTATGGTCAATAACAATTTCTTCAGATGTTTGCTTACTTGTAGAAAAATCTTTCCCTAGTTCCATCAGTGTTTCATTTGTATGTGTATCAAAAGTTTGTATTATTGCAAGACTTTTTTAAAAAGTATGGACATATCGATATCCTCCTGTGTATAATACGTATTCTTCATGGGACTTTGGAAAATATAACATTAAATATGGATCTTTTACGAAACAACTGAACAGTAAACTTGGTTTTAAAGCCACTTATGCATGCTCTGTGGAGGGCAAGAATCTTTGTTCTGATCATCGAAATATCTTGTCTAGTTCAGTAGCTGACACATATGATGTACTCAGTAAATATTTGTTGAATGAAATATAAATGATGACTATTTCGCTGTCTATATTTTTTTGGTAGCCCATAATACTTCTGTTATTTTCTTTTTACTTCAGATACTGCTTTCAAGCCAGATAAGGCTTCACAGTTTGCTGTCTACTACCCAGGTTTCTCATGGTCATTCTCTGTCTAATTTCAACACCAACTTAAAATGAAAGAATTCTCTACCCATGTTTATTTTGTCTCCTACATACAATGTATTGGTGAATCATCATTTCCTATTCTATAACATGATTCTTATGTGTTCTTCTCATCTTCCCCCAACCCCAAAGAAGTCTTTATCACCAGCCTCAGTTAATTGCTTTTTAGACAATGGAAACTATCTTTATGTTGAAACTCAGTTTCTATGCCATCCCTAAGTTACTTTTTATAACTTTCAAAATTATTTTACATTTCCTTCATTTTGATTCTGTGTTGCAATAACTTACATCATCATAAATTCCTAAGTATTACCTACAAAGTATTTGAATAGCCACTTATAAAGATGTGCCATACTAAACACATGAACATGCTGATTAGGTTAGTCCTGGGTAAACAGAATATTTTTAAGAGTAAATAAAAACAAATGAAAAGAATATAAACCTTATTTTCATTTTTACAAAGCCTAACTAAATTAGAGATAGGTTACATGAAAACAATAGAACTGCATTACTTATGGTTTGACAGGAGGTTTTTGTTTTTTTGTTTGTTTGTTTGTTTTGGTTTGTTTGCTTTTAGTTTTCTTCCTAGAATTGATTAATAATGAGTTTATACAATGTCCTAATTCTTCAATGGATGAAGTTATTGACAATTGACAAGTAAATATCATAATCATATGGAACATAAGTATTCTAATAAAGATGCCATTTGAAAAATAAACTCATTTACTTTAAAGAATTAGCTCATACAATCTTAAGTCACTTTCATTAAATTATAAACATGTTAATGTTACTTATATCCAAAAATAACTGACAGTTTCTTCTGTTGTTGTTGAAGTGTAAGTATTTTGGCCCAGTGCTAACATCTGCAAGTCTGGAGCAAGAGTACAAACAGAGGACCCAGCCCTCAGCCTCACCCCATTCTCTTCCTAAACCAGGCCCCATCAGGAAAATCAGAAGCCTGGTGCGTGTGTGGAGACCACCAGCTGCATCTGAGCCCGACTGGCTCCTCCCTGCCCCTGGCTCCATCCCCCAAGACAGATTCAGAAAGAGGCCTGTGCAAGGCCAGGAAGCAGGTTAGGGGTGTATTTGGGGCAGAGAATTTCTGGCTCCCTGGTACCAACATTATGGGATTGGGATGTGGGGTATATGGGGAGGGACATGGGCTCCAGTTGGGCAGGTCCCTGTGGGAGAGATGTGGTGGGAGGAGGATCAGCCAAGGATCTGGAAAGAATGCAGCCCAAGGCAGGGTCCCAGTTGTCCGGGTCTAAGTGAAGGGCAGAAGAGTACCGACTGCATTTCATGAGACTTTTTTATGGAAAGGGTCCAAAACATTACAAAAACTAAAAACACTCAGAAAACTTATGAAGTTTTTTACCCTATATAGGAAATTTTGAGATGTAGTAGATGTCACAACTCTTATTTCAACACAATGTTCTTTTGAAACTGCACTTTCCTACAGTAAGTACTCCAAAGCTAATAAACCCTAAAGCAAACTCTAAAATTTAAAACATGAACTAAAGTATACTTTATATTTTCCTATATTATATTTTTTGTTTCTATGTACACTATATCTCACCAATGTCTACCAGGACACGTTAAGTGGATATAAAACTGAAGTAAATAATAATAAAACTGACAACATGTCTTTGATTCTAAATAAATTATTAGCATTCTTTGGAGTATCCACTGGGTACACATTGTTGCATTGGGATATTAATGATTTACAAATTATTATTTTTCTGCATGTTGTTACAGTTTATAGAGAAATATTTCAACAAGACACAAAACAACTATTCTTTACTTATGCACATTTTTGACAGATTATTGTTTTTAATGAACCACATAATGGAGAAGAGGAAAAGGAATCAGGTCAGATGAAGCATGCCATATTGATCAATTTTATAATAAGCTAGAGTATCAATATTATAGGAACCGAACAAACAGGAAGATTTCTAGGATCTTGACCCTTTACAAGGCTACAACGCTCTACCAGGAAACTGGGGCCCAAGTGTCCACAATTGCCAGGAAATCCCACTTGGCTCCTGTAGGAATGTGTAAAATTGTCATACAGCCTCCTCTCTTGAATAGAGTAAAAGAGAGCAGTCCCTAGTTTTTAGGGATGTCAAAGATCCCCTTTTTCCTCAAGGGCCACTCCAGTTGTGAAGGAAATATGTCAGAGGTTTCACTCAGCATGACAAGGTCCCATTGGCAGGTACACTCCATCTAATGCTTCTGGAGTCAGACCTGCTGGCCAGCATTTTCCAGCAGGGCCTTTGTGACGGCTGATCTCAAAGTTTGTACCTCTAACTTTGCTCGGCTTCCACACGGTCTCTAAGTGGCAGCTTTCAGCAATGGCGTCCATGGTTGACTTCTCTCAGCAGCTGTTGCTAAGTCGGCTGTTCCGTGTGGTTGTTCTAACACTGGCTGCTGGTAGAAAGCAGTGTCCTGAAGCCATCTCTGTGGTTTTTCATCTACCTTTTGCATTTCAGATACTGCTCACCTCCTTAAATACTGGTCTAAAAACATCTTCTAGGTTTTGTTTCTTTAAATCAATTAATGAGTTCCCTGTTAACACCCAGCACTATCTCCAGAAGGCATTTCACAACAGGGTTCCTGGTGAGAGCTATAGACATAGTTAGGATACTTTAGTTTTCTCAAATAATTGCATTTTAAAAGAATTTACTTAAAATCTTTCTTAAGTCACAGTTGGGCAACAAGACTCAGTAATATTCTGTAGGGTCTGTTGACTCTCCCTTCCCTCCCTACCCAATCCCAACCCCAGCTGGTGACTTAACTTTCTTTGGTGGCAGCAAAGTGCAAAGAAAGTAAATGAAACACGACAAACTGCCACAATAGATAGCAACTCCAGCCAGTCCTAGAAGCCACCACACCAATATTGTAAGTTGTTTTCTATTCCAGTCCTGGTGTTCTGTCCATGTATTATTGGCCACCAGACAGAACAAATGAGGTCATATGGGTTAATGAAAACAGTTTTCTTACAATGACAATAATCTCAGCAGCAGAAGATACTATAAGTCTCCATTACTCAAGAAGATTCCAATCTCACAGGCTCATTATGATCTCTCTACTTAAGACCTAGTTCATCCTTTTGTGATCATTTGTTTTCTACAACACAAACCTCTCAAACGTTTATATTACAATATCCTGAGCATGGAAAGGGGGCCCTGTGATCTAGGTAATCAGTAGTGCTGCCTCTGCAAGTTGGTCTGGGTTGGACCCTCTGTTCCACTTGGTTCCCAAGACAGATCTCTGCATTTGGCTCACCTCAATTTGGTAATATTGAGAATGTATGCACTTTATGACACCATTTTTCTTACTCTCATCTCTTTGTCCTTTCATTAATAAAATAGATTTGGGTGAAAAATACCTCCCAATAATGTCATAATCCATGGTGCTTCATTGCTATATTTTGCTGGGCCTAAGATGCCAAGGTCTGTTGAGACTCCCCTGGTTAAAATCAGACTTCCAGGATCTCTCATTGTTTATTCTCCGTCAGGAAGTTAAAGGAAGAACTTGTCAGCCTTTCAAAAGAGAACCTGAACTCATATTCAAAGAACTTAGCAAAAGGCTCTAACATTTCTTTTTTAGTCTACTTTAGAGAGCAACAAGGGTATTTATTCATATATACCTATCATCCATCCTGTATCTATTATCTAATCTTCATATCACAAACACTCTAAAAGTGATTCTGAACTACTGATTTGGTTATTAATCAAGTCAATCTATCTTTTCTTTTCTAGTACAGGTAGGGACAAATACTTAAGTACCAGGTATAAAAGTTATCAGAAAGCACATGAAGTTTCAGCTTAAGTATAAAAAATTGACACACAAGTTGATCACCGATTTATAAAAACCCAGAAGATGTATTCCCTTCTTGATATGTCCCTAGGACATATCTCTGTCCTAGCTAGGTTTAAAAAATACATTTAAGCCCTATTCCAGAGATAAAATGGATATTAACAACTATGGTTTTCCAACAATTCTCAGACTGTAATTTTGTTCAGGGAGCTACTTCTGAATTATTTGAGTTAAGAAAGGGCAAACATTTTAAATTATTTCGTCTTTGCTGATTTTCTAATACAATTTATCCATTCATTTATAGGATCATCTTTTTAAGCACAGTATAAGTTTGCTTCTAATGCCACACACCAGTTGCCATAGCAATCATTTTCTTCCATTCATGTGTACATTGACTTCCTTCCTGTTTTTTAGGCTGCCTTTCCAGACACTTTTGCTCATGGAAATCTATGAAAAGTCATTTTTCTTCATGGTGTTGTCTAAAGCAAATGTTTAATGAGTTTTAAATCTACAAATGCAATATGCCTCTGCTGTGCTGTTTATTTTACCCATTCTTCATTTATCACCAAATAATACACATTTCTCTTAATCAACTTAACAGATGAAGGAAATCAGATTGATCACAGATAAACCTAGATAAGCTGAGTTCCTTAATATACTAATATATTCCAAGGCTTTGAAAACTTTAGGTGCTTAAAATACAATGTGCTTTGATAAGGTCCTGTTGATTACTGAGCTAGCCCCTCCCCCCTCCCATCAATATCCACCAACTCACAGTTCCTTCCACAGGTTCCCTTCATGTTTCCAACTGTTTATTTTTTTTTAGGGGTCAACTCTTACATGCTATGTCCTTTCTCATAATTATACAACAGTAACTCTTTTAATGAATATTATATAGTCCTATCCTATTTTATAGTACTGATTCTTCTGGAATTCATCAAAATACTATCAAACCTGCAATATTTTTGACTTTTAATGAATTCAGAACATACAATCATGGACAGATAGCCACACCACACCATGCACACACACACACACACAAACAACTTGTTCCCTGCCTCAACAATTTACTTGTGGATATGTTCTACATGGGGCCATAAACAATGGAAGAGCTAAATAACTATACAAGGGAACAACCCATGAAACACTGCAAGGCATGATTAATTGCTTGAACAAGGGGTATAGACCATAAGGTTCATGGCAAACAAGAGACTAATCATTTTGCAATTCAGGGTTAAAGGATTATTCCCCCAGCTAAATACAGAAACTTCTGCCTGGGCATAAAAACTGTACCACATTTGGTCCAGTTAATAAAGAGAGCTCAGTGAAACCTGCGATTCTCTACTATGAGAACTTCAGTACCCTGAATCCTTCAACATTTGCTAAAATTGCTCAGTGGCTTCAATTTTGACGCTTTCTTCCCCTCATGACAAACTTTCAATATGCCTTCTAAATTGACTGTCATGTCTTTAACCCATTTATTCAACAAAAGATTTCATTCCATCCAGCACTGTGCTAACTACTGTGGTACATGATCTATGTTAATCAAATCATGGGGCAACTCTATTTAAGTAAATATGGTTTGCGACACAAAGAGTAAAAGCAGACATAGAGTCTTCAACCAAAAGCTGGGTTATACTTCAAATACTCATCTTCACATAGTGTGATTGGAGTTTTTTAGGCACATACATCTCTGACAGCATCATCAAAGTTGTATATTGTTATGTACACTTATTTTCTATCTTATATTTTTAAAAAGTCAATATCAAGTCAAGGCAGAGTACCTTTCACTACAGAAGAGGATGATATTATTTTACTGAATATAAATAAGTTCATAACACCCCAACTAGCCAAGCAAACAACTGTACATGCCACAGAACAAGACAATAGTTATACAACAATTTATCTATTTGTAAAGATGTAAAGATTTATCTAAGAGTATATGGTGATACATTTCCATCTTCTGTTAAACTATTTTAAAAGTTAAAAATAACAAATTAATCTTTAATCAGTCTTGAGGTCAAGAGAGCAAAGCACATTCCTGGCAAACCCTGTGTTGAATGAAGCCTATTTCTAACCCAGTAGTCTTTGTAGTTCCAGCTCTAGCTAAAAGCACCTTACGAGAAGTATTAAATTACTTTTCAGCATGGCTCTGTCAAAACAATGAAGAAATCCAATAATTTAGCTTTGCAAAATCTAGAAATGTAAATAAACGAGATGCATTTAGGCAGTTTTGCGCATTGTGTTTTCATTACACTTTCAATGTTTTCCTTAACTTGTGAAATATTTTGTCAGTTTGGAGGGAGGAAAAGAAAACCTAAAAATTTCATCATCTCTAAGAATTCAAATCCAACTCTAACCCCCAAAGATGTCATCTCATCTCTTCATGGGTCCTTACAAGAATATAAACCAAATATATTATATTAACCCATTAGTTAACCAGTTGGTGAACTTTATTTTCTGTTGATTTATAGAACTATGTTTTATACATCATGTAATAATCACAATGATGTGATTAGCCAGATGTTCTAACTTCGTATCAGAATATCTATATTTATTTGATAAGGTACTAGAGAAGAAGCAAATTTAATTTTTGTATATTGAGGGTAGAAGGAGGGAAGCTGAGTGATGTTCCTTTAATCTTTATTACTATAGAAGGGCATAACCTTAACTCACCTTTCAGACAAACCTTGTGTTTCTTCGATACACCATGGACCTATGCCTTTTATATAACTTTACAATTCAGTTTTATACCTGATCTTTCCACATCAAGATGTTTTATCTTTCCCTAAATTTCTTCTCCATTATTAGCAAATGGTTTCCTATTTGCTAATAGGAAAACCCAAACAGAACCTAAACAGAAAACCAAAAAAATCTCAGGGCTCCTTGTCATAGAGGGAGGGACAACTGGGGGTCTGGGAGGGAAATACAAAACAGATTAATCATCCTCTCTGCACAAGAATAACAAGCATAATTTTACTTTTTTTCTGTAAAGCTTTTTGCCAAGCAAGGGATCATGCAAAAATAATCAGATGGCAGCTTGATGCTAATTTAACTAGAGGTCCTGGCTGTGCCTTGGCCTTTTGGTACCAGTTAACTAACTAGATATTGGTATAAAGATACCACAGCTAATCATGTAATCCCTGTGCCTTTACACAATCACTGGCTGTGGAATATGCACTAAATTAGGACAAAAGGATCGGTATCAACTGAGAAGAGCCTGCTGTAATCTACTGAAAACACAGCGATAAGGAGGTAATGAAGAGGCAAACTTCAATAGGGAAGTAGAGTACACTGACAAAGTTTAGAGCCAAAATTCACATTTGGAACCCATTAAAAAAATCATGAACGTTTAGTTTCAATTTCAAAGACTTCAAACAGCATAAAACAAAATAAATAAATATGGCAGGAAAGCAACATAACTATAGCCTGTGTCTCATTCTCTCAGAGCCTACATCTTAATAACCACCCAATCGAAAGGCAGCAATCTGAAGTCAAGTGTCATACTCATGGTAAAGAACCAAAACTGTAGCATCACACCCACATCTGCCTAGATAAAGAAATGTCAAATTCAATAGCTTTACATAAACTCATATTCAAAGGACAAAATAAAGCATACCATGTTGACAAAGAAAAAATAAAACAGGACTAAGATAACCTGTATGTTTTTCAGAATAAGCTACCTTTGAAAAGAAGAAATAATATGTTATGCATTGAGCAGTTACTTCCACTTTGAAAAAACAAAGGGCTATAGGGTCTGCTCAAGTACAGAAGAAGTGAAAAGGGTATTAGGACCTGGTACGTGATTGAGGAGAACAAGTGTAAAAACTGCAATTTATCTGAATGTTCAAGATAAATAAGTAAATAACTCTAAACTGCAAACATAATTTGCCTCTTTCCCTCTGAAATGCACTTTAAATAGCAAAGAAAATGTGTTTTCCCCCACATTCTGGCTGCTTTATAAACATTAATTAATTAATCTCAATAATACCCTTGTGACTGTGAATAGGTATTTTCTCTCTGTGTTCTACAAATGAGAAAACTATAATACTAATTATGTACATTTATAGAACTCTTTTTCCCTTAGGGGTTCAGGGTGCCTTATTATTTTGAAATGACTAAACAGACATTAATTATCATGATACCTTTGTGAGGTATGTAAAACTACAATTAAATGAGTATGATTGAAAGATTAAAAATAAAGAAGAAATTTTATCCTGCATTTGTTTCTTCTTAAAATCACCCCTATATAACAAGATGATCCCGGTTGGGTGACAGTAGCTACAGTAATACTGAGATACTATTTTGGAAATATAAAAATGTTGTACAGTTGTTTTTTCTTCAAAGATGCTAAAAAAATTGACCTCAAATAAGTCTTAGAATTTTCTAATCGAAAGGAAAGGAAACAGAGAAGATGCAACAGGAAGTCAAGAAGAATGATAAATGAGCAGACATTTATTAATTTAACAAATATCTACTCAGTTCTGATAACGGAGCAACCATGATTCTAGGTCCATGGAATATCGAAATGAACAAAACAAAGACCTGTCCTCATGGAGCTTACATTCCAAAACAGGAGCAAGACAACAAAAAAATGAACAAATAAAATAATTTCAGTTGAAAAATAAATTTTTATGAAGCAAATACACCACGGTAAAGAGGCAGAGCGAGGGCCTTAGTATATGCAAAGAGTAAGAGAGGGACATGACATAGAGATCAAGGTCAGGAAACTGAGAAGATGAGAACCAGAAAATGTTCCATTAGTGTGGAGACTGGATAGCATAACATACATGACATGCTTAGCATGTAGTAATCACTCAATACAGGTTTTGTGGTTTTGTTTGTTTATTTATTGAGAGTTTTTTTTTTTTCCTCTGAGAACTAGAGCAACAGTCTAAGCTTTGAGTTAGTGTATATTTTCTAGTTAGTGAATCTAATGAGGCAAATGGTTCCTCTTATCACAATGGTTCTCAACCCTGCCTGAACTATAGCATAGCCAGGGAGTACTTTTTAAATGATGGATACGCTGAAAGCCCTCTGAAATTTCTGATATATGAATTTTGCAGGTAGGATTGATAACCTGTGGTTGCTGCAGGCTTCTCCAACACACCCTCTAGCACTGCAGGAGACTCAAGCACTCAGGATTTCAGGGCCAGACAGATAATGTTGATGTACCCAGATAGGGCAGCTTAAGAAACAAACATAAGAACTGTAGCACTCACTGAGGTATTAAAAAAATATATGAAAACTCTGTGGGCTGAATTTGGCTTAGAGATTGGCAGTTTGCCTGGGCTACAAAATGCACACTATCTGATTGCACAAAATACAAAGAACTCTGATCCCAGTGATGAAGTTCTGCAAAGGGTCAGGATTGGCTAGGATTTAGCCATAATTCTGCAGTTACAGAGTGCAATACCCCTCAACTCTGGGACAGCATCCACTGGGCTCTTCATGCCGAGATGTAATTCTCACTGTCACCAGGTAAACACTTGTAACAGAAATTCAGAGAAGCCTGAAGGGGACAAGCCAAGAAAGGAAACAAAGGCTACAGTCATTCGATAAGCTCTAGTAAATACTTCCACCCAGTTGAGATCCCCAAGTGAGAAGTCACAAAAACTATATTTTCCATTCTACAGTTAAACATGGCAGTTTCAAAAGGCATAAATGTTTAAAATGATGCAAATTATTTTTTTAAATGTATGGAAAACAATGTTGACTCCATTAGATGGCATTACAGAAGTTTTTGGCCATCTGTATGTTCAGCTCATCTTTACATGAAAACACAATATGGATGTAATTAAGAAATAGAGGAAAACCAGCCAAGAGACACCAAGCACCTTCACGTTAAATATGATAGAATGCATTCATTTCATTGCCTAATTTAGTCATTATTGCTCAACTGGGTAAGTAGTTCACACAAATTACAACATATGCATTTAACACATATATAAATATATGTAAGCACAGAGATTTCTGTAAAATGTTTCATCCTCTTGTGTCATTTGTGTCAATGCAAATATTGGAATTATATTTGCACATTAGGCAACTGTGTGAAAGCCAGTGTAATAGTAGAAGTTCCACTGAAAAGTAAGAGAACTAGTCTTTTAAACCCACATACACACATACACACACTACTTTTGCATTTGTTCCTTCTCACTTGGAGAAGACCCTTGACTGAAGTGTAACCTTGTAGTCAGTGAGAAGCAATGGCATTCTCTGGATCATCTACTTGTTACTTAAACTCTGTTTGTGATCTAGTACTTTAACAGCTTGAATAAGAGTAAACTGTTATCTCAGTAGTGAACCAACAGCAGCAGCTGACAGTCAGAAGCAATAGATATCTATTCTCATGCTTCCCTACAAGGAGAAAAGACTCAACTATATCTAAAGTCTTAATGATGCTAGAAAAAGGAAATAGTGACCCTGATCTGTCTCCTGGGGCACAGAAGTTTTGTATTAAGTAACCAATGTACACATGGGGTATTTTGCCCTTCTGTCCATAAAGGAGAGGAGAAGCATTCCCTCTCTGCCTATTTCTCTAGCTTAAGTCCCTGTTATTCCTCCATAGAAATCACGATTATGGCCAGGATGATTAATACTATCCCTCCTGAGCACGTCAAGCACTTGTCTCTTCAACTCTTCACCCATTTTGTTCCCCCTTCCTAGACACTATATTTCCTCTTACACTAAGTCTTATCAATCCTTAAAGGCTCCCCTCAAATCCCCTTTTTTATCACTATACAGCCTTCTAATATTATTTTTATATTACTTCTAATATTATTTTTTCTCCACTAAATCCTATAGAACTTATTTTTATACGTCTCTTACAGCACTTACCATATACTGTCTTTCTAACTACTGCCTATATAATATGGTGTCACTGAAACTCAGCCCTATGAGGGACTACAGGGGATATCTGGTCCAATTGCCTAAACAATGCAGGAAGCCATTCTCCACACCTCCAGCAAATGCTTATCTTGCTTTGCTTGGCTTGTCAACCTCCTTCTGCTTCCAAGAATGGGAAGTGCACACTTTCTTTATTAAATATATGTATACAGAAGAGGTGCACAGTAGGCCCAGTTAATACCTGTTGAATGAATAAAAATACTTTATATTAAACTTGAACTGCTCTAACGTTGAACTAGTTCTTCCTCATACTTAGTTCAAATTTGGCTCTCTGTCATTTTAACTCATAATAATTACTCTAGGGTTCTGCCTGCTTCTATACACATAGAAGACATGCTTTAATACAGATCATATGAACTGGACAGCTACATGTAAAAGAATGAAATTAGAACACTCCCTAACACCATACACAAAAATAAACTCAAAATGGATTAAAGACCTAAATGTAGGGCCAGACAATATAAAACTCTTAGAGGAAAACATAGGTAGAACACTCTATGACATACATCACAGCAATCCTTTTTGACCCACCTCCTAGAGGAATGGAAATAAAAACAAAAATAAACAAATGGAACCTAATGAAACTTCAAAGCTTTTGCACAGCAAAGGAAACCATAAACAACATGAAAAGACAACCCTCAGAATGGGAGAAAATATTCGCAAATGAAGCAACTGACAAAGGATTAATCTCCAAAATATACAAGCAGCTCATGCAGCTCAATATCAAAAAAATAAACAACCCAATCCAAAAATGGGAAAAAACCTAAATAGACATTTCTCCAAAGAAGATATACAGATTGCCAACAAACACATGAAAGAATGCTCAACGTTACTAATCATTAGAGAAATGCAAATCAAAACTACAATGAGGTTATCATATAACACAAGTCAGAATGGCCATCATCAAAAAATCTACAAACAATAAATGCTGGAGAGGGTGTGGAGAAAAGGGAACCCTCTTGCACTGTTGGTGGGAATGTAAATTGATACAGCCACTATGGAGAACAGTATGGAAGTTCCTTAAAAAACTAAAAATAGAATTACCATATGACCCAGCAATCCCACTACTGGGCATATACCCTGAGAAAACCATAATTCAAAAAGAGTCATGTACCACAATGTTCATTGCAGCTCTATTTACAATAGCTAGGACATGGAAGCAACCTAAGTGTCCATCGACAGATAAATGGATAAAGAAGATGTGGCAGAAGAAGAAGTAGTAAGAAGTAGTAAGAAGAAGAAGTAATGGAATATTACTCAGCCAGCCATAAAAAGAAACAAAACTGAATTATTTGTAGTGAGGTGGATGGACCTAGAGTCTGTCATACAGAGGGAAGTAAGTCAGAAAGAGAAAAACAAATACCGTATGCTAACACATATATATGGAATCTTAAAAAAAAAAAAAAAGGTTCTGACAAACCTAGGGGCAGGACAGGAATAAAGACACAGACGTAGAGAATGGACTTAAGGACACGGGGAGGGGGAAGGGTAAGCTGGGATGAAGTGAGAGAGTGGCATGGACATATACACACTACCAAATGTAAAATAAATGGCTAGTGGGAAGCAGCCACATTGCACAGGGAGATCAGCTTGATGCTTTGTGTCCACCTAGAGGGGTGGGATAGGGAGGGTGGGAGGGAGATGCAAGAGGGAGGATATATGGGGATATATGTTTATGTATAGCTGATTCACTTTGTTATACAGCAGAAACTAACACACCATTGTAAAGCAATTATACTCCAATAAAAATGTTTTTAAAAAAACCTAACAACAACAAAAAAGACAGATCATATGATGAGGAGTTTTATCTTGACCACACCGAATATCCCCTTTAATCATTGAAGATAATTTCCAGACCCTCCCTTGGAAAACTTAACACTTAGACCATGGCATTGAGAACAGGGTGCAACGTTCCTCTGAACACCTAGATTATGGAATGTCTCTCTACTTGGGAAACAGTATTAATGCCCAGAACAGTACCAATATGCAGATAGTAAATATTCACTCAATACAGGTTGAAAATCTGTGTGATTGGCATAACCCTGGAATACCAGTACCATACCATCTCTAGAAGAAACGTATATTCATTCCTAATAATACTGTAGTCTATGGGCATTTGTTTTAGACCATTTTCTGGCATTCAAAAGACCACCTTGATTTTCCTTAAAGTCCACTTGCCAACTTTTCACAAGAGAACTGAAGATGAAGCCTGTTGAAGCATGAAGGGAAGATGGAGTATAGTGTGCCTATGCAAACATATGTGGAAGGGAGAGGGTCAAACTGTAGAAACAGCAGATGGACCAAGCTCTGCATTTAAACAGGACAGGTTGAGAGTAGAGATATCCTTTGCTGTATTTTTTCATTCCTTTAACTTTCAATCCTTCAGGAAATCAAATCTCTCATCAACACAGAAAGAATAGTGCAATTTATCAGCCATGTTATTGTTTTCTCACAGCAGACATAGTGTTCTCAGGCCTACATTGGATAGTATTAGGTGCATTTGACTTTCATCATCTTCAGAAAATGTACTGTTGCTTTTCTATGTCTAATAGTTAACAATCTTTTAAGTGTAAATATATTTTTTCAATATTTTCAAACTCTTTAATCACTTGAGTTGAGTTCCAGTTTTATTTATTAGTTTCCACCATGTCCTTGTGTTAGAACAGAGAAAGGAGAACACTTGGTGGCAAAGGGTTGTATCATAATTTTTTATATCCTACTAAAATAAACAATGAAATACATGTATGTTTTGGTCAAAATATTCTGCTAATTTAATCTATATTTCATAGAGAGAGGTTCTTTACAAGGAGGTAGGACAGTAGTTTCTGGACCGGTGTCCAAGTTAACAAGGAGGAGACTGCAGTATTCTGTCCCTTGAAAAGATTATGATAATTGACAAATTACATAATCACTTTACTCATTAGTACTGTGATTGAAATTAAAGTGTATGAAGCAATAAACTCTAGTTAATTAATTCCTGATGTTGTATGGCTTTCTACTGTTTTCCAAAGCTGTTCCTATTGTTTTTTGCCCCAAAGGAATTTAAGAAAATTTTTTTAAAAAGCTTTTCTCTATGATCACATAGTGTGCTGTGCACTCTGAAATGAATTATGTTCTTAAATATGTACATTATGTGTAAACAATGATGCAGGTTTATCACCCACGGTGAGGAATGAAGTCCTTCATAACTGAATCAATGAAATGTCTTAATTTTATCACACTGCCACCATGATTCATAAGAAGTATATAAAGATCCATCATTGAAATGAGAGAAATCTCTTCCATCTTCAATAACGAAAACCAAAAGCAATATGTGCCTAGAGATTAGATCATCTGTCAGTTACAATGCATCATTGCAGGTTTTCAAATTACAAATAATGTAGTTTTCTGAGTGGCAAATTTCATGGCTGAGGGAGTACAGATGAGTTTGCCAGTTCACAACAAGGTATGTGGAAATCAGGAAGGTTTTGGGCACTTGGGGACTGGATGCACATGGTTCAATGTTATTCATAAGAAGATTTCAATAAGAAGTAGTGCTGGAGCTATGGAGCTGCAGTGTTAACAAAGGTGTGAGTCTTTAAATCCTATAACCTAAACATGGGCATTCACTGCCAATGAGATCTGTCAGTGTGCTGGGAGCAGTAAGCATGGTATAGAATCATGGTTTCTATTGCCCGTATCATTACCCTAGCTGCACACCCTTTGGGAGGCTACCCAACAGTCTCAGGACAATTTTCACATGCACTTTGTAAACCTGTAGAACATCTTGGTGTAGAGTTACAAGAGTTATGGGGCTCTTTTATTGTGTGCCAAAAAGAAGGTTTTAGGTCCAAGTAAGAAATATTTGTCTCGCTTGTCCAGGTCTGTCAATCAACGGCATTTATTGAGCTCCCACTGTCTGTAAAGATTCTTACTTGAAGAAAGTTGACTCAAAAAGGAAGAAGATGATGGAGGAGGGAGGGATAAATTAGGACCTTGGGATTAACATATATACACTACTATGTATAAAATAGGTAAACAAAAAGGACCTACTGTATAGCACAGGGAACTATATCCAATATCTTGTAATGGAAAAGAATCTGAAAAAGAATGTATACACATATGTATATATGAATCACTTTGCTGTACACTTGAAACTAACACGACATTGTAAATTAACTATACTTCAATTTTTAAAATTTGGTCACTTGAAAACAAAAGGAAGAAAGTGAGAGCCTCTGCTTTCCAACTGCTGAGGAAGAAAAGACAACAAATGAATATGCAGTGGAGGCTTATTTTTAATCCAGCATTCTCAGAGAGCACATTCAGATAACTGAGGCTGTTTTGTTTTGTTTTGTTTTTAATGGATGCTTATTTTAGCCATGTTAGTCATAAAGATGTGACACCAGACTGCTCTTTAAGAAAGGACTTGCTGCCCACCAGCAAGGAGTATGGTTTGTCTCAGCTTCCAGCTTCTTCTCAGGACAGCCCCTGGCCAATCACCAAGCAAGGCAGTAGTACCAGAGCCTAGCATTTCCTCCTAGAGGAAGACTCCTCCAATGGGCAAGCTTTGCTCTGCGGGACCCTGGCGGGAGAAGAGCACTGTGGTCTGATGGCCTCCCTATACAACCCTGCTTCTGCTCTTTTCCTTTCAAAGATGTTACTCACCAGTAAATCTTCTGCATGCCTAATTCCATCTCTAAGCTCCTTTGTGGAGAACGCAACTTGCAACAGAGAGTCTTTACAATTTATTTACAATTTTTTTCTGTAATAAAGAATGAATGAGATACTGATACATGCTACAACATGCATGAACCTTGAAAACAATATGCTAAGTGAAACAAGTCACAAAAGATGGCACATTGTATGATTCTATTTTTATGAAATGTCCAGAATACACGAATCCACAGAGGCAGAAAGTAGATTAGTGGTTGCCAGGGCCTGGAAAGATGACGAGATGGAAAGTGATTGCTAATCGGCATAGGATTATTTTTGGGGGGTGAGAAAAGTGTTCTAAAATTCCAATTTTAGTATATGTGCTGCCAAAGTGAGCACAAAAATGTTCCAAAATTGATTGTGGTAATGGTCACACAACTCTGAATATAATAAAAGCTACTGAACTGTACATTTTAAATAGGTAGATTTGAGATATATGAATTATCTCAATAAAGGCATTAAAAATTTATTTTTTATACACTATCCTATTTTCTGAAACACACTATACTCATAACAGGACACTACGGGACTGCAGGAGGACATGTGCCCAATCCTTTAGACAGTTGTCATTTCTCAGTATATAAGCATAGAGCAGCCTAGCTCTTCCATTTGGGAGATCTGAAGTGAAAACCAAACAACCAAATCTGTAAAATCATTAAACTAAATTTGTATATAATTCTAAGGTTTTAACCTTCCTCTTTTGGACAACATGAAAGCCACGGCTCTCTGAGAAAGTGTTCTCTCATTGTTTAGAAGCTTACTTTTCTATTACTTTTGTGATTAGGATAACTAAGGTGTCCAGAATTCATCTTGTATGTAGGTGTGTATATTAGGATGTACCTACAACAGGATGTTATGTGAGATTTTTCCTTTTGATGCAGAATTGTCAAAGGTGCTAAGCATTCCATGCTTAAAAGAGAATGGTCTATGAGCCACCTAAAGTGGGGATGAGACATGAGCTCACTAAAAGGAGGCAAAACTGGCCTTGCTACCACTAGCCATCACTTCATCTCCTCTGTAGAATCTGTAAAAGGACAGGGTTGTCATTAAATCCTCTGCTTTGTGAGGAATCAATGTTCTTGATGAGAGGCTACTGTCTCTCCCTAAAGCCGAGAGTAGGATGTGAAGATATTACTAAGAGACTATATGGGGTGCCTCTAAGAAAGGGATTCAGGTATTTCATTCCCTGGCTAGATGTCTGTTTGGGCAGCTAACCAGAAGATCTGTCTCAGAAGAGTACTGGAGAAAGGTAGTACATCTAAGCTAGGACATACCAGTGGGTCAACCTATATTTCCACCATTTGGCATGGCAAGGACATATGAGTTTCTGGTGGACCACATGGATGCCAAGAAGGTAGTTAGAGGTGTACCAAGTTATTGTATTCCATGTAAGACAGCTACTTGCAGAGCACAGGGATTCTAACAGTAAGAAGCTGTGGGTTAGATGAATAGTATTAGGAGCAGGGGAGGTGGGATAATGAAAAGGGTGGGGTGGGCAGATGACAGAGGGGCAGAATGCAAAATTTAAGTCACATAATTTAATGAGTTAATCTTTGTAAAAGTACACCCAGTGTTAGGTCAGAGTTTTCATGTATTAAGTATTGCAATTATTACCACCATTTAATTCTGGCTTCGCAGAATGAAGCCTGCAGTTAAACAATCAAAACTGCTTATTTTACTCAATCAATAGTTTCTACTACTTGGATCAGTGCAATTAACAACACCACACTTTTCAAACCACATTTCCTTAAATTCATTCTTTAAGGAAAACACCGATTCGTTTCCTATTATAGACAATTAAAAAAATCTGCATGCTAATCAACATCCTCTCTACTCAATTTCAATCTACAAATATTCAAAAGCAAACTACAATAAAAATCTAGGGGGTAATACGTTTCTGTTTCTCTCTAATGCAGTAATATGTTATTCTTGAAAAGTCCTGCACACATATTTTCATCCTCTAAGTCATTTAGGAAGAAAAAGAGAGTAGCATACCAGCACAGTGACATCAAAATATTGAAGACAAAAGATTGAAGATTTCAAGAAAGCAAGCAGACTTAACCCATTGATTAATTTCTATATTTTAGGAAAGCTTAGTCTTATCCTATACATAAGGAAAGCATGCATCAATTAACGTCATGATCATCAAAACTAAAATCTCACTGGGAGAAACACCAAGCAATGAGTTTTACAAAGGCAAATATTGGGTCCAATCTATCTCTGTGTCCCCCATATCTAAGCCAAAGTCTATCCATGTGGGTTTAATAAGAGTGTAGATAAAAGTTTGAGTGTGTGCATGGAGAGAATAATCTTTTCCTATTTCTCCATCACTTTCTAAACCTAGTCAGTCATGACATGTTGTCAGTTTTACTCTAGAAATGTCTCTGGAATTTCCTACTTCTCTTAAAACTCCCTCCAAAATTCTACTAGAGCTTTGATCTCTCTTACGCTCTTAACACAACAATCTCTCCAACAGTTTCTTCTCTTGTAGCATCTCTAAATAACAGGTCAGATATATCACTCTCCTACTGCCAAATTTCTACTGGCTCTAGTTTGTGTATAGGATACAATCTGACCATATTAGTGAAAAAAATACAAAACCCTCGTAATCAGGCTCCAGGCTACTTCTTTATGTTCATTTCTGGCCATTCCCTCACCAAATCTCATGGACCTATGTATTAGCAACACCCAATATATACACCCTCAACAAGCCATGTTCCTGTATGCTTTTGTATGCCAGCATACTACCTTCCCCATTCTTTCTTCTCTCAGTAACAACCATGTTCCTAGTAAGTACTGCACTGGGTGTTAGATAGAACCTTATAATGGACTCAATAGAAATTTTTTATTTTATATCAATACACATCTTTGATGTTACCTCTGTCTTAAAGCCTTATCCAACTTCCTCAGACAGAGGTAGAGGTATTCTTAGTATAATTTGGTTTTACTCTAATATTTGTATCTTTCAATTATTTGTATATGTTTGTATCTTTTCCACTAGACATGAGGGGCTTTACCTCTCACCTATATCCCTGACATGCAACAGAGTGCTGGATTTGAAAAATAAATTTAATTTTAAAAGCATAATGAATGAATGATCAAAGTGACAAAAACAGACACTCAGATATTTAAACAACAAAAGAAATTCAATAATTCAGACTCTATAAGTTCTAAACTAATGATGGCTCAGACAAGGCCCAGAGAGAAATTTATGAAGTTTATCATCTTTTAACGAAAGAGTTTGATTATAAAATGTACCTTAGAAAAAGGTGGGAAAAAAGGATATTAAAAGTACTTGAGTTAATTATTTTAAGTATGTAAAAAAATTAAGATAAAAAATATTTACTTCCCCAGGGCCCTGAACCAAGATGGCAGAGTAGAAGGATGTGCTCTCACTCCCTCTTGCAAGAACACCAGAATCACAACTAACTGCTGAACAATCATCGACAGGAAGACACTGGAACTCACCACAAAAGATACCCAACATCCAAAGACAAAGGAGAAGCCGCAATGAGACAATAGGAGGGGCGCAAACACAATATAATCAAATCCCATAACTGCTGGGTGGGTGACTCACAAACTAGAGAACATTATACCACAGAAGTCCACCCACTGGAGTGAAGGTTCTGAGCCCCACGTCAGGCTTCTGAACCTGGGGGTATGGCAACGGGAGGAGGAATTCCTAGAGAATCAGATTGTGAAGGCTAGTGGGATTTGATTGCAGGATTCTGACAGGACTAGAGGAAACAGAGACTCCACTCTTGGAGGGCACAAACAAAATAGTGTGCACATCAGGACCCAGGGGAAGGAGCAGTGACACCAGGGGAGACTAAACCAGACTTACCTGCTAGTGTTAGATGGTCTCCTGCAGATGCGGTGAGTGGCTGTGGCTCACTGTGAGGACAAGGACACTGGCAGAAGAAGTTCTGGGAAGTACTCCTTAGTGTGAGCCCTCCCAGAGTCCGATATTAGCCCCACCAAAGAGCCCAAGTAGGCTCCAGTGTTGGGTTGCCTCAGGACAAACAACCAACAGGGAGGGAGAGCAGTCCCACCCATCAACAGTCAAGCGGATTAAAGTTTTACTGAGCTCTGCCCACCAGAGCAACAGCCAGCTCTACCCACCATGAGTCCCTCCAATCAGGAAACCTACACAAGCCTCTTAGAGAGCCTCATCCACCAGAGGGCAGACAGCAGAAGCAAGAAGAGCTACAATCCTGCAGCCTGTGGAACAAAAACCACACTCACAGAAAGATAAACAAGATGAAAAGGGAGAGCACTATGTACCAGATGAAGGAAAAAGATAAAACCCCAGAAAAACAACTAAATGAAGTGGAGATAGGCAACCTTCCAGGAAAAGAATTCAGAATAATTATAGTGAAGATGATCCAGGACCTTGGAAAAAGAATGGAGGCAAAGATCAAGACGATGGAAGAAATGTTTAACAAAGACCTAGAAGAATTAAAGAACAAACAAACAGAGAAGAACAATACAATAACTGAAATGAAAACTACATTAGAGGGAATCAATGGCAGAATAACTGAGGCAGAAGAACGGATAAGTGACCTGGAAGACAGAATGGTGGAATTCACTGCTGCGGAACAGAATAAAGAAAGAAGAATGAAAAGAAATGAAGACATCCTAAGAGACCTCTGGAACAATATTAAATGCAACAACATTTGCATTACAGGGGACCCAGAAGGAGAAGAGAGAGAGAAAGGACCAGAGGAAATATTTGAAGAGATTATAGTCGAAAACTTCCCTAACATGGGAAAGGAAATAGCCACCCAAGTCCAGGAAGCACAGAGAGTCCCATACAGGATAAACCCAAGGAGAAACACGCCAAGACACATAGTAATCAAATTGACAAAAATAAAAGACAAAGAAAAATTACTAAAAGCAGCAAGGGGAAAACGACAAATAACATATAAGGGAACTCCCATAAGGTTAACAGCTGATTTCCCAGCAGAAACTCAACAAGCCAGAAGGGAGTGGCATGATATACTTAAAGTGATGAAAGGGAAGAAACTACAACCAAGATTACTCTACCCGACAAGGATCTCATTCAGATTCAATGGAGAAATCAAAAGCTTTACAGACAAGCAAAAGCTAAGAGAATTCAGCACCGCCAAAACGGCTCTACAACAAATGCTAAAGGAACTTCTCTAAGTGGGAAACACAAGAGAAGAAAAGGCCCTACAAAAACAAACCCAAAACAATGAAGAAAATGGTCATAGGAACATTCATATCAATAATTACCTTGAACATGAATGGATTAAATGCTCCAACCAAAAGACACAGGCTTGCTGAATGGATACAAAAACAAGACCCATATATATGCTGTCTGCAAGAGACCCACTTCAGACCTAGGGACACATACAGACTGAAAGTGAGGGGATGGAAAAAGATATTCCATGCAAATGGAAATCAAAAGAAAGCTGGAGTAGCAATACTCATAACAGATACAATAGACTTTAAAATAAAGAATGTTACAAGAGACAAGGAAGGACACTACACAGTGATCAAGGGATCAATCCAAGAAGAAGATATAACAATTATAAATGTATATGCACCCAACATAGGAGCACTTCAATACATAAGGCAACTGCTAACAGCCACAAAAGTGGAAATCGACAGTAACACAAAAATAGTTGGGGACTTTAACAACTCACTTACACCAATGGACAGATCATCCAAAGTGAAAATAAATAAGGAAACAGAAGCTTTAAATGATACAATAGACCAGATAGATTCAACTGATATTTATAGGACATTCCATCCAAAAACAGCAGATTACACTTTCTTCTCAAGTGCACACAGAACATTCTCCAGGATAGATAACATCTTGGGTCCCAAATCAAGCAGCAGTAAACTTAGGAAAATTGAAATCATATCAAGCATTCTTTCTGACCACAAGGCTATGAGATTAGAAATCAATTACAGGGGAAAAAACGTAAAAAACACAAACACATGGAGGCTAAACAATATGTTACTAAATAACGAAGAGGTCACTGAAGAAATCAAAGAGGAAATCAAAAAATACCTAGAGACAAATGACAATGAAAACACGATGACCCAAAACCTATGGGATGCAGCAAAAGCAGTTCTAAGAGGGAAGTTTATAGCAATACAATCGTACCTGAAGAAACAAGAAAAATCTCAAATAAACAATCTAACCTTACACCTAAAGGAACTAGAGAAAGAAAAACAAACAAAACCCAAAGTTAGCAGAAGGAAAGAAATCATAAAGACCAGAGCAGAAATAAATGAAATTGAAACAAAGAAAACAATAGCAAAGGTCAGTAAAACTAAAAGCTGGTTCTTTGAGAAGATAAACAAAATTGATAACACATTAGCCAGACTCATCAAGAAAAAGAGGGAGAGGACTCAAATCAATAAAATTAGAAATGAAAAAGAAGTTACAACAGACACCACAGAGATACAAAGCATCCTAAGAGACTACTACAAGGAACTCTATGCTAATAAAATGGACAACCTGGAAGAAATGGACAAATTCTTGGAAAGGTATAACCTTCCGAGACTGAACCAGGAAGAAATAGAAAATATGAACAGACCAATCACATGTAATGAAATTGAAACTGTGATTAAAAATCTTCCAACAAACAAAAGTCCAGGATCAGATAGCTTCACAGGTGAATTCTATCAAACATTTAGAGATGAGTGAACACCCTCCCTTCTCAAACTCTTCCAAAAAATTGCAGAGGAAGGAACACTCCCAAACTCATTCTATGACGCCACCATCACCCTGATACCAAAATCAGACAAAGATACTACAAAGAAAGAAAATTACAGACCAATATCACTGATGAATATAGATGCAAAAATCCTCAACAAAATACTCGCAAAAAGAATCCAACAACACATTGAAAGGATCATACACCATGATCAAGTGGGATTTATACCCAGGATACAAGGGTTCTTCAATATTCGCAAATCAATCAATGTGATACACCATATTAACAAATTGAAGAATAAAAACCATATGATCATCTCAATAGATGCAGAAAAAGCTTTTGACAAAATTCAACACCAATTTACGATAAAAACTCCCCAGAATGTGGGCATAGAGGGAACCTTCCTCAACATAATGAAGGCCATATATGACAAACCCACAGCAAACATCATTCTCAATGGTGAAAAACTGAAAGCATTTCCTCTAAGATCAGGAACAAGACAAGGATGTCCACTCTCGCCACTATTATTCAACATCATTTTCGAAGTCCTAGCCATGGCAATCAGAGAAGAAAAAGAAATAAAAGGAATAATAAATTACAAAAGAAAAAGTAAAACTGTCACTGTTTTCAGATGACATGATACTATACATAGACAATCCTAAAAATGCCACCAGAAAAGTACTAGAGCTAATCAATAAATTTGTTAAAGTTGCAGGGTACAAAGTTAACGCACAGAAATCTCTTGCATTCCTATATACTAATGATGAAAAATCTGACAGAGAAATTAAGGAAACACTCCCATTTACCATTGCAACAAAAAGAATAAAATACCTAGGAATAAACCTACTTGGGGAGACAAAAGACCTGTATGCAGAAAACTATAAGACACTGATGAAAGAAATTAAAGATGATACCAACAGATGGAGAGATATACCATGTTCTTGGATTGGAAGAATCAATATTGTGAAAATGACTATACTACCCAAAGCAATCTACAGATTCAATGCAATCCCTATCAAATTACCAATGGCATTTTTTTACAGAACTAGAACAAAAAATCTTAAAATTTGTATGGAGATGCAAAAGACCTCAAATAGCCAAAGCAGTCTTGAGGGTAAAAAGTGGAGCTGGAGGAATCAGACTCCCTGACTTCAGACTATACTACAAAGCTACAGTAATCAAGACAGTATGGTACTGACACAAAAACAGAAATATAGATCAATGGAACAAGAGAGAAAGCCCAGAGATAAACCCATGCACCTATGGTCAACTAATCTATGACAAAGGAGGCAAGGATATACAATGGAGAAAAGACAGCCTCTTCAATAAGTGGTGCTGGGCAGACTAGACAGCTACATGTAAAAAACGAAATTAGAACACTCCCGAACACCATACACAAAAATAAACTCAAAATGGATTAGAGACCTAAATGTAAGACCAGACAGTATAAAGCTCTTAGAGGAAAACATAGGAAGAACACTCTTTGACATAAATCACAGCAATATCCTTTCTGATCCACCTCCTAGAGTAATGGAAATAAAAACAAAAATAAACAAATGGGACCTAATGAAACTTCAAAGCTTTTGCACAGCAAAGGAAACCATAAACAAGACCAAAAGACAACCCTCAGAATGGGAGAAAATATTTGCAAATGAAGCAACTGACAAAGGATTAATCTACAAAATTTACAAGCAGCTCATGCAGCTCAATATCAAAAAACAAACAGCCCAATCCAAAAATGGGCAGAAGACCTAAATAGACATTTCTCCATAGAAGACATCAGATAGACAAGAAGTACATGAAAAGCTGCTCAACATCACTAATTATTAGAGAAATGCAAATCAAAACTACAATGAGGTATCACCTCACACCAGTTAGAATGGGCATCATCAGAAAATCTACAAACAACAAATGCTGGAGAGAGTGTGGAGAAAAGGGAACCCTCTTGCACTGTTGGTGGGAATGTAAGTTGATAAAGCCACTATGGAGAACAGTGTGGAGGTTCCTTAAAAAACTAAAAATAGAATTACCATATGACCCAGCAATCCCACTACTGGGCATATACCCAGAGATAACCGTAATTCAAAAAGACACATGCACCCCAGTGTTCAATGCAGCACTATTTACAATAGCCAGGTCATGGAAGCAACCTAAATGCCCATCGACAGATGAATGAATAAAGAAGAAGTGGTACATATATACAACGGAATATTACTCAGCCATAAAAAGGAATGAAATTGAGTCATTTGTTCAGACGTGGATGGATCTAGAGATTGTCATACAGAGTGAAGTAAGTCAGAAAGAGAAAAATATCGTATAATAATGCATCTATGTGGAACCTAGAAAAATGGTACAGATGAACCAGTTTGCAGGGCAGAAATTGAGACACAGATGTAGAGAACAAACGTATGGACACCAAGGGGGGAAAGCGGTGGGGGGGGGATGGTGGTGTGATGAATTGGGCAATTGGGATTGACATGTATACACTGATGTGTATAAAGTTGATGACTAATAAGAACCTGTTGTATAAAAGCATAAATAAAATACAATACAAATATTCAAAAAAAAAATTTACTTCCTAATATCTCTTATGTATTCCTTAATATAAATAACTTAGTAAATTATTACCTATTATTTTGAATTGCTTTTTCACTGATAGATGAAATCCATTAATCTGTAATATTTCTAACCCTACTAGTCACAATGAGAAGTAACAGAATCCCCCAAGTTCCCATAGAATTTGTTTCCAGGTCTGAGACCTCTAATGCAGTGCTCTTCCCTGCCCCAACTTAACATTTTAATATTTGTTGATTCTGATCAAACAGTGATTATACATCACTCTTTTGTCACATAGTGGATCATATTCCAAATTGGCAGGCGCTGTGAGCATACATAAAATCTAATATCAAGTTTCTATTTCCTTGTTTGAACTCACAGTGATAAAAGTCCTCAGAGGCAAGCTATTATTTGTAATTTGTGTATTATTTGCCCAGTTCAGTTCATACACACACGTGTGTGTGTTTTTGTGTATAAATTGTGATTTTGCTTAATGAGTGTGCAGATAGATATGACAGAATAGATTACTTCCTGTTCTAAATATGAATTCACAGAAAATGTTATCATTGACATACAGTTTCTAAAGATGGGAATCTAATATTTTTTATTGTAACATTTATAGAAAAGTATAGATAATGTCTGTCTTATGGAAAAAAATGTGAAGGCGTCTATATCTCTAAATTTGGTCACTGGAAAAGCGAAAGATTTTTTATTTCAATAGTAAGAGACAACAGACAATTATTTTAAATAATTTTTCAAGGAGAGAAAATAAAATTTTTAAAATATAAAAAAGCAGAGGAAAATTACACTTGTTCTCAAAAGGATAAAATGATGGTTCCCTTAGCAGGAAAAAAATATGTTGGTAGAGAAAACTGAGGATGTAGGAAAGTCCAAACTGCATTTTCTGTGCTTTACTTTGCTGCGTCTTCATGGCCCAGTATGAATCATATTATAAAATGTAAAATGAAAGGTATAATAGCATGATAAAATAATTTGAAGTATTCTAATATGCCACCTTTGGTCCCACTTTTAAATATTCGGTATATTAAAGAAAATAGATTAATAGATATACCAATAATATACTTAAATACATAGTTTGTTAGCTTATATATATATATATAGCTTACATATGTAATTGGACTCATGGTCTGTGATTCTTAATATTATGTGTCAACGTGCCTGGGCTAAGAGATTCCCAGATAGCTGATAAAACATTATTTGTGGGTGTGTCTGTAAAAGCAGTTCTGGAAGAGATTAACAATTGAATTGTAGATGTGGGCAAGCATCATCCAAATTGCTGAAAACCGAAATAGAACAAAAAGGTGGAGTAAAAATGAATTCTCTCTCTGCTTAAGCTGGAACACTGATCTTCTGACCTTGTTCATCAGTGTCCTGGTTCTTTGGTCTTTGGACTTGAGCCAGGACTTAGGCCATTGGCCTCTTGGTTTTAGGGCCATCAGACTCAGACTAGGACTTACATCATTGGCTCCTCTGGCTCGTAAGACATCAGGTTGGGACTGGAACTACACCACCCGCTTTACCAGGCCTCCAGCTTATAGATGTTAGACTGTGGGACTTCTCAGTTTTCATAATTGTACGAGAGAATTCCTCATAATAAATCTCTTTCTGTATATCTTTCTATATATATTGGTTCTGTTTCTCTGGAGAACCCTGACTAATACATGACTTCATTCAAACAACGAAGAGAGGAAATTCTTTCACCAATATGTTAAAACACTTCTAAGATTTAGCCTTTATCACACCAAGTAGATGAAAAAAAATATGAACAATGTTATGGCTACATTTTCTGAAAGCAGTATAATACAAATACAATTTAATAATACATTTAAATAAATATTAATGATAATAATAAATCCATGGAAACAAAGGCCGATAAGAAAATAATATAAAATATTTAGAAAAAAATGGAAATTAAAACACTATCATTTAATAACTTGTTTAAGGAGCCAAATAGTGGTTAGATTTTATCTCATACCTTTGGTTGCTTTTATTTAAAAATAAACATAAAAATAAATCCATTTGAATTATTCAATCCCAAGTTTTTTTAAAACATCCGTAGGGATAGATTAATGAAATTAAAGGTATACCATACTAATTTATTAAAATATGGTAGCATTAAATTGCAAATATAAAGGATTTTTCACGAAAATATATCAGCAAAATTAAAAATGAAAATGCGGGTGTAAAAACTAAAGAATTTTAAAAGTATAATTATAATTTTAAAGTGTAATAATAAAGCAAAAACTTCAATCAAATGAATGATTTTTGACATAAGCATAATGTAATAACTGACAGAACTATTAAATAACTTTTTCCACCAAAAGAAAAACAAGTTTTTACAGATTGATCAGCAAATTTTTCAAGCTTTTAACCATATTCTATAATCTACTCATGTTCTAGACAAAAAAATGTACTAATCTTCCTAATGTTTTCTGAGGAAAAATAGGATTATTTATTTTAAAACCTACTAAATATATTTCCAAATAATTAAATAATGGTAATATCAACAATTGATTAAGTACTGCATTTTGAGTCAAGCACAGGAGAATGTACCTTACATTATCTGACTTATTCCACATAACAACATCCCCATGTTAGGTGTTATAATCTCCACTTTATACATGAAGAGACTGAGCTCAGAGTTAATATTACATGCCCAAGGTCATCATCAGTAATTCTCAGAGCTAAAACATAAAACTAGTTCTATCTCACTCAAAAGTTTACTTTCTTAACCACTAAGTCATACTACCTCCCAACTAAAGTCATTATTATTTACCTATTATATTATCTAATTATGCTTACTTACAGAAGAATTCATGATTTCCTCACTAAATGTACTGACAGACAAAACCCTGCCTCTCCAAACCAGTTTATCATCTGCTGACTCAAAGAAAGCAAAATGAAATTGCTAAAACTAAAGTAAATAAATAGGAACTTGCCAGAAAGATTTTCTGTGTACTCTGAGACTTTTCTTTTCTTCACATCCACCAACTTGTTGAGGTGACTTGTTTCTCCCAGGACTGTAACATAATCTATATCAAAATATCCCAGACTGAAATTAAGGTGATTGTTTGTAACTAGTCTCTTTACTTCTACATTTCTGTTCTATTGGCAGCAACTTTATTTGCTGGCCCAGATGGCAACCACGAACTTCTCAATTTGATCAGAGCCAAAAGCTTTGCACTTCTCTGCCAGTGCACTCCTTGTTCATTCACTCAGCTCTACATCAGGAACTTCACAGGAAAACAAAAATATAAAAGAGAATAAGGGAATTATTCCAACTGAGCTTAGATATTCCTGATAATCTATTTTTGGAGGATTGTGTAAATAGAAAATAAAAGTCCAAAGAGAAAGTCAACCCCTGGACACTGATGTAAACATGTCCCAATGTCAGGAACTATCACTTGGCAGGGTAAGACTGGGCCACAGCAGCCAGGCTCAGCCCTTCTGGCATGTGTAAGCCAGGTCAGGGCCTCCCACTAAGCATCATCGTAACAGTGGAGGACAGTGGTTGGGCAGGAGCCCATCATAAACATTTGGGGCAAGATAGCATGATGGTGCTTGACGGGCAATGAGAAAACCTACTCCGAACTTGAGTGTTAGATCCTGGTGAAGTGGCCTGTAAAAGGCAGTTTTGGGAATTTAAGGTAATTCTGCTGAAGTTTAAAGAGATAACGTTTGGTGGAAAAAGAAGTTGGTAACTAGAAGAGGGTAACTAGAAAGATCTCACACTAGACAGAAAAATTAGCCTTGACAACAACTTGACCATGTATCTCACCAGGGTTCAGGGAGATTTGAAAAGTTTGATGTCTTCTGAATATCATTTGCTATTAAATCAGTTCTTTCTGTTGAACTGCAGTGAATTCTAACTTCTGTAAGTTGTACCCATTGAAATGCTCATTTGTGTTTATTTTCACCAAGCCTGAAACCCACTCCTGCAGAAAATTCAGGCCTATCCACTCTCAAGAGACCACGTGGGACTGGACAAAAAGCTGTTGCCTGTACCTGCACCTGGCCGAGCACTTAGGGCTGCCACCCCAGGATGCACAGTTTGCGCACTGCACAATTCCAGGGAGCACTGTTCACATGACAGTTAAGTGAGTAGGACTCCCAGGAGTTATGTAGTACACAAAATGCACAGCTGTATGTGCAGGCTCTGTCTAAGGCCCACACATAGTGGGGTAATTTCAGCCTGCTCTGTAGTACTTCGTGTCCTTCATATAGTACTTCATGTTCTCTAATCCATGACAGAAGGTAAGCTCCCAGAGGGCAGATGTTTTGTCCATTTTGTTCCCTTATCTATGCCAAGTAGTTAGAACAGTGCCTGTTCCAAAGTAGACACTCAATAAGCATTTGTTAAATAAAAGGAGTGCTCTAAATCTAGAGTAGGTAAGAAGATTCAGCTAATGTTTAAATAATGAGGCTGCCAGAAAGAAATCATAATAATGTAAGAAGCCATGATGGTGGCCTAACTGGCATAGGCACTTGTTAAGGCTTTTGTGAGGAGACTGCCCTTTGATGTCGCCTGAAATAAAGAAGCAAGTTCATAGCTTTGCTTACTGACATATAATATGCACACCAGACACAGTCAACCATCCCTTACCTTTATTTCATTTCTAACTCTCACCTCAGAAGAGCCTCAGAGATAAACTGAAGAAAGCAATGGCCCTCAAGAATTTCAGTGAAAATCAACAATACCAGGGGCTGTGAGTACACATTAAAATGATGGCTTCAAAATGGCCACCTCAAAATTCCAAGCATCACGGGCCAAAAGCCATATCTAAGGAATGGATAGTGACCAAATTCTAGAAAGCAAAACTGACCCAAGAAGTTAATGTGATATCAAAACTGAACGTAAACATTGCATAATGACAACCAAATAGGACAAGAAAGAAGAGGGTGTATAAAGAGGCATTACCCAGGCAAAGCAGAAGTCTCTTTCCTTACAAGCTGCCTCTGAAATAACACCGATAGTAAAATAATTTGAGGACAAAATGTCCAAACCTTTAAAACTGTTGTGCGGGGCTTCCCTGGTGGCGCAGTGGCTGACAGTCTGCCTGCCAATGCAGGGGACACGGGTTCGAGCCCTGGTCTGGGAAGACCCCACATGCCGCGGAGCAACTGGGCCCGTGAGCCACAACTGCTGAGCCTGCACGTCTGGAGCCTGTGCTCCACAATGAGAGAGGCCGCGATAGTGAGAGGTCCGCGCACCGCGATGAAGAGTGGCCCCCGCTCACCACAACTAAAGAAAGCCCTCGCACAGAAACGAAGACCCAAAACAGCCAAAAATAAATAAATTAATTAATTTTTTAAAAAACCGATTAAAACTGTTGTGCGGGGTATTTATCTGAAATGATACTGTAGTAGACCCAGCAGGGGAAGTGATGTTGCTTTTCCCGAGGGTCTTGTGTATGAGTATCATTCAAACTGGCAGCTATAATGGGCTCATAGAGTTTGGTGCACAGTAGCAGCGGGGGGGTTCTCTTTCTACTCTGATTACTTCTTTCACTGACACACTGTTAGGTGAGGATATCATATTCATTTCGGCAGGCAGGTATTGTATGGTGTGAAAACTTAAGTCATAGAAAATAATACAAGCAATTTCTCATGTTATCCTTTTGCCAACAAATGGCATTTTACTAAATTATATTAAAATCTATGTCATCTGCAAAACTGCCTTAAATCCTGCTTTCAAAAATAAATAAGGATTCACCCTTAAAGATCTTGACCTGAACAACACTGTTGTCAATTAACCTAAAAACGGCACAAATATTACTGGCATTCACTCCTATCCGCCCCACCACCCCCCCGCCTACCCCAGCTCCTATAATGAAAATGACAAGTTTCTGAAAAATTTCAAAACTACAGGCTGCCCACCTTTCAATATAAGGCCAAGTGCAGGGAAGTGAGAACACTGAGGGAGGGGGAGTGTAATAGGAAGAAAAACTTCCTCCTTCCCCCCCTTCCTCCCTCCTCTCCCTCCCTCCCTTCCTTCCTACCTTCCTTCCTTCCTTCCTTCCTCCTTTCCTCCCTTCCTTCCTTCCTCCCATCCTTCTTTCCTTCCCTCCCTCCCTCCCATTTCCCCTCCCTCCCTCCCTTCCTCCCTCCCTCTCTCTTCCTTCCTTCCTTCCTTCCTTCCTTCCTTCCTTCTCTCTCTCTCTCTCTCTCTCTCTCTCTCCATTCTGGTCATGAAACTTGTTCTTTAGATGACAGTATAAGTTCAAATATTTCACAAAACTTCCAACACTAAATTTGTCCATAGCCAAGCTCTGTGTGTGGTGTGTGTGTGTGTGTGTGTGTGTGTGTGTGTGTGTGTGTTATTCAGTCCAAATTCAATCACTTGGTTGGCTTTTATTTTTCTGGCCACTTAATGCCTCTTTGTATTATTTTCATGCTGTCACAGAAATAGAAAAGAAACAAAGACAGGTAGAAAGTAATCTGTACATGTATAATTTCCAAGTCCTCCATAACAAATTTCAGTCCCATTTGCTTCAGATTATCTTTCAACATTCAAATAAGTTTCCTCTGATTGTTCCTATAAGACTCACAGCGTAAGAAAACTACCACTTCTACTTCTATCTGTTTAATCATTCATCTCATCTCTCCCCTCCTCTCCACGCCCACCCCCACTACTGCCAGAGTACATGTCCTTACGCTCATCTAACCCCAAGTTACTGGTGACTAATTTTATTAATGATTAAAATTTCTATAAATTAATTCTTAAGAACTGTCAACCTTGACCTTCTAACAGCAGTGTGATATATGTTTTGTTTGCTTTCAATTTCTAAGTCTCAGGAAAGGAAATTGCATATATGGTACATAAAAGTTGCCTAGATTAAAACTGTGGATTGAAACAAAAGATCATGAACTATGGCATATATGATCACAAAAATCACCATTTGTAATTCTACTTAGGATTCAGCAGGTGAGTGAATAATGATGTTTAACCTTAACTTTCATAAAAATAGTAGATAGTAGAAAGAAGGTGGCCAGTGGAAAGAACTGGCTCTGGTAGTAATTATCCCTGTGTTCCTGGGAAATTTTTCAATTTCTCTGAATCACAAAAAGAAGGTTGGATTAGGCGGTTTCCAAAGTCTCTTCTCCTTTAACACTCTATTATTCTATTTTCTCTTTCTAAGCTTCAGTTTCCTAATTTAAAATCAGTAGAGGGGGAAGGTGATCAGTTAACTTTATTCCCCAAAATATCTAAAATGTTATGAATCTAAACTGGTTTTAATTTTTTGAGTTTCCAACCAGAAGGGAAAACAAAAAAACTGATATATGGACCTTAAAGAAATCCAATTTCAAATTATTTTCACCCTACAATTTTCAGCAACTTGAACATTTTCATAGGTATTTTTCATTTTCTACACCATTAACACTAGATACATTGCAAACCCACTGAACTTTCTCTCCTACAGTCAAAGAGTGAGTCTGTGATAAATGCTACTTCAACATTTTTCTCTTTTAATAATCTGCTTTAGTGCATAAAATACTAAGATTTCATTATTTTAATTATTATATTCATATATTCCACTGAACAGAATTGGAAATTTAAATTCATAGAATATTTTCTAGATACCATCAAATCTATAGATCAATGTAGAATATTTAATATAATAAAATGAGGTCAGTCCAATGTTTCAGCAAATGTTTCATAGTAGGATCAAACACGGTACCTTAAAAATTGGAAACACATTTAGGGTCAAAGTAACTTTATTGCTTAATTTCCCCTGAAACTGTGGTTATGTCTCTTTATTCACAGTCATTATTTGGAACCTCCCTCTTACACCAAGAAGCTTCAAATATTGGGTTGGCCAAAGGTTCTTTTTTTTCCGTAAGATGGCTCTAGTAGCACTTAGTTGTCTTTAACTTCATTCAAAACAATTTTCTTAGATTGTATGTGACAGCTGTAGTATCAGCGTGCATTTAAAAAAAGACTTATCAAAATTGATGAATTTTTGTGTAGCCATTTTAATATTGAAGATGGAAGGAAAAAAGCAACATTTTCAGCATATGATGCTTTACTATTTCGAAAGATAAAAACGCAACCAAAACGCAAAAAAAGATCTGTGCTGTGTATGGGGAAGGTGCTGTGACTGATTGAATGTGTCAAAAGTGGTTTGCAAAGTTTCGTGCTGGAGACTTCTCTCTGGACGATGCTCCACCGTCAGGTAGACCAGTTGAAGTTGATAGCCATCAAATCGAGACATTAATTGAGAACAATCAATGTTCTACCACATGTGAGATAGCTGACATAGTCAAAATATCCAAATCAAGCTTTGCAAATCATTTGCACCAGCTTGGCTATGTGAATCACTTTGATGTTTGGGTTCCACATAAGTTAAGCAAAAAAAACCTTCTTGACCATATTTCTGCATGCGACTCTCTACTTAAACGTAATGAAAATGTTCCGTTTTTAAAACAAATTGTGACGGGCAATGAAAAGTGGATACTGTACAATAATGTGGAATGGAAGAGAGTGTGGGGCAAGCAAAATGAACCACCACCAAGCACACCAAAGGCTGGTCTTCATCCAAAGAAGGTGACGTTGTGTATATGGTGGGATTGGAAGGGAGTCCTCTATTATGAGCTCCTCCTGGAAAACCAAACAATTAACCCCAACAAGTACTGCTCCCAATTAGACCAACTGAAAGCAGCACTCAATGAAAAGCGTCCAGAATTAGTCAACAGAAAATATATAATCTTCCATCAGGATACCACAAGACCACATGTTTCTTTAATGACCAGGCAAAAACTGTTACAGCTTGGTTGGGAAATTCATCTGCCATATTCACCAGACATCGCACCTTTGGATTTCCATTTATTTTGGTCTTTACAAAATTCTCTTAATGGAAAAAATTTCAATTCCTTGGAAGACTACTGTAAAAGGCACCTGGAACAGTTTTTTGCTCAAAAAGATTAAAAGTTTGGGGAGGATGGAATTATGAAGTTGCCTGAAAAATGGCAGAAGGTAGTGGAACAAAAGGGTGAATACGTTGTTGTTTACAATAAAGTTCTTGGTGAAAATGAAAAATGTGTCTCTTATTTTTACTTAAAAACCGAAGGCATTTTTTGGCCAACCCAACTTTACATTGTAAATGGTATGTATTTATTATAAATTATACATTATAATGATATAGCTCACTTACTATGTTCTTTAAAAATTATTAATGGTTTTATTTTTCTTAATCTATGGCTTTAAGTTAATATTTTTCCATTAATGACACTGTTATTGCAAATATTAAAATTATGACTTGGTATCTAATGAACAGCACATAGCAATCTGATTTTCTAAATAAGTTTTAGTAGGTTAGGGACTGAGCCTGCAGAATTGCCTTAGGATGACTCTGGGGCAATGTTTTAACACCCTGAAGTATGTCTAGCCACCATGGAGCCCCAATTCTGACTTAGAACACTCTGAAATTTTAAAAATTTTCAATAAGTTTCTTTGTACTTGTTTCTTTCCCTTAACAGCTGGGATTGACCTAATTCTAGTCCAAGGGAAAAAGAAAAGAGCTAACTTAACAAAGTCAGTAGTTCAGTGTCAAGTTCTGATTTTAGATGGTAACACAGTAAAGGGTATCTGTTAAGGATGCTGAGCTCAGGAGTTGGACGAACTTAAGTTAACATCTGACTTCTACCACTATATGATCTTGGGCAAATTAGGTAAACTGTATGCTTCCGTATCCTAATTTGTAAAACTGGAACAAAGCAGTGTATTTTCAAAGGGTTCTAGAGAGAATGAAAATGAGATAACACAACTTAATTACTTAGTGGAGTACCTAGTACTCAGTAGGCAGTTCAGTAAATGACAGTAATAAATTCAATTACTATATACTTTATTTTACTTGTTACTTTTTAACAATTACCTTGTAAGCCTTCATTGTACAGATAAGGAAACAAGTTTATAAGATTTTTTAAAACTTAAAAGGCAGAATAAAACTGCAGTGGGGTCACAGGGACTTGCCAGAACTCATAGTTCCATCTTCTTCCATACTTCATAGCTGGAAACTGGCTATGAGCTACTGAGAACTACCAAAGCAAAGTGTACCAGTTCTGGTCCGAGATGGCAACATAAAAGACACCTGAACTCACCTCCTCTCATGGACACAGCTAATCTACAGCTATACATGGAACAATTCCATCTGAAAGAAATCCAGAAACAAGTGACTGACTCCTACACATCAGGAGAACATGAAAATACCCACATCAAAATGAGTCTTGGCACACACTCAACTACTGCAGACCAGAAGAGAGCAGCATGATATATTCAAAAGGCTGAAAGAAAAAGCTTCAAAACAAGAATACTCTACCCAGCAAGGTTGTCCTTCAGAACTGAAGGAAAGATAAAGCATTTTCCAGACAAGTAGAAGTTGAAAGAGCTCATCACCATTAAGCCAACCTTACAAGAAATGTTAAACGGAATTCTTCAAGCTAAAATAAAAGGACACTAATTAGTAACAGAAAAACACGTAACAGCTAAATCTCACTAGTAAAGGTAAATGTACAATTAAGTTCAGAATACTTTAACACTGTAATGTTAGTGGGTAAATCACTTATAAATCTAGTATGAAGGTTAAAACACAAAAGTATTAAAATAACTATAATTACAATAATTTATTAATGGATGCACAAGGTAAAAAGGTGTAAATTGTGACATAAAAAGCATAAAATGTGGGGGTGGGAAAAATAAAATGTAGAGATTCAGTATGCATTTGAAGTTAAATTATCAGCTTAAAATACACTTATGAATATAAGATGTTTTATGTAAACCTCAAGTAAACCTATGGTAGACACACAAAAGATAAAGAGAAAGGACTCTGAGCATACCACTACAGAAAATGATCAGATCACAAAGGAAGAGAACACGAGAAGAAGAAAAAAAAAAAAAAAATACAAAACAGCCAAAAACAATTAATAAGATGGCAATAGTAAGTCAATAGCTAGCAATAATTATTTTGTAAATGGATAATATTCTCCCATCAAAAGACATATAATGGCTGAAAAAAAAATCCAACTATATTCTGCCTTCAACAGACTCACTTCACAAGCAAGGATACACACAGACTGAAAGTGTATGGATGAGAAAAGATATTCCATGCAAATGGAAACCAGAAAAAAGCTGGGGTAGCTATACTCATGTCAGACAAAATAGACTTTAAGCCAAAGACTGTAATAAGAAAAAAAGGTCATTATATAATGATAAAGGGATCAATCCAACAAAAGTATATATCATTTGTAAATATTTATGCATCCAACATAGGAGCACCTAAACATGTAAAGCAAAATTTAACAGACTTGAAGGGAGAAACAGACAGCAATACAATACTAGTAGGGGACTTCAAAACCCCACTTTCAACAATGGATAGATCATCCAGACAGAAAATCAATAAGAAAACTTTGGATGCAAATGACACATTAGACCAGATGGATTCAGGAGACATTTACAGAACATTCCAAAAGCAGTAGGATACATATTTCTCTCAAGGGTATGGAACATTCTCCAGGATACATAGTAAGTTAGGCCACAAAACAGGTCTTAGTAAATTTAAGAAGACTGAAATAATATCAAGCATCTTTTTTAATTACAATGGCATGAAACTGGAAATCAACTACAAGAAGAAAACTGGAAAATTCACAAATATGTGAAATAAACAGCATCCTACTGAACAACTAATGGGTCAAGGAGGAAATCAAAAGAAAAATAAATTATCTTGAGACAAGTGAAAATGAAAATACAAAATACAAAATCTTATGGTATGCAGGAAAAGCAGCTCTAAGAGGGAAGTTCATAGCAATAAACACCTACATTAAGAATAAAGAAAGATCTCAATAAACAACCTAACTTCACACCTCAAGGAACTAGAGAAAGAAGAACAAATGAAGGCCATAGTTAGTAGAAGAAAGGATGTAACAAAAATCAGAGCAGTAATAAATTAGAGACTAAAAAGACAACAGAAAAGATTAATGAAACAAAGAGCTGTTTTTTTTCTGAAAAGATAAGAAAACTAGACAAAGCTTTGGCTAGATATAAACTGGGTATAGAGGGAATGCATTTCAACATAATAAAGCTCATATATGCTAAGTCCACAACTAACATCATACTCAATGTTAAATAGCTGAAAGTTTTTCCTCTAAGATCAGGAACAACACAAGGATTCCCACTCTCACTACTCTTATTCAATATAGTAATGGAACTCCTATTCAGAGCAATTAGGCAAAATAGAAATAAAAGGCATCCAAATAAAAAAGGAAGAAGTAAAACTGTCTCTATTTGAAGATGACATATTATACAGAGAAACCCTAAAGACTTCACAAAAAATCTATTAGAACTAATAAATTCAGTAAAGTTATAGGATACAAAATCAATATAGCAAAATCAGTTATGCCTAAATACGCTAATAACAAATTTTCAGAAAGATAAATTAAGAAAAAAATTTCATTTATAATTGCGTGAAAAAGAATAAAATACCTAGGAATAAATTTAACTAGAAAGTGAAAGTTCTGTACACTGAAAACTATAAGACACTGATGAAAGAAATCAAAGAAGACAGAAATAAATGGAAAGATAGCCTGTGCTCGTGATTGGAAGAACTAATATTATTAAAATGTCCATACTACCTAAAACCATCTATAACTTAAATTAATCTTTTCAAAATTCCAACTGCATTTTTTCACAGAAATAGAAAAAAAAATCCTAAATTTTGAATGAAACCACAAAAGACCCTGAATAGCCAGGGCAGTCTTGAGAGAGATGAAGAAAACTGGAGGCATTATGCTTCTTGATTTTAAATTATATTACAAAACTATAGTAATCAAAATAGTATGGTATTGGCATAAAAACAGACGCATGGATCAAAGGAAAAGAATAGACAGTCCAGAAATAAATTAATCATATACAGTCAATTAATTTACAACATAGGAGTCACAAATATTCAATGGAGAAAGAAGAGGCTCTTCAATAAATGGTGTTGGGGAAACTGGACAGCCACATACAAAAGAATGAAACTGGACCACAGTCTTACTCCATACACAAAAATTAACTCAAAATAGATAAAAATTTGAATGTAAGCCTTGAAACCATACAACTCTAAATGAAAAAATAAGGGGTAAGCTCTTTGACATTACCCTTGGCAATGATTTCTTTTGGATTCGACCCCAAAAGCAAGGGCAACAAAAACAAAAATGAACAAGTGGAACTATATCAAACTAAAAGCTTCTGCACGGAAAAGAAAACCATCAGCAAAATGAAAAGACAACCTATGGAATGAGAGAAAATAGTTGTGTATCATATATTTGATAATGGGTTAATATTCAAAATATATAAAGAACTCATATAACTCATAGCAAAAAACCAAGCAATCTATTTAAAAAATGGACACAGGAACTGAATAGACCCTTTTCCAAGAAGACATTCAAATGGCCAATGGGGTATATGAAAAGGTGCTCAACATCACTAATTATCAGGGATCTGCAAATCAAAATCACAGTGATATATCACCTCTCACCTGTCAGAATGTCTATCACCAAAAAGACAAGAGATAACTAGTGTTAGCGAAAATGTGGAGAAAAGGGAACCTTGTACACTGTTGACAGGAATATAAATTGGTACAGCCATTATGGAAAACCGTATGGAAGTTCCTCAAAAAATTAAAAATAGAACTAACAGTTGATCCAATAATCCCACTTCTGGGTATATATTCAAAGGAAATGAACACAGGACATTGAAGAGTTATCTGCACTCCATGTTTACTGCAGCATTATTAACAATAGCCAAGATATGGACACACTTAAGTGTCCTTCTATAAGTGAACGGATAAAGAAGATGTGGTATATATACAATGGAATACTATTCCACCACTTAAAAAAAAATGAAACATTTGTGACAACATGGATGGACCTCAAGGCTATTATGCTAAGTGAAATAAGTCAGAGAAAGATAAATTCTGCATGGCATCACTTATATGTGGAATCTAAAACAAAACAAAGCAAGTCAAACTCATAGAAACAGAGAGTATAAAAGTGGTTGCCAGGGGCTGGGGAGTGGGAAAAACAGGGTGATGTTGGTACAAGGGTACAAACTTTCAGCTATAATGTAAAAAAGGTCTGAGGATCTACTGTAAAACATGGTGACTATAATGATAACACTGTATTGTATAACTGAAATTTGCTAAGAGAGCAGAACTTAAATGTTGTCACACATATCACAAAGAAAATTCATCTAATGATGGATGTGTTCATTAACTAGAGAGTGGGCAGGGGGAATCCTTTCACAATGTATATCAAATCATCATAAGGTACACTTTAAATATCTTATAACTTTATATGTAATTATAACTCAAGACAGCTGAAATAATAAACAAACACAAACAAATAAAATAAATTGGGGGATAAAAGAGTCAGCATAAAAATGACCCACATTTCCTAAAAGCATTAATTCCTTCCAAGATCTGAGCCAGGAATACCAACTATGTGAAACCAGAACAAATGATCATATTTTTATATAGTATCCTCAATACCTAAAATTGTGCTCAAACTCTTATATTTGCTTGAGATTGAGGATTCCTTATTCTAAGTGAAACTAACCACTAAGCTAGATTTTAGGATGTCCTCATTTTGAACTGACATATATTTTCTTTACCCCAAATTAGCTGTACATCCAGCTAATTGCATCAATAAGTGACTAATTGGTAGGCAGCTATGTGAGTAATTACCTGATTTGCACATGTAAGTGATGTTTATTTCAAGTGTACTTCTCATGCCAAGTTTTAGAAATTTGGCTCAAAAGTTCAGAAACACAAACTGAATCAAAGCCATATCATGCCTGGTTTATAACCATAAACAGTAGAGCATAAATAAATTCTTGATTGTGATATGCTATCCGAAGTAATCTAAAGATCTCAAAATATCTTCAGATTGTACTTTCCAGGTATTTATAAAAAAGAAAAACAAAAGCCAAATGTTGGGGCTTCCCTGGTGGCACAGTGGTTGAGAATCCGCCTGCCAGTGCAGGGGACACGGGTTCCATCACTGGTCTGGGGAGATCCCACATGCCACGGAGCAACTAAGCCCGTGCGCCAAAACTACTGAGCCTGTGCTCTAGAGCCCACGTGACGCACTACCGAAGCCCGCGCGCTTAGAGCCCGTGCTCCGCAATGAGAAGCCCACGCACCACAACGAAGAGTAGCCCCCGCTCTCCGCAACTGGAGAAAGCCCGCGTGCAGCAGCGAACACCCAACACAGGCAAAAAATAAATAAATAAAATAAATAAATAAAATAAATTTATTAAAAAAAAAAAAAAAGCCAAATGTCATGTTTTTCCAAATACCAAAAGCTTAGGAAGTACTTTGTCAGGTCATCTAACCAACAAAGACAAGTGGCAATAATCTCTCCATGAAGTTACAGAAGCCTGAACAATCATTTGAAGATCTGAATGAAAGAAAAATAACCTTCTATCCTGGCAATATTACTGCATTCACACAACAGTGACCTCCCTCAGCATCTAAATACTGGGCGAATTTTAAAAATGGAGATTTGACTTAACTCAATCTTTTTTAGCAGGGCATTTAATTTCAAATGGTTGCAATGGTGAATTTCAGAAGTGTTTCAACTATGTGACTCATCCTCTTTCTTCCCAATTTACTACCCTCCCCTTTATTTATCATTTCCCACAAAATAGAAAAAAAAAGCATAAAGCTGTGTTTTCACAATATACTTAATTACAAATTCTTCTCTTTCAAAAATACATCCCAGTAGTTTCTCTTTCACAATATCATTACTGAAGATTTATTTCCAATTACTACATGTTAAATGTCGGACTTTTAAGTGAAAAATGCTTTTCATGTAATAAGTGACCTTGAAATCATTTTAAAATTTTCAATATGTGTATATGAGCAGCTCCCTAATAAATTAGAAGATATGTATATAGAAAGATTATTTACTATAGATGCATTGTTTTCTTTCATGAAAAAAAAAAATTAGAAAAGTTCAATAGGGCTTGAAAATACATAATGTATGTGACTATAAATTTGGAAGATATAATATTGAACATATAGCCACAGAGATGTGAAACTTTCTAAACTATGAAACATAATATCTACCTGCAATGAGCAACACAGAACAGAGAATTCAAATATAACAGCATCCTTTATATTCTCTCTGTTAGATAAATCATAATAAATATGAGCATTTACACATAATTCAAAGCATATGCTCCTAAAATTTGTTTCTAGAATATTGTAAAAAATGCATTTTACATGTCATGTAGTAAGCTTTGTTATTTTTCTACTATAAGATATTAAAAATATCTTTTATTCCACTTTTTGGGCTTTCTTTTAGGACAGGAACTTAGTGGCTTCTAGTTACTCTAAAAACTTACAGGTGTGTTAGGTTTTCCAAGTCCTATCAATGTAAAAACTGTCAAGTGGCTTTAATAAGATAATTCATAAACAGGGGCTCCATGAAATTTTTCAAATCAGAATAATCAAATTCAATTATCATTATAAGGTAGATACTGCTAACCACTTGAAAATGGATTCTGGTATAGCACCATTCACTTGGAACAATTATTTTCCTTAGAAATAGAAGGGATATAAGACAATATGACATGTGAGATTAGGTGACAGCCTGTAGTGTGCACTGCTGTGGAAAGGATTTAGGATCTGAGATTGGAAAGGGAAAATTATATTTAAAGGGCCCACGAAGAACCTTTGGGTACTGTACCAGCTATATGGGGATCATTAGGAATTAAGAGATCACACACTGGTTTTGTCCAAAAAAGAAATCATTTCTTTTCTCTTTGCCCTGTTTACTAGATTTAGACAATCACAAAAAGCAAAAATTGGAAGTAGATAAAAAAAAAAAAAAAAAAACTAAGACAATTGAATAGAACTCAAAACAAGTGTATATAATTTAGCTAGCCATGACAAGGGAAAATTTCTTCTCAAAGAGGAATGAATGCCCATGTTCATAATATTGCCAACCCCAGGTCTAGCCAAAAATCCATCACAAATGGCTGTATTATAAACCTACACACCTAGGAAGCAGCAACAAGGATGGCAAGAGCCCGGCAGAGGCTACCCAGTGCCTGTCCACATGCAGCTGCCCTTCTGACAAAGCCCTGTGACCTGTTCTCAGTGCTGTTATAAACAAATGAGTAATTAAATTCTCCACCACGAATAAATCTGAAAATGAATCAAGGGTCACACTAAATCTGGGGCTCACTTATCTGTATTGCCCATAGTCCCTATTATAGTCCCCATTGAATGAATGAATGATTTCTCTATGTGAGTGAATCCAGACAATGTCTTTGATATTGGCTGACCTTGGAAATTTACCATTAGGTTAGAAAGTTCAACTGTCTTTTTATACTTCACTGCAGAATCACTATCGCAGCTTCTGGGTAGGAAGGCTTTTTTTGCAAACAAGAAGAAAAATGACTGGCAGTGTGGGGTCATGCACAGGCTTCACTGACACGGAGTTGTAGGGGAGACATCAGAAAGAGAAGGCCTATGGGTACTGAATGCAGCTCTTCCATTGTTTTCTGCAGCTTCACCCTTGAGAGAATCTGCTTCCTTGAGTATAAAATGGGAAGAAAATTATTGCCTGCTCTATCTACGTTACAGGGAATTGGAAGTTTAAATAAGTTGCACTTGAAATGTTTTGTAGACCGTAAGACATTAGTCAAATAAGAGTTATTATTACTGTATTACACAGCATAAGAAATACAGTACTAGATTTGGTCTGGCCCTAATTCGAAAATTCTATTTAAAATTTATTATGACAGATCTATTTATAGATGATTAAAAATTTACTTTGCTTGAAAACTAATTTTTAACAAACCTCTACGCCATCAAAATGTGTAATACACACAATTCCTACTCCCAACTTTTGTATGCTCCTCTTTTCCAAGAGCTAACAAAAAACTTTAAGGAGGTTACATAAGCATCTTTATAACTGCATGTTTACCAATTAATAAGGCAGCACACAATGTTCAAATCAATCTGGGTGGGAAATGAGAATTTCATCTCTTACAAATCATGAGAAGAATTTGAACAGGCAAAAAAATTTGCATCTGGATCTTTCATGTAAATTGTAAAAAGGATACATGATCTTTTTTTCTCCTATCTAAAAACAAGTACATTTAAAACATCTGAATCATTCTAGATAAACTGACTGAGTGCAAATTGACAACACAGCATTGAGTGCAGCCATTATAAAATAATGCAAATAGTAGACTAATCCCAGCTGCCAAATACACAAGTAATTTTGGTAGCATAAATGCAAAACAGATTTTCTAGTTAATTCTAAATTTCTTGAGAAACAGATCTTATATTTTCTACTATCAAAAGAAAAAAATATGTGGATGAAAGTACTTCCATTATAACTAGATAGAATGTTTGCTGGCATAATTATTTGCACACACATATTTTTCTAAAATCTGTTATAAATTATAGACATAGGCATTTTTATAGATAAAGAACACAGTCTGGATAATGCCCAGTAGAGAAGAGCAATTAATCTCACTGTAAAATGTTGTTTGAATTCCTTTCTTTAATCTAAGTGATGCAGCAGTATGAAAAAAGTATCAGCTTTTTCATGATCCAAATGAAAATAAGTGTTAAACCCATCCTAGACAGACCAAATATTCATCCACATTACAAGACCATTAAGCCATTCAACAATACGAAAATGTCTCTGCCTTAGTCCATTCAGGCTGCTATAACAAAATACCATAGACTGGGGGGCTTAGAAACAACAGAAATTTCTCACAGTTCTGGAGGCTAGGAATTTCAAGATCAGATTCAGCGTCTGGTAAGGACCTGTTCTGTAGTTCGTAGACAGCATCTTCCCTTTGTATCTTCCCATGGTGGAAGAGACGAGCTAGATGTCTAGGGTCTCTTTCATAAGAGCGCTAATCCCAATCATCAGGGCTCTACCCTCATGACCTAGTCACCACCCAAAGGTCCCACCTCCTAATACCATTACCTTGGGGGTTAGGATTTCAATGTACGAATTTTAGGGGACACACATGCAGTCTATAGCAACATATAGTTTAAGCAGGGACTGCACGAGCATGAAGCTGGTGGTCTTGGACAGGCTTCCTATGCTGCTAAGCCTCTGATGAAAGCATGGCAAAAGGCCACCCCAAAGGCAAGCCTAAGGCAGCACTGGGCAAGGGGGAATTGTCTTCTGAGCCTGAGGTTCCTCCTTTTTCAGGTACTCATCCTGTGCCCGGGATGCTACCCTCAAGCGTTCCTGCTACATGTACTTCATTCACTCTATCAAAATTGACCCTTGGCATATCTGATGACTTCTTATGCCAAGGGTACAGCCAACAGATAAGGGAGGAGAAGGAAAGGATATCTACTATATCCCTAGCTCTTTACTAGTTTTATATGTTATTATTCCACCAATTAACCTGAAGGTAATTAATGAAGGTGAGAAGGTGCTGGTACAAGGATCTAAACAAGATTTCCTCCACTGTCTTTCACGAAATCATGCTGTCTCCTTGAAAAAAATAAAATACATTACACCCCGGGGAGATTTGTGTTTCATCAAGAGGGTGAGAAAAGATTCTAAAATGTGAAACTGGGTTTCTGTGGTTGTCTCTTTTTGAGGACTGAAAGGAGCCAGGTCAGGGATGCTGGCTGGTCCCTGCTGTGAGTTGTTGAGGTCTTGAGGCAAGTGAAGGTGCCAGCTCACAGACCTTGCTTCCTGCAGCTGCAAGGGACAACGGTAGTAACTTTTCAGGCTAGTATGTGCATTTTCCCCTCCTTTGCTAATTTTAAAAAAGTTTGAATTTCTGAAAAAAAACGTTAAAATCAATTACTCTACTGGCTCCTCCTGAATTTTGCTAAGAATTCACCATTCATTCCTTTGCTCATCAATTCATTGACTACCATCACATCCCAGGTATTCAGCCAGTTCTGAGGTTTGCACTGGAAACTAGAGGTCTGTCTATCCCTAGACATGTTATCTCTGCTTTCACCCCAGGCTAACCTCGAGGAAAAAAATAGCACCTCTTTTTGTTTCCTCAAACTATGTTCTAGCAGCAAAAATCAATGGTGAACAATGGAGATTATTTTGCAGAAAAGTCAGAGGAGAGGGTGAGCATTTTACATGCCATAGGCTCCCACTTCCAAAATGCTCCTGTCATGTCTATTTGCCAAAGTCTCTCTGGCTAAGCATCCACCCAGACTACCCTGCAACATGACCACCCCTCAGTGATACCCCAGCCTTGTTCACTGGCTGCCTCGGCCATGGAATCCCTGCCTTTGGTGTCTTTGCCATCACCTGCCCAAAATCTTTTAGCTATTCTTATGCAGAACAAAGGTGCTTTGCTTAACTTCTCTGGACTTGAGTACTTCTATCCAAACACTTTGCAAGCAAAGTGATCTCCAAGTATTGGAACTTCCCCTCCTTAACAAAGGCAGTTGATCAGAAGTGACAACAATACACAATTCTGTTGCCTTCAAGAAGTTTAGAGTCTAATGAACGAAGACAGATATATAGAGATAATTATTTTGTGAAAAATGCCAGAACAGAAATAGATTGGCCATACTATAGGGACACAGAGAAGAGAACTCTTTTTTTCTGCCTAAGGGTATCAGGAAATACAAAAGAACGTCAGGAATCTTGAAAAATGGGAGATAGGAGTTTTCCAAGTAAGCAAGGTTGAGAAGTGGGCTCTAAGAAGAAAGAAGAACATGGACAAAGGCAAGAAGACACGAGAGGTCAGGGCAAGTCTGAGAACAAATAGCTCTCTGTGGCTGGCTGTGAGATCAGGAATCAGAGCAAGTCGAACACTGCAGTACCACTGTATTTCAAAATTCACCTACTTCTCTGCTCTCATGCACCGGGCTTCTCCCTCAGTGCAAAGCAGTGCTCTATCTTTCCATGACAGAAGACAGTGTTGGCTGCATATATTTGAGTGCAGAAGAATAGGATTAATTTAATAGTTTCATCTTAATTCTGCTCTGAGGTTTCTCAATTTAACTAAATAACTTTAATGTTCTTTGGCACCAGGCTTTTGACAAACTTCCTTAAAAAGCCATTATAAAAATAGTGATTTTGCTAAAGAGTGCACATAGTAAAAATCATTATTCCAGTAGATGGAGCAGAGGTGACATCAGAATAGCTGAACGTTGCCTGGACCAGAATACATAGCAGAAGTCCAGACACTCAGCAGAGCCACGAAATGGAAAAAGCACATTTGAGAGCAAAGACTGAACATTACTGACTACTGCTTGGCTAACCACCTAATTTGGACTTAGAAAATTTCACATCCTATTCAAACTGAAGGAGAAAACAACCTTAGGCAAATACCAAAATGATTCTTTAAAGAAACATTCATATTTTAGAACAAGAAAGCTGTAATTTTGATTGGTCTAAAAGTCTCACTGCGGTGCTTCACAATCATTCTACATAACGCAGACCAGGCTAAAATCCTTAGTATAGCCTCTAAATGCATGACTACTTCAATCTCCTGCTGATGGAAATGTGTGTGTTTCTTCCCTCCTAGACAGTTTGTGAATCGTGTGATTGCCTGATATGGAATTATTAAGAAATAGATCAATAAACACAGCAGGCTACAGGATTAAAACCTCAGCCTACACAATGGACCTATGAACAAAGTTACTGCTTAGAAATTGCAACAGCAGAATGATGGTCGTGCAGACTCGTATTTGGGACCATACTGGCAAGTGGAATTACAGACATTAAAAGATATTTTGATTAGAAATATTCTAACTATTATATATCAGGCAAATGTCTCAAATCTGATGAGGATTATTAAAGTCAAGGATAAACTATTCGCTTTGCTGTTTTATAAAATAAGTATTGTAAGAAAATAATTTCTAATAGTCATTGGAAACAGGAAATATGTCCTGTTTCTCTCAAGACTTACCATGTGCCTTGCTCTCTCTGTTAAATTATCTGCCAGTATGCAGAACTGGACTATTCAAAGGCAGACTATATATATGTGTTTAGGACACAAGCAAAGCAGAGGCAGCTCAAAAATTTTTTTAAAGAAGGTATCTGGCATTTCACAAAAATGTAACAAAAATGTGTAACAAACTAAGAAAAACAAAAGTTTGTTGACTCTTAACTTGACCAGATTTTTGACCAAATGGAGAAGCTCATTAGCCACATACTCAAAAAATCTTGATTCAATGGTTAAGGGTATAAATTAATTTAAATCTTAGCTCTGCCACAGTGTAGTTTTATAAATTTGGAAGAGGCACCTACCCTTTGTTACTCTGTTTCCTCGTTGCAAAATAAGGATAATAAAACCTCTAACAAAGAGTGGTAGTAAGGACTAAGTGATGTAAAACATGAAAAGCATCCTTAGCTGCCATTATTAATGAGAGTGTCATATCCCTTGAGTGGAACAGGATTGAAAAATTTTAAACCACAGTTACAGGTATGAATCACAAGGCAAACTCTTCTAATGATACTCATATTCTAACCCAACCCACTTTGAACCACTGTTAAGCAAGCAATTCAAAATCCCCAATGTTAAAAAAAACAGTTCTGTAATTTTGCATATGTGGAAATATGCTGTCCTTATTTCATACTTTGCCAATCTTCATTCACACAGGAATCATGAATTTCCAAGAATTTAAGCCTATTAAGTAATAATTTCTGAATTGGAAATTTAATAAAATATTTTCACTTTATAAACTCACATTTTTTTACTATACCTCTGCATATCCTTCTTGATATGCCTTTTAAAAATAGTTAGCTAGTGGGAAGCAGCAGCATAGCACAGGGAGATCAGCTCAGTGCTTTGCGATGACCTAGAGGGGTGGGATAGGGAGGATGGGAGGGAGGCTTCAGAGGGAGGGGATATGGGGACATATGTATGCATATGGCTGATTCACTTTGGTGTACAACAGAAAGTAACACAGTATTGTGAAGCAATGATAATCCAATAAAGATCTATTTTTAAAAAGATATGTATCTTTAAAGAAAATACAAAAACAATCCCATTTTCCAAATATATCCAACCTCCCATATTAATCACTACCATGGTAAAAATGATTATCTTTTTACTACTTTGAAAAAGACACAATAGCTAGCAGAGACTTCTATAAATTAAGTGGCATGTCATTGTCTTAGTCATCTCAGACTGCCATATAAAATGCCACAAACTGGGTGGCTTTAACAACAGAAATGTATTCCTCACAGTTTTGGAGACTAGAAGTCTAAGAACAAGGTGCCAGCAGGGTCTGTGTCTGGTGAGCGTGCTTTCCTTGGGTTGCAGACAACCACATTCTTGCTGTGTCCTCACATGGCCTTCCTTTGATTTGTGGTGCATGCAGGTGGAGAGAGGAAAAAAGAAAGCAAGCTCTCTGGTGTCTCTTTTAAGGCACTAATCCATCCCATCATGAGGGTCCCACCCTCATTGTTTCATCTAAACCTAATGATCTTCCAAAGACACCCCTCTCCAAACTCCAAATACCATCATATTGGGAGTTAAGGCTTCAACTTACAATTTGGGGGTCGGGGGGGACACAACTCAATCCATAGCAGTCACTTTGCTAGAACAGACAAAGGATAACCAATGGCTAGAAGAGGGGAAATGTAAACAACTCTAAACTTTCATACACACACACACACACACACACACACACACACATATACCTTTCAAGCTTGCCTTCTTAGCACTCCTAATGGCCAGAGGTTGCATAGCTATTTAGTCCTTCAGAGTACTCCTACTTATTATAAAAAGCATGAACTTAAGATACAATACTTGCCTCTTTCCCCATAAATCAAAAGAATTAAAAGTATAACTCTAAAATTTCAAAACTAATTTAAAGATGATAAACGGGAAGGAAATTTTTAAAAATCGCACTGTCATTTAAACTTCCCTACTAATTTTAGCATAAAATCCTAAGGGAAAAAAGGAGATCAACAACATAGTAAATTTGTTAGAAAATTATTAGAAATACATACAAACACAAAACACACATACAGATAGATACATAAATGTTAATTATACATCACAAGTCTTATATGCATGGAAAAGCTAACATCAGAGTATACACAAATAAATCTGTAAAAAGGCTTTCCATAATCTGGCTCAGTTTAATCTACAGTAGTATCCCATTCAGATTTTTTGCTCTAGCAAAACATGCCATACTGTTTTATGCCTCTACATGTATCTACATTTTTTTATGGAGCTACATATGGACTACATAACTCCTACTCCTCTTGCAAAATGTAGTTCTTAAAAGATAAACACATTGCTTAGGGGGTAATTATTATTCTTAAGTATTTTATCCATAAGAAAATCACTAATAATGTATTGAAAATTGATTTCGAGTTAGAAAAGAAATGTCAAATTATATTGAAGCAAAACAGAACAAATTAACAAAGGAAAAAGCAGTAAATAAGAAAGCTAAAAACATAGTAGAATTAATAAATAAATTCAAAAGCTGATTATTTGAAAAGAAGAAAATCACTAGTGAGCCAAATTTTTTTTTAAAAAGGAATAAGGTAGAAATATACAAAATAAATAAAAGATAACCACAGTCAGAATAAACTTAAAAGAATCATAATGCTGCTAAACATCATGCGAGTAAACTTGAAAATCTAAATAAAATGGATAATTTTCTAAGACAATATGATTTGCCAAAATTGACTTCAGAAGAGACAGAAAATCTAAAGACTGATTTACATAGAAGAAATGGAGAAATTTGTCAATAGATAAATCCAAAAGCAGCAGTCTTCGATAGTTTCACAGGGAAATTTTTAAAATCTTTAAGATTAAAAATTTCAAGGCTTCTAAAATCTCTCCAGAATATAGGGTAATGAAGAAAACATCCTGATCCAACAAAGACTGCATGTACACACACAGGAACCAAGTCAATGTCACTTATGAATATCAAAGGAAAATCCTAAATTCAATATTATTAGCAAATAAAATCTAGGTATACACAAAAATAACATTACATCATGACTAAGTGAGGTTTATTCCAAGAATTTAAGAATTTTCAATATTAGGAAGTCTATTAATAAATTTTTAGAGCAAATTAATAGATTTCAGAAAAACATTTTATTCTTTTTGTATAAAAGACTGAAAAGCCATTTGTCAAAATTTAAATAACCATTTTGGATTAAAATACTCGATAAAATAAAACTGATGAGAATTTACTTTATATGATATAATATATCTAGCTTAGCCCAAAAGCCACTGTCATGTTTAGTAGGACAGCACTGGAAGCATTACCAACAAAGTCAAAAACAAGGAAAAGCTCTCAGTCATCAGTATTACTTAACATTGTACTGGAAATATAAGCCAAAAAATTAAATTAAAAAAAATTATAAATAAATATTTTGGAAAGGAAGAGGTAAAACTATTACTAACTGCAGACAACATAAAAATATAATTGCGTACATAGAATATCCAAGAGAGTCAACTGGCTTCTGGCATACACAGTTGACTGGAATCAAACATACTTGGGGGAAAGAATGTTTTGAGAGAGTTGTATCTGCTAATAGACTGTGACTAGATGAGACATGTAAAAGACCACTAAGCTTACAACCTCCTGTGGGGGGAAGCAGGTTAAGAAAGCTGCTCAGTCACCAATAAGTGAATACTTTCCAACACCTTCTTTATGTAACAAAGGAGGATAATGAAAATGAAAGGTCCTTCCAGAAAGTAAAGCCAAAAATTCAAAATCCATGGAGCACAAAAACAGGGGAGTTATACCCAAAGAGCAGAACCAGGACTTCAACTTAATTCAAGATACTTTTTTTAACCTTCTAGGTAGTAGGCTGGCAAATATTTACCCAGGTGCATTTTAGAATTGCTAAGAACCTCTGACTGCTATCTGATGCCCATTCTTTTCTTTTTCAAATGACAGTGATTTTTACCCAGGAAGACAGAATAAAAAATGGTATCTGTCTTTGCATGTATATTCATACAGATGCATATGAAACTGATCACAGTAATGACTACTTTAGCCTGGGTGGAAACTGAAAAGACTGGGAACGAGGCGGAAAGGAGACAAACTTTTCTCTGTATATCTTTTAATATATATAATTTTTGGAACTGTGGGAAGGCATTGATATTCATAAAATAAAATGAAACATACTTTAAAATATGTCTTAGGACTTAGTGAATTACTGAAAAGGGGATTAAGAGATGTAATGCAATGATTCCTATGCTTCTGGTGTGATCAGTTTAGTGCAATACACCAAGAGAAGAAAATATATTGTCATCATATCTATGGGAAAGAAGACTAATTTTTAGATATGTTGAATACCAATCACATCCAAAGCTATTCACTGGTCTTAGAGTGATCAATGATTCAGGTTTGCCTGACACTATTTAGGTTTCAGCATTAAAATTCCCACATCCTGGGAAACCCCTCCTCAGGGTGCAAAATATCCTGATTTTCAGAAATGGGTACAGAAGGTTAGGGGGAAAGTACAAAATACATACAGCAGCCAAAAAAATTGAGCCTAAAAGTAGTACTCTATTTAGCTTCAAATGGATATGGCATAGATGATTCACTTTCAGTAGTTACCGTCACTAATTTTTTTTCTGATCACTGACGTTGTCAACTCTGATTTGTAGTTCATAATAATGAAATATCCATTGTTGCATGACTGAGTGATGTTATTTATGTTTGCAAACTAAATGTATTGTAATTGTGAGCATTAACAGTCAACTTTCACTTTGCCTGTGGATTAACTATGTACTTTGTATTAAGGTAAAGCTAGTTTAATTTTAACATTGTGCATATTGTGACCACATTTTCCAAGACTTCAGATAATGAAATGAGAATTATTATAATGCCAGTGTCAGCATAATCCAGACAACTGTATTATTTTATTAACGGCTAGAAAGACACATACTTCTAAATCAATCAAACTTTTTTTTATCTCCCCCAAAACACCAGTGCTCAGTCAAAAATAGCTACTGTATTGGTCTGTGGGCACACCACAAGAATAAACACACATCCTACATCCACTTGATTATTCTGTCAACATGAATAAAGATACATTTCCTGTTTCAGAGGTTGCAACCATGTAGGCAAACAAAAGGAGAAATTTTGATAATTGATGTGTTGGCCTATTGCAGCATAGACCTGATTTAGTCAGGCCTTATTAACAATCATGCTTTTTACAGTACTGTATATCAAGTGATGCACTGAATCATATCAACAATGAAAAAAATTTCCCTCTAGCTCTTAGGTGCTTTGATTTGGAAAAATGGAGTTTAAAATTATCTTCTTGAGATTTATAAGAATATCATAAAACCACAGAGAAGATAAAGAATGGTAATACCTTGTCCAAATAAAAACTAGACTTTGCCCACTGTATTCGTTTTGTATTGCTGTCGTAACAAATTACCACAAACTTAATGGCATAAAACAACACAAATTTACTATCTTAAAGTTCTGGAGGTCAGGATTCTGAAATGACTCTCACTGGGTTAAAATCAAGGCATCAGGGCTAAAAATCAAGGTATTACCATGGTTTTACCTTTCTAAACGCTTTAGGGGAGAATCTGTTTTCTTGACTTTTCCTGCTTCTAGAGGCCACCTCCATTCTTTGTCTGGTGGCTCCCTCATATCTTCAAAGCAACCAATGGCTGGTTGAATCTGTACATCACACCACTCTGACACTGACTCTTCTGCCTCCCTCTTCCACATTTAAAGGCCCTGTGATTACACTGGGCCCACCTGGATATTCAAGGATATTCTTCCTGACTTAAAGATAGTTGATTAGCAAACTTAATTCTATCTGCTACCTTAATCTCATTTTGTTTTGTAACATAACATATTCACAGATTTCAGGGATTAGGACGTGAATATCTTAATGAGGCCATTATTCTGCCTACCACACTCAGCTATCTGCATTATTTGGCAGACAGTGTGAATGTAAATCTTGACAAATCCCAATCAGCCTATAAACTTCTGACCAAAGAAAATGCAAAGATATTACCAGCTAAGTATCTTGCATACCTTATACACATACACTACTGCTAAAATGGGGTGTGTTTTACCTACCTGTGAAATTGAGGTTTTCATAATGAAAGCTTTTTTGATCATTTTTCAGTTTCCTCAATGTGCAGAAGTAGTTAATGAGATTTTGGACTTTACAGAAATGGAGAAATGTATCCTCCTTAGACACGAGTCTACAAATGGCTACCATTGTCACTGGCCACACACAAAGTGTTAAAATGTTATCCTGCCATAAATTCATTTCCAAAGTATGGGACAAGAAAAATGATCTTTTCTAATTTGGAAATATATTGAGGATGAGAACGAAGAAAGGGAAAAATAAATAATAAAACAAAAGAGACATTTATGGACTGTTTCTTTAAATCTGTCTGATGAACTCTGAGCGGCCATAAGGAATCTAGAGAAAAATGAACTGACTGCATCTAAGATGTTTGATATTCAGGCTGAGACAAACACTCACAGACTACTTCAAAACTCCAAAAAATATCAACAGAAAAGGAAAGCCAAGTTTAATGAGGACTTTTTCATTTTTCAACTAAAACTGTAATTTATTTGGAATCCATTTTTGTAAGTTCAAATTATCTCTGTACTTTAAAACCATTATCCCTGAGAAAGAGAGGTTTAACTTATAGTGCCATACAAAGTGCTCTAAAGTTTTTTGAAATGATGGCTATTTTCCACAGGGTTAGACTGTACGGTAAATTTATAGAAGCCAAAGACCTGGTTGACAAACAGCTTGCCCGCCAAAACAAGCCTGTAGATACAGAGTGGATAGATAGATCTGGAATCTATTTCTAGCAGGTGTAAACACTTGCTGCTGCAAGGAGTTAAACTCTTAAGTAATTAAATGATTTTGTTGAGAGGATATTTAGCTTGGTGCTATCACAATGGCCTGATAACCAGGATTAGTATAAAGAGGGCTTGACAAGAGCAGAGTTTCGAATCAAAATCAGTTTTACATGTGACTATATTCAGTTTTACCAATACTACTTACAAGAAGAATGATGACCTAAAGCCTGCAGGCAGTTCAGAGAAGCATTATCAGAAAAGGAAACAGAAAGAGTAAAAATCTCCTACCGTGTCATGAGACAGAAAGAAACATGCCATTGTTATTGTGTATTAAATGTAGGTAATTTGTGCTTACTTGGTTTGCTTTTAAATTCTCCTGTTACAATCTCAAATTTATTTATCTTAAAGATTCACAGTAATATAGATTCTACAATTTAAATATCCAGTAAAAGTTCAAAAAATAGTTAAAATAAACTGCTATATCAGAGGATAGAATGAAACATTATAAAAATATTGTTTTTATACATACTATTTGTTTAATTAGTCCTGTTTATTACTGCTAATTGCCATTTTAACTATTCTGCAATTTTGTTTACTAGGAATTATGTAACAGAAAAGTAAATAATAAGTAATATTATATAATTTCAAATAAATGCCTTTTTTCATATGTTAATGTTAAAGTAATAACATGCATGCATATAATTACATTACATTACGTGATGTTATATTATGTTATGTTATATTGGTTTTTTTGGACTGGCATGGTATGACAAGATGGCTCTCTAAAAAACCGATCACCCTAATATTTGAATCTGAAGCCAAAGAGATTGATCTGGGCTGGAAATAAGTATTTGGGAGTTAAAAAATATCACTCCCACCCTGTGCTACTTTTTACATGCTCACAGTACAATATCACACTACATTGTAATTATTTGTATCCCCACAAAACAGAGAACATTGTTAGGGAAAGTAGTATAGCATAATTACCCTTGTTCCTCTAGTACCCAATAAAGTATCTGGCATATAAAAGGTTCAGCATAAATATTTGTATGAAATTGTCTTTGAAAAGTTTTAAAGAATATTTTTAAAAATATTAACATGTTACCTCTGGAGAAAATATTTTATATGTAAAAGAGCAAAAGAAATAAGAGAATGAGTTTTGCAGTAGTACTAACAACTTTTTATTTAAAAGGTGAACACTCAGCTTGAAAAAAAGTCAATTTTAGAAATAGTTCTCTTGGAAAGACAAATATAAAAAGATGTTTCAAGGACAAGAAAGCACTTCATATATACACAGGTATGAAATTCATACCATGTAAGTTAACAAGAGACCACATGTCAAATTTGCAAGGAAATGTTACAGATGTATTTCAGTTATATAAGGAAATGAAGCTACTTGTGTGAAGATAATTTTCAGTATCAAGTAGTAAATGAATTGCTGCCGAACTGATTAATATGGTTAAAAGTTGGTATCTTTGAAATTTATATGAAAAAGTATATGTAAAAAGCTTCAAAAAACTTATGAGATCAGGCAAAAGATATGTAACAATTGATTTACCTGTATAAAGCTAAAGTTAATGAGTTGGGGCTCTTCCTCTTTAAAAAATATCACTTAGCTCTTAATGACTGACCTTTCATTCCCTATATGAATGCTGTTCTTTCATTTCTTTAGAATAGAAAGGAAATTATTTCAAAATTGTCTTCTGAGAGAAATACAACATTCTTAAAGAAAAAGTTTAAAAATTAATATCATTTTAGCTTTCAAGGACAAGTTCTAATAATACAAAAATTACCATTTCTACTATAAATGGTACAATGAAATTCAAATATTATGGTTAAATTACTTTATGCATTTTATATTAGGTAAGTGTATGATATAGCTCAAAACAAAAAAATATTTCAATGAATTTATTAAAATGTACTTTAAAGGCAATAGACTATAAATCTTCTCCTAACAAAGCTAATCTCATGCTGAGTAGATAAACTAAAAAAACACATTGTTTAGATGAAATTACATTGGGGGTGTGGGAGTACTTATGGACAGATTATAAAAAGTTCCTCAAGACTTTTGCCATCAGTGTTCTTCCTTATCTATCCCTTGCATGGGACTTAGAATATCAAACAAGGGTCTATTTCAATCCATTGGGTTAGAAATGCAGAGCCCATGAGTGTTATAAGGCTATTTATGATACTAGGCTTTATTTTTCCATTGAAATGCTGTTATTAGATCATTTAACTGCCCTATTTTTTTTTATTAGTCTTGTACCCTAAGGAAAGGCTGCCTCTTAAAGAAAATAAAATAGTCAATTCCAGAACAAATCACATTTATTAAACAATTTAGTGAGAACCTCAAGAAAAATAAAAATTGGGATAATTGCATCTGCTTCAGTTTAAAGAGACCCAGGAAGGGGTGGTAAACCTCAGGCAGCATAAAATGGCTTTAACAGACTCCAGCATCCAGCCACTCACTAATACATGATTTCTAATTACTTCTGTAGTTTGTCACTGTTCAGCACAATCAAATCTAATTGACCAGAAAATTTTGGTTAGATTGTACTCAACTATGGCTAAATTTTTACTGTTATTATGCTGGTTTCTTTGTGAACATCTCAACTTTACTGCATCATTAAACCTTAAATTAGATTTTGACAATAAGAATATTTCATAAAATTGTTCAAACAACTGCAACATTCACACAGGAGCTACGGTACTCTTAAATCCACTGTCATGTTTTTAAAAAACATTTAATTTAATTCATACCCATTCTTTCTGGGTTATTACAAACAACGGCACTTTGATTTTAATTAAACAATTTGAAGGCCATGACTAACAAATGTCAAATGCTAAAGGTGAATTCATGTCTTAACATGAGTGCATGTCAGAGCATCTTTCATAGCATGAAGGGAATTCTAGTCTGAGGGTTCTTAGTTTCAGAATCACTGATGAGGTGTACATACACGAAAGGTAGCAATTAACTACCTCAGTTTAGAAGCTTGCATTACTTTATTCTCATGTTGAGAATCAGTGATCTAGCAATAGATTAGACATTTCTGTCATCAATTCTCTAAAATCTAGAAAAATAATATAGAAATGATTGAGTTTGTTGTCTAAATGTCTACTTTGTCCATATACTCTGTGTGTTACTAAAGCATTGAAGATAAACATATATGAATTTATTCCTTGAAGAGTATAAAGAGAATGCTTGCTCACACTGGTAATCTTTTTTTTTTTAATGCCTCTATAAAACAAGACAATAAGATAACATCATTAGAAGCCTCCCTGTATAGTTTACCTTATATTATATCTGCTGACATTTTCACATATATGCTTATTTTATTTTCCACAGTATGTGGAGCCTTCAGAAGAAATCAAGTATGTTTGAAAAAAGAGCTGATACTTTTTGTTAATGTCAGATGTAGTGGGTCAGTGAAGGAACAGATCTAACCAGTTCTGATCAGTTTGAGCATTAACATCCAAGTACTTCAGTTTTGACTTGGTTATCAAAGAAACGGACAGAAAATACATTACATGACAACATGGCTGGACTATAACATCTAATGTGAAAGTGTAACCTAGCAGGACCCTATGGGGCCTTCTGGGGACAGACTCTTCTCCCATATCCTCTGCTATAGCTCCTCTCTGAAGTAACCAGATGATAGTATCTCATGCATATTTCCTGAGTTTTTCAGATGACCACCACCAAATGGAAGGAATTAACTACTTGATGATTAAGAACACATAGCTCCCAGATCTTTCTGGCCCCTAAGGATTGATCATCATCAACCAATCAGAGAATTGTGCAAAAGCTGATCACATACTCTGCGACCCACTCCCACCCCAACCTGGTCTTTAAAATTGCTTTGCTGAAACCCTTCCAGGAGTTCGGGGGTTTTTTAAAGCACCAACTGCCCATTCTCCTTTCATGGCCCTGCAATAAACCTTTCTCTGCCTCAAATTCCAATGTTTCAGTTTGTTTGGCCTCACTGTGCATCAGGCACATGAACTTGCATTAGGTATCAAAAGCCTCTTAAAACATTATTTCAAAGTTATATATCTTAGGGAAGTAACAGTTTCTATTAACACGTGAAAAAAAATTATCTGAAAGATCTAGCATACCTCACACAATACAGCCATTCTCAAATTGATCATTTGTGAAGTAACTTGCATACTTCTACAAATGCACATGGTCATGAAATTAAAAACTATACAAGTAACAAAGAAAGAAGCAGCTATTGAGAGGGCCCAACTAAAGGCATAAGAATCCCAGTTCCTTCTAATTCTCCCTTTATCACTGGGATAACACACATGGCTCCCTGCAGTCATGAGTTCAGTTTTCTTGTGGACATAAAGTCTGATTTGAATTGTGCCAAAAAGAATAGATAAGACTCCCAGAGTATATTGACTTGGCCCACTTCCCGTCTTCTACTAGGCTTGTAACCTAATTACCATTTGCATCTGATAAAATGTACTTATTTTCTCAACTAAAATATGGGTTTAAAAGGCAGTAAAATGTGATAAAAAGAAATAAATACATGTCATGGCCGTAAAAAGGAAAAAAAAGTTTTTAAAAAGCAAAATTGGGCTTCCCTGGTGGCGCAGTGGTTGAGAATCTGCCTGCCAAGGCAGGGGACACGGGTTCGAGCCCTGGTTTGGGAAGATCCCACATGACGCGGAGCAACTGGGCCCGTGAGCCACAACTACTGAGCCTGCGCGTCTGGAGCCTGTGCTCCGCAACAAGAGAGGCCGCGACAGTGAGAGGCCCGCGCACCGCGATGAAGAGTGGCCCCCACTTGCCGCAGCTAGAGAAAGTCCTCGCACAGAAACGAAGACCCAACACAGCCATAAATAAATAAATAAAAATTAAAAAGCAAAACTGATGGAGCTAGAAAATTATGTTAGAAAATATACTTATTTAAACTACAACTATCATTTTTCCGTATAAACTAATATTTGTTTTAAAATATTAATTAAAATATTAATCAAAAGACACTAGAACTTTTAAGTACTCCTTAAAAAATCATAAAACTAGTCCCAAACAGGTGGTATGACTCTCCTTTACTTGTTCACATGATTTTTTTAGTGCAAATACTCAGTAAGAAAGAAGTTGCTAACTGGTAATTTACAGAATAGGTTTTATTCTTTGATTATGGTACTGGATTCAAAGTTCTAACTCTAGGTCACTTAAAGAAAAAAAAAAAACCCTCAGAGTAAAATATTAAACTGATGAATTATTTAAGTACTTTATGGTCAAAAAATCAACTTTCCCTCCAATTCTAACCAAAAACTATTTAATTTTATTTTACTTATTTATATTTAATTACTTAAAAAGGAACACACACAGAGCTCAACAGATGCTAGGCAATATTGTGTTTTGCATAGTAAAAATATTTTACAAACATATATTGAGTTGGAAATGACCTTAGAATTTATTCAATCCAACAGCCAAGTCCAATCCTCCTCCTGCTTCCCCCTTCCTCACCCCACACAATTTACTTCTTTGTCCAGCCTTAAAATACTTGAACCTGAATGGCTTTAGAAGGGGCACAGCCTCTTTCCCCACAGGCTCACTATTCCCTATTGTCTCACACCCAGCCACTCCATACAATTCATATGTTATATGTCTGACCTTCAAAGCTCAAGAATTTGCCACCCTTTCCTTGTTTAATCTAGCCCCTTCATTTCAAAACCGAGGGAATACTCAGATGGTTAAGTGATTCATCTAAATTCCTAAAGTATGTTGGTGGTCATGCTGGGTCTGCTCAGATTTCCTAGCACTTGGTTCTGTGCTGTCTTGTAGGCCTTTGCATCATCCATGCCACGTAAAGTTTTATACATAGTAAGCCTGAACCAGCATTGGAACATTGATTGCAGCTAGAGCTTTACAGAAAAAAGTATTTCAATCATATACTGGCATCATCTGCTCAGAATAGGAGTGTTTCCAGGAAGAACTATGAACTATCTTTAAAACATGTCTTTCAACTCTAATGCCTACATGGAAGTTCACAGTCTATGTGTGGCCATATACAGACAGATGTTCCAAAAGGTCATCGGACCTGTATAAACTTGGAATAAATAAGAAAAGCAAAGCCTTGCTGTATCATGGCACAAACTGCATTGTTGTTATCATTTTAAAATAAAATAGTGGGTCAACTTAAACTTAAAAAAAAAAAAGAAAGAGAGATTAATTTGATTACTTACAATAAAATTACAATTGTATAAAAAGCAATTGATACCACAAAGGCAACGAAACTACCAATTTCAACAGCCACACAGAAATTAAATTTAGGTAATGCTTTCCAAAAAAAAAACTGGGCTCAATTCCATGAAATAAAAGATGAACAGAAACTAGAATAATATGATTTTGCCACAGAATGATACTCACACTCTTCTCTTTTTTCAAAATTAGCAGCTATTGGCACATTATAGAGGTATGCCAAATCACCTTATTAAAAGTTGATTCAACAGTAAAAGTCTTACATTCTAATTAAAGCAATTAGATCTTACTTCAGTCGAATGATCCTAGTGCAACCAGAGGGTCTTTGCAGGTCACAGGACTCTGACAAGCTGAATCCAGGGCTCTTCATCCAGGTGCCTAACAGTCAAAGCTCATTTCCTGTTCATAAATCAAAAAACAGAGGTGATCAATTTCAATTGGGAGAGTTGTATTAGATAATTTATCAGTTGGCTCCTGAATTTTATTCTTTAGTTAATGCTTTTTAGAAGTTACATTATCATTTCTTTTTAGTGTAAGCAGCTTAAAATTCTTCATTCTCTTTTGGAAGTCAAGAATGCATAAAATTTAGACATTTTTTTAAAGCACAGCATTTTATTTCAAGGACAAATATATATACAAACACACTAATACTTTCCTGTCTTGATCTCATTTTCACGTGTGTACACCTTAATTTAGCTAGCCTAAGTGGGACACTTACCTTGTGCCATGTACTACTAAACACTGTAAAAGATAAAGCAGAAGACACATAACTGGACACAGTGACTTGTGTTTTTTGGAAGAAAGGATTAACCAAAGGAAGAAATATATAGTAGAAAGAACACATCTAGGACTGAAAGCCTGGTTCTTCTGTTGAATACCTGTGTGACCTGGGTAATTTCTGTTATTCTTTAAATATCAATTTAAATTTAGGATGAAAATAGGTAACTTGAAGAACTATTGTGAGAATTGGAGACATTGTATATAACAACGTGCTTAGCATATTTCCTAACATGTACTAGTTCCTCAATAATTGATATTATGTAGTATTTTAGGACATTGGCAGTCCTTCCCTATTATTTTATATCTTCTAGTGCCAAAATTGGTTATTCTACATTTTATATTTATGGACTGTGATATTAAGTAATAATGCCCTAATTATAGAACCACTTATTTTTTTACTTCCCCTCTTTAATTTTATATTTTTATCGTAGCATTGAGATATCTGAAAGTTACACTATGTTTTTATTTTCTTTTTAAAATTATTCACCCCAAATAAGCTATTATTTTCTTCAATGAAGGTCAACTTGCAGCACTGCATAAGCTTGTGACTAGGGAAAAAAATCTTGCCCGTTCATTAGGTTAGTTTATTTTCTCTTTGTTCTCCTAATTATTTCCACCTCATTTGAAAATTTCAAATCTCCCTGAAGCTTTATATACCAGGAAATAATGTGTCATAAAGTACTCAACTACAAAAATACACTGTAAAATAATATTTCTGCATTTTTTCTTAAATTCCTTCTGCATTCAGGGAAAAATTACTTAAGGTAGATCCCACAGATTCATACAATGTGGAAGCCCCATCCAACTCCCCTTTCTTTTCTCATAAATTTCAGAGCTTCTTGATAAGATAATATAAATCATTTAATACAAAAATGATAAGCTTTCTGGACCCACCTATTATCAAATAAAGTCCTTGGTGCAAGATTAAGTGACATACATCATCAGTACATACACATATACACACATACTCACACATACAGGTCAGGACATTTTAGAATATCTCATTTGTGGGGAATAAAAGGGTTGTCAAATGCGGAAGACTGAAGGTCACTACTCAATTCTCAATTTTTATTTAAAGGGACCTCATGGGCAAGGGTGTGCAAGAAATCAATCACTGTCTTAGGACCAATGTGGGCTTTGGCTATCCCTCGACATTGAAAATGAAGAAGAAGCCATAATAAAAATGGTATAGGCATGTTCACAAAAAGTCAAGCTACAAATCAAAGGAAATCCAAGTCACATGGAACTTTCCTTCTAACCCTCTGTCAGCATCTAACTAGATAAAATGGCATACTGCCATCTGCATCCCTGCATTTAATTAAAAATTAAACTGTATAGAATGGGTTAGATAGCTGAAAAGTCATATGTCATCTTGTCTAAAATAATGACTTCAGTCAATCCCCCTTGCTTTTTCTAACCCCAAATTCAGTATTATGCTTACTATGAAATGAACTCTAGTTTCATCTATTGAAATGCATTATTCAAGATGTGATTTTCTCACATTCTTAGGGAAACTTGCCTGAATTAGTTCCTTGTGGACCTTTCAAATTTTACTTAAAGTCAGAATACTGGAATGAGAAGGAAGCTTGAAGATTCTCTCACTCAAGTACTCACACAAACACCTACTATCAGCTCCCACTAGACATTTTATTTGATAATAGACTCCATCCTGACCCTATATCCAATGTTTTGGGAATAAAATCTCAGAAATAAAAAGCCCCACTTACATATGGAGAATTTTTCTCTATACAGAGTCTTTTTTTTAATGGTATACATTTGTATCAGAAAGACAAAATGGTACAACTCTTTGGAAATTGTCTTTAGTTCTGATGATGGCTTGATGGAAACATATTAATACACTAATTTTGGATTTTCTTAGTCACACTATATAAAAACAAATTAAAAACAAACAAAAGAGCCACACACTGTTTTCCAATTTAGCAAAGTTTCTGTGGAATTAATATAATATCATTAACAACCATTCTTTTATATGGTTATCATTTTACTAGTTTATGGAGGATGGCTTTTCCTAAAACAGCTTTCTTCAAGCCACTCTACTGATCAAGAACTAACAAAAATTCCCTGGTGTCAATCACATTAATTTCACTTTCAGTTTAACATCCATTGAAAGCTCACCATGAGCCAAGCATATACTCTTCAAATACTGTATATGAATTTGGGATTTTTAAATATCTTGAGCCACATCTGAGATTCTTGAAGGCAAGGACTATGCCTTGGTTAGCTGTGCCCCCAGGACCTATCACTTTGCCAATATATAGAGTGTGCACAACAAGTGTTAGTTAAATGTCATCTGTGACTCTCAACATTTCTAATCCTTTCCACAACACAGATCTCCTAACAGCCCGTTGGAAGAATACACTGAGTATTCACTCCATGTCTTTTCTCATGCTGACCTTCCTTTCTAAGACATTTATTTTGCTCTCTTTTGCCTAGTTTCTACTCATTCTCCAAGATTCACCTATATCATGAAATCTATTCTAGCCTAGGCATTTAATGTCTCTCTAATATTTTTCAAGACTATACCACACTGAACTCTAATATTTTGAAGAAGAGTAGGAAAATCAGATTTATACTTTTTACATATCCCCCACAGCTCCTAGCTCAAAGTTTGGCACATAGTTGCTAACTAGTACAGAGGATACAGATGATTTGTGAGCTGGGAAAGATACAAGTCCCTTGTTGATGAATTAGATCAGGGATCGACAAACTACAGGCCAGGGGCCAAATTCAGCCTGCTATCTGTTTTTATAAATCAAATTTTATTGGAACACAGCCACATGCATCCATCTATGCATTGTCTATGGCTGCTTTCCTGCTATAACAGCAGAACTGAGTAGTTGTGACAGAGACTGTCTGGCCCATAAGCCTATAATATTTATTATCTGGTCTGTCACAGAATAAGTGTGCCAATCAGTGTATTAGCTCAGTGGTTCTCCAGTGTGGGCCCAAGATCTGGGCCATTCACAGCCTTAAGTATTGTGGTTATACAACACTCTATAAGCCAGTTCTTAAAGGGTGGTCCCTGAACTGGCAGTACCGGCATCATCAGGGAACTTTCTAGAAGTGCAAAATCTCAGACCCCATCCCAGACTACAGATCAGAAACTCTGGAGATGGGGGCCAGTAATCTGTGCTTTTACTACCCCTTCAAGTGATTCGAATGCACACTAAAATTTGAGGACCACTAGATTAGATAAAGAAAGGAGCATTTATTAACACCTGGCCATAATGACGTGGCCTGGCTATGGCAGATCCTGTTTCTCCAGCTGCTACTAGTGTATACAGAGATTTTAAGTGATTAAAAGATATCATTTATGTTTCATCTGTCCTGAAATGTAACACCTTGGGTTTACTCTGAAAGAACACTAGGGAACAGGATTACCTTGATGTGGGAATTGCTACAGCACTTTCAGTAAATGCTAATACAGCCGCCAGCTGTATATCCAAAGGCAAGACAATATACCAAGTGCCAAAGTATAAAATCTATCCAAACATAGATTGAAATATCAAAGCAATATAGCAGATAAGCTCCAGCTTTTATAGGACTGCCAGTCAAGACAAACCTTTGCACAGTGATTCTCAGCAGGGATACAGGAGAAGCGGCCTACAGCTCAGTTTGAAACTCTGCTAATCAAGGATTTGTTCCAACATGCATATCCCCAGTGCTAAATCTCAAATGTGGCCAGATAGCACTTTCCATGATAATGTGTGGTTAGAAATAAGAAATAATCGCTACCAAGCCTTGTGGAAGGTAGTAACTAGCTAGTATTCCCTCTGGAAAAAAAAATATATAATTGCATTATACAATATATACAATTTTCATGAACTAATATTTGTTTAAATTTACAGTAAATCCCCCTTCTTCATTGTTTCTCTCTAAAATACAGATTAGCACCAGCAGCTATGGCTATGATATGACAGGGTTATAATCTACAAAAAATAATGGCAAAATATTGATGAGATAAGCATGATGAAGTTATTTTTTTCTGGAAAGACCTTACCTCAGTGTATTATATTTAATGCTGAAAGCCCAGCAGCTATATCAGGAAACAACAATAAAATTATTTAACCTATTGAAGAGTCTACATAGAGGTTAAAAGAAACATATGTCAATCAGTAAAAATAAACTATTGATTGACAGCCTCTAGAAAGTTCACATTATTTCCTGGTCATAAAAAATCATTATGTTTCCACGCAACAGTATAACAATTATTCCTCTTTTGAAAAATGGCACATAGATGCTATATGCCTAAAATCTGTGTAAACATTTTGTTCAATATCCATTTAAGAGTGTTTTTATTTTGACATATATCTATGGAAAATAGGAAAAGCATTCCAATCTTCTGTGTGATAGAAAATTGGGAAATATAAGCCTGGATTTCACACCTATGAATTTAGTAAATGATTGATGACAGTTCAGATGATCCGTTAGAATTCTGATTCAAAGACTTAAATTCACATTTAAATCAAGGATTAACAAATACATGATTTGGTACTCTTATGTTTAACTCAGCCCAAATTCGGAAAAGAATATACAATTATCCCTCTATATAGGAACTACCAGCCCATATAAAGACTAAAACTATGCTTCATTCAGAAATAATTCACAGTGGGGAGACATAATACCTATCCAGAATGACAGTGAGTCGCAACCAGCATGAAACAAGGAGGTGGCGGAGTAGGTTACAGAAAGTAATTAGGAGTAATGCCCTAAAATTTTAAGGAGTGGAAAATTAGGCTAAATGTTAGAAACCTTTCACAGAAAGTCCATTAGCCTCTAGAATCAACCTCCAGCTGAAGCTTCTTCAATTGCATCATTTATAATTAGACAAGAGCCCGTATTGCCAAAATACCATAGGGAATTATTCATAGGGAATGACTAGTAAGATGTATTAAATGAATTATTTTTATTTCTTTTACTCTTAAGTTAGATCTTTTGCATATCTAACTGTCCTGACTTCACACACATAGTAAGAAGATGAAAATCCTTGAAGGTTATTCTTACTATTATGCCACATCAATTCATATTGTTGTTTTTTTTTCCAAAGCAAGAGGAAGATGGGATAAAAGAAATAATTAAGAGATAAAAACTACTCTTGAATAGTTCACTCAAAATACTAAATTCAAGGAAAAGGTCTCTTAAAAGATAGTACATTCATTCATAAAATTTGCATAGTTAAAACCATATTTAATTACTAGCAATGTCCTAGTACAAGACATAACACAGAGTTGGTAATCAATAAATACTAAATGAATAAGCGAACACTTCCCCCCTGGAGTTTTTTTTTCTAGGGTTTATGCCCTTGAGATGTACGCTTATTAAAAATCAGTCAGTTCCTTTATAAGACTGATTAAGGAAATAAGTGGTTATTTTCCCCCAAGTTAAAAGAAACCTGACCCTTCCTTCCCAGACCACTTGTCAGTAAATGGATGGTTTCTTAGCCTTAGGTCTCTAGGCTTTGTGCTGTATGTCAAGTTCTCGATCCAAGCAAGGTAGCCCAAAAAGTTATCAATAAAACACTAGGCTACTTTTTCTTTCTTCATTTCATACTTACAATGCCACCATTCCTGCCAGCTACTCATAAATATAAATTCGTATCTGTGGCTTCAGAGATATTGCTGTGTGGTCAATTAACTCAAAAAGATTACAGATGTAAGTTACAAGTCAATCTCTCTGGGTTTCAATTCCAGCTAAACCATGAACTCTGTGACCTTGGGCAAGTTACTTAACCTTTAGGTTTATTTCCTCACCTGTAAAGTGAGAAAATTATATTAGTGATATCATCTCATAAGGTTATATTAAGGATTAAATATCAGATAATTCATGAAAAATGATTTCAAGTGCCCTGGAGAGAGACTGTCTGGGTTCAAATCCTAGCCATGATATTTATTAGCTGTTTGTACTGGTGCACCTTACTTAGCCTCACTGTGCCTTCTAAGCGCATAGAAAAAGACCAGCTATTGTTACTTAAGTAGCTTTGATCTCCAGGACGCAGCAGTGAGTGGTGGCCAGAAGTGAGATCTTAATTCCCTTCCCAGAAATTGAACCTGGGTAGCCTGGATGAAAACCAGGAATCCTGGCCACCACACCCCCTGGCTCTTGCCACCAGTGAAAAATGCATTTCTCACGGAGGCAAAAACTGTAAAAACAGGTACAAAGTTTATTATTAGAGGCACAGTACAACAAGTGGGAGAGCACACAGAGAAACAGTTTGTTTAGTTAAGATAGAAGCAGGGCAGAGAGGCACACCCGGGAGAGAAAGGGTGCGGGCGTCCTCCCTAATGAGGAGGAGTGCAGTGAAGAGGTGGTGAAGTCATTTATATAAGGCAGTTCTTCCGGGTCTTTGTTTACCTTGGGCCAATTATCTGGTTTCTTTTTCCACAACCGACCTGTCCTAGGACCCTCGCCAACATGCATGCACAACTTTTTCCAAGATGGATTTCAGCCCAGAGGCCTATGGGATGGCCTTAGCATCACATATTATGGGGTGGCGCCCCCTCCGTTTTGACCCCCAAGGAGACTTTCTGCACATGTGCAATGTTTCCCTTGCCCCAAGGATGGGAAGTGTGTGACCTCTTGATCCTTTTATGGCACTCTGTCCCTACCATAAAAATGCCCAATGTCTGGTTATTTACCCTATTCCTGTTGCTGGTTTTTATATCGAGGTACAGATCTCGAAATATAGACAGGAGTCTGGTCATAAATATGTAGTCTAGAGCCCGTTTGTCTCTTGCCTCAGGAAATGTAAACAGGGGGCTGGTAATGAATGTCCAGCCTGGAGCCCATCTTCTTCTCATCCCAGGAAGTGTGAACAGGAGGCCAGTTGTAAACGTCCAGCCTGGAACCCATTTATCTCCTGCCTCAGCTTTAGTGGAATATAATTTATACATCTAATGTGTGTAATTCAGTGATTTTTAGTAAATTTATACAATAAGTTAACCATCACCATAACCCAGTTTTAGAATACTTCTTTGCCCCCCACCAAAATTTTCCTTATGCCCATTTGTACTTAATCCCCACTTCCAATCCCAGCCTCAGGCAACCACTGATTGGCTTTTTGTCTCTGTGGATTGTGATACTGTAATCATACAACATGTGGCCTTTGTTTTCTGGTGTATTTTACTTAACATAATAGTTTTAAGGTTCATCATAGTATGTGTCAGTACTCCATTCCTTTTTATTGCCAAATAATATTCCACTGTATAGATGTACCTGCTATTACAGATAGATAGATGATAGAGAGATAGATAGATAGATAAATAGATAGCTATAGATACAGACAGATATAGATATCTCATCATCATCCTGTAATAATGAAAGATCTAAAGATTATTTCCTCTTTCCTTGCTAGGCTGGTCTCTAAGATTATGTTTGATTTTAGGACAATCTTTCACTGTTAAACAAATAGGAGTCTTTGGGGTTTCATCTGTTTCCCTGTCAATTAAGATTATGACTAGACTAGTGAAAATAAACTGAGTACATTTCCAGACTGTCAATATATTTCATGATGTATATCTTTTTTTTTTTTTTGCCATTCCTTCCAACTATCACTGCCATTTCAAATGTGTGACTTACCATTCCCTTTAAAGGCCTGTGACAAAGCATTATTCCCTGTTGTTTCTCATGGCTCCTTGGAACCAATAAATATGTGAATAATAATGAAAGCAAGTGTTCTGGGAAGAGGGGGATAGCAGGGATTCTAGGACCTGAAAAACAGTGAGTATGGATGATCATCTACGCTGAGTATGTAGAGAGAAAAGAGCCAATGATGGGATTCTAAGGAACTTCAACTTTTAAAAGATGATAATAGGAAGATCCATGAGGGACGCATGTTAAAAAAAATGGGAATAATATCAGAAGAAAATAGGGTCACAGGTGCAAAGGAATGAAGAGTCTCAACAATATGCAAAGGTTTAGACAACACAGATTTCAAGTAACATCAGCACTTGGAGCACCTCCAACTATCTCCAAGGCAGGAGTATGCTTGAGACCATTTGAGGCAGGTGATGTAAATGAATGAAGTATCTGGACATAAAGCATGAAAGGGTTACAAGGATTGTGGGGTGGTAGGGAGCAGCAACAGTTACTCAGCTCCCACAGATTGTTGCCATGTGAGGTAATAAGCCCAGGAATGTCAGGTCTTCTTCAAGTATGCCCAAAATAAATGTGGGGAATGTCTCAATTTTTAAATGTTTTTCACAAACATTTTTAAAAACACACTGTGTATAAAAATAATCATACAACATGACCAAGTGGAAGTTATTTCAGATACACAAGGCTGGTTCAACATTTAAAAACCAGTCAATGCAATCCATCACATCAACAGTCTAGGAAGAAAAATTACATGATCATATCAATAGATACAGAAAAAGTATTTGACAAAATTCAACACTTATTCATGATAAACCTCTCAGCAAACTAAAAATAGATGGGAACCTCTTCAATTTGATAAAGAACATCTAAAAAATCCTACAGCTAACATCATACTTAATGGTGAGATACTAGATGCTTTCCTGCTATGATTAAGAACAAGACAAGGATATCCCCTCTTACCACTCCTTTTCAACATCATACTGGAAGTCCTAGATAATACAATGAGAAAGGAAAAGAAAAGACAGGTATAATAAGTATAACACAGATGATATGATTGTCTATGTAGAAAATCTGAAAAAAATCAACCAAAAACTCCTGGAACTAATAAGCAACTACAGAAAATTTGATATACAAGGTGAACACAGAAAAGTCAATTGCTTTCCTATATACCAGCAATGAACATGAGGAATTTGGAATTAACACAATACTATTTACATTAGTACCCCCCCCAAATTAAAGATTTATGCATAAATTTAACAAAATATATACAAGATCTATGTTAGGACAACTATAATACTCTGATGAGCAAAATCAAAGAACTAAATAAATAGAGAGATATTCCATGTTCATGGATAGGAGATTTAACATTGTCAAAATGTCAGTTCTTTCCAATTTGATCTATAGATTTAGTGCAATCCTAATCAAAATCTCAGCAAGTTATTGTATGGATATAGACAAATTGATTCTAAAGTTCATATGGAAAGGCAAAAGATAGAGAAAAGCCAACATAATATTAAAGAAGAACAAAGTCTGAGGACTGATGCTACCTGACTTCAAGACTTACAATAAAACTATAGTAATTAAGACAGTGTGTTTTTGGTGAAAGAACAGACAAACAGATCAATGGAACAAAATAAAGGGCCCAGAAATAGATTCACACAAACATAGTCAACTGATCTTTGACAAAGTAGCAGAGGCAATTCAATTGAGAAATGATAGCCTTTTTGAAAAAATTACAAAATTACAAAAATTAACTCAAAACAAATCGTAGACCTAAATATAAAATGCAAAACTATAAAACTCCTAGAACATAACACAGGAGAAAATCTAGATGACCTTGGGTTTGGCAGTGACATTTAGATACAACACTAAAAGCATGGTCCATGAAAGAAGATTCGATAAGTTGGACTTCATTGAATTAAAAATCTTCTACTTTGCAAAAGTCACTGTCAAGAGAATGAAAAGACAGCCACAAAAAGGACTGTTATCCAAAATATACAAAGAATCCTTAAAACTCAATAATAAGAAAATGAATGGCCCAACTAAAAAAATGGGCAAAAGATCTGAACAGACACCCCCCCAATAGAAGATATACAAGTGGTAATAAGCATAGGAAAAGATGTGCAACATCATGTTATTAGGGGATTGCAAATTAAAACAACAATGAGATACCACTACACACCTATTAGAATGACTAAAATCCAAAACACCAACAATACTAATGAAGATGTGGAGCAACGGGAACTTTCATTAATTGTTGGTTGGAATGCAAAATGGTACAGCCACTTTGGAAGAAGTTTGGCAGTTTCTTACAAAACTAAACACACTCTTACCATATGACCCAACAATTGTGCTCTTTGGTATTTACTCAAATGAGTTGAAAACTTATGTTCACACAAAGACCTGCACACAGATATTCATAGCAGCTTTATTCATAAGTGTCAAAACTTGGAAGCAACTAAGATGTCCTTCAATAGATGAATAGACAAACAGTGGTATATCCAGACAACAGGATATCATTAAGTACTGAAAAGAAATGGAGTATAAAGCCACAACAATATATGATAAATTATGCATACTACCAAGTAAAAGAAGACAATCTGAAAGCTACATACTGTATGATTCCAACTATATGACATTCTGCAAAATGCAAAACCATGGAAACAGTAAACAGATCAATGATTGTCAGGGATTTAGGGAGAAGTAAGGATGAACAGCTGGAACTCAGAGGATTTTTGAGCAGGGAAATTATTTTGTAAGATATATAATTGTGGATACATGACATCATATCTTTGTCAAATCCACAGAACAACACAAAAGTGTGAAGCCTAATGCAAACTGTTGATAGTGATGTATCAATGTTGGTTCATCAATTGTAACAAATGTACTATACTGGTACATGTGGGATGTTGATGTTGGGAGAGGCTGTGCATCATCCCTGTGGTGAAAGGATACATGGGAACTCTCTGTACTTTCTGTTCAAATTTGCTGTGAACCTAAAACTGCTATAAAAATAAAGTTTATTAATTTTAAAAATAACTGAATAAAATTAAAACAAACACATACATAGTGTGAGCCAAACAAAACATGTCACTAGACTGGATTACAATTTGTTTAAAGACTGTAGTAGCACATATGCTCCAAGACTTGGGATACAATTAATAATATGTATAAAACATATTCATGCAGAAATAATGAGTAAAGAATAAGGGTAAGGTAATTATTACATCATCCTCTATTTCTGGGACTTGAAAGAAATCCTAAGTACTAACAAGTCAATGGGTAATGATTTCCACATTCTTAATGAAAAGTGATTCTTTTAGAAAGCAGAATCTAGGCTTCTACCACTTCGTACATAACTGAAAAGTAAAAACATTCAAAAAATTTTATAATCAAAGTATGAGAAAAGGAGGAAAGAACCTTCTTTCTACCCAACTCCACCATGCAAGCATATATTTAGATAAAAATTAAATACAACACCTAGAATGAGGCCACAACAATATTCAAATAAAATTAAGACATAAGTTTCTGAAGAGTATGGACTTTCTTTCATTTACTGATTTATCCCTAGAATCTAAAACAGTACCTAGGACAGGAAAAAAATACTAAATAAATATTCAGTTAATAAATATATGAATTATATATTCACTTTAGAAAAAAATCATTCTGCCTGTACTGTGGACCAGAAAGGGGCCAGCATGGAGATTAGAGGAACTTGTTAGCAGCCTATTGCAACTGTTCAGCCATAAAATAATGAGGGTGTGGGAAAAAGCAATAGCAAGGCTTCCTCGGTGGTGCAGTGGTTGAGAATCTGCCTGCCAATGCAGGGGACACGGGTTCGAGCCCTGGTCTGGGAAGATCCCACATGCCGCGGAGCAACTAGGCCCGTGAGCCACAATTACTGAGCCTGCGCGTCTGGAGCCTGTGCTCCGCAACAAGAGAGGCCACGGTAGTGAGAGGCCCGCGCACCGCGATGAAGAGTGGCCCCCGCTTGCCGCAACTAGAGAAAGCCCTCGCACAGAAACGAAGACCCAACACAGCCATAAATAAATAAATAAATAAATAAATAAACCCAAAGTTAAAAAAAAAAAAAAAAGCAATAGCAGTGGAAATGACTGAATGCAACCAGAAAGAGCATAAACAAAGCCACACTTATAACAATGAGAATCAGCCACTGAGAGCACCAAAAACTGAAGGGCTGGAAGAGAAGAAGAGCCCAGGAAAGATACTGGGAGAGAATATCTGGTGATGAAGGAAAGGAATCACAAGACAACAATGTCACAGAAGCTCAGAGAGAACATATTTAAGAGACAGAAAAACAGTATCAGGTTCAAGAAGAGGCCCAGTACTATGGGCAGGTCTGGAATTAGGGGTGAGGTGAGTGAAGCACTCACTGTGGGCAAAACAATTTAAGGGGCATCAAAAACTCCATAATGAAGATAAATAATATTTAAATGCATTACTTTAAAATTAAAAATTAATGCAAAAGAATCCACGGTGAACAAAATATTAAAATTTTGAATAAAGACAGGTCATTGTTTCTTTGTGTTATTACCCTGTGTTACTGTACATGCTGACAGTCTGTAGTTCTTGGACCTGCAAAGCCTTTGCTTTCCCACTGGGTAGGTTTATGGGGTTGACAATGGTCTGCCAATAGATTAGGCAGGATGGAGTTTTATATATAGGCATGTTTTTTGATTGTAGAGTTATTATTAACTTTTTCCACTTGGTTCAAAACATGGGAGGGTATTTTAATAAGGGGATTTAGGGACACACCTTTTTCCTTTACCACAGTTTCCGATATGACTTAGCACAGCACTGACTGAGACTTGGAAAACTTCCTTTGGGTTTAGCAATTAAAAGTCATTGGTGACTTAGTGGGAGTAGTTTCAGTGTGGTAGGGAACAGAAAGGCCAGATTGTGGTTGATTAAAGAGAGAATAGGCTGAGGGCAAAGGGCTAGAGAGAGAGATGTTTGAGGATAAAGGGTAAATAATCCATGAGGCAATACAACTACTACACTGTTCTTTTCTTCAAACAGATCCACCCAAATCTGTTTGCAGGGAGGCAAAAATACAGTTTAAAAAAAAAAGGGAAAACACTAGTCATTCCTAGTGTGCTGCTTTAGAAACAACGATCTTCATTGATGCATTACATTGATTACTTATGCCTGAGGCTCTGTGCTAACCAACCAGTATCACCATGGTTTCAATCAGAACATTTCTGAAATGTTCCCAACAACATGTATGTTGACATATCTTTCTACTACACATCCCATATACTAGGAATCATCTCTACAAAGAATGATTCTCTTGAAAACTGGGTGATTGTTACTAAGCAACAACCAAAAAATGCAATTTTGCAATATCATTTAGATTTAGTTTGAAACACAGTAAATCTCCACTTGTTAACCTTTTAGATTCACAGATATCTCATAGGAGAAATTCCAAATTGGATTATAAATGTAATCTCAGGTACAAAACGATCCTTAAAACTTAATTATGTCTTTACCATTAGAATTTTCCAATATGAGTATGCAAATGCAGGCATATTCATGATGCCCCACTGAAAACCATCTCAATGTCAATGAAGGTGAAGGAGTACTAAGTAAATAAAAGGGGAAGGTTTCTAATTAAAACAGAATTAAACACTTCAAGCAGAAAACCATGTTTTTAATTGTTTTGTGGGACTAATCTTAAAAGGCTAAAGTCTGATGAATTAGGTTATAGTTTTGTCAAGCCCAAAGCTTCCTTCTAAGACATACTTCTACTGGTGGTTAAATGAGAAAAGTAGAGAAGATACTTCCTACTATGAGAAGTGAAACTGGAAGAGTACTTAGAAGGGACATGTCTAAACAGATAAAATTGACAAAATGTGTTCCTCAGGAGAAAAAAATAAGTTAGTAAATGTCTTTCTCTTCAAATATTGGACAGTAGTGCTTCTCAACATATGTTAAAATTACTTCCAAGAATTAACTCTAAGTTTTGTGAAAAGTCAGATTCTGGGCCTGTCAGAATGATAATCAGAACAGGTGGGCCCCAGAATCTGCATTTTTAATAAACTTCCCCAAGTGATTCTCAAGGGTGACAAATTTTAAGAAGCACTGAAGATGATATAGTATGTATGCTATCATTTATAGAATATGCTCTACCATTTATATATAATGAATTTCATATTGGAAATTTAGTGCAAAATAGGTCTACCATTCCATCAATAACATCACATAAATGTTGTGGAAACTACTTATAACAAAGTTAGCACATTAGATCCATGAAGATGACAAATGAAATATCATCAACAGGTATTTGTGGAATGTTTACAATAAATTCAACAAATAAATCCAATTTATAAAAAAATACTCCCTATCCCTAGGGAGCTTGCATTATCTGCCTTAAATATGATTTTTTTCTCAGTCTCTTTCTAATAGTTCAGAACGCAAATATTTTTGTCTTTCATTTGCATATTCCTAAAATAGTAATAGTCTCCTAAAAAAGTACAACAGATTTAAATATGAATATGGAATTACCATATTAGTATTTCAATATTTGTTTACTGAAATATTCAAAAGGGCTTACAGAGACTGTAGAGATTATCTCAGAATTACGTAATTGCTTATCATACGGTCTATTTCAAAATATAAATCACATAAGCTATAGTCAGCATATAGCATATCTTTAAAAATACAGTCATCTATGACCACACTGTGACAAATACAACCTTGCCCTGCAGCTAGGAGGGAAGTGAATTTCCAAAAGGTTAATTCTTAATTAACAGTTCTTAATTAAAGCTTTACATCTCATTTCTTTTATTTGAGCAAGACTTTCATATTTTAGTTTAATATGTGATATGTCATACTCCCTAAGAATCAGCCTTAGCATCACAAGGTACACAGCCAGTTTCAGAGAAGCAAGAGGGCCTGGGAAAAGAAATCGTCATGGGGAAATCATCATCTTCAAATAGGATTTCCATTGTTTTAAAGGAATTTCTTCTAACACTCAAAAAACTTATGAACAAACATGTATAAATTTGCTTAAAGACCTCATCAAAGGATTGCACCTTTAAGCAATAGGCGTGCACACCAATAGCTGCCAAACTGACTCTGATAAAAACAAATATTTTTCCAACTGTTCATTTACCATCAATCCTAAAAATCTCCGTTATAGTGTGTTATGCATCTACCAGAATGTTCCTCTTCTCTTTAATATTTTCTGATTTGCTGGGCCACAGAAACATCTATTGTGTTCAGGGCCTTATCGTCAAAGGATAAAATAGTAACATCAATAATAACAGTGACCATTTATTAGATACCAAGTAGGAGTTAGGTGTTAGGAACTTGACACAAACCACAACTAATCCTCCAAAATTCTTCATGCCAATCCATGCAGTATTTTTCATCATCCCAGTTTTATAGATTAGGAAAGAGGCTCAGAAATATAAATTCACTTAACCAAAGTTGCCCAATTAATAGGAAGCAAAACCTCAAGTATGATGCTCATTCAACCTCCCTCAGTCTACAAGATAAAATTAGAAGAGTAAGTCAGTCTCTCTTCCTCTTTCTCGTCTCCTTTCTCCAGCTGACTCTTTCTCTGGCTATCATATGGAATTGACTTTCCATCTTCTTTTCCATGAAAAAAGTATTAAATATATGTATAGGTTGAGTAAAGAAAAAATTCTTCTTATTTAGAAAGACTTTTCAACAAGGCATGTGTTTTTCACAGAACACACATATAAATTAATGAGGTTAAAAGAAGATATCTATTAGCCAGCTGAACCAGTCAACTTTGTAGAGTGTCACAGATGACCCCAGGCCAAGGACCCTTCCATTTGATTTACTGAATTAGTATTTGTTGCTCTTTGACTTTTTTAAAGCAAATTAATTATATGCCTCTTAAAAAATTAAAGCCCAAAGTAACCACTTTTAACTACATTTAGTTGCATTATATTTACACATGCCAACTGATTCTATTAATAACATTTGTTAGAATGTAACTAAACTGTTAGAAAAGACATTTGTCAACAAATAAAAATTTCTATTTCCACTTTATCTTGTTAATCACTCTTTAAGCAAAATCTAGAAGAGATTAAGTTTGAGAATATTTTTGAAAAATGAGAGTTCCTTGGAAAGAAGGGGATGGAAATGATACAATGAATATTAGCAATATACTGGGCCCGTCAGGAAATGTTAAGGATTCCTCAAACTAAGCCATATCATCATGACCCCAAAGAGAAAGAGCACAAATGTGAGTTAGGGCCCATGGCTTTCCTGGGACAACATGGGATTCAGCGTTTTTGCCTTTCTGGAGGATGTGATTAGAATGAGGTTTGGAGCAGATATTTTTATGGGTGGAAAATGGGAGGGAGCACTAGATAACAGAAGAAGGAGAAAAGTATAGGGAAGCTGTCCACCATAGGCCTCTTGTGCTCCTATTGTCTTGCTGAGCTGATGGCCTTGGCTGTTCTTATACTCAGGCCACATTTCAGGATTGATTATGAAACTGGAATTCTGACAAGTGAGGTAAGATCACAGGAAGCATCAGATAGTTCTGAGATGCACCTGGTCTCTCTGTGGTCAGTCTTGCTTACTGATTGCTACAAAAGCAGTTGGTCCCCCCAAGCTCAGGTTTCTTCATTGGTGGTGTTCTCACTACTCAGGACAGCTCCAGCTGGCATTCTCCATGATCCTGTCCTATTCTGAGAGCTAGCACAACTACATATACTTCTGCTCCTCCTGTGAGTAACCCCAGGAGTCTTGTGTCCTCTGTCAGCACACATGGAACTGTAGTAGGTCCTTTAGTTGTTTCAGTGGAAATTCTGTGGTTTTTATCTCTCCTCCACCCCATCAACCTTATTTTATCTGGACAAAGGTTATTCTGTTAAGGAAAGAGAAATGCCAACAAGGAGGCTTATCTTCCTTTTAGGCCAGTTTCCATGCAAAATTATAGAATTTAGTGTCTTTGACCCCCATGCTCTTACCTCGCTGCCTCACAATTTTCATCTCACTGGCAATAAACATTGAATTTTCAAGAGGATGCCTGTTCATTAACAGAGATTTTAAGTATTCTCTCTCATCTGTTTATTTGATAAAGGAAAACATTTAGTAGAATAATGCCATATTCCAAATGCTTGGGCTTAAAAAAAAAGTGTATTTTTATCACCTCTTAAAAACCCTTTGACAGAATATTCCACAAAGTTCTTCTTATTAACTATACTAACTATACTTTATTATAATTCAGATCTGAAGTTACAGCCTGTTTTACATAAATATTATTGGATTCATAATTATTAGCATAGTATGTTAATATAGGGCACACCTCTTACTTTATTATTTAAAAAACTATCAAGAAATTAAAAGAAAACTTGACTTTAAAATGATATACTACCCCTTCCCCCGCCACCCCATATCTCCCTCTCTCTCTCTCCATCTCCCCCGCACTCTCACTCTCTCTTTCTCATTCTGGTTAAATATTTAATAATCATTTAAATTCAACAACAGTCTGCTTAAGTTGAAAATACTGAAGTTAGTCATGTAAAAAATCATTTTAAAGTCAAGCACCAGAAACACACATTTTGTGCACTTCATTTCATTTTACAGTCTCTAAGAACCATTATAATTTTTAATAAACTTGTATCTGGGATTTGAAGCCAAATACTTACATTCAAAAGGCAAGAATTTATTAACCAAAAGACACCCAAAGTGGTACTAAAATGTATTCCCCAGTGATACGTTTTAAATGGGTTGTAAAGACTGAATTTTATTAACCTAGTCACAATTAAAGAATAACAGCTGTCCCATCTATATTCCTAACGCCCACTTTTGTACTGATGATGATTTTTTTCATTTACAACATTGCTGATAAACAAACATGGTCGAGTTCTAAAACCTTAGTTCCATTACTTTAATTGCAAAATGTTTTATTTTGTCTGAAGCTTTAAAATATAGGGTGTTACATAAGTTTAAATTAACAATATTCTACATTAAAGCAAAATACTTTGTCATCTATTTGTATCTTTATCCTTATTTATATCCACATCTGTATATCTACATGTATATGTACACATAGTATTTCTACTTACATCTACATATGTAACTTTCATATATAATGTATATGACTCATTTATCTTGGATTACTTTTCATTATGCAAAATAAACTAGTTCTAACTTTTGCCGCTAAGAAATGTTTTATTAATAGCCATGTCAGTGTCTTCCTTTTAAAATTCATAAATATATTTAAATCTACTTTTTAAAAAAGATAAACAAATACAATTTCTTTTAAAAAAACATAAATTACATTTTAAATGGTATTTTAATGAAATTTTACATCAAAAACGGATCCTCTGGAATCTTTTATGTAAACTAAAATGAAAAGTGCTTTGTCTTTCATAAAGCAAATTATTTCTGGATATTTTTAATAAGATTACTGTCAAATTCAGTCAGCTTTCCTGACAGAATGTATTAGCACACCACGTCACTGTGTAAATGTAATATTGCTTCAAACATCTCAAATTCAGGAGGATATTGTCGCTTTTCTCTCATTTTATCTCTCAACTAAATTTAGGGTTAAAGTTAAAAGTGAAAAAATAATCAAAAGATTTAGGAAGCAGTCAAGATATATAATGATAACAGCTTCAAGCTAATATTACGAGAGAGACCTGGGTTATATCTTGTTGAGAAGGTTTTTTGTTTGTCTCTTCACCTCCTTGGCTGCTAATTCTTTCGTTTATAAAATATAGGAAACATAAGGACTCATGAATATGTAGCACATAGGCATTAAAGTTATATACATTTTTTGAAATCAAGAAAATCAACCACTTTTAAAATCACAATGTTAATAAACTCATTGCTTAAAGAAAAAGAAAAATCGCATAGGATCATTTGTAAACAGAATATGCATTTTGACCTTTGTATTTCCAATATAAAAAGTATAAAGGGACAGAGGATTTTTCAAGAGAAAATTGATGCATGCCATAGCCTATTAATATTACTTGGTGTTACTGGTATGAGAAGTAGTAGAAGTGTTAATTTCTAAAATAATCTATTTTTAAATATGTGTTTTAACATTTTTATAGAGCTGTTTTTTAAAATGAATTGCACTCTGTTACATTAAATGGAGTATGCTGAGTATAAACTACCTTTCTTTATGATTCAAGTCATATTTTTGTGGGACACTCTGTATAGTTATAATGTCAGAGACTTCTCAGGTATACATGGTTTTTTTTTAATACACATAATGGCTTCAAGAACAACTACAAGGAGGGATTTTTTTTTAAGGGAAGGAAGAAAAAAAGAAAGGAAAGAAGGAAAGGAGGGAGGGAGGGAGGAAAGAAGGAAGGAAGGAAGGGAGGGAGGAAGGAAGGAAGAAAACATTTTTTTCTTTTTCTTCCTGCTCTGCTCTTACTGGATCTTACTACTATAATCTGCTGACTTATTTAAATACTATAGCCTAAATGAACATCACTTAGTTTTTTCTGCTCTATTTGTGTTGACTGCAGAATCTTGCAAGTCCTGTGATTGAAAGACAACTGCTTTTCCATGGGCTTTGGGAAGAGATAACCTGGATTTAGACAGGGGATCTGATCTGAATTCTGAAATTCACCATCCTGGGAACCTTAGTTAGGTTGCTTAACCTCTCTGGACCTCAGTTTCTTTATCTTGTTAAGCAGGGATTATAATATCAGTCTCCCAGGGCAAAAACTGAACATTCAATAAAGTCAGGTCCTTTTTCTGTATTTTTCAGAAAATGGTTTCTTATCCTAGGTCTGCTTTTAAGTACTCTGTTAGCATTATTTCACCTCTCTGATTCTCAGGTTCTAGGTCAATAAAATAATGAGGGTATGGACTCTTTGGATCTAACTTTCTATGATTTTATTTTGAATTGCACAAAGCAGGGCCTTATAACATCTTATTTTGGTTACTAAATAACCTCAAAGAAATTAATGGCAGAATAATCTTGAATCAGGATTAATAATATAAACCACTAAAATTAAACAACTGTAAACATTTAAACAGTATGTGATCTTAAATCCAGATAAGCGATGGGATTGATAACACCCCACAGCAGAACACTTCACTGCAAAATTTTTCAATGACATATAGCTAAAGAAGGAGATTTCTTGTGAAAAAGTATTTTTTAAATTGAATTGTATGAATATCAATGGAGCTGGAGAAAAAAAATACTCTAAAATTTCTAAATTTCTAAAGAAATGCTTTAAAGCATCATTTCTTATTATACTTTTAATACTCCATAAGGAAGTCATGAGCATTTGGAACCAGCTGGAAGGAGCAGTTCCTAATGACACATGAAATATAGATCCTGAAAATGTAATTACTGCATTGAGAATATATTTCAGAATTGTAGAAAAAAAATCTCAGTCACCTTTTATCATGGGTCTCTGAAAAGGACACATTTGTCCTACTAAACAGAAAGATTAAATGGTTGATCTTTTTCCAGCCTTCTCCTAATTAAGATAGGTTTTCTTACAAAGGGGCAGCATTTTAAAATTGTGTATGTTGTTAGATGTGTATGAAAAGACTGGTGCGTCATGTCTCCCTGCTTCTAGCTTGCAGTCCACAGCATTATTTTCACACTCCAGCAGACTAACCGAAAGTCTCTGGTGCATCAAAACCAATATGAACCTTCTTGAATTAATTACTTCCTTCAATCTCGGCTTTATAATGAGTCTCTCTGGGAATTGGCACAATTAAAAAAAAAATTGAGTCACCAGTAAGATGGGGGAAGATGTTGCTCTAAGGCCTGTTCTCTTTCCTCCCTCTTCTACTATTAAACTTTTCAGATTAGTACTCAGAAAGCAAAATCTCACTTCTAAGGATGATCTCTATTTTAAACAGTCTAGGTTCTCAGACCACTGAAGAAGAAAAGTCATTTTCAACTCCCATATTACAAAACCGAATGTACCATGCTGTTCTCTGTTTTTACATGAAACAAGGTCTTGAAAAAAAAACAATTCTAAAATCTCACACTCATTTTCTTTATTTGTGCCTTGGAATATTAATATGTCACAAATATATATAAAGCTACCAGCGTTTCTTCTGCAACAATTCAGAGACAGAGCTGTCTTCTGAAGCTAGGTTTTCAATAACATTTTTATTCTGTTCTTCAATAATACATTATTAACACAGTGATTCTCAAATCTAGCTGCACATTAGAATAATCCCTGGAGATTTCATATATATATATATATATATATATATATATATATACACACAAAATAAAATAAATATCTTATATATAACATAAATAAGATATAAGATACATATCTATCCTCAGGCTACGTTCTTAGAAATTTTGATTAGGTGGACCTGAGCCAGGAATTTATTTTTCTTACTAGATGAACATTGGCCTGGTGTCATTTTTTTTTTCTTCATCACCAAGGCGGAGAATCACTATATTAACATAATACCCATTATTAAGATGCAATGAAAAATATTTGCACCTATATTGTGGTTTAATTTCTATATGTTAATATTATATTTTCTAGAAATATAACACAAATGTGGAGTTCTCTTTTACTGATACAGACTGTATTAACATAGCAACACCAGTCTTGCTGTATCATCATATTTGGAACTCTGTTTAAAAGATTTATTACTTAAAAGATGTGAGACTAGCCCCTATTGGGGGGGAAAAAAATAAGGAAACAAACAAATTTAATGAACAATATCTGTGATAGTAGTCTGCCTTAGACATCTGTTCAGTCGTTCACCACCAGGGTTGATCTGGCTAACTAAATAGGTATTCCTATCTAGCTCATGTGTCTATAGATCATTTTCCTAGAGGTGTGCTTACCATCAGAGAGGTTGACCTTTTCAAATAGAAAAAGACCGTTTATTCATTAAGCATATCCTATATGATGAGACCAAAAAAAAAGAATGAGGAAATGAGGTCAAAAGGAGAATAAATAGAAAAAGTCAAATGCCAGGACTAAGACTGGTAAGCAAAATATTTGGAGTAAGACACATGTCAGTGAGAGGAAAACAAAAATTGGACTTAGTATTTTAGCAATCAAAGGAAAGAAAGAAACATAATAAATTATGCCATTCATATTGTCCAAAAAAAATAAAACAAACCAGTTGCTTAGGAAAATCTCAGATCTTCCTGAAACTGAAACGGAGGAGAAATACCTTCAGTGGACACTGGCATGTGGTAAGCCTTATCTATAACATTCCACGCTCTCTCCTCAACCCCAGACCCTAAGTAAGTATATTGACATGTTTTATTAGTCCCTTTGTTATAACACCTATTAACATGGCCATCAGAAAAGAAATGAGGAGGAGGTAAAACAATACAATGCAAGAATGTTTTCAGTAACTGTATAGCTTAACCTGAATTATACACAACATTTTTTGGAACTAGGCTTTTGCTGATTATTGGGTGTAAATGATAGACAGATTTAATATGTTCCACTGTCAGCCAGACTAAAACTAGGAAACCCATTCCCTAATGAAATTTGAGAACCCCTACCCATACTTAAATATCAAGCTTCTCAATTTCAGTACAAGGATAAGTTATGAAAACATGGGAGAACAAAACTAACATTTTCTTAAAGAATGACTCCTAGGCTTGTTCCATAAATGGAGAAGTAGTACTAATAATTTTAGCCTGGCTGGAAAACATTTAAAGCACATATAATTAGTAAATATATAAAATAGTGTCAACATTGCAGTCATATAACTTCTAATTTTGATCAACATAACTTCTCATGAATTCTTTAAACTCATTGCAAAATATATGCCTCAGTGTTTAGAAGAATTGACTTGCACAAATACTTCATAGTTTTAATTCAGTGAAATATTGAAGAACAGTTTCCAAAACTGATATCGATTTGGGATAGGTTTATCTTAAATCATTCTTCCTGGACAGTAATCAGATAGCAGAGTTAATTGACTAATAAGAGTCATTTTCTGCTTTTGACCTTTCTCTGTTGTCAACATTGTAAAGGCAAATGCTTATCTTTCTCTATTATGTGTAATGTTCCTGGGTTGGAGATAGCAGTGAAACTATTAATAGGGAACATATGGGTAGAACTCATTTGAAAGTATCACTGTAACATTACGATACATTAAGAAGACAGACAAGATATACTCTTGTTTATCCCATTAGGAATTATTAAACAATTCATCAGGAGACCATTCTGACCAATTCAAGTTCTCAAAGCAGTTTTAAGGTTATATTGAGAATCAATAACTCATACAACCTAGCTAATAATGAATTTATGTCTGGGGACAAGGGTAAGAAAAAAGTCAATCAGACAGGTACAACATTCTCATGTTTTTTTCTGAAATTTTCTACACTCTGTGAAAGAATAGAGTGATATAGCAACTTCATGCAGAATATTGGCCTGAAGAGCCCAGACTTCTGATTTACCAAGAAAGAAACAAATATATAGTCTGGGGAGAAAACCTACTAAGCTAAACAGTCTATAATCTGGGGGGGGAATAAAGGTTTGTCATTGAAAAGTGGAATGGATTACAGGCTACTTAATCATAAATAAGCATACTTTGGAAGTTTATACTTAGTGGGTAAATAAATGGGAAATACCAGAGCCAAGTATTAGAAATAAACTTGCACTTTCTCGGAAGTAGAAAAACTGGGTATTTCACTTAATTAGCTATAATATATGAGAAAGTATAATGGAAAGCATAATTCTACAGTTATGGAGTTAGTACAGAAATTCAGCTCCTCTCGTAAGAACTACATTTACCTGCATGGATGAGGTAGAAAAATGAGAAATTCTGTATATAATTTGACATAAACTTATTCAAGTGGCCATTTTGAAATTTGGCTTCCAAGGTTGCCTCACCAAGCCAGTGCCAGGTTTGCCACTGATTGGACCAACCTGAATCATCAAGGTGGTTTGGGGATTGCTGTGTGCTAAAGTATTTCAAGAAAGTGTCTCTTTGCTTCTGGAAGGTGCAGTGTATGGATTTGAAAGTGGAGCTATTGCAGCCAATTTTCCCCTAGTAGGAAAACATGGGAACAGAGCCATGAGAACTTCAGGTGAATGGAGCCAGAACTCTTATAAATCACATCTGAAGATGACCCTAATCTAACAGTGGGATTTTCAGGGATGTAGCTGTATTGGTTTTCTATTGCTCTATAACAAATTACCACAAATAGAAGCTTAACACAACACCCATTTATTAGCCCACAGTTCTGTATTTCAGAAGTTTAGCACAGATATGCTCAGGATATAATAAGGCTGAAATCAATGTTCTGGCCAGACTGAGTCATTCCCTGAAAATTCTATGAAAAAAATCCACTTCTTTAAAAACAAGCTCATTCTTGTTGTTGGCATGACTCAGGTCCTTGTGGTTGTAGGACTAAGATCCCTAGTTTCCTTGCTGACTGTCAACCATGAAGTTCTCTCAGGTCTTAGAGGCTGCCTGAATTCTTTGCCACATGACTCCCTCTTTTTTCAAGTAGGCAATGGTTCTTCAAGTCTGTCCTGTGTCTCCAATCTCTGATTTTCTCAACCAGCCAGAAAAAATTTCTACTTTTAAAGGTCTTATATGACTAGTTCAGAATCATCCGGATAATCTCTCTATCATAAGATCAACTGATTTGACACCTTAGTTATATTCACAAAACCCCTTCACAGCAGTATCTAGATTCATGTTTGACTGAATAACTGGGAGAGAGTATATGCCAGGGACTGGAAATCTTGGGATATCTTCATAGAATTCTGCCTACTACATAAGCCAGTATACTCACTTTGATATTTATACCAGTTTGAATCATATTTTTCATTATTTATAATCAAAAAACATTATAACTGATATACTCCTTGAAAAAAGGAAACTCATAGTGAGGTTAATCATATTCAATTTGTAAGAATACTGATTCATCATGAAAAGGAATAAATTACTCATACAAGCCTTATGAGTTTGACAAACAACAGTGGCCAGTCCATCTTAACATCTCCCAATTTCACATTTTTCTTCCACAGTTAGCTACTGAAAAGTTCCAGGAGGTAAATATGGTTACTAATATCTAGGACCCTTTGCAAACAAATAATAAAGCTTACTAGAATAGTCAACACACCAAGATTTTTACCTATAGTGTCTTATCTGGCTCCAGTCTAGAAAAGGAGTCTTAATCTCTCTTGAAAATTTAGGTTTATGACAGATGATTTGTAGAAATTACAGTCTAGCCACTCTTCCATATATTCCACATTTGTTCCTTAGATCAAGCCAAACCACCAGAAGACTACAAATTTGGATTATATTGCCATTAGAAACCTAGAATCACCTTCCTGGAGTTATGTTTCAGTGTTAGGCCCTCTTTAATCAAAGAAGTTTGTCACTAAAAAAATCCATTATCATACCATTTGTCATTTCCTATATAAAATTCTCCATGAGAAATTTCTTTGAGAATTAAGGGACAGGAATAGATATACTTTTAAAATTATAACAATGAATTTGATGGAAACAGTTCAGGTCTCCTTCCTTACCGTGATTGCCGGAAAGTTTACAGCCAAATTCAACTATCAGCTCTAATGAGTATGTATGACCTCGGGATGACAAGTTTGTATTTTTCTTTTATCTTATCTTTATTTTTTGCTCTACGAATATTCCTTGTTCTTTTTTTTTTTTTTTTTTATTCCTTGTTCTTGATGCTCTGTCCAAGGCATTTCAAATCTTGTGGCAAATGAGGCTGAATTTAAATAAATTTCATACATCAAGCACAAATAACCTTTTATTTGTATTGCAAATGCCTGAATTTTGTTTAGAGAACATTTTGGGTTGAGAAGTTCACATTAAGGAATAGATAGGTCTTTCCTACTACAATAAAAAAAAATTATCCAAAAAGATCGGATTCAAATAATGCAGTTCTTTTTTAAAGAAAATAAAATCATTCCTATGCAAAACAAAACAAACCCTGTTAGATTTGAAATACCAAAAATGGAAAATTCCTTTTCCGCTTCAGTATTTCTAAGATGCCTCCTTTAAAGTTCAAATTTTGAATCCTTTAAATTAATAGTCCCAAACACAATAAAACTGCATACATGTTATTAATGCAGGCAAACCTGAAAAGGTCATTTTAAAAAAGGATTCATATATGAAGTAAGTCAAATCCTGTTTCTCTCGAGCAACACAGATAGATATATTTGAAGAACAAACCCACAAACAGAAAATGTATTTTCAGCATTTGACGCAAAGTTTATATGCTTAAGTTTTATCATTTATGAAATGATAAATTACAATTACATATTATTTACAATTTACAATTACAAATTATAAACATCATGACCATTAAGTGACTGTGGTCCCATAACTTATGGGATCTTAGTTCCCCAACCAGGGATCAAACCGTGCCCCCTGCAGTAGAAGCACAGAGTTCTAACCACTGGATCACCAAAATTCCCTAGAACTTGAATTTTTTTTTTTTAATACTTTTTTTTGGCCTTACCTCACAGCATGTGGGATTTTAGTTCCCCGACCAGAGATCAAACACATGCCCCTTGCATTGGAAGCACAGAGTCTTAACCACTGAACTGCCAGGGAATTCCCTAGAACTGGAATATTAAAAGGAATTCTTTCATGGGAAATTTGTCCTGAAATATATTAGAAATCCATAACAATAAGTTAGTGTCTTAGTTCATTCAGGCTGCTATAACAAAATATCGTAGAACTGCATGGCTTATAAATAACAGAAATTTATTTCTCACAGTAGTGGAGGCTGGAAAGTCCAAGTTCAAAGTGTCAGCAGATTCAGTGCCTGGTAAGGGCCTACTTCCTGGTCCATAGACAGCCATCTTTTTACTCTTCCCCCGCAGGACAGAAGTGAATGAGTGAGTTCTCTGGGGCCTCTTTTATAAGGGCACTAATCTCATTCATGAGGGTTCTGCCTCCATGACCTAATCACCTCTCAAAGGCCCCAACTCCAAATACCATCACATTAGGAATTAAGTTGTACCATTTGAATCTGGTGGGATACAACATCCAATCTATAGCATATATGTAGACTCAGATATGTCACAGAAAAAATTATGTTCTTCAGGAGACAACTACTATGAAGTGAATGAGTCTGATACTACCCAGTTAATCCATAGGGCATGAATTGATGATTTTTCAAGTTTTGAAAATGATGATTTGGAAGTTTTGATCTGTTTTCATCATGGTGTATATGTGTTTGTTTGTGTGTATGTGCACGTGTGTGTCTTTAACTTTGTCTTATTTATCTTCCTGCATGGTTGTTTTTGGCATTATGAACAAATCTACTTGTATGAATTTATAATTCAAAATATGTCAAGGTTAAATAAAAAATATTTAAATAATAAAAAATATTTAAAATATATCATTTCTAATAAACATTCTTCTTTCACTTCAAGTGAATATTCTTCATTCTATTATAGTAGAATCCCCTTGTCATATTATTATACTGTAGAGTACTTTCTAATTATAATCTTTTTTTAAGTTTATATTTGAAATTGCAGAAAACAGGAAGCCATAAAAGGCAATTATTTATTTCTGTAGTTTTTTCCTTCCAAGATCTCACTTTTGTAATAAGTAGATAGCACTAGGACACTTTACCATATCACAAACACACAAAAAAGAGGAAAAGTGGAAAAAAAAAAAGCTATATATTAGTGAGTGAATGACCTTCAGCCTGAAGCTTCCATATGTCCCAGCTCATTTCATTAGAATAAGTATTATCAGTATCTCTAGCACATGTCCTCTTTCTCAACTGATAGATAAATAAAGTAGACTCTCCTTTGCCAGAGTTTCTAATTAAAAGCCCTGAGTGTTCAATACAGCATAGAGCATGCACAGACTTAAAAAAATTCTCCGACCACAGTAGGCCAGAGATCACACTTCCCCAAGATTTCAGAATGTTGTTTTAGCTGTTCCAGGATGAAGCAAATTGAAGAGTAAAACTTCCACAGCAGAGTGGAATATAAGATGTCTATAAAGTTAAAAATGTCTTTAAAGATATCTGTAAGGTTAAAAATAAATAAAACTTATAGTGGTTTATTCAGTCCTCTGTCTTCTTTACTTTCCATGCTGAGCAGTATATCTTAACTGAGGTTATAAAATCTACAAGATAATCGCATATAACTAAAAATCCATTAAACTACCAAAAAATTTTCCAAACCCTGCATTTACAGGTGATGATGATTTCCAAGAATATTAAACTCTTTTATTATAAATGTCATTAATAAGTCTTTCATAGGCATTCATGTTCTAAAATGAGAAACTGTTCACATATTATCAAATGCCTGTGGTCAGGATAACACTGAATCCTGAACTCACGACTTCCAGGAAACTAGCCAGCCCAATTGGCCCAGCATATTCTTTGCTCTTTAAAAACTTAATATTGTTGCTTCTTACCTCACTAATCTCACCTCTTCATATTATTCACTTATTGATATTTTCTTGTAAATTACTAAAAGTTAAAAGTCCAACTTTCTCTAGGAAACCCTCTCTGAATATTTACAAGGACATTTCTTTTGAGTACTTTTTATTTGAAATTTAGTTTCTGCTACCATATTTTCAATCCTCTATCTGCTTTCCCAAGGGTAGTGTGAGCTCTTTGAAAACTGAAGCAGAACCTGATGTATCTTAATATCATACTTATCTCTTAACCTTATGGAAAGCATCCACATAAGTGAATCATAAACTGCAGAGTAATAAGCAAGGGGAATACATTATAATTACACTGGATTTTAGTTGATAATTTTTGTACATGCTGATTGAGCAGATACAGAATCCCACGCTTCATTATATCCCCAGAGATTGGAAGCTGGTAGATATTCATTTAACTCATGTTGACTGAATGGCTGAATTAATAAATAAATGACTAAAAGAGGAAGAGAAAAAAAAAATATTCTTTTCCTGTAACATCTACTACTAGGACAACATTGCATATTGATTAAAGCAACAATAAGAAATTACTTGAACAGATATTTAACCAGAGAAGGTATATGGACAGCAAATAAGCACATGAAAAGATGATCAGCATCATTAGTCAATAAAGAAATAAAAATTAAAATGACAAAGAGATACCATTACATAACTACTAGATTGACCATAATTAAAAAGACTGACCATACTAAATGTTGAAAATATGGAGAAATTGGAATTCTCATACACTATTGGTCAGAATGAAAAATGGTACAACTACTTTGGAAAACAGTTTGGCAGTTTTTTACAAAGTTATGTTCCAGTGAATCCACGTCTAAGTATTTACTTGAGAGAAATGAACACACATGTTCACACAGACTTGTATACAAATGTTAAAAGTATCTGTATTTGTAATAGCCAAAATCTGAAAATAATCCAAATGTCTATTAACAGGTGAATAAACAAATTGTGTTATATCCATCCAATGGAACATTCTTCAGCAATGAAAAGAAATAATCCATTGGTATTTGCTACAACATGGATACTTCTGAAAATAATTATTCTAAGTAAAAGAAATCAAACAAAAGGTACATACTGAGTGATTCAATTTACATAAAGTTCTAATACATAGTGATGTAATTAACTAGTAGTGAAAGTAAGCAGATCAGGAGTTGCCTGGGATCGGGGAGGGGAGTGGTAATGAGGGGTTAAAAAGGGTCATGAGGAAACTTCTGTGGGTAATGGATATCTTATTATCTTGATTGTGATGATGGATCCACAGGTGTAAAGATATGTCAAAACTTTTCAAATTGTACACTTTACATATGTGTAGTTTGTTGTATGTCAATTTTACAACAATATAACTGTTCAAAAAGAAAGGCTAAAAGATTCTTGGAATAAAATATCCAATATGTAATCTGATGAAGATGATCAATAAAGAGATATTATTTCAGGTGTCTGACTAGCTTACAACCTCCCTTACTTCTCTGGCAACAGTTTAACAATTTTTAGAGGTGGTCCTTAAGTCCATGTAAGATATAATTTAATATAATATTTATTAAAATATTCATGAAAATGAGTATAATTGTATACAATATTAATATAATATAATTATTATAAATTTATTGAGATTTTAATATATATTTATTATTATGAATTATAAATATATAATTATATAAATAATCATTCAACTAGTTGAAACTAAAGTCTTCTCAATGCACTTAAAATATAATCCAAACACATCTCCATGGTTTGAAATCTCCCTTCTCATTTACCTTTTTAATGTCATAACACTCTTAAGAATAGATCTCTATGCTACAATCATACTGACATTCTTTTTGTTCCTCTCCATTAGGAACATGCCAACCTCCATTTCCCTCAGGGCACTGCACTTGCTGAAGCATTTGTTAAACACTTTCCACAGGTCGTCACCTCAACTCCTACCTCCTCAGGGAAGCCATCACCATAATACAATCCAAATAGTCCACTGTACCCTTCTCAGTCACTTTTGGTCACACCACCCTGCTTTATTTTCTTTATTGCATTACTTTCTGATTTGTCCTATTTATTTATTTACTGGCTATTGTCTATCTGTCTTTCATCACTAGAATGTAAGAACAATGGCCACGCACTTTTTTTTGTTCATCTCTGTAACCCCAGAGCTTAAAACATGCCTGGAACATAAGTAGGTATTCAATAAATAATTTTTTTAATGAGTAAAAGGTCATATACATAGCATGATTTCAGTGTGGGAAGAAAGCCTGTTGCCAGTAGGTGTTTGCCTCCTCATAGTTGTCCCACGGAGACCAATAAACTGATTTTAAGTGGTTAGCTCTGGATGCATATTTTGATAATAGTTTTGGCCATTTAACTAGATTGAATCTAGAATTACAATGACTAGATGTCAACAAGTTCCAAGTGGAATATAAAGTTGAATAAAATGAATTTTAGTCAAGTTATTTTCAAAATGATGTTATTTTTTTAAAATGAAGACTTTACTAATCTACTTCTACAGTCTTACAGTTATTTGCTAAAAATAGAAATTTTGTGTCAAAAATGCTATAACCTAGGAAACTTCCACTTTCAGCCATTTAGTGGACTAGATAAGCCTGTGACATTTCCACAGCAGAACAACTAGATGCTGCACCAAATGTAATTTTGGTCACATTGATGGTTGCAGAAGAAATAAGAGAAACCTTCAAACAGCCAAATAAACAACAACTAAGTAAACAAATACAGTAAGCAATCTGGAGGATAAGAGGGAGAATTGAAATGGACATTCTCAGCAACGTCTATGCAAGGGAAATAATTAAACTTGACACTCCCAGATTCTGCTTGGGACCCTAAAGGGGGACTAAGTTTTCCGAAAGTCAGTAATTCCCTCAAATTCTCAGCAAAAGCAAATACAATCCTTTCCAAAGAAATGCATCTTCAAGGCCTCAGATTTTCCACAGAGCAAAATCAGTCACATATGAGTTCATAAATAGAGCTCATAAACACACCAAAAACAAGATTTCATGCGTGTTATTTGGCAGAAACAACAAAAAGATTTATACCCAAAAGGAAATTATAAATTAGAGTTAATAGCTAGACACAACAGAATAACTATTTATGGTATAATGAAAAAGAAACAGTAACATTTTATTTTCAAAAAGTATCAGGAAATGAAACAAATCAAATTATACTTTAGAAATAAAATATAATTGTTTTAATTAGAAATGTGTAGCTAAATGCCTGCCGACACTCAACTGAATAAGGAGTATAAGAAGTGGATGATAAAGCTAAAGAAATTACTCATAAGGCATCAAAAAGAGAAAAGATGATGAAAAATTTAAGGAGTTTAAAATATTTTTAGGGTCAAATGTAAAGGCTAATATTCATCCAAATGGGGTCGAGGGGGAAGAGAAGGAAGGAAAGGCAATATTTAAAGAGCTATTCAACTTGGAATTTTCTAAAACTGATAAAAAAGAATGAATTTATATAAACAGAGAGCATTTATCCTAAACAGGATGAAAAATAAGTAAAAGTTGAGAGACACAATAAGGAAACTAAAGAATCTCAAAAACAAAGAAAATATTTTCAAACCATCAAAGAGAAAAGACAGTCTGATAATTAGCAGACTTACCAATGGCAACTATGAAAGACAGAAGACAGTAGAAAAATTCAAATCCTTGGGAGGAAATAATTATCTATCTAGATTTATAAAGCTTTTAAAATTATCTTTTAAGAATAAGGGTAAAAACAGTATCATATAAAATTTATGAGAACTTACTACCAATGTGTGATTATAAACAAAGCTGTTTGAGATAAAGAATATAGAAATGAATTTAATAAAGAATCTTACCTGAGACTATTTGTCTAGTACTAAATTCAACATTAATGATTTCTTTTCAGTAAAATAACATTACATATTACATTAAATAATTTAATTTTAATGTTTTTGGTTTTATATTTATTGGAATTTCTGATTGTTTCTATTATGATTAGATAAAAGCTATAAGCTTTGGAAATGCACATGTAGTTTCAAATTTATACATATTTATGTTATGTTTAATGAGAAAAATGTAAGTAAAACACAAGTTCACGATACATAGTTTCTATTTAAAAGAGTCCCTGAAATTATTTAAATATGATAAATACTGAACTAGATAACCCTTAATATCTTCTGCAGCTCTAAAATTATTTAATTTCCTTTCTGCATGAATCATATAATATGTCATTACCTCATCACTTTCAACTTAGTCTTGGATCTTGCTGTCATTAATCTGTTTAACGGGCATGAAAAAAGAAGCAGGCTTCAACCTTTCAAGAATTTGAGCTAATGAGACTTATTGGAAGCTTTCAAATTCATCTCCATTAGGTTTTCTAATGGATACTACACTTCTGCAAATATGATATTTTACTTTCTTACACAATTCCATGCACAGGAAAATGTAAGTGATTGCACTTTTATGTTGTACACAAGGTTGAAATCTCTATATCAAAATACAAAATCTCTATGCAAGTGGTTGCTAACCATCTTTGTAAGAAAATATCATATTCTGACTCTTCTCTGTCCTACTGGCTTCTCACAAGATAAAACAATTGCTCTGTAAGGATCAAATTTTAAGTATACAGTAAAAAAGTGTCTTTGTTATCATCTAGGAGCTTTATGTTCCTATGTGTATTTTTTACTGCAAAGTCAAGATCATGCAAAATATTTTAAATTTTTATTTAATTATGCATTTGGTAGATAACTGACAAATGATTGACACATATACATTTACACATATAATTTACATTTATATTATAAAATAAAAATATTTTATAATTTTTCATTTTTAAGAGTCTACTTGATTAGAGAATTTGCCTTGTCTTTTTCTGCTTAAAACTAGCTGCTTTGAATTCTATTGCACCTGCTGAAGGAGAATTTAGGAAGACTTGCTCACAAAGGCTATTTTTATTACCCTCATAAATCACATGATAAACCATGTAGAATGGTTAAATTTTAAAACACATTCAGAATATTGTTTTTTAATGTCATGGTATGTTTATTATTTTTCATCAAGTATGTCTAGATTTCAAATGCAATCAATTATTAAATACATAATTCTTTTTCAAGAAAAAGGGAGAAAAAAAATCCCACACATCATAGTTTGATAACCCCAGAATAGTAATGGAGAAAAAGGTATTTGTATTTCATCCTGCCATTAAATAACTAGGTAATTTTTTTCAGGTAACTATACATGCTTGATCCCTAGTTTTTTTCAAAGAGAAAAGAAATTAAGGTGGGGAAGAGTTAATATGTTTACTAAGCTCTATCAACCAAGAGTGTTTTCAACTGTAGGTATCAAAAACTCCAACTATAATGGCTTAAACAACAAAGGTTTTTTTTCCCCCACATAAAAAGAAGTCGAGCCCTCAAAGTATAAGAAATACTAGTTATGCTCGTCAAAAGACACCCAGGTGCTACCATATATCTACTCTCCCAAATTTGGCCAATGCCTTTTGGTTTTCCTTGTGGCAAGCCATAGTGCCATGTATTACATATACTTCAGTAAATAACAAGTCATATCGGTCTATTTTATACCGGAAAGAAAAGCTATATTTTTCCTGAACATTTCCCATCACACTCACCTGCTTGGGTACTCCCTCTTCCATCTCACTATCCTGAACTGGGTCACACGTTGACTAAATAAAAAGTAAGGAAGAGACCTTCAAGATGGCAGAGGAGTAAGACGTGGAGATCACCTTCCTCCCCACAAATACACCAGAAATACATCTACATGTGGAACAACTCCTACAGAACATCTACTTAACGCTGGGAGAAGACCTCAGACTTCCCAAAAGGCAAGAAACTCCCCACGTACCTGGGTAGGACAAAAGAAAAAAGAGAGACAAAATAATAGGGACAGGACCTGCACCTCTGGGAGGGAGCTGTGAAGGAGGAAAAGTTTCCACACACTAGGAAGCCCCTTCACTGGCAGTGACAGGGGGTGGCAGGGGGGAAGCTTCAGAGCCACAGAGGAGAGCACAGCAACAGGAGTGCAGAGGGCAAAGCAGAGACATTCCCACACAGAGGATGGGTGCCGACCAGCACTCACCAGCCCAAGAGGTTTGTCTGCTCACTCCCCAGTGCAAGTGGGGGCTGGGAGCTGAGGCTCCAGCTTCAGAGGTCAGATCCCAGGGAGAGGACTGGGGATGGCTGCGTGAGCACAGCCTGAAGGGGGCTAGTGCGCCACAGCTAGCCAGGAGGGAGTCTGGGAAAAACCCTAGACCTGCCTAAGAGGCAAGAGACCATTCTTTTGGGGTGTGCAAGGAGAAGGGATTCAGAGCACCGCCTAAACGAGCTCCAGAGAAGGGCACGAACCATGGCTATCAGAGCGGACACCAGAGACGGGTGTGAAATGCTAAGGCTGCTACTGCAGCCACCAGGAAGCCTGTGTGTGAGCACAGATCACTATCCACACCCCCCCTCCCGGGAGCCTGTGCAGCTCACCACTGCCAGGGTCCCGTGATCCAGGGACAACTTCCCTGGGAGAACACACAACACACCTCAGGCTATTGAAACGTCACACTGGCCTCTGCCGCTGCAGGCTCGCCCTGCATTCCGTACCCATCCCTCCCCCTGGCCTAAGTGAGCCAGAGCCCCCTAATAAGCTGCTACTTTAAGCCCATCCAGTCTGAACGAAGACCACGCAGAGGCAGGGCCAAATCCAAAGCTGAACCCCAGGAGCTGTGTGAACAAAGAAGAGAAAGGGAAATTTCTCCCAGCAGCCTCAGGAGGAGCAGATTAACTCTCCACAATCAACTTGATGTACCTGCATCTCTGGAACACCTGAATAGATAACGAATCATCCCAAAATTGAGGTGGTGGACTTTGGGAGCAACTGTAGACTTGGGGCTTGCTTTCTGCATCTACTTTGTTTCTGGTCTTATGTTTGTCTTAGTTTAGTATTTAGAGTTTATTATCATTGGTAGATATGTTTATAGATTTGGTTGCTCTCTTCCTTTTTTTAAAATATAGATATATATATGTTTTTCCTTTTTCTCTTTTTGTGAGTGTGTATGTGTATGCTTCTTTGTGTGATTTTGTCTATATAGCTTTGCTTTCACCATTTGTCCTAGAGTTCAGTCTGTACCTTTTTGCTTTTTTTTTGTATAGTTTTTAGCACTCGTTACAATTGGTGGATTTGTTTTTTGGTTTGGTTGTTCTCTTCTTTCTTTCTTTTTTTTTTTTAATTATTTTTTAATTCGTTTATTTTTAATAATTTTTTTAATATTTTATTTTATTCTATTCTATTCTATTTGATTCTTTGTTTCTTTGTTTCTTTCCTTTTTCTCCCTTTTCTTCTGAGCTATGTGGCTGACAGGGTCTTGGTGCTCCAGCCGGATGTCAGCCCTGTGCCTCTGAGGTGGGAGAGCCAAGATCATGATATTGGAATACCAGAGACCTCCCAGCTCCACGAATTCTCAAATGGTGAAAGCTCTCCCAGAGATCTCCATCTCAACGATAAGACCCAGCTCCACTCAACAACAAGCAAGCTACAGTGCTGGACACCCTATGCCAAACAACTAGCAAGACAGGAACACAACCTCACCCATTAGCAGAGAGGCTGCCTAAAATCATAGTAAGGTCACAGACACCCTAAAATACACCACTGCACACGGTCCTGCCCACAAGAAAGACAAGATCCAGCCCCATACACAATAACACAGGCACCAGTCCCATTCAACAGGAAGCCTACACAACTCACTGAACCAACCTTAGCCACTGGGGGCAGACACCAAAAACAACGGGAACTACGAACCTGCAGCCTGCAAAAAGGAGACCCCAAACCCAGTAAGTTAAGCAAAATGAAAAGACAGAGAAACACACAGCAGTTGAAGGAGCAAGGTAAAAACCCACCAGACAAAACAAATGAAGAGGAAATAGGCAGTCTACCTGAAAAAGAATTCAGAGTAATGATAGCAAAGATGATCCAAAATCTTGGAAATAGAATGGAGAAAATACAAGAAATGTTTAACAAGGAACTAAAAGACCTAAAGAGCAAACAAAAAATGGTTAACAACACAATAAATGAAATTTAAAATTCTCTAGAAGTAATCAATGGCAGAATAACTGAGGCAGAAGAACTGATAAGTGACCTGGAAGATAATATAGTGGAAATAACTACCACAGAGCAGAATAAAGAAAAAAGAATGAAAAGAATTGAAGACAGTCACAGGGATTTTTGGAACAACATTAAACCCACCAACATTCTAATTAAAGGGGTCCCAGAAGAGGAAGAGAAAAAGAAAGGGACTGAGAAAATATTTGAAGAGATTATAGTTTGAAAACTTCCTTAATATGGAAAAGGAAATAGTCAGTCAAGTCCAGGAAGTGCAGAGAGTCCCATACAGGATAAATCCATGGAGAAACATGCCAAGACACATATTAATCAAATTATCAAAAATTAAATACGAAGAAAAAATATTAAGAGCAGCAAGGGAAAAACAACAAATAACATACAAGGGAATCCCCATATGGTTAACAGCTGATTATTCAGCAGAAACTCTGTAAGCCAGAAGAGAGTGGCAGGACATATGTAAAGTGATGAAAGGGAAAAACCTACAACCAAGATAACTCTACCCAGCAAGGATCCCATTCAGATAGGACATTGAATTTAAAACCTTTACAAACAAGCAAAAGCTAAAAGAATTCAGCACCACTAAACCAGCTTTACAACAAATGCTAAAGGAACGTCTCTAAGTGGGAAACACAAGAGAAAGGAAAGACCTACAATAAGAAACCCAAACAATTAAGAAAATGGTAATAGGAGCATACATATTGATAACTACTTTAAACGTAAATGGATTAAATGCTCCAACCAAAAGACATAGACTGGCTGAATGGATACAAAAACAAGACCCGTATATATGCTGTCTACAAAAGACCTACTTCATACCTAGGGACACATACAGACTAAAAGTGAGGGGATGGAAAAACGTATTCCATGCAAGTGGAAACCAAAAGAAAGCTGGAGTAGCAATACTCATATCAGATAAAACAGACTTTAAAATAAAGACTATTGGGCTTCCCTGGTGGTGCAGTGGTTGAGAATCTGCCTGCTAATGCAGGGGACACGGGTTCAAGCCCTGGTCTGGGAAGATCCCACATGCCACGCAGCAACTGGGCCCACGAGCCACAATTACTGAGCCTGCGCGTCTAGAGCCTGTGCTCAGCAACAAGAGATGCCGCGATAGTGAGAGGTCCGCGCACCGCGATGAAGAGTGGCCCCCACTTGCTGCAACTAGAGAAAGTCCTCGCATAGAAACGAAGACCCAACACAGCCAAAAATAAATAAAATAACTAAATAAAAATTAAAAAATAAATAAATAAGAAAAATAAAGACTATTACAAGAGACAAACAAGGACAGTACATAATGATCAAAGAATCAATCCAAGAAGAAGATATAACAATTGTAAATATTTATGCACCCAACATAGGAGCACCTCAATACATAAGGCAAATGCTAACAGCCATGAAAGGGGAAACTGACAGTAACACAATCATAGTAGGGGATTTTAACACCCCACTTTCAACAATGGACAGATTATCCAAAATGAAACTAAATAAGGAAACAAAAGCTTTAAATGATACATTAAAAAGGATGGACTTAATTGATATTTGTAGGACATTCCATCCAAAAAAAAACAGAATACGCTTTCTTCTCAAGTGCTCATGGAACATTCTCCAGGATAGATCATATCTTGGGGCACAAATTAAGCCTTGGTAAATTTAACAAAATTGAAATTGTAACAAGTATCTTTTCCAACCACAACACTATGAGACTAGATATCAATTACAGGAAAAAAATCTGTAAAAAAATACAAACACATGGAGGCTAAACAATACACTACTACATAACCAAGAGATCACTGGAGAAATCAAAGAGGAAAGCAAAAAATACCGAGGAACAAATGACAATGAAAACACGACGACCCAAAACCTATGGGATGCAGCAAAAGCAGTTATAAGAGGGAAGTTTACAGCAATACAATCCTACCTGAAGAAACAAGAAAACTCTCAAATAAACAACCTAAACTTACACCTAAAGCAATTAGAGAAAGAAGAACAAAAAAACCTGAAAGTTAACAGAAGGAAAGAAATCATAAAGACCAGATCAGAAATAAATGAAAAAGAAATGAAGGAAACGATTGCAAAGATAAATAAGACTAAAAACTGGTTCTTTGAGAAGATAAACAAAATTGATAAAACATTAGCCAGGCTCATCAAGAAAAAAAGGGAGGAGACTCATATCAATCGAACTAGAAATGAAAAAGGAGAAGTAACAACTGACACTGCAGAAATACAAAGGATCATGACAGATTACTACAAGCAACTATATGCCAATAAAATGGACAACCTGTAAGAAATGAACAAATTCTTAGAAAAGCACAACCTTCTGTGACTGAACCAGGAAGAAACAAAAAATATAAACAGGCCAATAACAAGCACTGAAATTGAGACTGTGATTAAAAATCTTCCAACGAACTAAAGCCCAGGACCAGATGGCTTCACAGGTGAATTCTATCAAATATTTAGAGAGGAGCTAACACCTATACTTCTCTAACTCTTCCAAAATATTGCAGAGGGAGGCACACTCCCAAACTCATTCTATGAGGCCACCATCACCCTGATACCAAAACCACACAAAGATGTTACAAAGAAAGAAAACTACAGGCCAATATCAGTGATGGACATAGATGCAAAAATCGTCTACAAAATACTAGCAAAGAGAATCCAATAGCACATTAAAAGGATCATACACCATGATCAAGTGGGGTTTATCCCAGGAATGCAAGGATTCTTCAATATATGCAAATCAATCAATGTGATAAAACATATTAAAAATTGAAGGAGAAAAACCATATGATCATCTCAATAGATGCAGGAAAACTTTTGACAAAATTCAAAACCCATTTATGATAAAAACTCTCCATAAAGTAGGCATAGAGGGAACTTTCCTCAACATAATAAAGGCCATACAGGACAAACCCAGAGCCAGCATTGTCCTCAATGGTGAAAAACTGAAACCATTTCCTCTAAGATCAGGAACAAGACAAGTTTGCCCACTCTCACCACTATTATTCAACACAGTTTTGGAAGTTTTAGCCATAGAAATCAGAGAAGAAAAAGAAATAAAAGGAATCTAAATTGGAAAAGAAGAAGTAAAGCTATCACTGTTTGCAGATGACATGATACTATACATAGAGAATCCTAAAGATGTTACCAGAAAACTACTAGAGCTAATCAATAAATTTGGTAAAGTAGCAGGATACAAAATTAATGCACAGAAATCTCTTGCATTCCTATACACTAATGATGATAAATCTGTAAGAGAAATTTAGGAAACACTCCCATTTACCACTGCAACAAAAAGAATTAAATACCTAGGAATAAACCTACCTAGGGAAACAAAAGACCTGTATGCAGAAAACGATAAGACACTGATGGAAGAAATGAAAGTTGATACAAACAGATGGAGAGATATACCATGTTCCTGGATTGGAAGAATCAACATTGTGAAAATGACTATACTACCCAAAGCAATCTACAGATTCAATGCAATCCCTATCAAACTACACTGGTATTTTTCACACAGCTAGAACAAAAAAATTCACAATTTGTATGGAAACAGAAAAGACCCCGAATAGCCAAAGCAATCTTGAGAAAGAAAAACGGAGCTCAAGGAATCAGGTACCTGACTTCAGAATATACTACACAGCTACAGTAATGAAGACAGTATGGTACAGGCACAAAAACACAAATATAGATCAATGTAACAGGATAGGAAGCCCAGAGATAAACCCACGCACATATAGTCAACTTATCTTTGATAAAGAAGGCAAGAATATACAATGCAGGAAAGACAGCCTCTTCAATAAGTGGTTCTGGGAAAACTGGACAGCTACATGTAAAAGAATGAAATTAGAGCACTCCCTAACACCATACACAAAAATAAACTCAAAATGGATTAAAGACCTAAGTGTAAGGCCAGACACTATCAAACTCTTAGAGGAAAACATAGGCAGAACAGTCTATGACATAAATCACAGCAAGATTCTTTTTGACCCACCTCCTAGAGAAATGGAAATAAAAACAAAAATAAACAAATGGGACCTAATGAAACTTAACTTTTGCACAGCAAAGGAAACCATAAACAAGACCAAAAGATAACCCTCAGAATGCGAGAAAAGATTTGCAAATGAAGCAATTGAAAAAGGATTAATCTCCAAAATTTACAAGCAGCTCATGCAGCTCAGTATCAAAAAACAAACAACCCAATCCAAAAATGGGCAGAAGACCTAAATAGACATTTCTCCCAAGAAGATATACAGATTGCCAACAAACACATGAAAGGATGCTCAACATCACTAATCATTAGAGAAATGCAAATCAAAACTACAATGAGGTATCATTCACACTGGTCAGAATGGCCATCATCAAAAAATCTAGAAACAATAAATGCTGGAGAGGGTGTGGAGAAAAGGGAACCCTCTTGCACTGTTGGTGGGAATGTAAATTGATACAGCCACTATGGAGAACAGTATGGAGGTTCCTTAAAAAACTACAAATAGAACTACCATACGACCCAGCAATCCCACTACTGGGCATATACCCTGAGAAAACCATAATTCAAAAAGAGTCATGTACCAAAATGTTCATTGCAGCTCTATTTACAATAGCCAGGACATGGAAGCAAACTAAGTGTCCATCAACAGATGAATGGATAAAGAAAATGTGGCACATATATACAATGGAATATTACTCAGCCATAAAAAGAAACGAAATTGAGTTATTTGTAGTGAGGTGGGTGGACCTAGAGTCTGTCATACAGAGTGAAGTAAGTCAGAAAGAGAAAAACAAATACCGTATACTAACACATATATATGTAATCAAATAAAAAAAAATAAAAAGGTCATGAAGAACCTAGGGGTAAGATGGGAATAAAGACACAGACCTACTAGAGAATGGACTTGAGGATATGGGGAGGGGGAAGGGTAAGCTGTGACAAAGTGAGAGAGTAGCATGGACATATATACAGTATCAAATGTAAAATAGATAGCTAGTGGGAAGCAGCCGCATAGCACAGGGAGATCAGCTCTGTGCTTTGTGACCACCTAGAGGGGTGGGATAGGGAGGTTGGGAGGGTGGGAGACACAAGAGGGAAGAGATATGGGAACATATGTGTATGTATAACTGATTCACTTTGTTATAAAGCAGAAACTAACACACCATTGTAAAGCAATTATACTCCAATAATGATGTTAAAAAAACAAACAAACAAAAAATTGATACAGCCACTATGGAGAATAGTATGGAGGTTCCTTAAAAAACTAAAAATAGAATAGAATTACCATATGACCCAGCAATCCCACTACTGGGCATATACCCTGAGAAAACCATAATTCAAAAAGAGTCATGTACCACAATGTTCACTGCAGCTCTATTTACAATAGCCAGGACATGGAAACAACCTAAGTGCCCATCGACAAATGAATAGATAAAGAAGATGTGGCACATATATACAATGGAATATTACTCAGCCATAAAAAGAAATGAAACTGAGTTATTTGTAGTGAGGTGGATGGACCTAGAGACTGTCATACACAGTGAAGTAAGTCAGAAAGAGAAAAACAAATACCGTACGCTAGCATATATATATGGAATCTGAAAAAAAAAATGTTTCTGAAGAACCTCACAGCAGGACAGGAATAAAGACACAGACATAGAGAATGTACTTGAGGACATAGGGAGGGAGAAGTGTAAGCTGGGACGAAGTGAGAGAGTGGCATGGACATATGTACAATGCCAAATGTAAAATAGATAGCTAGTGGGAAATAGCCACATAGCAGAGGGAGATCAGCTCGGTGCTTTGTGTCCACCTAGAGGGGTGGGATAGGGAGGGTGGGAGGGGGATGCAAGAGGGAGGACATATGGGGATATATGTATATGTATAGCTGATTCACTTTGTTATACGGCAGAAACAACACACCATTGTAAAGCAATTATACTCCAATAAAGATGTTAAAAAAAAAAAAAAAGTAAGCTGGACAAAGAGGGTAACATGATTAGCAGAACTGGGTTAAACCAGCGTTTCTTGCTGGGGGAACTAGTAGTACTTGAAGCTGGAAAATTCTTTGTTATGCAGGACAATTCTGTACATTCCAGGACATTTAGCATCTACAACCCAAAGGGACTGAATGTCAGTACTATCTCTTAGTCCTTTTGACACTCTAAAACATGCTCAAATGTTTCTAAATGCCCCTTAGAGGTATGGTACTTCCATTAGCTGAAGTTGGGCACATTTCCACCCTGAACAAGACTGGAATTCTGTTGCAAATTCAGATATGATGAATGGATATTTGGTAGGCAATCATAATGCCTACAATGAATTCTAAGTTCCCTTTTAGTTCTAATGTCTACAGTTCTATGAAGATACATTAGTCTTAGACAACATATTTGAGTATAAAAAAAATATTTTGCTATTCCAACAGTGCATTCTCACAACTAAAAAGTTCTATAACATTTTTCAGTATAAGCAGAAATATTTATTTCTTTTCATTTCAGCACAACATTGTTACATTAACCTAGTGATATAAATTGTAACATTTTCAGATATTTTGCTTTTTTGGGGGGAAATCAATGTTTCAATTCATATTGGAGAAAAGGAGAGAAATCAAAAACTCCATGCAGAAACAACAAGAGCCAATGGTTATACCAACAATGGTCTTAAGTCCATGTTTCAGGAGAAAGGTGAGAGTGGAAGAATATGAACTCCTGAACTTATTCTGAGTACTGAAATGTTTGCTAGTTCCTTTCCACTGATAGTTCTAAGTAAGGTATCTATATTGCATTAAGTGTAATGAAATTAAAATGTTCTTATTTCACATAGTTCTAGTGTAGACTCTGGACACATGATAACAGAGGTCCTGTCTTGTTCATATTTTACTGCCAAGCATAGAATGTAGCAAATAATGCTCATTAAAAGTTTATTGAACAAATGAGTTTCTTTCAATTGTACACCTAAGAAACTTGCAGCAATGGAAAAAATATACAATAAAACCCTTTTCTATGTCTTCACAAAATCTTTTGTATCATATTTTTGTGTACTTAAAATTGTAAATGTACTCAAACACTGAGCAAATAAGAATAAAATTTCCTTGCTTCTCACCTAAAAGCGATGGTCTCTGGAGCCCTTGTGTTCTGTAGAGGTTCCTCTAGTTTAGGGGTGGGCCTGTTGGAGGATGAACAGAACAAAGAAGATTAATAGGTAGAGCTTGACCTTTTACACCTGCTTTAACTATGTGTTCTATTTTTATATCTTTTATTTATTTGTATTCTGGGTAAAATTTTAGCATAAATTCAACTACTAAAAATAGTTTTGGAACACTGGTCTACAAAATGGACAGGTGTTACATCATTGTTGCTTCATTCCCAGGTATGGAAAATATTTTCAAAGTCTGCTCAACAAAGTTCACTTTCCAAAAAACGTTAATCATTGTTCAAGGCAAGTTACCTTGGTGATACCCATCAAAAAAGTAGGGACTGGAATTTTTCTTCATTTGTGTCAATAGCACTGCCCCCTGGAGACACAAATGCAAATTGCCCTTGAAGTGAAGATTATTTTGTTCAATGTTCATATTAAAACTGTGCAAGGTGCTGGGGAAAGGAATTAATAGGACATGATCTTTTCCCTCAAGGAATTTACTAGATAGCACATAATAGATATGTAAATATGTCTCTCCTTTTCTTAGAGAACCAGTTCAACCTACAACCCTCATAAGAACAGCCCAACATAACGCAGACTTCATCCTTTCACCCATAGTAATTAGACCAAAAGCAGACAACTTATACACATTCAGCCAATTACATTCTCTCTACCTGAAATTTTAAATTAGGTCAGTGATTCTGAGTTAGTAATCTAAGAAGAGATGGGGAAGTATGCAGCAAAAAGGGTCCATGCTGGCGTTTAGGTAAGATAAAGCCACATATGGACTGAAATTATGAAGGAGCAGAGACTGAGGGGCTTACAAAGAAAACCAGTTTGCAAAATTAAATGAAAGAAATGTACGAAGAAAGAAACAAGGAGAAAAGAATAAATGTCCCCAAAGACAGAGAAATGAAACTATATCTTTCCCGTCCGCATGAAGCCCAATGACATTGCTGACAAACGGATTCTATGCTATTTCCCAGGATCTTTATAATGCACCCCCTTTCGATGTAGTTAGAGTGGGTGTGGCTTCCTCTTTCTTCAGCTAAATGCTTCCTGCTAGAAGCAGAAGACTGGCAGGCAGGCAAACTATATACACAACACCCTGTAAACCCCACAAATGTTATTATCATTATCTATGCTATACTAACTTTTGAATTTCCTCTTTATCTTTCATTCTTTATCTTATTCTTTGTATCCTTTGCTTCCTATACCTCTCTCCCTCGTTTTACTAATATTCAGCTTTATTTCCTTTCTTAGTTTTTCAATTTTACCCCCCAATTCTGAATAGTGCCTAAGTATTATTACAGTGCTTACAGGCAATTCAAAGACATCATGTCACGTCAACCTTTCCAACATAATCCCAATTGTATTGCCAGAAAGAAACAAAATAAAAGTTGTATTAGCTTTTGGGTCATGGATTCTGAATATTAGACTTAGAAAATTTCTTGCTAGTGAAATAAGAACTAAAACACGAACAATTCATATTCTAAACAATATTTAAGAAAATATTTTTGGAGCTTACAGATAAAATGTGTTTTAAGAAAGACTCAGGGCTCTGTAGTTTACTTCTTCTAAGTAAAAACATTTGAAAGTTTGACATGAATTAAGAAAACAAAATGCAATGAGCTCTCCATGTCATAAAACAGCAGGTTTTCATACATTCAAGCTGCTTGGGCTTTGGCATTCTAAATGGACCCAAATTAGGCAATAATGATCAAGGCTAAGAAAATCCTGGTGAGTAATTACCAGATGTGAAGATCTGATGGTCAAGGGCATGTTGGACAATTTTTGTCTATTGGGTTTTAATCCCCAAGAAATATCATTTACTGAGGCTTCTACTTTGATCACAGATTTAAAGGGATGCAGAAGCATCAATTTTCATTTATTCTTTTACTGGTTTCTACTTATATCTACACGTTGAATTTCACAAAATGCAGGAATTCACCTATGTCTCTACAAACAGGACACTCAATATCAGTTACTCTATTATCAGACTGAATTAAGAAACAAAATGGAGTAGGGTATGAAAAATATTTAAAAGCTATAATAATATTTACAGCATTTTACATAACATTTTACATATAGTATATACATTACCCTCATAAAAACATATGAGATAAAAATAGTCAAATTTATATTGGTGTCTTATGTGTCAGGAGCACTCATAGTTGTATTTCATTTAATCCTAAAAACATTATTGAGGTGTATATCATTATCTTTATTTTAATGATGTAAAGTTTGAGATGGGGATAGGTTTAGTAACTTGTCTTTAAAGACTCCCAAACTTTCTCTGTTCATGGTATGCTTAGTATCTCAGTAATTATTCCATGTGCCAGAGGCTAAAAGACAAAGGTAACAGACAACATCCAGGATGGCAACATTAGGAGCTCTCAGACCCCCTCTCCAATGAGACAATCATAACAGGTAAAAGTTACAGAAAAAATGACCACTTGACATTTATGAAAATTGTCCTAAGGGTGTACAGGAAAAAAAGGAAACATTTGTTCAAGAAAATCTACTAAATCTCAGTACAAACAGCAAGAGTCTGTCGCTTGAGCCACAACCTGCTTCCTCCCTTTGCTCTCCAGCTTAGTGTGATTCAAACTACACTCCAAGTGGATGGGGTCAAGAATGCAAGGCTCCCTCTCTCTCCAACTCTCAGACACAGACTGTGATATCTCCACAGGAGAGCCCGGCCACGAGCATTTCTCATCATCTTCCTGCTCTGTGTTGCAGAGACTAAATTCCAGGCAAGTGTGACCAAGAAGGCAGGGATTCACTTTCTCCAACTAGTCCCACTCATAACACAGAGCTTTTATGACAAGCATGACAGGTGAAGAATATTGGAATTCAACATCCATTGATCCAGCTTATTTGTAGGGTAAAATTCCATGCTAGCAAAGACAAGGCGACAAGATCAAAGGCTACTGTCCTACACAGCATTCTGCTCTTACATCAGGGATGATACTCCAAGAGGCGCAGGCCATATTACCTGTTCCCAGTTCTTGAGTCATTATTCAGAGATTGTGCCTAGGGAAAGAGCAAATTATAAGATGAGAGATATCTGAAGCTCTCCCAAGGGAACTGACTTTATTTTGAACATAGTGTGGGGAAGTTCAAGTCTAAGGTTACTCTAAAAAGCAATGGATATTTAGTGGCAAGCAAGTAAGAAAAGTCTGGGAGCTTCAAGAGAGCAATAAACTAAACCATAAGGCAACTAGTTTATTAGAGAGAACCAGGGAAAATGACAGTTAATAAGAGGCTTATCAATATTAGAACAACCACAGAGACTGGCCTCAAAAACTGTGTTTGCAATTACTGGAGCCTAACAGCTGGTTGTGGTACGAACAGAGGCACACAGATTAATAGAGAGATTGGTGAAAAAGAAAGTCAAAGATAGCCCTGCTAAAACCACGGTCATCCTAGGGAAATCACACCAGATGGCAACTTGAATCCATAGGAACAAATAATAAGAACAAGATATGTTAAATAAGAAGGTTAATATAAAAACATCATAAATAAATACTTGCTCTCCTTTCTTCTTCCTGCTTTTGTAAAAGCTACGAAAATATAAAGTAATAATTATAACAATACATTGTTGGATTCGTAAAATAACATAGATGTAATATACATACATAAAAATAATAGCACAGGGGGTCTGGGCAAGATGGCAGAAGAGTAAGATGCGGAGATCACCCTCCTCCCCACAGATACATCAGAAATACATCTACACGTGGAGCTGCTCCTATAGAACACCCACTGAACGCTGGCAGAAGACGTCAGACCTCCCAAAAGGCAAGAAATTCCCCACGTGCCTGGGTAGGGCAAAAGAAAAAAGAAATAACAGAGACAAAAGAATAGGGACAGAACCTACACCAGTGGGAGGGAGCCGTGAAGGAGGAAAGGTTTCCACACACTAGGAAGCCACTTCGCGGGCGGAGACTGTGGGTGGCAGAGGGGGGAAGCTTCGGAGCCACGGAGGAGAGCGCAGCCACAGGGGTGCGGAGGGCAAAGCGGAGAGACTCCCGCACAGAGGCTCGGCGCCAACCGGCACTCACCAGCCCGAGAGGCTTGTCTGCTCACCCACCGGGGTGGGCGGGGCTGCGAGCTGAGGCTCGGGCTTCGGTCAGATCGCAGGGAGAGGACTGGGGCTGGCGGCGTGAACACAGCCTGAAGGGGGCTAGTGCGCCACAGCTAGCCGGGAGGGAGTCCAGGAAAAAGGCTGCAGCCGCCGAAGAGGCAAGAGACTTTTTCTTGCCTCTTTGTTTCGCGGTGCGCAAGGAGAGGGGATTCAGAGCGACGCCTAAACGAACTCCAGAGACGGGCGCGGGCCGCGGCTATCAGCGCGGACCCCAGAGACGGGCATGAGACGCTAAGGCTGCTGCTGCTGCCACCAAGAAGCCTGTGTGCGAGCACAGGTCACTCTCCACACCTCCCCTCCCGGGAGCCTGTGCAGCCCGCCACTGCCAGGCTCCCGTGATCCAGGGACAACTTCCCCAGGAGAATGCACAGTGCGCCTCAGGCTGCTGCAACGTCATGCCGGCCTCTGCCGCCGCAGGCTCGCCCCGCCTCCTCCGTACCCCTCCCTCCCTCCGGCCTGAGTGAGCCAGAGCCCCCGAAGCAGCTGCTCCTTTAACCCCGTCCTGTCTGAGCGAAGAACAGACACCCTCAGGAGACTTACACGCAGAGGCGGGTCCTAATCCAAAGCTGAACCCCGGGAACTGTGCAAACAAAGAAGAGAAAGGGAAATTTCTCCCAGCAGCCTCAGAAGCAGCGGATTAAAGCTCCACAAACAACTTGATGTACCTGCATCTGTTGAATGCCTGAATAGACAACGAATCATCCCAAATTGAGGAGGTGGACTTTGGGAGCAGGCTATATTAATTTTTCCCCTTTTCCTCTTTTTGTGAGTGTACATGTGTATGCTTCTGGGTGAGATTTTGTCTGTATAGCTTTGCTTTCACCATTTGTCCTAGGGTTCGGTACACCATTTTTTTTTTTTTTTACTTAAAAATTTTTTTTTCGTAATAAAATTTTTCTTAATAATTTTTTTCTTATTTTAAAAACTTAAAAAATTTTTTCCTTAATAAATTTTTTCTTAATAATTTTTTCTATTTTTTATTTTAAAAAATTTTTTCTTAAATTTTTATTAATAATTGTTTTCTTATTTTTATTTTAAAAAATTAAAAAAATTATTTAAAAAATTAAAAAAATTTTTTTTTCTTATTTTTTATTATAATAGCTTTATTTTATTTTATCTTACTTTATTTTATTTTATTTTATTTTATCCTTTTTCTTTCTTTCTTTCTATTTTTTCTCCCTTTTATTCTGAGCCATGTGGATGAAAGGCGCTTGGTGCTCCAGCCAGGCATCAGGGCTGTGCCTCTGAGGTGGGAGAGCCAACTTCAGGACACTGGTCCACAAGAGACCTCCCAGCTCCACGTAATACCAAACAGCTGAAACCTCTCAGAGATCTCCATCTCAACATCAAGACCCAGCTTCACTCAACGACCAGCAAGCTACAGTGCTGGACACCCTATGCCAAACAACTAGCAAGACAGGAACACAGCCCCATCCATTAGCAGAGAGGCTGCCTAAAATCATAATAAGGCCACAGACACCCCCAAAACACACCACCAGACGTGGACATGCCCACCAGAAAGACAAGATCCAGCCTCATCCACCAGAACACAGGCACTAGTCCCCTCCACCAGGAAGCCTACACAACCCACTGAACCAACCTTAGCCACTGGGGACAGATACCAAAAACAACAGGAACTACGAACCTGCAGCCTGTGAAAAGGAGACCCCAAACACAGTAAGATAAGCAAAATGAGAAAACAGAAAAACACACAGCAGATGAAGGAGCAGGGTCAAAACACACCAGACCTAATAAATGAAGAGGAAATAGGCAGTCTACCTGAGAAAGAATTCAGAATAATGATAGTAGAGATGATCCAAAATCTTGGAAATAGAATAGACAAAATGAAAGACACATTTAACAAGGACGTAGAAGAACTAAAGAGGAACCAAGCAACAATGAAAAACACAATAAATGTAATTAAAAATACTCTAGATGGGATCAATAGCAGAATAACTGAGGCAGAAGAACGGATAAGAGAACTGGAAGATAAAAGAGTGGAAATAACTACTGCAGAGCAGAATAAAGAAAAAAGAATGAAAAGAACTGAGGACAGTCTCAGAGACCTCTGGGACAACATTAAATGCACCAACATTCGAATTATAGGGGTCCCAGAAGAAGAAGAGAAAAAGAAAGGGACTGAGAAAATATTTGAAGAGATTATAGTTGAAAACTTCCCTAATATGGGAAAGGAAATAGTTAATCAAGTCCTGGAAGCAGAGAGAGTCCCATACAGGATAAACCCAAGGAGAAACACGCCAAGACACATATTAATCAAACTATCAAAAATTAAATATAAAGAAAACATATTAAAAGCAGCAAGGGAAAAACAACAAATAACACACAAGGGAATCCCCATAAGGTTAACAGCTGATCTTTCAGCAGAAACTCTGCAAGCCAGAAGGGAGTGGCAGGATATACTTAAAGTAATGAAGGAGAAAAACCTACAACCAAGGTTACTCTACCCAGCAAGGATCTCATTCAGATTTGATGGAGAAATTAAAACCTTTACAGACAAGCAAAAGCTGAGAGAGTTCTGCATCACCAAACCAGCTTTACAACAAATGCTAAAGGAACTTCTCTAGGCAAGAAACACAAGAGAAGGAAAACACCTACAATAACAAACCCAAAACATTTAAGGAAATGGGAATAGGAACATACATATCAATAATTACCTTAAATGTAAATGGATTAAATGCTCCCACCAAAAGACACAGACTGGCTGAATGGATACAAAAACAAGACACATATATATGCTGTCTGCAAGAGACCCACTTCAGACCTAGGGACACATACAGACTGAACGTGAGGGGATGGAAAAAGATATTCCATGCAAATGGAAATCAAAAGAAAGCTGGAGTAGCAATTCTCATATCAGACAAAATAGACTTTAAAACAAAGACTATTACAAGAGACAAAGAAGGACACTATATAATGATCAAGGGATCGATCCAAGAAGAAGGTATAACAATTGTAAATATTTATGCACCCAACATAGGAGCACCTCAATACATAAGGCAAATACTAACAGCCATAAAAGGGGAAATCGACAGCAACAGAATCACAGTAGGGGACTTTAACACCCCACTTTCACCAATGGACAGATCATCCAAAATGAACATAAATAAGGAAACACAATCTTTAAATGATACATTAAACAAGATGGATTTAATTGATACTTATATGACATTCTACCCAAAAACAACAGAATACAGTTTCTTCTCAAGTGCTCATGGAACATTCTCCAGGACAGATCACACCTTGGGTCACAAATCAAGTCTCAGTAAATTTAAGAAAATTGAAATCATATCAAGCATCTTTTCTGACCACAATGCTATGAGACTAGATATCAATTACAGGAAAAGATCTGTAAAAAATACAAACACATGGAGGCTACACAATACACTACTTAATAACGAAGTGATCACTGAAGAAATCAAAGGGGAAATCAAAAAATACCTAGAAACAAATGACAATGGAGACACGACGACCCAAAACCTATGAGATGCAGCAAAAGCAGTTCTAAGAGGGAAGTTTATAGCAATACAAGCCTACCTCAAGATACAGGAAACATCTCGAATAAACAACCTAACCTTGCACCTAAAGCAATTAGAGAAACAAGAACAAAAAAAACCCAAAGCTAGCAGAAGGAAAGAAATCATAAATATCAGATCAGAAATAAATGAAAAAGAAATGAAGGAAACGTTAGCAAAGATCAATAAAACTAAAAGCTGGTTCTTTGAGAAGATAAACAAAATTGATAAACCATTAGGCAGACTTACCAAGAGAAAAAGGGAGAAGACTCAAATCTATAGAATTAGAAATGAAAAAGGAGAAGTAACAACTGACACTGCAGAAATACAAAGGATCATGAGAGATTACTACAAGCAACTATATGCCAATAAAATGGACAACCTGGAAGAAAAGGACAAATTCTTAGAAATGCACAACCTGCTGAGACTGAACCAGGAAGAAATAGAAAATATGAACAGACCAATCACAAGCACTGAAATTGAAACTGTGATTAAAAATCTTCCAACAAACAAAAGCCCAGGACCAGATGGCTTCACAGCCAAATTCTATCAAACATTTAGAGAAGAGCTAACACCTATCCTTCTCAAACTCTTCCAAAATATTGCAGAGGGAGGAACACTCCCCAACTCATTCTACGAGGCCAACATCACCCTGATACCAAAACTAAACAAAGATGTCACAAAGAAAGAAAACTACAGGCCAATATCACTGATGAACATGGATGCAAAAATCCTCAACAAAATACTAGCAAACAGAATCCAACAGCACATTAAAAGGATCATACACCATGATCAAGTGGGGTTTATTCCAGGAATGCAAGGATTCTTCAATATATGCAAATCAATCAACGTGATACACCATATTAACAAACTGAAGGAGAAAAACCATATGATCATCTCAATAGATGCAGAGAAAGCTTTCGACAAAATTCAACACCCATTTATGATAAAAGCCCTGCAGAAAGTAGGCATAGAGGGAACTTTCCTCAACATAATCAAGGCCATATATGACAAACCCACAGCCAACATTGTCCTCAATGGTGAAAAACTGAAACCATTTCCACTAAGATCAGGAACAAGACAAGGTTGCCCACTCTCACCACTATTATTCAACATAGTTTTGGAAGTGTTAGCCACAGCAATCAGAGAAGAAAAAGAAATAAAAGGAATACAAATCGGAAAAGAAGAAGTAAAACTGTCACTGTTTGCAGATGACATGACACTATACATAGAGAATCCTAAAGATGCTACCAGAAAACTACTAGAGCTAATCAATGAATTTGGTAAAGTAGCAGGATACAAAATTAATGCACAGAAATCTCTTGCATTCCTATACACTAATGATGAAAAATCTGAAAGTGAAATTAAGAAAACACTCCTGTTTACCATTGCAACAAAAAGAATAAAATATCTAGGAATAAACCTACCTAAGGAGACAAAAGACCTGTATGCAGAAAATTATAAGACACTGATGAAAGAAATTAAAGATGATACAAATAGATGGAGAGATATACCATGTTCTTGGATTGGAAGAATCAACATTGTGAAAATGACTCTACTACCCAAAGCAATCTACAGATTCAATGCAATCCCTATCAAACTACCACTGGCATTTTTCACAGAACTAGAACAAAAAATTTCACAATTTGTATGGAAACACAATAGACCCCGAATAGCCAAAGCAATCTTGAGAACGAAAAATGGAGCTGGAGGAATCAGGCTCCCTTACTTCAGACTATATTACAAAGCTACAGTAATCAAGACAGTTTGGTGCTGGCACAAAAACAGAAACATAGATCAATGGAACAGAATAGAAAGCCCAGAGATAAACCCAGGCACATATGGTCACCTTATCATTGATAAAGGAGGCAAGTATATACAGTGGAGAAAAGACAGCCTCTTCAATAAGTGGTGCTGGGAAAACTGGACAGCTACATGTAAAAGTATGAAATTAGAACACTCCCTAACACCATACACAAAAATAAACTCAAAATGGATTAAAGACCTAAATGTAAGGCCAGACACTATCAAAACTCTTAGAGGAAAACATAGGCAGAACAGTCTATGACATAAATCACAGCAAGATTCTTTTTGACCCACCTCCTAGAGAAATGGAAATAAAAACAAAAATAAACAAATGGGACCTAATGAAACTTAAAAGCTTTTGCACAGCAAAGGAAACCATAAACAAGACCAAAAGACAACCATCAGAATGTGAGAAAAGATTTGCAAATGAAGCAACTGACAAAGGATTAATCTCCAAGATTTACAAGCAGCTCATGCAGCTCAATAACAAAAAAACAAACAACCCAATCTAAAAATGGGCAGAAGACCTAAATAGACGTTTCTCCAAAGAAGATATACAGATGGCCAACAGACACATGAAAGAATGCTCAATGTCATTAATCATTAGAGAAATGCAAATCAAAACTACAAGGAGATATCATCTCACACCAGTCAGAATGGCCATCATCAAAAAATCTAGAAACAATAAATGCTGGAGAGGGTGTGGAGAAAAGGGAACACTCTTGCACTGTTGGTGGGAATGTAAATTGATACAGCCACTATGGAGAACGGTTTGGAGGTTCCTTAAAAAACTAAAAATAGAACTACCATACGATCCAGCAATCCCACTACTGGACATATACCCTGAGAAAACCATAATTCAAAAAGAGTCATGTACCAAAATGTTCGTTGCAGCTCTATTTACAATACCCAGGACATGGAAGCCACCTAAGTATCCATCGACACATGAATGGATAAAGAAGATGTGGCACATATATACAATGGAATATTACTCAGCCATAAAAAGAAACGAAATGGATGTATTTGTAATGAGGTGGATGGAGTTAGAGTCTGTCATACAGAGTGAAGTAAGTCAGAAAGAGAAAGACAAATACAGTATGCTAACACATATATATGGAATCTAAGGAAAAAAAAAAAAAGGTCATGAAGAACCTAGTGGCAAGATGGGAATAAAGACACAGACCTACTAGAGAATGGACTTGAGGATATGGGGAGGGGGAAGGGTAAGATGTGACAGGGTGAGAGAGTGGCATGGACATATATACACTACCAAATGTAAACAGATAGCTAGTGGGAAGCAGTCGCATAGCACAGGGAGATCAGCTCAGTGCTTTGTGACCACCTAGAGGGGCGGGATAGGGAGGGTGGGAGGGAGGGAGACGCAAGACGGAAGAGATATGGGAACATATGTATATGTATAACTGATTCACTTTGTTATAAAGCAGAAACTAACACACCATTGTAAAGCAATTATACTCCAATAAAGATGTTAAAAAAATAAAATAAAATAAAATAATAATAGCACAAAATGCAAGAGAGGAAATACAGCTATAAAGGAGTAAGTGTTCTATATCTCACAGAATTAAGCATAAATCTGAAGTAGATTATAATAAATTGAGATAAATATGGTTAAATTCTAGAGAAACCACTAAGAAAATAACTCAAAAAATATAATAAAAAACTCATTCAAGGAATTAAAATGTTACATCAGAAATTATTTGCTTAATATATGAATATATTTGCAAAAATATGAAGTAAGGGAGGAACAGAGGAATAAAAAACCCATGAGAGTTACATAAAATCAAAAGTAAAGGGCAGATATAGATCCAACTATATCAAAAACTATATAGAAAACATTAAATGTGAATGGATTTGAAACTCAAATCAAAAGACAGAGTTTGTCAGACTGGATAAAACAAGATCCAATTATATGCTGTCTACAAAAGCCATTTATATTTAAAAATACAAATTATTTGAGAATAAAAGGATGGAAATTATGTATGTATCATGCAAACAACAACCATAAGAAAGCTGGAGTGGCTATAGTAATATTAGACAGCATAGATTTTAAGACAAAAAAAATGTTACTAGAAACAAAGAAGGACATTTTATTTTAATAAAAGGGTCAAACTATCAAGAAAATACAATATAAAAAGTATATATGTGCCTTAAAATAGAGTTCCCAAAAATACAAAGTAAAATCTGACAGGATAAAGGAAGAAATAGACAATAATACTTGGAGACTTCACATTCTATAATGCACAGAACAACCAGCAGGAGTTCAATAAGGAAATAGAAGACTGAATGATAATCTAGACCTAATACATGTATAGGATAATTCACCAAACAACAACAGAACACACATTCTTCTTAAGAATATTTTCTAGAATTGACCATATACTAGAGCATTAAACAAGCCTCAATAAATTTAAATGATTAAAACCAAAGTATGTTCTCCAACTACAGTGGAATGAAACTAGAAATCAGTAACAGAAAAAAATTCGGAAAATTCACAAATGTGTGGAAATTGAACAATACCCTCCTAAATAAACAATGGTTTAAAGACGAAATCACAAGAAAAATAGAAAATAGCTTGACATAAATGAAAATTAAAATGAAGATGTAATATACCAAAACTTATGAGATGCTGTTAATGCAGTGCTTAAGTGGAAATTTATAACCGTAAACACCTATATTATCAAAGAAGAAAGATTACAAATAAATAACCTAAACTTCCACTTCAAGAACTTAGAAAAAGAAGCGCAAACTAAATATACCTGATTGCTACTTGTGTGTCTTCTTTGGAGAAATGTCTATTCAAGTTTTTTGCTCACTTTTCAGTCAGGTTTTAGAGTTGTTGCTATTGAGTTGAAGGAGTTCCTTATATATTTTGGATATTAATCCCTAATTAGATATATAGTTTGCAAATTTTTTCTCCCATTCTAGAGGTTGCCTTTTCACTGTTAATTATATTCTTTGCTATGCAGAAGTTTTTTAGTTTGACATAGTCCCACTTTTCTGTTTTTCCTTCTTTGTCTGTGCTTTTGACATCATATTCAAGAAATCATTACCAAGACCATTTTCATGAAGCATTTCCCCTATGTTTTCCTCAAAGAGTTTTATATGTCCATGTCTTACAGTTAAGTGTTTAATCCATTTGGGGTTGATTTTTGTGTATGGTGTAAAGTAAGGATCTGAATTCATCCTTTTGCATGTGTATATTCAGTTTTCCCCAACACCATTTGTTGAAGAGACTATCCTTTCCCCATTGTTTATTCTTGGCATCATTGTTGAAGATCAGTTGACCATATAATTCAGGAGTTTATTTAGAGGCTTTCTATTCTGTCACACTGGTGTATGTGTCTGTCTTTATGTCAGTACCTAGCTGTTTTAGTTACTGTAGCTTTGTAATATATTTTGAAATCAGGAAGCGTGATGCCTCCACTTTCTTCTTTCTCAAGATTGGTCTGGCTATTTGAGGTCCTTTGTGGTTTCATATACATTTTAGGATTGCTTTTCTATTTCTGTCTTAAAACATGCCACTGGGATTTTGATAGGAATTGCATTGATTACTCAATATCACCAATCATCAGGGAAATGAAAATAAAAACCACAATGAGATATCATCTCATACCTTAGGATAGCTATTATTAAAAAACAATAATAAATAACAAGTGTTGGTGAAGATGTGAAGAAAACAAAAGCCTTGTATACTCTTGATGGGAATGTAGAATGATGAAGCCATTATGGAAAACAATATGGAGTCTCCTCAAAAAATTAAAAACAGAAATGCCATGTGATTCAGCAATCCCACTTTAGGATATTTATCCAAAAGAATTGAAATTAATATCTCAAAGAGCTATTTGCATTCCCATGTGAATTGCAGCATTATCCACAATAGCCAAGATAATGGAAAACAACTAAGTGTCCATCAGTGGAGGAATGGACAATGAAAAGGTGTATATGTACACAATGGAATATTATTCAGCCTTAAGAAAAGCTGGAAATCATGCCACATGCAACAATATAGATGAACCTTGAAGACATTATGCCAAGTGAAATAAGCCAGTCACTGAAGGAAACATATTGCATGATTCCACTTACATGAGGTATATAAAAAAGTCAAACACATAGAAGCAAAGTGTAGAATTGTGGTTTCCAGGGACTGGGGTAAGGAGGAAATGGTGAGCTGTTATTCAATAGGTATAAAGTTTCAGTTATACAAGATTATTAAGCGCTGGAGATCTACAACATACCATTCGGCCTGTAGTTAACAATACTGTCTTGTACCATCAAAAATATCTTAAGAGAGTAGAGCTCATGTTAAGTGTCCTTACCACAATAAAAAATATATATAAGAAGTAATAAATGAGTTCAAAACTGAAGCATATAAGATCAATATTAAAAATCAATAATATTTCTATACATTAGCAGCGAACAGTCCAAAAACGGAATTAAGAAAACAATTATATTTACAACATAATATAACTAATAAAATACTTAGAAATAAATTTAACAAAAATAGTACAAACTTCTGTGAAAACTACAAAAATTTATTGAAAGAAATTAAAGAATATCTAAATAAATGGGAAGACATCCCATATTCATGAGTTGAAACTCTTAATATTATTGAGCCATTATACCTCAGATTGATTTACAGATTCAATGTAATTCCTGTCAAAATTGCAGCTGACTTCTTTGCTCAAATGGCCAAGCTGATCCTAAATTCATATGAAAATTTAAGGGACCCAGAATAAACAAAACAATCTTGAAAAAGATGAACAAAGATGGAGGATTCACACTTCCTGAGTTCAGAACTTACTACAAAGTCACAGACTTTGTCTATAAATCAAGCCTGTATGGTACTGGCATAAGGATAAATACAGAGGTCAATGGAATAGAATTGGAAATACAGAAATAAACCCTCACAGTTTTAGTCAATTGATTTTAACAAGGGAGCCAAGACAATTCAATAAGGAAAGAAAATTCATTTCAACAAATGGTGTTGGTGAAACAGGACATTCAGATGCAAAAAAATAAATCTGAATCCCTTCTTCATACCATACTCAACTCAAAGTTGTATCATAGACTTAAATGTAAGAGTTTAAACAATAAAACCCTTAGAAAATATAGGAGAAATTTTCCATGACCTCAGGATTAGGGAAAGCATTCTTAAATATGATACCAAAAGACAAACTACATAAATTTGACTTCATTAAATTTAAAAAAATTGTGTTTCAATAGATACCATCAAGAAAATGAAAATAGACCAGACAACATAGGAGAAAATATTTGCAAATCAGACGTCTAATAAGGGACTTGTGATCAGATTATACATAAGTATCCAAACCCTTACAATTCAATAATAATAAGACAATCCAATTAAGAAATGGGTAAAGGATCTGAATATATATTTCTCTAAATACATACAAATTGCCAATAAGCATATTAAGAGATCATTAACCATTAGAGAAATGCAAATTAAAGCCAAGATGAGATACCACTTTATACCTACTAGGGTGGCTCTAACCAAAGAAATATATAATAATGAGTGTTGGTGAGGATGTGGAGAAATTGGAACACTGATACACTGCTGGTGAGAATACAAAATGATGCAATATTTTGGAAAACAACCTGGCGGTTTCTCAAATAAGTAAATATAGGGTCATGACTCTTTAATTTCACTCTATATAGTCAAGAAAAATGAAAATATATGTTCACACAAAAATTGGTACACAAATATTCATAGCAGCTTTATTCCATGTGGAATAAAATGGAAATAATCCAAATGCCCATCAAATGATGAATGGATAAATTGAATGTACTTAAAAATAGAATATAATTCAGGAATAAAATATAATGAAATAGTGATACACACTACAACATGAATGAACCTAGAAAACATTATGTTAAGTGAAAGAAGATAGTCACAAAAGACAACATATTAAATGATTCCATTTAGATGGAAAATCCAGAATAGGCAAATCTATAGAGACATAAAGTAGATTAGTAATTGCTGGAAGCTGGGGAGAAATGAAGAATGACTGACAGTGTGTATGGCATTTCTTCAAGGGATGATGAGAATCGTCTAAAATCGATTTTGGTGATGACTGCACAAATCTGTGAATATAGTAAAAACTAATAATTGTAGACTTTAAATGAGAAAATTGTATGGCATGTGAATTATATTTCATTATATATAATGAAATATGTAACAGTTTCATATTTTAAGTAATTAGATCCAAACTACTTAATAAGTATTTATATCCTAATAATCTTAGTAGCTAATTGGAAAAAAATACACACAATTTAAAGAAGGTATTTTTTTAAATTTCATTCTTAAATAACCACAATTATCTACTAATGGAATTTGTGTTCCTTTTGGGTCACACTTCTCAAACATTGAAATCATACTGGACATCACCACTCTCATTTCCCATTGTACATTGTTATTCATATGGTAGTTGCTTTTAACAAGCAAACTTAAAATACAGCTTTGTAAATATATGATAGCATCAAAAGCGATGCAGTACAATCTAATGCTAAAACAATGAACTTCTTTGAGCTAGTAGTTTGCAGAGTATTCAACAGATGTCCGACAGATGTCAAGCACCTTTGTGCTTTCCTTGAAAAATTAAAATATCCAGTGATGCTCCTCTGTGACCCTTCTATGAGTTTTACTTTGGCACCTCACTGCTTACAAGCACTAGCCCTAGTAGATACACTTGGTAAGTGGCAGAACATGGATCCACATGACTAATTTTGTAATTACTAACTCTCCACTTATTTCAGGAAGCCAAAGTGCTGAGTGTCTTAATCAAAATGCTTTAATCTCTGAAATGGGTTGTAATATCAAAATTCAGATTATTATAATGTTTATCATATTCAAATTAAAGTCAAAAGGTGAAATCAGCTTGGGTTAGCAAAATAAAGAAACTGTTAAATTTAGAAGGAGAATCATTTCAGAAAGAACTTGAGTTTTGACAAAGAATTGAGTAAGTTATTAGCATTGCTTTCTGAGGACCATTTAGTTAGACAATTACTTGGTCTCACCTAAGCACAGGTCTATAGGTAAAAAGCACAGTTGTGTTTCCTATATTTCACAGAAGGTTTTGAACATTTACATAATTTTGGATTTCAAAGCAAGTCTCTCAAATTTAAACCACACTCTAGTAACACAAAAATTAAAGCCCCGAATTCATTTCAGAAACAATGCAAGAGAAAAATGGTGACAGGTGTGCATGTTACTCTGTCATTGTGGTTTCTAGCATAGCATTAAGAATCAACCATTTTTATTGAGTCTCTAGAGCCTATTGGTTAAGAATATTAAATTGGCTTTAGGCTACAAGGGAATCAAATCCCAAATGGTCCATTCATTTACTAGTTGTCTCTTAAAGTCCCTGAGCTTGAGTCTTTATAATCTATGCAATGAGAATATTCTCACAAAATTGTTACAGCATCAAATAAGAAAAGCCTGAAATATTTAGTATAGTTCCTAGCATAAACTAAGAACTCATAAATGGTGGTAGTAATAATAGTTGTTATTTCTAAGAGAATTATTAATCCCTTTACATTGCCCTTAATATCCAAACCCTAAATTCAGAGTATCTATTCTTAAAAGAAAATGAAAGGAAAGTCACACAAGTAACGTCAGTTTCAATCATCCACATTAATGAAAAAGGGCAGTGATGAAAACATAATTCCCAAAACCCTTCTACTTATGGTTGTCATGCCATACACACACACACACACACACACACACACACACACACATACATTGCCCTTTTAGAGAATCAATTATGACTTAGGTTTGTTATTTTAAACAATTATTTTAAGTAAAATTGAGTCTTTACATGAAAAATTCTACTTTAAGAATCAATTTCATATCCAAAATGGTAGGAGTGGAGAGCTCCTACTCTCCCTTTAGTAACAAATTAGGGAACACACAAAATTAAATAAAAGGCTCACAGGCATCATTCATGTCTTTGTCACTTGTGTTTCATAAAAATGTCATTTCCATTAAAATGGCATTACATAAAAAAAGGGATTTTAGGTGGGGGTAGTTTTCAGCAGATTAGCCGTCCTAATTACATTTTACTTGGGCTAATGTTAAAATTAGTTTCTGTTCCCTAAGCACATATCAGCTGATAGTGAGAGAAGCACACTTGCAACTTTCTAGGCAATGGAAGAAACCACCTACAATTAAAGATGTGCTTAATTTAACCCACAGCAATTAGTGAATACAGACAGGTAAATGTGACTTAATGGTACTCATAACCCTTTTAAATTTTTAATGGAATTCTACACAGAAAAATACTGTAAATTAAGTATGTAAAAGGAAAATATCACAAATGATTTAAAATCATACACTGGAAAATATCTTACAGTATAAAATCATCTTTAATTATAAATGAGAAAATGTTGCTTATGGTATTTTATAGACAATCAAGACAAATGATGAATTGATCTGTTTAAATAATTTAATGAAATCACATCTTGATATTTACCAGTCATTTTTGGAGGTACAGTGCCTTAAAGTACTGTCATGACTTTTAATAGCATATATTAAATATTTACAAGGATGACAAAGCAACCATGTTTTGATTCAGTTATCTAAACGAATTTTTTGAAGGTGAAGGTTAGACTGAAGATCTTTTTTTATAAGATCAAGGATCCATACTAATATTTTATGCATGAAAAAGTACAGTAGTAGTTGATGACCAAGAAATATTGATTAGTTGACATGAGTGGCATCAATAATGAATATCTTTCTTCCTGCTCTGACTTTAGAACATCCTTTCCTAACATTTGAGTTTTCCTAAACTGGATTTTTCTGACTTCAAAATAATAAAAGTAAAATTCAGTTCAACACAACACCGATTTACTGAACACCTATTATGTGCAAAGCACTGGAAGACGCAGAGCCTTGTGGAGGGAACTGAGGCAAGACAGCGAAGCTGTCCATTCACCATGCCCCCCGCCTCCAAGGGGTTTACAATGAATTAGGGCAGTGCTTCTCAAATCGTCATATGCATGGGAATCACCCAGGATCTTGGTCTAAGGCATAGCCCTGGAATTCTGCATTTCTAACAAGTTCCCTGGTGATGTCCATACTGCTGATTAACAGACTACACTGGAGAAGCAAGGGATTTCGAGGCAGAATGAGATAGTAATTAATAAAAAATAGTGGGAGAAACTCCATGATGGACAGAAGAGGAAGAGATTGCTCCAAATAGAAAAGAAAGCAGGAGTGGGGAATTTAAAGACTAGTTCATGGGATAATTGGTATTCATATGGATCTTGATGGCTGAGGACTATTTTAATGAACAGAGATAATAGAAAAAGGGCAATCCAGGCATAGGGAAAAAAACTAACAAAAATGTCAAGGCAGAGTGGGCAGAAAATGCAGCATGTTTAGAAGGAATACTAAATAATATGGGCAAGCAGAATGTGTAGTGCATGAGGGGAAATAAAACAATTGCATAATTATTGAAAAATAAATAATATGCTTTGTGTTTTCATTATTTCTGTTAATAATTATACCAAGTCTATTATTGCCCTGCCACTTATAAAGTGCTTTCATATGTCATCTTCAGCGTGTTCTTGTAACAACTCTGTGACATAGATTTCTGTTGTTGATGCTGTAACCCATTTATAGATGACAATTCTGAAAACATGTTAATTGTCTTCAAACAAGTTTAAGTAGTTAGTGTTGGATTCAAACTCCAAAATTAATTTTTTTCCCCCACAAAGAACTGTCTCCAGGAATTATTTATAGAATGAGAAGAAAACAACATACTTTAACTAAGAATAACAATCCGGAAGCAAAGTACTCTTTTTTTCTAAGATCTACTTTATCACAGTGGCCAGGTGACAAGAAAACCCTTGTCTTTTTTTCTGCTTAATAGGAATTTACCTAATTTCTCACTGTTAAACATGATATACTTGTTGGTTTGAGTCAGATTCCTTACAAGGATAAGAAAATAAAGTTCCATTCATAGTTTTCAAAGAACTTTGATCAGGAGTATGTAGTGAATTTTAAAAGAACCACACATTTAATCAACATATGACTGCCCAGATACCATCTACAAATTATAGAACACAATCGTGAGAGATAGCCTCTCTTCAGTGATCTGCCACATTAGTCTTAGAAAAGTATAAAAAACAGAAACATGGCTTAATTTGATTATTTTACTTAAATAATACAGAAAAAAACTCAGTAATCTAGGTGAGGATCTTAGAAACAACTGAAAAATCTGAATATTTTAAAGAAATTCAATTGTGTTCATTATGACTGCATGCAGTTACTCAAAGAAGCTTACAAACTTAAATTCAATTTTATAATAAGGTTAACAGACACCTGAAGAAATAATTTCAATGAATAGATGAGCTTAACTTATTAATGGCAGTTATATGTTTGTAAACTGTTATTTTGCAAGGGCCTATGGCTACTCATTATTTTGAGAATTTTGAATAATCATTAGTTGTGTTTAAACAGTTAATCTGTAATTTCAGTTGATCAGGTAAAGGTAATATTTACTAGTTACCACACTTGACTCTCCACAAATTCTAAAAGCATAAAGAATGTGGGTTCTATAACTTTATAAGTAATACCATTTTTGATTTCAAGGTCCTATTATTAGAGAGAAACATGAGAATCTAATATATACAAAGAATTTTGTGTGTAAGGAGGGTGTGTGATTTTAACATGCAAAATTATTGGCTGAAATGGGAAACCTCTTTTAATAAGTACCTGTATATGAGAAAAAAAAGAAAAAAAATTGAAACCTATATGTTCCCTAAATGTAATGCATTGAAACCTAATAAAAATTAAATTAAAAATTGAAATGAGGGCTTCCCTGGTGGCACAGTGGTTGAGAATCTGACTGCCAATGCAGGGGACACGGGTTCAAGCCCTGGTCTGGGAAGATCCCACATGCCTCGGAGCAACTAGGACCGTGAGCCACAATTACTGAGCCTGTGTGTCTGGAGCCTGTGCTCCACAACGAGAGGCCGCGACAGTGAGAGGCCTGCGCACCGCGATGAAGAGTGGCCCCCAATTGCCGCAACTAGAGAAAGCCCTCGCACAGAAACGAAGACCCAACACAGCCATAAATAAATAAATAAATAAATCCCATTAAAAAAAAAAAAATTGAAATGAATATAAATGTTTCTTTAAAAACTCTCCCTAATACAATCTTAAAAACCAAAGCTACTTTAAACAACCCAAGCTTTGAACACTCTATAGCTCTGAAAAAAACGAATTCTCATTTTCACTTTAAATTGCATGCACAGTATGATGAAGTGTTAAAGGAAGATTAAAAATTGTCAAGTTGAACTAACATTTTCTTTTGTAGAAGTTTCTTACATTCTTCTCATTCTTTTCTTTTTTTATTACCAGGCCAAAGTTCAGGAAATAGTAAATGGCTGAAAAATGTTAAAAAGAAATATATTTAATTATGCACAAACACACACACACAATCTATATCTACCTATACCAATCTATAAATATGTATAAATTATAATTGTATTAGGGAACTAAGGTTTATATAATATTTGGTACTTCTTTATATTTTTTATTAGTTTTTTTTCCTTCTTAACTTATCCTGACACCCTTATTATATACAGTTTTGAAATAAAGTATACGAAAACTAGAGAAAATAATGTGGTTATAATAGGTTCAATTTTTATATTTCTTACCTTTGGTTAAATGTCATTTATCTTGAATTTTGTATTTAAGTGGATATTTTGGGCTTCTTTTTGAGTCTAACATCAAGTAGGCATGCCAGAATAAGTAGAATATATAAAATAATTGAAATTTAATATATTTTAAAATATTTGCACAATGATAAAATACAGAATGTAAAATAGAAAACGAGCAGTAGACAGTTATCCCTTTCTAGTCTGGCTCATGGGTCTCTAGAGGGAGTCAATCTGCAGCAGTAAGTGATGAGTTCTTCTGTCTAGCATCAGTATTTTGATGATGGCTTTGGACTTGCCAGATATTACTTGCCAGAGAGAGGTCATGGCCAAAGCAGTAAAAGCCCCACAGGCAGCTGCTAAAGCAGTAAAAACCCCAAATCGGAAGCAAGAAAATGAAAGCGACAGAAACATCTCCAGTGGCTCCACAGTTGGTCAAGAAGGAAAAGAAAAAGGACAAGAAGGCCAAAGCTCCTCTGGAGAATGTGGGCAAGCCTGGAGATAGGGACCGTGATACCACCAAAAAGAAGAAGAAATGTGGAAGTAGTGTCTGAGTAGTGGAGACCACTTTAAGCACTGTGTCCAGCTGGGAGGAGAAATTAAAGCGTTATTGAGAAAAAAAAAATAGAAAATGATTTCTCATGTCAGCACACTATAAAAGAAAAAAGTAACATGATTAAGACATGTAAATATCATGAGCCTACTCGTTAAATCTGCTCTCATATCACTAAAGGTACTCATCCTATTAACTATGCTTTCCCCTTATTGTAAGGTTCAACTCAGCGAATAAATCCTTTGCACCATGCACAGCATTTTGTTGTACTGAGATTATTGATGGTGCTTCTAATTATGACCCTGAAAAAAATCAATAAGCTGATGCTGAGAGATTTAAATGGTATGCACGTTCACACAGGAGTATACCCAATTATCAAGATAATAATTGTCTTCAATTTTAGAACTGAAACATCCTACATATAGACTACGTCTAATAATAAGGAGAAGAACAGCAGTGAGGAGCTATTTTCAGAAGGAACTGAAGAACTATTCCATGATAGAAAGCATTCTGAAGCCCCAATGCCTGATAAGTCCTGCTGCTAATATGCGTGGTATTATTGTGTTCAGTAATAGGAGAGCTTATTCAACTTCAACTTGGTAAGATGTTCAGTATTTCTTTATTAGCTATGAAAATTAATTACAGGCAATATTTAAAATTTAAATTAGTCATTAGTTTAAAATGAAGGAAATGAATATTCTACTATGATATACAAATTATAATCATATAGTCGATAACATGGAGAAATAGTTAAATTTTAATATAAAAAGTAATGTTTAGGTTCATCTTGGACTGGCTAGCTACAATTCTTGTTAAGTTTCTAAGGGAGAAAAAGGAATGAATTAGAGGACATCTAAATTTATACCATATAAAATAATTTTGCTCTTCTTAATCATCAACATAATTGTAAAAGTTTGTCTTAAATTTGTATATGTAGCAGGGTGTGTGTGTGTGTATGTGTTACACATGGAAACCTCAGATAATGATTAACTGACTATGGGTAGCTACTGACATTGAAAAGGAATCTAACAGTCATTGAGTTCTATGTCCCAAGTACTGGTTCTCCTTGAGTCACAGTTTTAATTTTCTGTAAGACTGTCTGGCCCCGCTTACCTCTCTCGTCTCTCCTTGCTTCCCCTCTGTCTCTCAGAGCCCATTCATTCAGCATGCCCTCAGTCCCTCAGTGCCTTCTACTTACTCTGTACCCTTTACCTGAAATACGTTTTCCTCCTCCCCTCACTTAAATAAGTCCAACCCATCCTTTAAGGAAACTGTCCCTCCCCCCTATTTTTTGGTGTGATTTTATCTGATTAATATTAGTATCCCCATTAGAATGTAAGATATACGAGGCCACCCTTGAATATGTGAGTTCTATGTCTGTTTTTCCTCACTAGTACACACAGCATCTAGTCTTGTCATTTTAAAAACATTTCAACAGTGAATGAAAAATTTATTTGCACAGTTTGTCACATTCTTTTTTTAAAATCTCATGACCAAAATTCAGGTAATATCATCATACTATTTTCTAAGTAGCATGTTATTGTATGCATTTTAAGTCTTTAGGGTAGCAATTTTGAACATGGTACAAAATATCCAAAAGCAGACATTACCAGTTGAGCTTAGACTTCCAAATGTAAAATAAAATAAGGAAAATAAAATAAGCTATAATAATGATACATTTCTTCATAAAATGGTGGTCAAGTATATTGTAAAACTGTAATATTTGGGTGAAATCAGGAGTCCTTTCTCGAATATCTGTTTTCAGACAACTGTCAAAACACACAAAGAAACAAAACAATAAAAATAAAAAACAAATACGCTTAAAGTAGTGTCCTTCTGAATGGAAGTGAGTGCCATTTTGAAAAAAGACACTGGAACATGCCTGGGAAATGAAACAAGGGAAGACACAGGGCAAAAGATCCTCAAATGATAGCTACCACAGAACACTCCATATCCATGAGTTTCCCTAACATCTGGCAGCTTGAATTAAAAAAGGAAACATATTCCCTTTCAAATGTTGAGGTGCTTTCAAATGGGAAATTAACTGTAAGGCTAAATATCTATCACAGATGATGCAAATCAAAGTGCATTTAAATCTACTGAAAGGAAACAAAACACATTTCAATAACACTTTGAAATATTGTAAAAGGAATTGCTATGAAGTAATTTTTAATTATGAACTGAAATTGTGACATTATCCCTCAGTAGGAAATATGTGGTTATCTTCTTTAGTGTGCTTCAAGAATGAGATATTTTGAAAATGAACAAAAACACACTATCAAAATATGAAGTCAAATGATATATATGCCAGTGGTCACGCTCTGAAGATTAAGTACTTTCAATCTCCATGCATTTCACAGATGAGAATCACTATCCCAAGTGCATATTTCATCAAGCCATTTTGGACAACCAGGAAGCACTAAGAGACTGCATCTTCTCCCAAAATAAATTTCTAGTCATATGCCAGGAATATAATGCATTTTAGATAAATTAACAAAAAACAGGTACCCATGTAACTCAAGATATATCAACATTTCAACTCTGACAGCTTGACTGGTTTAACAATTATTTTATAATTGGTCACAGATGTAAATATGTCAGGCTGCCTATAATAAAAATTTATGAAGATTAAATAACAGCTTGGTTATCACCTATTTTTTAAAACATTACTATTTATGCAGTATTGTGACAATCCTACATTCAAACTTACTAAATTCAGTGCACCATGCCTTTAAGACCCGAAACAGTCCTTTCCCCTACACCGTAGCTTCCTGGGGGAAACTTAAATAGACATAAGCAGACTGGGCAAGGAGCACTATTAGAATAAGGTCCCTTTTATCCAAGACAGAATGATTTCCACTTACTAAGAGTGTACACTCTGTCAAATTATTTATGTTCTTGAATTTTCATACAGCTCATTTAATCCTCACATCAACCACATGAAGGGAATAATCATTATCATCCCCACTTTAAAGATACAGAAATTGAGGATTAGACAGGTGAAGTGACTTTCTCAACCTAACTAGTAAGTAAAGAATAAGCACAGATAAGTATAGAGTCTATCTGCATCCAAGTCCACACATACAAAAAATTCCTACTACATTTTGACAAAAGTAAAAAGCTTATTGAAACAACTCAATACAGAGATGTATAAAGCATAGTTAGCATTCTGTACCACTTCCTGTCCCACCATCTTTAAGTAACCAATGTAAACAGTCCACTGTACACTCCCATGCCTTTTTTATTAACATATTTTTATTGAAGTATAGTTGATTTACAATGTAATATTAGATTTAGGTGTACAACATAGTGATTTGATATTTTTATAAATTATATTCCATTTAAAGTTATTATAAAATATTGGTTAGTTTCCCTGTGCTGTACATTACATCCTTGTATCTTATTTATTTTATACCTAGTAGTTTGTATCTCTTAATTAACTCCCCCTATCTTTTCCCTCCCTCCACCCCTCTCCAAACTGGTTACCAGCAGTTTGTTCTCTGTATCAATGAATCTGTTTCCAGTTTGTTATATTCATTCGTTCTAGTTTTTAGATTCCACATATAAGTGAAAACATACAGTATTTGTCTTCCTCTGTCTGACTTAACTTCACTAAGCATAATACTCTCCAGGTACACCCATGTTGTTGCAAATGGCAAAATTTCATTCTTTTTTATGGCCGAGTAATATTTTGGTTTATATATATGTATATAAAACCACAGTTTATTTATCCATTCATTTGTTCATGAACACTTAGACTGCTTCTATATCTTGGCTAGTGTAAATAATGCTGCTATGAACATTGGGGTACATATATCTTTTCTAATTAGTGTTTTCAGTTTCTTCAAATATATACCCAAGAGTAGAATTGCTAGATCATATAGTAGTTCTATTTTTAATTTTTTGAGGAACCTCCATAGCGTTTTCCATAATTGTTATACTGATTTACATTCCCACCAACAGTGCATGAGGGTCCCTTTTTCTCCACATCTTGCCAACATTTATTATTTATTGCCTTTTTAACAAGAGCCATTCTAAGAGATGTGAGGTGATATCTCACTGTGGTTTTGATTTGCATTTCATCGATGTGTAGTGATGTTAAGCATCTTTTAGTGTGCTTGTTGGCCATCTGTATGTCTTCTTTGAAAAAATGTCTACTTAGGTCTGCCAAGTTTTTAATAAGTTGTTTGTTTTTCTTATATTGAATTGCACGAGCTGTTTATATATTTTAGATATTAACTCTTTATCAGATAAATCATTTGCAAATATATTCTGCCATTCAGTAGCTTGTCTTTTCATTTTGTTGATGGTTTCCTTTGTTATGCAAAAACTTTTAAGGTTAATTAGGTCCCATCTGTTTATTTTTGCTTTTGTTTCCCTTGCCTGAGGTGAGAGAGCCAAAAAAGGAATTGCTAAGGCTTATGTAAAAGAGTGTATTGCTTATGTTTTCTTCTAGAAATTTTATGGTTTCCAGTTTCACATTTGGTCTTTAATCCACTTTGAGTTTACTTTTGTATATGGTGTGAGAAAAATGTTCTAACTTCTTTCTTTTACATGTTACTGTCCAGTTTTCCCAACACTACTTATTGAAGAGACTGTCTTTTCCTCATTTTTTATTTTTTCCTCCTTTGCCGTACATTAATTGACCATATTTGCATAGGTTTATTTCTGGGCTCTCTAAACTGTTCCATTGATCTATGCGTCATTTTTGTTCCAGAATCCTTACTGTTTTGATTATTATAGCTCTGTAGTATAGCCTGAAGTCAAGGAGCGTAAGACCCTTAGCTTTATTCTTTTTTCTCAAGATTGCTTTGGCTATTCAGGGTCTTCTGTGGTTTGATACAAATTTTAGGATTATTAGTTCTAGTTCTGAGAAACTCATGGTATTTTGATAGGGAGAGTAATAATTGCTTTGGGTAGTATGGACATCTTAACAATATTAATTCTTCCAATCCATGAACATGGAATATCTTTCATTTATTTGTATCATCTTTAATTTCCTTCATCAATGTCTTATAAATTTTCAGAACAAAGATCTTTCACCTCCTTGGTTAAGTTTATGTCTAGGTATTTTATTCTTTTTGATGTGATTGTAAATGGGATTGTCTCTTGCTTCCTTTTTCTGACATTTCATTATTAGTGTACAGAAAAGCAACAGATTTCTGTATATTAGTCTTGTATCCTAAAACTTTACTGAATTCATTTATTAATTCTAATAGTATTTTGTTGGGGACTTTAGGTTTTTTTCAATACATAGTATCATTCATCCGCACATAATGACAGTTTTATTCTTCCCATCCAATTTGGATGCTTCTTATTTCTTTTTCTTGTCTGATTGCTATGGCTAGAACTTCCAACACTATGTTAAATAGAAATGGCAATAGTATGCATTCTTGTCTTGTTCCAGATTTTAGAGGAAAAACTTTAAGTTTTTCACCATTGAGTATGATGTTAACATTGGGTTCATCATAAATGGCCTTTGTTATAATGAGATATATTCCCTCTGTATCAACTTTGTTGAGAGTTTTTTATCATGAATGGGTGTTGAATTTTATTAAATGCTTTTCTGCATCTATTTAAGTGATCATGTGAGTTTTATCCTTCATTTTGTCAATATGGCGTATCATATTGATTAATTTGCAGATATTGAACCATCTTTGCACTCCTGGAATAAATCTCTCTTGATCATGGCATATGACCCTTTTTATATACTGTTTGGTTGAATTTGATTTGCTAATGTTTTGTTGAGAATTTTTGCGTCTAAATTCTTCAGGGATACTGGCCTGTAATTTTTTTTTTTTTTTTTTTTTTTTTTGGTAGTATCTTTTTCTGGTTTGGTAGCAAGGTAATGATGGACTTGTAGAATGAATTTGGGAGTATTCCCTCCTCTTGAATTTTTGTAATACCCTTATAGGTATTAACTCTTCTTTATATGTTTGGGAGAATTGCCCTGTGAAGGTGTTCAGTCCTGGACTTTTTTTGTTGAGAGTTTTTGATTATCAATTCAACTTTAATACTAGCAATTGGTCTGTTTAGATTATCTGTTTCTTCCTGATTCAGTCTTGAAAGATTATATGTTTCTAGAAATTTATCCATTTCTTCTAGGTTGTCCAATTCGTTGGCATATACCTGTTCATAGCATTCACTAGTGATTGTTTGTATGTCTATGATATCAGTTGTAATTTATCCTCTTTCCATTTTTATTTTGTTTATTTGTGTCCTCTCTCTTTTTTCTTAATGAGCCTTACTAAAGGCTTATCAATTTTGTTTATCTTTTCAAAAAAGCAGCTCTTTTATTTTTTCAGCAACATGGATGGACCTAGAGATTATCATATTAAGTCAGACAGAGAAAGACAAATATCATATCACTTATATGTGGAATCTAAAAAAATGATAGAAAAAATTATTTACAAAACAGAAACACACTCACAGAAAACAAACTTATGGTTACCAAAGGAGATAGCAGGATTGTGGAGGGGAGATAAATTAGGAGTTTGGGATTAACATATACACACTACTATATATAAAATAGGTAAACAACAAGGACCTACTTTATATCACAGGGAACTATACTAAATAGCTTGTAATAACCTATAATGGAAAATATCTGAAAAAGAATATATATATATGTATATATAGATATATAACTGAATTACTTTTCTGTACACTTGAAACTAACATACCATTGTAAAGTCACTATATGACAACTGAAAATAATTTTTAAAAAGCAGTGAAAGCAAAAATTAAAAAAAAAACAACAGCTCTCGGTTTCACTGATCCTTTCTATTGTTTTTTGGTCTCTATTTTATTTATTTCATCTCTGATCTTCATACTTCCTTCCTTCTGCTGACTTTGGGCTTTGTTTATTCTTTTCCTAATTCCTTTAGATGTTAGGTTAGATTGTTTGAGGTTTTTCTTGGTTGTTGAGGATTGCTATAACTTTCCTTTTTAGATCTGCTTGTTACATCCCATAGATTTTCGAAAGTTGTGGTTTTCATTTGTCTCAAGGTATTTTCTAATTTCTTTAATTTCTTTGTTGACCCATTGGTTTTTTTAGTAGCATGTTATTTAGTCTCCACATTTTGTGTTTTTCCCATTTTTCTTCCTGTAATTGATTTCTAGTTTCATACTGTTGTGGTCGGAAAAGATGCTTGATATAATTTCTATCCTCTTGAATTTGTTGAGACCTATTTTGTGTCTCAGCATGCGATCCATCCTAGAGATCATTCCACGTATACTTGAAAAGAATGTATATTCTGTTTTTGGATGGTATGTCCTGTAGATATGTCAGTCCAACTTGTCTAATGTGTGACTTAAGGCCACTGTTTCTTATTGGTTTTCTGTCTAGATGACCTGTCCATTGATGTAAGTGGGGTGTTAAAGTCTCTTACTATTATTGTACTATTGTCAGTTTATCCCTTTATGTCTGTTAATATTTGCTTTCTATACTAAGGTGCTCCTGTATTAGGTGCATATATGTTAATGAGTGTTATATCCTCTTTTTTTTTTTTATATCCTCTTCTTGTATTGATCCCTTTATCATTATATAATCTTTTTCTTTGTCTTTTATTATAGATTTTGTTTCAAAGTCCATTTTGAGTATTGAGTATTGCTGATTTGAGTATTGCTACTCCAGCTTTTGTAATTTCCATTTGCATGGAATATCTTTTCCATCCCCTCTCTTTCTACCCCTTTTTTCCTTTCTTCTCCTTCTAGTACCCTATAAATGTAAATGTTAGTATGTTTGATGTTGTACTGAGATCCCTTAATCTATTCTCATTTTTTTAATATTTGTTTTTCTTTTGCTGTTCCCATTGGGTGATTTCTAGTATTCTGTCTTCCAGATTATTTATGTATTCTTCTGTATCCCTTAATCTACTATTATTAATTCCCTCTAGTGTATTTTTCATTTCAGTTACTGTATTCTTCATCTCTCACTGGTTCTTTTTTATATTTTCTAGTTGTTTGTTTGTTAAAATTCTCACTGAGTTAATTTATTCTTTTCCCCAGTTCAGTTAGCATTCTTATTACTATCGCTTTCAACTCTTTATCAAGTGAATTATTTATCTCTGTTTCATTGGGCTTTTTCTCTGTTCCTTTGTTTCAAACATATTCCTCTGTCTTCTCATTTTGTTTAACTTTTTTTATCTGTAGGAAATAAAGTAAAACAGACACCTAATTTCCCAGTCTTGAAGGCATGTCCTTGTATGGTAGCTTCCCTATGCAATCTGCTCATGCCCAGTGGTTTTGGTGGGAGAGCTGCATCTGAATTAGCATGAGCTGTGTCTTTCCTGGGTGGTGCTGACAGCCACCACCTTGGTGGGAGGTAGTGCTGGAGTCAGAGGGGTTAGCACCAAAACCAGGTGTAAACTGGGGCCTCTCCTATGCTCGATGACCATTATCACCTTAATGGGAGGGGGGGGTTAGGGCCCAAGAGGCTGGACCAGGAGCACTGAACAGGTTGGGTTTCTCCTGGGTGTAATGGTAGTCTCTGCCTTGGTTGGAGTTGTGCCCAGGGACTGAGGGGCTTGAGGCTGCATGTCTGTGCTGATTTCACTTTTCCCCTGGTGTGTGTTTTGCTTAGAGGCTGGGTCAGGGCCAGAGGGTTTGGTGCCACACCACTGAGCTGGCCCCACTCCTCCCAGTTTTATACTGGTACGTGCACTCCAGCTAATGGTAGTCTCTGCCCTGGAGCTAACTGCACTTCCTTCCGAGTGTGGGTAGGGACTGGTGCTCCTATTATGGTGGTCTCCATCCTGGAGCTAGCCTCACTCCATTCTGAGTGTGTGCACCAAAGCAAGTGCTCGCAGTGGCTGCCTCAGCCCTGGTCAGAGGCAGAGCCAGGTCCATTCCCTCCAAGTGTGCAAACTGTCATTGGCAATGGCAGCCTTCACCTTAATGGGGAGCAGCACCGGAGCAAGAGATGCTGGAGCAGTAACCTGGTGCAGGCTGGGGGGCACACTAGGGTGGTCCTGGCAAGCTAACCAGGGCCCCAGGAAGTTTTCAATCTGCTTCCTCTGCACCATGTACATGCACTTCAAAAGTAAAGTCTGGGTTTCTTACAGTCCTGTGATAATTCCTACTGGTTTTCAAAACAGCTAAGGGGGGGCTCATCTTCCCTATGTTGGACCCCAAAGATGGGGTTCTAATATCTGGCTCAAACCCATCACTCTTCACGAAGGATCCCCAAGCCTGTGATATCCCTCTCCTCTTCTTTGTCCTCCACTAGGTGTGGGTCCCAACCAGACCACTTCCCCTCCCTTCCTACCAGACTCCCTGTGGATCTTTCTTTATAGGCTTGGTTGTAGAAGATCTCTTCTGCCGGTCCCCAGGTTGATTTCACTGAGAGTCACTTTATACATGGCTGTAGTTTTGATGTGTTAATAAGAGGAAGTGAGCCCAGTGTCCTCCTATTCTGCCATCTTGATCTCTCCTCCTCCCAAGCCTTTCTTAAGCCTTAAAAAGGGGATGATATGTCACCTTAATAATTTGGGACCAATTTTAATTTGTGTTAAATCACTCCATATAGAAATACAGCATGTCTTCATAACCATTAAGCATCTATAATTATTCACATAATTTTCTATTCTTTAACAATATCATAAAGTAAACTTTGTGATTCTGGACCATTTGTGTAAAATGCTTTTAACTGTTTTATAACTTTTTTCATTATTATGAATAAGATTTTTTTTCCATTTCAATTTTTAAAGGCTCATGATGGTAAAAAAAAAAATAGGTATGGATATTTGGACACTTTTCCCGGAATCTATTTACTTTACTTGTTTATTTGTTCTAACCAATTTTTAGTTTTCCAGGCCTGTGATTGAATCATCTGCATATAATAATTCTTTCTCTTCTTTTCCATTGTTAATATGACATATTTTGTGTGTACGTGTGGCGATTGCATTAGCCACAACCTAAAAAAATTTTTGAATAAAAATTTTGATAGTTTAACTTCATGTCTTGGTCTTCCCCATTATAATGGTAAATACTTTAATATTTAGCTCAGCAATTTAGCACAGTTTTTGAACTGGCAATTTCAGGAAGGCAGATTCCTTAGAGAATTGTTATATCTGTTTACTAAGAAATAGCTATGAAAAGTGTGTTCCATGAACTGGCATTATTACCATCATCCCAAACTAGTTAGAAATCCAAAATCTCAGGTCCCACTCCAGACCTACTAAATCAAAATCTAAGGGGGTGGGCTCAGGAACCTGACGTTTACCAAGCTAGTGCTTGAGAGAAGCACTTCAGTAAAAGACATATGATTATTCATGAATTTTGTGTTTTCTAAATAGAATAGAATTTTCTATTCTCTAAAATTCATTTGTATCCTGCTGTGCTTCTGTTGTCATTCAAAGATAAATGCATGCACAGAGTGGCAAAAATTTACACCTTCCTATGCACACATCCTATCCTATTCCCAGCTGAGGTTGAATAAAGAGTCCCTCTGCATCTTGTTTCAGCTCTCATACTATAAACAAGCATCCTTTCTGTGGTCTATTTAGTGCCACACACTTTGCATTTTTGTGCTTCTTGTTTGTGTGTGATTTTGCTCTCTATAATGGCCCCCAAGTGTAGTGCTGAAGTGCTGTCTGGTGTTTCTAAGTGCAAGAAGCTGTAATATGCCTTAAGGAGAAAATACACGTGTTAGATAAGCTTCAGTAAGTCATGAGTTATAGTGCTGTTGGACATGAGTTCAATGTTAACGAATCAACAATATACATCACATAAGGTGTCTTTAAACAGAAACACACATAAAACGAGGTTATATACTGATTGATTAGGAAAATGTGACCAAAGGCTCCCAGGAACCTAACCCTGTATTTCTTTTAGGGGCAATGATTTAGTATTGGCTAATTCAGTGTTCTAGTCAACTTTATAAAACATAACAACCATGAATAATGAGAACTGACTGTATATAAGTACCATCTATATTAGAAATACAACAGAAAAGAAACCAAAAAAATATATATATATATATAAAAGATAAGAAACCAAATGTCATCAACAGGAGAAAAGCTAAATCAATAAGGATACATTCACATGATGAAAAATAATTCAGCTGTGAAAATTAATTAATAACAGTATGTATAATGTAATGTATGTTATGTATAATTACATTAATTATGACTATGATATGAATGACAAAGTAATATAATGTTGAATTTTAAAAGTTCCAAGAGAGAAAATTCAACATTGGATCATAAAGCTCAAAAGCCTGCAAAACTAAACAATATATTGTTTAAGGACACAAACATATGTGTCAAATCATGAGGGTTGAAAGAGAAGAAATGACAAATGCCCATTTCAGGATAGGGTCACTGCAGAACTAGGGGAAGACAGAGAGATATAATAGAGGAGAAGCATTTACATAGAAAAAAGTTGAATAGTGGGTACAAAGGTATTATAAAAACATAGGAAAAAAGAATGGATGGATAGATAGCTAGCATAAAAGGCATACATGACAAATAATGACTACATCGCAAATCAAGAATTTTGATGAATATAATTATATACACCAGAGTTTTTAAAAAATAATGGCAGTGTTATACTTATTAAATATGATTGTTAGTTTTTACAAATATTTTTCTATAATGACTTAATACTTGATAACAAATTTAAAACTGAAATATAAAAATTTCAAAACATTTTGTTTAGAATGCAAATATAAGAATTATTAACTTGAGGTGAAATGCTGACTTGTAAATACTTTACTGAAAGATAATAACATAAATATAGATTAACATCATTAAAGAATAATAATATATTTATCTTGTGATTTAAAGTTTATAAGGCTCTTCTACATATATTGTCTCATTTAATCTACTTTCAGACATTGTTACTTACAGACAAAGATAAGATCTTTAAGAGGTTAAAGAAACCAAAGTACAAAAGTCTAGGACTTCAGATTTCAAATCTAGTAGTCTTTCAATTATATAACTGCAGTTATTATAATCTTTAGTATCTGCATATGTGTCTGTAATGGCTTACAAAACACTTCGGGGTTTACTTTTTAAAAACTGATTTTAGGGCTTCCCTGGTGGCGCAGTGGTTGAGGGTCTGCCTGCCAACGCAGGGGACACGGGTTCGGGCCCTGGTCTGGGAGGATCCCACATGCCGCGGAGCAGCTGGGCCCGTGAGCCACAACTACTGAGCCTGCGCGTCTGGAGCCTGTGCTCCGCAACAAGAGAGGCCGCGATAGTGAGGGGCCCGCGCACCGCGATGAAGAGTGGCCCCCGCTTGCCGCAATTAGAGAAAGCCCTCGCCCAGAAACGAAGACCCAACACAGCCATAAATAAATAAATAAAATTTAAGAAAAAAAAAAAAAAAAAAAACTGATTTTATATGACCTAATAATATAAAGCTCACATAAGGTGAATACTGGCTATGACAAAACCAAAAATAATATATGCAAATTGTTCATATAAAATGGTTGAACTAATTCCCAAGATCACCCTTTTCCCCATCAAATAACTAGAGCCTTATCACAATGAAGCCACCACTGTTCCCACTCTTATACTTTCTCTTTTTAAATATTTTTAAATCATCAAAGATTTCATTAGCCATGGAACTTCAATCCAGTGAAGAGCACTTTGAGTGATCTTCACAATTAGTCAATTACTGAGAGTGAACTTTCAACTGTAAGTGTTTTATATGTGGCATAAATCTAAGATCAGCTTTAAAAACCAAAGCGGCTCTCAACTCCATCAAATAATTAGTGCACAATTCTCTAGTCCATCATGAATCAGAATGCAAATACATTGCTTTGAAGACATTCAGCATGACCAGACCACTGCACTTGAATTACATTAAAGGAAATTTTAATTTATCCCTGAATTAAAATCAGCAAAATACAAAGTAAAGAAGCATACAATATTTTTCATTCCTTCTTTTTCTAGGAGGTTGTCTTTGGACACTTGAATTCACTGTGCTAAATAATACTGTTCTAAGTAAAAGCCTCAGTAAGTTGCTGAAAACATTGGAACGTAAAATGAAACTCAGTATATTTACTGAAAATATTTTTTTTTCCTTCACTTAACATGGTTATACAATGTGTCAATTATCTAGTCACTTAGAATTTTCAGGAAGAAAGAAACAACTTTCTCTATAGAGAATCAGTTGGCTTTCATAATACTCAGAGAATATTTGCATAATAACACCGCTACAGCTGGCAAGGTTAAATCCATTAATTTATTGGGAACAGAACAGGCTGTTCTGGTTGGCTGTTGCAAAAATTGCTTTTTGCACTTGTCTTTTCCACCATCAAGCATTCGCTGTGAGCACACAATTACTGCAGCAAAGCCTATGTTGCCAAGCGAGGAACCTTATTTAACATGGAAAGTGACGAACACTTCACTTTCTGAAAATGAAAAAAGTAATCTTGAAAAGCTTCCTAATTAACATTTTCTCCTTCACCAGTTGTTTCATAGGATAGAGGATGGCAATTCGGATGAAGGTTAACTAGATGAACCCATTTCTGTAGCAGCTCTCAAGGGCAAATGTCATCCCTTAACAGTCTCTCTTCATAACTAGAAATAATCTCAAAACTTCCTTAGGTATTTTTCCTCTAAACAGTAAATTTAAAAACAGAACACTTATTTCCAAAAGTCACTAAATGAACAAACAGCTCTTGAAGTTCACATTATATACTCAAGAGCTGCTGTGTAATAAAGGTAAAGCAAATTCACAGCACTTTTATGAATTCCTAGCAAAAATCATTAAAACAAGAAAGGAGTAGACCAAAATTTAAATCATCTTGAAAATGAACTTCATTCAGCCAAGTATCAATAACACATATAACCTATAATATAACTAAGTTGAGAAATTTTTTCCTGCCCAGGACTACTAAATCACAGGAAACAAAATTAATGAGAATACTCACAAATTTTTTTTTAATTTGAGAATTTATAAAATGTTTACTTTGTTAAAAAGGAATTAAGTCATTTATAAACATAAATAATAACATACATTTATGTGTTACATTGGGGTCATGGAATGAATTCTGGGGTGAGAGGAGAAAGTCAGACAAAATAGCATAGACAAAGAAAGTGAGTGAAAGGAGAGAGGAAGTAAAAAGACAGAGAAAGATGAAGTGTGAAAAACGAATCCTTGTTCTTCATCAACCCAAACATTTGCCTCTTCCTATACCTACTAGGTCCCAGAAAGGCAAAGAGGTTACTTAAAGGAAAGTCTTTGAGTTTTTCCACAAAAAGCAAATATTCAACACATATTCTCAGTAGTATGTTGGAAATCCTTTAAAAGTACAAAGACCACATAAATATATTGGGGAGGGAGGAAGGGTGGTTGGGTAAAGTGAGACATTTTCCCTTGAAACAAAGACATTCATGATTACAGTATTTGTACATTTTTAGTACCTACAGTGCAAGGCATTTTGGGGCCTTGGTTTGGAATGCTATTGCTCTACCTTTTTAACTTGCCAATTTTCTATTATTCCTTCAAGAACCAAGTCAAACATATTCCCATCTATGGAGCTAACCCAGATCGCCACAATCTAAATTAAATGTTTCTTCTTCCAAATTCCCATAATACTTATTTTTACTTCTATTATCAAAGTGAATTTGTATTACAGTTAAACTATGAGTTTCTTGAAGGAAGATGATGTCATTTACCTAGTAGTCCCAACACCTTGATCAATTCCTTACATAAAGTGGGCATGTAAAACATATTTGGTGATCTATGTTGAAATTCCTCCAGCAGAAAGTATTTTATTGGACTAATTCTCATGTGTCAAAATGTTTCCTTTTCCTTCATTAAAGAAATAATAATCCACACATCAATAATTTAGACTGACCATCTTTTAAGGTGGCTCTGATCAATACAGCAGCCAGAGGGATTTTGCAAAAGCATACGGCAGAGAGTGTCACTACTCTGATCACAAGCCCACAGTGGTTTCCCATTTCTCTCAGAGTACAAGTTAGAGCATTAAAAATGATATACAAGTTCCATGACTTCCCTGACTTGATTTGTTTCCACTCTCTTCCCACCCTCCTTTTGAATCACAGTGACCTCCTCACTACGCTTTTCTTACCACAGGGCCCTTGCACTTGCTCCTTTCACTTGCTGGAATGCTCTTCTCTTAGATCACCGCAAGGTTCACTCCTTGGCCTCCTTTAGATTTTTACCCAAGTTAAACATTTCTAAGCTATCTTACATACAATTATGCCCCCAATACTTCTTATTCTCTCTCCTTACTTTATTTTTCTCATTAGTAAGTATTTCGCAGTGTCATATAATACACAAACAGGCATATCATCATCATCATCATCATCACCATGATATATACTTACTTATCTTACTGAAACATAAGCTCCAGAAGGGTAGATTTTTTATTTCCTGATTTACTCATTGTTCTGTTCCCAAAGAATAGAGTCTAAACCATAGTAGGCCTTCAATAAACATGTACTGAATGTTGATTGGATCAGTAAAGGTTTCTACACATCTTTTGACAAGGTAAGTGCCTGGGTGATACACAGATTTTTGTTGTTGCATTTGCAGCCCCATTACACTTTTAAACTTTTTATGGAAATTGCTATATTCCAAGGTTTTAAGCTAATGAGGCAAAGTTTAGCTATCCTTCAATGTGGGAGAGAGTAGAAGCATACATTGAAATGCACTGTGTTGAGGCAGCAGAGTCCCACAAGGACAGAGAACATCCTAATCACAGTTGTGTCTTGGCTTATTTTAATCAATAAGAAAGTTTAGAACATCCTTAGATTAAAATTTAGGTAATGTATATGCACATATCAGATAATTCACAGAGATATTTGCACATCCATGTTCAGAGCAGCACTATTCACAATAGTCAAGAGATAGAAGCAATCCAAATGCCCATCAGAATGGATAAAGAAAATGTAATATGTACACACAATGGAATATTATTGAGCCTTTAAAAAAGAAGGAAGCCCTGTCACATGCTGCAGCATGAAAGCACCTTGAGGACTTTATGATAAGTGATATAGGTCAGTCACAAAATGACAAATACCATATAGTGCCACTTACATGAAGTATCTAGAGTAATAAAACTCAGAAACATAAAGTAGAATGGTGGTTGCCAAGAGGGAGAAATGGGTAGTTTTTCAATGGATATAGAGTTTCAGTTTTGCAAGATGAAAAAAATCGAGAGATCTGTTGAACAACAGTGTGAACATATTTAACACTATTGAAATGTACATTTAAAAATCGCTAAGATGGTCAGTTCTATGTTATGTGTTTTTGATCACAATTAAAACATTTTTTAAGAAAAAAGAGAAATGAATGGCTATAGATCTGCAGTGGCTGATGAATCAAATTTTTATCCACATATGCATATTTGTGTTTTCGAAGGCTTTTTACATGCTGGTTTATTTAAAGAAAGCAGATATAACACCCAAATAAAATCAATTTAATGACAATTGGAAGCCATGAATTTTAAGCCACTCTTCAAGGGCAATTATCTATAAAGAAATGGACTTTCTTAAAAATGATAACGAGGGCTTCCCTGGTGGCGCAGTGGTTGAGAATCTGCCTGCTAGTTCAGGGGACACGGGTTCGAGCCCTGGTCTGGGAAGATCCCACATGCCGCGGAGCAACTAGGCCCGTGAGCCACAACTACTGAGCCTGCGTGTCTGGAGCCTGTGCTCCACAACAAGAGAGGCCGCGATAGTGAAAAGGCCCGCGCACCGCGATGAAGAGTGGCCCCCGCTTGCCGCAACTAGAGGAAGCCCTCGCACAAAAACGAAGACCCAACACAGCCAAAAATAAGTATAAAAATAAATAAATAAATAAAAGAGCCTTCCCTAAATTAAAAAAAAAAGAAAGAAAGAAAGAAAAGCAGCTTCATTAAAAAAAAAAAAAATGATAACGAATTTCATGTTAAAATATAGTTATGTTTAAATTAGGGAACACATTGTAGTTGTTTCCGAGATAATAATTCAATAATTGTAAGTACTTAATATTTAGGATTAACTTTTGGTGCTTGCAAATAACTGAGAAACAATTTGGGTCCATGCTCTTATCATTGGCAACTGCAGTATATTTATGATGACTTCATAGACACAGGTTAATTAGAATGTTAATTATCAAAATCTATTTTTGACTTAATAAAAACATCTGGTACCTATAAGCTGTCTTGCTGTTCCAGGTTATCTGTATCTAAATACAAATGAGTATATGAGCATTATACATTTTCCTCTATCTAGACATGTTGTAGATTGAATTGTTTCCACCCAAAAGATATGTTGAAGTCCTTACCCGCAATACCTGTGAACATGACCTTATTGGGAAACAGGGTCTTTATAGATGTAATAAAGAAAAATCGAAGTCATACTGGATAAGGGTGGACCCTAAACCCAATGACTGGTGACCTTATAGAAGAGAGAAATTTAGACACAGAGAGAATGTCATGTGCAGACAGAGACAGAACTTACAGTGATGCATCTACAAGCCAGGACCTATGCCAAGGTTTGTCAGAACCACCAGAAGGTAGGAGAGAGGCATGGGACAGATTCTCTCTCAGGGCCTCCAGTAGGGATCAACTCTGCCAACAACCTGTTTTTGGAATTCTTTCCTCCAGACTGAGAGAATAAATTTCTGTTTTAAGCCATCCTGCCATGGTATTTGTTACGGCATCTCTAGGAAACTAACACAACACAAAAATATACATTTGCAACAGAGCAAAATTTTGCCTGAAGGAGCATGGGCATTGGTGGTTCACAAACTTGGATTAAATTTTTGCTCCATGGATTACTTTCAGTGTGACTCTGAGTAAGTTACTTATCCTCTCTTCCATCAATTTTCTCTGGTAAAATGGCAATAATTGCATTGTGAAGATTAAATGAAATAGAATGTAATGACCAGAGCCTGTCACATGATGAGTTCAACAAACAATAAAAGTAATAACAACTGACATAAGAGCTTGACTGCACACACTACACTCAAAAGTGCCAATAATTTTACTTAACTTTGTTTCCCTTCATGTTATATATATTAAATGAGTTCCAAGGAAAAGAAGTATAAAATAAGGTCAAATACCTAAAATCCATATCCTACATATTTTTAAGACTACAAGTTGTCTAATGTAAAATGAATATTACTGTAATCACCAATACTTGTGTTTTCAATGACTAGTTTTATTCACTACCCACTTAAATGTTGTATTATTTATGAAAAAAATGGACTCTGTCCTTGGATCTTTATTAAATCATAACTTACATGTCTATAGAATATTTTTCCTGTGATAGCAGAGCTGCTGGCTATTAATTATAGTACTTATCAAGCCTTGAAAATTAATAATAGTTTATGAATCACAGAGGTTGCAATTCAGCATTTTAGGATGATACATGGAAAACTAAGCACAACTTTAGACATCACAGATTTGAAAAGTCAATGATGAATTCAGGTATGTCCACAGATTTGAAAAGTCAATGATGAATTCAGGTATGTCCATAGAAATATATGTAGAAGAGTGAATGGTCTAGCAAGCAAGACAAATATGAAATGGTTGTAAGATGTAGGTTTAGGCTTCAGACACAGAGCCTAAAGGGTACAAGAGGGATAGTTCTATTCAAATATACAAAGGTTTGGCAGATGAGAAAGAGTGCCAATTTATCCTGTTTTGCTCAAGAACCAATAATCGAGTCATCAGGCCAAAATTATATGAAGGCATACTTTGAACCAATACATAACAAATAGCATTATAACAATTTGAGCTCTCCCCAAATGGAATGAGCTGCCTCAAAACAGTGGACATATTTCCGTAAAGGTTGTATCATCATCTGCCAAGGGTACTACATTGTTGGGCTAGGGAAACTTATGAGTCCCATGATTTCATGACTTTTTAGACAGGAGAATTTTGTAGCTAATTTAAAGGAATATAAGCTTTTGTAGAAACAAACATTATACTATAAATCCATTGATAAATTTGGCTTCTCAACCTAAAATGTCCATCAACAGATGAGTGGATAAAGAGGATGTGGTAATATTTATACAATGAAACACAACTTATTCATAATAAAGAATGAAATTTTGCCATTTTCAACAACATGGATGGACTTGGAGGGTATTATGCTAAGTGAGATAAGTCAGGCAGAGAAAGACAAATACTGTATGATATCACTTATATGTGGAATCTAAAAAATAAAATAAAGTAGTCAATATAATAAAAAAGAAACATACTCACAGATATAGAGAACAAATTCGTGGTTACCGTAGGGAGAGAGGAGAGGGTAGGGGCGATATAGGGGTAGGGAATTAAAAGGTATAAACTATTACGTATAAGATAAGCTACAAGGATATATTGTACAACACAGTGAATATAGCCAATATTTTATAACAACTATAAATGGAGCATAACCTTTAAAAATTGTGAATCACTATATTGTATACCTGTAATACATGTAATATTGTACATCGACTATACCTCAATAATTTGGCTTCCCTAACTCAAAAAGTTAAATTTCAAAAGATGTGCAAAAACATATAAAAGTTGATCAATGTTATTAGGCATGAAGAAAAAAAATAACCACTATTCACCCACTTTGCATATTTAATGGCTAACATTAAAAATTCTGACAATACCAGGTGTTTATAAGAAGTTGTGACTCGAACTATCATGTATCGTTGCTGGGTATGTAAACTGGAACACGCATTTTGGAATACTTGCTGGTGTTTACTAAAACTGAAAATATAATCTAGAAATTACACTGTAGGTATATATCCTTCAATATTCATACAAATATTCACTGAAAGATATGTATACAAATATGCGGAACAGTAATATTCATAGAAACAATCAAATGACTGTCAACAAGATAAATAAACTGATACATTCTTTCAATGGAATAATATATAGATGAAGTCAAATGGACTACTGATCCCACAGAAATATGGATGAATCGCAGAAACATAGTTTTGAATGAAAAAAGTCAGACACAAAAAAACACGTACTATATGATTCCATTTTTATAATGTTCAAGAAAAGGCAAATCTAATCTATGGTGTTAGAAATCAGGACGATGGCTATCTTTGGGGAAGAAGGAGGGTTTCTGGAGTAATGATAATACTCTACTTTCTGACGGGGGTAGAATTCATGGTGTAATTTTTACTCTGAAAAAAAATCACCGAGCTTAACATTATTAATTGGCATACTTACTATATGCATGCCAAAATTCAATAAAATGCTTAATTTTTTAAAAAAAGTTAATTTACTCTCTTTAAAATCAGCAGAATGTATGTGGAAATCCGATAATAATTTCTATACCTTCTCATCTAATCCCAAGATAGTTTAACAAAGACATTTAAATTCCTTGCACAGTGTTGCTTATATAAATAGAGAATATTAGCACCCAAAGGAGTCAAAAAAATTATCTGCTCCAAATCCAGGAGTGGGAGCTAAGAGAAAAGATACAGGAAAGAAACTGAGGCCTGTAGGAGCTCTTTCCTAAAATCAATCAATACAGAGCCAGGCCCAGAACGTAGATACATGACCCCAAGTCTAATGAGTTCCCTCGACGTTGGAAATCCAGGATTCTCTTTTCACATCCACAGGGCTGTTTGTTTCTTTCTTTTTTTTTTTTTTTTCTTACTTAACTCTCATGATAATTCCAAGGAAAATCTTTTTCCCTGAATTTGTGGATCAACCAGTTTTAATTGCCTCTTTCTTCCCAAGTTTCCTGAGAAGTGCTGCATAAATGTTTAAGGCATGGATACAGTTTCCACAAGACTGAGTTAAGAGTCTACCTTGAAATGAAACATGGTGCTGATATTTAGAAAATGAAAAATAGTGACCTAGCCTTGTGGCTCCACAACCGAATGTTCCACTATGGCACAAGTTGCTTGCTATGCTATAAATTTTTCCGTCTTAAGCTCTAAAAGACAGAATGAAGACCTGGGGGACTTTGTTGGTTCCAGTGATCTATCAAGTAACTTCAGGAGCTGAAAAATTTGCATCATTTGGCATCTATAATGCCAGATACATTCAACCCAGTGAGATAGTAAATCAATATCCCCTTAAATTATGAGACAGAGCATCAAGTACAGGAGCAAAGCACCTGCCAGAGATAAGAGCACCAAACAGAATGATCATCCAACCCAAATATCAGAAACTGAACATTTAGACCTTTAAGCTGCCTAGCGTGACACACTGAATGGATAACATGCAAACCATATGTGGTATACACATTTGAAAACACACAGTAATTAACTGATGACACCAAAAAAAGGCACTCTATTTTAACACAATGTCTAAGAATAAAATATTTATGATCACGGCAATTGAAACTACTCACTTAAAAAAATCATTAATTGCTTATTGGTATGAGACTCTATGCATCTAAAAACCCCATAAAAAGATCCGTATATTCCATGACTTATGTATTGATTAAGTGTTAGAATCAATGTGAGACTATTTGCTTAAAGGCAATCTGCATATATTATGTGCAAAATGTCAGGTGGCTATAGGAACAAGTAATGAAAGACTATGAATTTTTTTGAGAATAAAATATTTTAGAGGTATGAAGAAGAAACGCCATTTTATTAATCACTTAAACTTATATTTTACATATATTTTAAAATTTAATTACAACTTCTATTTTTGATTTTATAATATTTTCTAAGCAGTGTCTTGCTTGTCACATGTCAGAGGAGTTGGCCGAATTGCCATTGGCCAAGAGGTACAGTGAATAAGGCAAGCAAAATCTATGTTTTCAGTGTTATTTTCACAACTGGATGAATATTGTCTTCCAAACACACATATTTATAATTATTTAAATCCATTTCATCTAATTCATTCTTCACTCACTGTTCAAAAGGAGTTGAGACAACTTCAGTGGGAAAACATGGTTTTCTCCAATGATGAACTACTCTATTTAGAAAGACATTTCATTTTCGCTTTTTCAAAGTAAATGTATGTTAGCTCTTTTTTAAGGGCACTGGAACGTGTTTTTAAACAATAGTACTTTACAAAAAAAATGATACTTTGTAAGCAATTATTATAATATTGTCTAATACTAAAATTCACTATAGAAAAGGGCTATATAATAGCAATATGGCTTTACATCAAAACTTCTCTTGCAGTGGCATATGAGTGTAATCTATATAAAACACATGGATGTCAGTACATAATAAATACAGAGCCACTTATAGATCATGAATATTGTGCTGTGAACAATTTCAGGGGGTACCACTTACTTCCTAGCTTCTACGAATGGCCCAACTGTATTAGTACAGACCATACTCAACATGGCCTTATGCAGTGGCCCTACATAAGCACCACAGCACATATTTCAAATGTAATAAGAATGATATAGCCAAGCTAAATTTTCCAGGAAGGGAATTTATGCACACTTACCATAAAATTAGTATTTTCTGATTGTTTTCCTACAAACCAGCTCATCATATTAAAATTTTTCATTTATCTATTCCTATTCCCAACTTTTCTCTCAACAGGATTGCTTTTATTGACTCCAGTCAAGTTATCTTATCTCTCTGTTGGGGCAAATATTCCTTTGCAACAAAACAGGCCTCAGGTCATAATCGCATTTCTGCAAAATAATTGATACTGATAATAACCATGAGTCAGCTAGAAAAGCTTAAAATATGTTTTAAGCTTTCTGATTAATAAGAAAAGCAAGTTTGTTATAAAGTTGTTCAAAGTTTTTCTTATGAGTCCTCATAAAGAAGAAACTATAATTTTGATGATATCCTTAATAAATTTTTTATTTATTTATTTATTTTATTTATTTATTTTTGGCTGTGTTGGGTCTTCGTTGCTGCACACAGGCTTTCTCTAGTTGCATCAAGTGGGGGCCACTCTTCGTTGAGGTGCGCAGGCTTCTCATTGTGATGGCTTCTCTTGTTGAGAAGCACAGGCTCTAGGCGCACAGGTTTCAGTAGTTGTGGCATGTGGGCTCACTAGTTGTGGCTCACAGGCTCTAGAGCACAGGCTCAGTAATTGTGGCACACAGGCTTTGTTGCTCCACAGCATGTGGGATCTTCCTGGACCTGGGATCGAACCTGTGTCCCCTGCACTGGCAGGTGGATTCTTAAACACTGTGCCACCAGGGAAGCCCCTAACTTTTTTATAATAAATATAGAAGCAAATTTTATACTCCTATACTATTCATTTCAAGCTGAGATAATAAGCCCAAGGAGTTCAGTAAAAGTATATCTAAAAGAACACGGATTTAACTGAGCTAAAATTTAAAATAATATTAACTATGAAATAATAATCACAATTGCTAGCACATATTGTTTACCATATATAATGTACTATGCTAGAATCTTTAGATAAATTAACTTCTTTAACCTTCAAAATAACTCTGCAATGTTATTTTTATCCCCACAGTAGAGATGAGGGCACTGAGGTCTCCTCTGAGACTGAGAATAGCCTATGTCATCCTAATCACTATGCCTTCATTACTTGTCAACTTGGGAGAGAAGAAATACAAACATCACCAAGAGGCAGCAGGGGTACTTGCAGGAAATTCACATGCCCCCAACATTTATATATATCCTGCATAGGTGGGATTCCTCCTGGTTCTAAGTCACTACAGTAAAGAGCTACTAATTGGAAAACGTTCTGTCCCTCAGGTGTGTCCGTTAAGGAAAAAAGTTTAAGTCATTTTTCCAAAGAAGACATACAGATGGCCAACAGGCACATGCAAAGACTCTCAAAATCACTAATCATTAGGGAAATTCAAATCAAAACCACAATGAGATATAACCTCACACATGTCAGAATGGCTATTGTCAAAAAGACAAGAAATAACAAATGTTGGCAAGGCTATGGAGAAAAGGGAACCCCCATGCACTGCTGGTGGGAAAGTAAATTGGTGCAGCCATGATGAAAAACAGTATGGCAATACCTCAGAAAATTAAAAATAGAACTAACATATGCTCCAGCAATTCCAATCCTGGGTATTTATCCAAAGAAAACAAAAATACTAATTCGAAAAGACATCTGAACCCCTATGTTCATTGCAGCATTATTTACAATAGTCAAGCTATGAAAGCAACCCAAGTGTGCATCAATAGATAAATGGATAAAGAAGATGTGCTATATGTATACAATTGAATATTACTCAGCCATAAAAATAATGAAATTTTGCCATTTATGAAAACATGGATGAACCTAGAGGTTATGCTAAGTGAAATAAGTCAGACAGAGAGAGACGAATACTGTATGATTACACTTATATGTGGAATCTAAAAAACAAAACAAATGAACAAATAAGAAACAGAGTCAGAGATACAGAGAACAAGCAGGTAGTTGCCAGATGGGAGGGAGATGGGGGAAGAGAGAAATAGGTGAGGGAGAGTAAGAGGTACAAACTTCCAGTTGCAAAATAAGTCACTGGTATGAAATGCAGAATGTGGATAATATAGTCAATAATTACATAATATCTTTGGTGACAAATGGTAACTAGACTTATTATGGTGGTCATTTTGAATTATAGAAATATTGAATCAGATAGCTGAACCAAGACGGTGGAGTAGAAGGACGTGCTTTCACTCCCTCTTGTGAGAACACCAGAATCACAACTAGCTGCTGGACAATCATCTACAGGAAGACACTGGAACTCACCAAAAAAGATACCCCACATCCAAAGACAAAGGAGAAGCCACAATGAGACGGTAGGAAGGGCTCAATCACATTAAAATCAAATCCCATAACTGCTGGATGGGTGACTCACAAACTGGAAAACACTTATACCACAGAAGTCCACCCACTGGAGTGAAGGTTCTGAGCCCCAAGTCAGGCTTCCCAACCTGGGGTTCCGGCAACGGGAGGAGGAAATCCTAGAGAATCAGACTTTGAAGGCTAGTGGGATTTGATTGCAGGACTTTGACAGGACTGGTGGAAACAGAGACTCCATGCTTGGAGGGCACACACAAAGTAGTGTGCGCATCGGGACCCAGGGGAAGGAGAAGTGAACCCAAGGGAGACTGAACCAGACCTACCTGCTAGTGTTGGAGGGTCTCCTGCAGAGGCGGGGGGTGGCTGTGGCTCACTGTGGGGACAAGGACACTGGCAGCAGAAATTCTGAGAAGTACTCCTTGGTGTGAGCCCTCCCAGATTCTACCATTAGCCCCAGCAAAGAGCCCAGGTAGGCTCCACTGTTGGGTTGCCACAGGCCAAACAACCAAAAAGGAGGGAACCCAGCCCCACCCATCAGCAGTCACGCAGATTAAAGTTTTACTGAGCTCTGCCCACCACAGCAAAACCCAGCTCTACCCACCACCAGTCCCTCTCATCGGGAACCTGCACAAGCCTCTTAGAAAGCCTCATCCACCAGAGGACAGACAGCAGAAGCAAGAAGAACTACAATCCTGCAGATTGTGGAACAAAAACCACATTCACAGAAACATAGACAAGATGAAAAGGCAGAGGGCTAGGTACCAAATGAAGGAAAAAGATAAAACCCCAGAAAAACAACTAAATGAAGTGGAGATAGGCAAGCTTCCAGAAAAAGAATTCAGAATCATGATAGTGAAGACGATCCAGGACTTTGGGGAAAAATGGAGGCAAAGAACGAGAAGATGCAAGAAATGTTTAACAAAGACCTAGAAGAATTAAACAACAAAAAAACAGAGATGAACAATACAATAACTGAAATGAAAACTACACTAGAAGGAATCAATAGCAGAATAACTGAGGCAGAAGAACAGATAAGTGACCTGGAAGACAGAATGGTGGAATTCACTGCTGCAGAACAGAATAAGAAAAAAGAATGAAAAGAAATGAGGACAGCCTAAGAGACATCCGGGACAACATTAAAAGCAACAACATTCACATTATAGGGGTCCCAGAAGGAGAAGAGAGAGAGAAAGGACCCGGGAAAATATTTGAAGAGACTATAGTCAAAAACTTCCCTAACGTGGGTAAGGAAATAGGCACCCAAGTCCAGGAAGTGCAGAGTGTTCCATACAGGATAAACCCAAGGAGAAACACGCCAAGACACATAGTAATCTAGTTGGCAAAAATTAAAGGCAAAGAAAACTTACTGAAAGCAGCAAGGGAAAAACGACAAATAACATACAAGGGAACTCCCATAAGGTTAACAGCTGATTTCTCAGCAGAAACTCTACAAGCCAGAAGGGAGTGGCATGACATATATAAAGTGATGAGAGGGAAAAACCTACAACCAAGATTACTCTACCTGGCAAGGATCTCATTCAGATTCGAAGGAGAAATCAAAAGCTTTACAGACAACCAAAAGCTAAGAGAATTCAGCACCACCAGACCATATCTACAACAAATGCTAAAGGAACTTCTCTAAGTGGGAAACACAAGAGAAGAAAAGGACCTACAAAACCAAACCCAAAACAATTAAGAAAATGATTAAAGGAACATACATATCGATAATTACCTTAAATGTGAAAGGATTAAATACTCCAACCAAAAGACACAGGCTTGCTGAATGGATACAAAAACAAGACCCATATATATGCTGTCTACAAGAGACCCACTTCAGACTTAGGGACACATAGGACTGAAAGTGAGGGGATGGAAAAAGATATTCCATTGAAATCAAAAGAAAGCTGGAGTAGCAATATCCATCAGATAAAATAGACTCTACAATAAAGGATGTTACAAGAGACAAGGAAGGACACTACATAATGATCAAGGGATCAATCCAAGAAGAAGATATAACAATTAGAAATATATATGCACCCAACATAGGAGCACCTCAATATATAAGGCAACTGCTAACAGCTAAAAAGAGGAAATGGACAGTAACACAATAATAGTGGGGAACTTTAACACCTCACTTACACCAATGGACAGATCATATAAACAGAAAATTAATAAGGAAACACAAGCTTTAAATGACACAATAGACCAGGTAGATTTAAGTGATATTTATAGGACATTCCACACAAAAACAGCAGCTTACACTTTCTTCTCTAGTGCACTCGGAACATTCTCCAGGATAGATCACATCGTGGGTCACAAATCAAGCCTCAGTAAATTTAAGAAAATTGAAATCATATCAAGCACATTTTCTGGCAACAACTCTATGAGATTAGAAATTAATTACACGGGAAAAACCATAAAAAACACAAACACATGGAGGCTAAACACTACGTTACTAAATAACAAAGAGATCACTGAAGAAACAAAAATATACCTAGAGACAAATGACAATGAAAACACAACAATATAAAACCTATGGGATGCAGCAAAAGCAGTTCTAAGAGGGAAGTTTATAGCTATACAAGCCTACCTCAAGAAACAAGAAAAAACTCAAATAAATAATCTAACCTTACACCTAAAGGAACTAGAGGAAGAGGAACAAAGAAAACCCAAAGTTAGCAGAAGGAAAGAAATCATAAAGATCAGAGCAGAAATAAATGAAATAGAAACAAAGAAAACAATAGCAAAGATCAATAAAACTAAAAGCTGGTTCTTTGAGAAGATAGACAAATTGATAACACATTAGCCAGACTCATCAAGAAAAAAAGGGGGAGGACTCAATTCAATAAAATTAGAAATGAAAAAGGAGAAATCACAACTGACACTGCAGAAATGCAAAGGATTATAAGAGATTACTACAAACAACTATATGCCAATGAAATGGACAACCTGGAAGAAATGGACAAATTCTTAGAAAGGTATAACCTTCCAAGAATGAACTAGGAAGAAATAGAAAATATGAACAGACCAATCACAAGTAATGAAATTGAAACTGTGATTAAAAATCTTCCAACAAACAAAATTCCAGGACCAGATGGCTTCACAGGTGAATTCTATCAAACATTTAGAGAAGAGCTAACACCCATCCTTCTCAAACTCTTCCAAAAATTTGCAGAGGGAGGAACACTCCCAAACTCATTCTATGAGGCCACCATCACCCTGATACCAAAACCAGACAAAGATACTACAAAAAAAGAAAATTACAGATCAATATCACTGATGAATATACATGCTAAAATCCTCAACAAAATACTAGCAAACAGAATCCAACAACACATTAACAGGATCATACACCATGATCAACTGGGATTTATCCCAGGGATGCAAGGATTCTTCAATATACACAATTGAATCAATGTGGTACACCATATTAACAAACTGAGGAATAAAAACCATACGATCATCTCAATAGATGCAGAAAAAGCTTTTGACAAAATTCAACACCCATTTATGATAAAAACTCTCCAGAAAGTGGGCATAGAGGGAACCTACCTCAACATGATAAAGGCCGTATACGACAAACCCATAGCAAACATCATTCTCAATGGTGACAAACTGAAAGCATTTCCTCTAAGATCAGGAACAAGACAAGGATGTCCACTCTCACCACTGTTATTCAACATAGTTTTGGAAGTCCTAGCCTCGGCAATCAGAGAAGAAAAAGAAATAAAAGGAATCCAAATTGGAAAAGAAGAAGTAAAACTGTCACTGTTTGCAGATGACATGATACTATACATAGAGAATCCTAAATATGCCACCAGAAAACTACTAGAGCTAACCAATGAATTTGGTAAAGTTGCAGGATACAAAATTAATGCACAGAAATCTCTTGCATTCCTATACACTAATGATGAAATATCTGAAAGAGAAATTAAGGAAACACTCCCATTTACCAGTGCAACAAAAAGAATAAAATACCTAGGAATAAACCTACCTAGGGAGACCAAAGACCTGTAGGCAGAAAACTATAAGACACTGATGAAAGAAATTAAAGATGATGTCAACAGATGGAGAGATATACCATGTTCTTGGATTGGAAGAATCAATATTGTGAAAATGACTATACTACCCAAAGCAATCTACAGATTCAATGCATTTCCGATCAAATTACCAGTGGCATTTTTTACGGAACTAGAACAAAAATCTTAAAATTTGTATGGAGACACAAAAGACCCCGAATGGCCAAAGCAGTCTTGAGGGAAAAAACAGAGCTGGAGGAATCAGACTCCCTGACTTCAGACTATACTACAAAGCTACAGTCATCAAGATAATATGGTAATGGCACAAAAACAGAAATATAGATCAATGGAACAAGATAGAAAGCCCAGAGGTAAACCCATGCACCTATGGTCAACTAATCTATGACAAAGGAGGCAATGATATACAATGGAGAAAAGACAGTCTCTTCAATAAGTGGTTCTGGGAAAACTGGACATCTATATGTAAAAGAATGAAATTAGAACACTCCCTAACACCATACACAAAAATAAACTCAAAATGGATTCGACACCTAAATGTAAGACCGGACACTATAAAACTCTTAGAGGAAAACATAGGAAGAACACTGTTTGTCATAAATCACAGCAAGATCTTTTTTGATCCACCTCTTAGAGTAATGGAAATAAAAACAAAAATAAACAAATGGGACCTAATGAAACTTAAAAGCTTTTGCACAGCAAAGGAAACCATAAACAAGATGAAAAGACAACCCTCAGAATGGGAGAAAATATTTGCAAACAAATTAACGGACAAAGGATCAATCTCCAAAATATATAAACAGATCATGCAGCTCAGTATTAAAAAAAAAACAACCCAATCCAAAAATGGGCAGAAAAACTAAATAGACATTTCTCCAAAGAAGACATACAGATGGCCAAGAAGCACATGAAAAGCTGCTCAACATCACTTATTATTAGAGAAATGCAAATCAAAACTACAATGAGGTATCACCTCACACCAGTTAGAATGGGCTTCATCAGAAAATCTACAAACAACAAATGCTGGAGAGGGTGTGGAGAAAAGGGAACCCTCTTGCACTGTTGGTGGGAATGTAAACTGATACAGCCACTATGGAGAACAGTACGGAGGTTCCTTAAAAAACTAAAAATAGAATTACCATATGATCCCGCAATCCCACTACTGGGCATATACCCAGAGAAAACCACAATTCAAAAAGACACATGCACCCCAATGTTCATTGTCGCACTATTTACAATAGCCAGGTCATGGAAGCAACCTAAATGCCCATCGACAGATGAATGGATAAAGAAGAAGTGGTACCTATATACAATGGAATATTACTCAGCCATAAAAAGGAACGAAATTGGGTCATTTTTTGAGACGTGGATGGATCTAGAGACTGTCATACAGAGTGAAGTAAGTCAGAAAGAGAAAAACAAATATCGTATATTAACGCATATATGTGGAACCTAGAAAAATGGTACAGATGAACCAGTTTTCAGGGCAGAAATTGAGACATAGATGTAGAGAACAAACATATGGACACCAAGGGGGGAAAGCCGCAGGGGGGTGGGGGGGGATGAATTGGAAGATTGGGATTGACATGTATACACTGATGTGTATAAAATTGATGACCAATAGGAACCTGCTGTATTAAAAAATATGTAAATAAAAAATAACCTATATAAAGGTTTAAAACAAACCAAAAAAAGAAATATTGAATCACTATGTTGTATACTAGGAACAAGCAAACAAACAACCTCTTAGAAAAAGAGTTCACATTTGTGGTTACCAGAGGTGGGGGTGGGGGAGGGGAAAATGGATGAAGGTGGTCAAAAGGTACAAACTTCCAGTTATAAGGTAAATAAGTACTAGGGGTGTAATGTACAACATGATAAATAAGTTAACACTGCTGAATGTACATATAAAAGTTGTTAAGAGAGTAAATCTTAAGGGTTCTCCCAACAAGGAAAAACTTTTTTTTCTATTTCTCTAAATCTGCATCTATATGAGATGATGGATGTTCACTAAACTTATTGTGGTCATCATTTCATAATGTATGTAAGTCAAATTATTATGCTGTGCACCTTAAACTTACACAGTGCAGTATGTCAATTATATCTCAATAAAGCTGGAAAAAATGTAATTGAAAGTGTTTTGTGATTTTATTAACATAGAGTAAACTTTATTAAGCAAATAATAAACACTAAAGAAGGAAAAATTGAAATCAGCATCAATAATCCAGAAGAACTGATAAACTGCATATCCTTTAAATACTTTTCCTTTAATATTAATTATAAAAAAATAACTTCACAAAAGCTAGCCAATTATGAGTTCAGTTATAATATTTTCCAATAATGGAATATAATATTTTACATTATTGATTAAAAAAATCAAGTAAATGGACTTTGGGGTTGACATTAAAGATTTTGAATCTATACCCATCCTGAGTAGATGCCATGTGAGGAAATAACTGTGGACAAGACAAAGACTTTCCCCAGAAAATAATTATAGGTAAGTTTCAACTACAAACAAATGAGCAATTTAGGTGCCAAATATCTTAATGAAGCTTAATCTTTTCATTTAAGCATGCTTAATTGAGACTAAGACCCCTATTCATGTAAAGGCTATACTTTTCCCCATCAAATAACCATCAATATTGATACACCAGTTTTACCTGGTACATAAGTGTTTACCCGGTACATAATATTGATTTTCCTGACAATTCTAAATAACGCTCTCCTATTAATAACTCAAAAGAAATTGCAGGCTCAAACATAATATTTCTTTTAAGATAAATTAATTTTATTTTCAAAAAGGTCTCTCAGTCAATGGCTTTTTATTTAGCACAGAATATTATTGCCCTTGCCCCAAAAATGAATATACTTTCTTAGCCTTAATTATAAGGCAAAAAATTATGTTTCTCTTGTTTATTAAAAAAAGTACAATGTGTTTTCTTAATAGAACTGTGTAGAGGGAAATGACTATTCACTTCAGATGAATTTCTCATGATGAAGGCAGAAAGAATAAAAAATGTCCAATAATTAACTTTTAAAATTATATATGACATTTTTGATCAGTCATTCTTTCACATCCTCAGAGATGCAGCATATTGCTAACATAGGAATAAAGATTTTTCCAAACTAATATTGAGAATCAATCTACAAATTTTTAACAAATATTATGATTTTGAACAAATCATTTTGTATCTTGGTGACAACTTTCTGTATCTAATGAATATAAATAATAACAACTTTCCAATGTAAAAAATTACCAATCATAAAGTATCTTAAAATTCTGTAAGAAAAGAAAAACTTAATGCATATATTAACACTGAATAAGTTAACCTTAGTCAGTGAAAATTGTATTTTGTCAGTCAAAAAGGATAGTGAAAAACATTGAGGAATTTCAGGCATCTGACTAATAGGTTAACTAAATTCACAAATGCGATCATTTAAATAAACTTTCTATTAATCTTTTCAAAAATAATAAAAACACATTTTTCTATTATAAATATCTATTCAAATATAAAATTAGAAATATTCTAGAAAAGTAGCTACATATTACATTTCTAATGGCCCACAACATATGGCAGGCATTCCATCAATTTTAAAATGAAAATGTTTATTATATTCTGTATATTCAGATTCTTAACATTCATTTCAAAATCCTGTCCCAAAGGATATAAACTGAATACAAACTGTTACAAGCAGAATCCCAGAAGTATACAGAGGACACGCTAAAGAGAGACGAGGGCAAGTTAAGGAAATCCACAGTGAAGCACACAAGGACTGATGACGATAGGAAGCCCCTGGGTGCTTTGTTTTTAATATATAAAGTAACTTTATTTTTTTTAATTGAAGTATCAATGTAATTGATTTACAGTGTTGTGTTAGTTTCAGGTGTATAGCGAAGTGATTCAGTTATACATATATATCAATATATATCTGCTCTTTTTCAGATTCCTTTCCCTTACAGGTTTTTACAAAATATTGAGTATAGTTCCCTGTGCTATACAGTAGGTCCTTGTTGGTTATCTATTTTATATATAGTAGTGTGTATATGTTAATCCCAAACTCCTAATTTATTCCTCTACCCTTTCTCCTTTAATAACTGTAAGTTTGCTTTCTATGTCTGTAGGTCTATTTCTGTTTTGTATATAAGTTCATTTGTATCTTTTTTTTTTTTTTAGATTCCACATATAAGTGATATCATATGATATTTGTCTTTCTTTGGCTTACTTCATTTAGTATGATAATCTCTAGGTCCATCCATATTGCTGCAAATGGCATTATTTCATTTTTTTTTATGGCTGAGTAATATTCCATTGTGTGGATGCAACCTAAATGTCCATTGGCAGATGAATGGATAAAGAAGATGTGGTATATATACACAATGGAATATTACTCAGCCATAAGTAAGCCCCTGAGTCTTAAAGGGGTCAAGGAGAGTGGGCAGTGTTACTGGAACCTAGTAAGAGTGGGAAGCTGTTGAAAAAGAGCCACATGACAGGAAATGTGGCCACAGGTAGATGAGTTTGCTCCTATCCGTCAAACATAGCCCCACGGAGGTTAGGGATAAATATCCTGAGCTCTCACTTTTCCCACACACCAAACTCTTGCATGTGCCTCCCGCTGGCTGAACCCAATAGAGTTAGAAGGCCAGTGAGTTTGGATGATTCCGCCCATTGAGATGCACATTCCAGGGCAGAGTGCAGGGCAGAGAGGAGGATGGTTCTGAGGAGGAGAACTCTGGGAATACGAAAATGAGTTTGATTGGGAATTTGGGATTGACAGGTACACACTACCATATTTAAAATAGATAACCAACAAGGACCTACTGTATAGCACAGGGAACTCGACTCAATATTCTGTGATAACTTAAATGGGAAAAGAAGTTGAAAAAGAATGGAAACTTGTATGGGTATAACTGAATCCCTTTGCTGTACACCTGTAATTAACATATCATTGTTAATCAACTATACTCCATTATAAAATAAAAATTTTTTTAAATTTTTAAAAATGAGTCTGCTACTGACCCCCATCCTTTAAGAATTCAGTCTGTGAGCTCTTTTCTATCTATCTTTCAAATACATATAGTAAGAATATGAAGTAGATTTCAACTTAAATTGGAAACAAAATTTAGGAACATGCAATATATTCATACTGGAAAATTCAGAAAACAAGTTCATGTTCTCTTTGCTTTTATGTTTAATATATATTAATAGCAGTCCAACATAATGATATATAGATATATATATATATATAGTTTTGATTTCACATTGTAATGGCACTTGTTCCAATATAAATTACATTTATAGTCAAAAAATAAAGTTATTTGCATGAAGAAATGATCTTTCTTACTTTTACATCATACCTATCCAGGAAATATCATCGGCAGGAAATTACTGCATCAAAAGCCTTACAGTAGGGACTTCCCTGGTGGCGCAGTGGTTAAGAATCTGCCTGCCAATGCAGGGGACACAGGTTCGATCCCTGGTCCAGGAAGATCCCACATACCGCAGAGCAACTAAGCCCATGTGCCACAACTACTGAGCCGGCGCTCTGAAGCCCGCGAGCCACAACTACTGAAGCCCGTGCTCCACAACAAGAGAAACCACCGCAATGAGAAGCCTGCGCACTGCAACGAAGAGTAGCCCCACTCGCCACAACTAGAGAAAGCCCGTGCACAGCAACGAAGACCCAACACAGCCAAAAATAAATATATGTATTTTTTTTAAAAAGCCTTACAGCAATTACCTGTTTAAAAGAGTTAGGCTAAACCCAATAAATTATTTATATATGGAACTACTTTCATATGGCAGCATAAAATAATCAGTCAATGGCTGTATCTGAAAAGGAAAGCATAACTTCATTTAAGCTTGGTATGTTAAGGCATTTCTGCTTATATCTTCCCATATTTGGCATTAATTTCCTCTATAAATAACCAAGACTCTCTACCCATATGTCCTATAACATGAATTCTTACTTCAGCAATAGTTGGCTGCTACGACCATGACTACCCATTTGTGGTTATAATCGTACTGAAAAGGAAAACAAGTTTCTTAAGAGAAATTCCACACCTTCAAAGCCGATTTTTACTCTTTAAAGAGTCTTTATTATGCTTACACAAGCCATGAATTTCCAAGAGACAAACAGGTATACAGTGTTTTGTACACTTATTTGATCACCTTTTTCATGGAACACCTTAAAGAATATTGTTTAAGAAACAGTACTGTAGCCATTCAAAATCCCTCACAGCAATTTCAAAGACAAGGATACATACAAAAACAGGTCCTTATCAGTAGAAGGTACCTTTGCATTAATGTTATATTTCCCCCCCACCAATCCCTGGACCATATTCCACCCCCATCAGAAGGTTCAGTTCATTGCACTGGATGAAGAAAAAAAAGTTTAAAAATGCTTGGTATCATAGCTATTATTATTGACTGGCTGCTTACATTGAAACGATCAGTTTTATCATAAAGGATTTATAAATTTCCTACATCTATGTGCTTTAAAATGTGTCTCTAATTCTCAGAAAATGTGCAAGAAATACTTTTTGTATATAAGATTGAGAGGAATAAAAAGTTGTTAATATTCAATCTAAAACAATGTCCTATTTATGCCAAAAAATATATAAGAAATAGGCGCCCTAGGTCTCATCTTCAGCTCTCACATGAACTTACTCTGTCACTTGAGAAAAACTGGACTAGTTTATACTCCACTCAACCACCTGTGTGTGTGTCTGTGTGTGTGCACGCATGTGTGTGTCGGTGTTTGGGGATGGTGTATTTCTTTCTCTCTGCTATTCTTTTCCTCTGTCCCTCTAGCCTATTTCCACTAAGAACATAATGTACTCAAAACAAAAGATATACACGATTTCTCAGGGTATTAAAAATAACACAAACAATCAGAGCACTCAGAAGCTATAAATCAGAAACTATACGCATGTATGGTATGCATATGCATGCAATTGAAAGGCATATTAAAGGTTATATACGTATACCTTTATATACAAAGATGCACACACAAATATATATATACATATATATATATTTTTTGTTATGTATAGAAAATAAGGACTAAAGAAAAGAAAAGTACAAGTATGCCAACATAGTTACTAAGACCATATATCAAATTAGGCTCTGAACTCTCTGACAGAAGGGCAACAGAGAAATACAATCACAGATTTTCATTATTGGACTCAGTGCAATTCATCAAATGATGTAAAACACTTTCTCTCTCCTTCCCTTCCTCCCTCCTTCTCTCTCTCTCTCAGTCTCAATCTATACACACACACGTGTGTGTGTGTGTAATCTCTACAGATATAAACATGCAAGAGTTAAATACACACAGTTTTGAGTTTTAATCTATCACATATTTCATACTTTAATATTTCCAAAGAGCAAATATATCTTTGTATAAATTATATGTGTGAAAGCCTACTGTGGCATCAAAAAATGAAAAAAATACTAAAAGTGTGGCTAGAAAATACATAGATTCTGAAAATCCAGGTTGTTTTTAAGTACAAATGTTCCACCTAGTAGTGTTTTATCTGCCTAGGAGCAAGTAGTACTATACTAGAAACCAATTTTTTAAAATAAGGTAACATTTTTACTTTAAGGGGCCTATATGAGGAAGAGTTGTAGGAACCATGAAATACATGTTAAATTTTTATTTACTCACACATGTGAATCTACACACCCACATAGCACCCTTTAACCACTGTGTAAAATGATCTATGATTTTACATGGGAAACATTTGCAACTGTTACCTTCACTGAGTAGCTTTCTTTCCAACACCTGTTTATAGAAGTATACTGATAACTAGAATGTTTTGAGCTGAGACTTGAGGGAAAATACTATGTAATAGTCTTCTTTGTGTTACAGTGCCAGGTACATGGTTGGCATGCAACACATTTGGATTGAGCAAATGAAAGAGTAAATAGTTTATCAAGGAAATCAAGTGACAAAGATCATCACTAAATTACCTTCTTTAGTTACAAATGCTGGACCAATCCTAGAGAATGGATTTAGGGTGATATCTCTACCACCTTACACTTAGAGCCATATGAATAATCAGGTTCCCCACATACACTCATTCCACTTAAAAATGAAGGAGACACCACAAGTTGTAAATCAACAGCAACATCAGCCCTTGGATTTGTCTCATTTTGGCCGTTTTTTTTTTCAACTTTCGAGTTAGTTGCCAACAAAGGCATTTCACATAAAATTTGGATTTTGAGCTCCTCTTAAGAAATCAAATGTCTGGCAACCCTGTACCCAGAGTTGCTCAAGACAACACAAAGTTACACCCAAATGCTGTTGCTCCCTCTAGACAGGGAATGTGCTTTCCAGTAACCACATCACTCACTCCCCAGTGTCTGGTACTCCACTGGCTTCACCCATTTATGTTCACTCCAGGGCCACTGCAAGCATCTGATTTTGTAAGCTCTGCTATGCACAGTCCATTTTTAATAATGAATCCAAATCTCAATGTTGGTAATTACTAGCAGTGCAATCTTGAGCAAGTAATTTATTCTCATAGAGTCTCAATTTCATCACCTATAAAACTGTGAAAGTAACCCCTTGTCACATCACAGGGTGACTGTGGAAGGAAATGAGATTGTATACGAAAAGGCTTTGTGAACTTGAAAGGCCATATGTATATACAGTATTATTTTTATTTTATTATTAAAGTCCTAATAAGTAAAATTGTGATCATCTTTAAACTATGATATGTTCCTAAACAAAGTTTAAATTCCTTAGATTAATAGGTAGAAAAAGAAACTACAAATGTTAACAGTGACTTAGATGTACAATTAAAAACTGGTGAATATTAGAATGCAAGCAGAGACTACATCATCAGATGGCATTATTTTTGTTCAATCCACTTGGTCTAAAATAATTTAATCAAATGTAATGTTATTTAAGAAAAGTTAAAGTCAAATTACTTTATTAAAATAAAAGACATCAGGCTTCCCTGCTGGCACAGTGGTTGAGAATCTGCCTGCCAATGCAGGGGACACGTGTTCGAGCCCTGGTGTGGGAAGATCCCACATGCCGCGGAGCAACTAGGCCCGTGAGCCACAGTTACTGAGCCTGCGCATCTGGAGCCTGTGCTCCGCAACAAGAGAGGCCACGACAGTGAGAGGCCCGCGCACCGCGATGAAGAGTCGAGCCCGCTCGCCGCAACTAGAGAAAGCCCTCGCACAGAAACGAAGACCCAACACAGCCAAATAAATAAATAAATAAATAAATTTTAAAAATAAAAATAAAAAATAAATAAATAAAAGACAGAGCAGGCAGGATATATAATATTTTCATTAATTATTCCCAAATTATCTATAAATAAATATTTGTTTTCTGCATGAAGTATTAATAATATAACTTAAACACATTTAATGTTAAAGTGTCTTAAAGAAAAGCAACTATGCTTAAAGTAATTCTATAATAAAGAATTATAGAATTAAAATCTAAATATCACTCTTACCTAAAATTTTACAGTAAAGTCTTAATTTTAAATGTATTTTTATAGCTTTATTGCTATTGTTTTTATTTCAAATTCTCCCTTTAATATGAGTGTGTATGTATATTCAATTTTTAAAATTGGAACATTCTATTTTTGAATAAATTTTCAAAAAATCATTTCTATTCACAGCATATAGGCACAAATTCCAATCGTGTGTTTTCCTCCTTCACAGTTCCACATCTCTTATTCACTGACTTTGTTTCTCTTGCCTAATAATGCTGATGGTTACCCAATTTTGAATCCTCAGTAACTTGTGCTAAAGATGTTTGATATTGTATGCATACTATCATAAACATTATGTAAAAAATACTATGCTGTCATATATAAATATATTTCTCTACAAAAAATATATTTCCCTTTGGCCAATTTTTTCATTACTGAATACATAAATGTCACTGGGGTACCTCATTTACTTAACGGACTTTATTAACTTGATCAAAATCCATCGCTAGAGTGAATCCTTTAGTTTCGTATAACAACAAACTTCTTGCACGTTTTTCTCCGGATCCCGACTGAGTTTTGGCAAGCATGATCATACCTTCAATGATATGTGACTTTCAGATATAAAAAAAGGTGCTTTTTATATTCTCCATAGTTTACTATGATATATTCCTATTAGATGTACCATTAAAAACTAGTGAATATTAGCATGCAAGCAGCTTATTGTTGTGTTTATCTTTAGTAGCCATAATAATTACCATGTACTGATTGCCTATCTTGAGCAGGGCCTTACATATTAAGCCACTGAATCCTTGTCATAATCCTCTACATATTATAACATTAGTTTACAACTAAGGAAAACAAAGCTAAAGAAAGGTTAAGTAACTTGATCCCTGCCTCACAGCCCATAAGCACAAGGCAGAGATAGAATTACAACACAACTCTTTTCAGATCCCAAAGCCCCAAATGCTTTCTAAGCAATTGCTTTTCAAGCTATTTCCATTGTCCTCAGGGATGAATAAACTCCCTAAAACTGGTAATAGTCAGAGATCATTATATAAATAGTGGATGCTGAAAAAATCTCTAAAGATTTATGAGCCCATTGTGAAGGCAGTATAAATTATGTGAGTTGAAATAAAACTCATAAAGATGACAGGATTCAATGATTGATATGTGCTTCATTATCATTATTTACAAGTAAGATATACTCTAACCTAATGTTTAAATTTCCCTCAATTCATTTATTTAATCAAAAATAGGAAGGAGTAATTTTTTTATAAAGAGAATCATTTTTTATGATTTAAATTAAATTAAATCCTATTTAATTTTTTTTCTGCCTAGTAAATTCTTACGGTGACAATTTGAATCTCATTTTGTAAAATAAATCCAAAAATTATATTGATTTTACTATATTTGGTCTTCAATGCATTTTGTATATCATTTTATTTATTCATGAATTAAGAAAGATTAATGCTTAACTCAAGCTCCTAACACTTTTTTAGTCTTAAATATAATTTTTTAAAGAAATACACAAGTGTTTACACAAAAGTGTAAACTAGTAACACTTTTCAGGATTATACATTGTGTAAGAACACAAATTCTGAAGTTCAAACCCAAAAGACTGACATGTGAGGTTGGTCCTGAAGTCTTGTTTCTCCTTTTAAGCCTATACATTCCAATTTAATCCAAAGTTGGTAACCAAGAGAAAGTATAGATTTTAGAAATAAATATCTATATGATTCAGTTTATTTCTATTTATTCATTATATCATTGATCTATTCATTTTTTATATAGGGATATATATGTGTATGTGTGTGTGTATATATATATATACACATACACATACACACACACACACACACACACACATATATACTCTACTTGCCACCAAAAAATGATTTGTGATTCCAGATTCCTCAGTTCCTCATGTTAACAGGCATGCAGGCAATCAGGTTGCTAAAATTAAAAGTAGTTACTGAGATTGAATATTAAACTTGTCTCTGAGACTCCTTGTAGCCAATAACAGAAAAAAAGACAATGATGCTGACTTCTTTGCAGCTATAACTATCTCTTCAGCTTGTCAGAATAATTGAAAATATTTTCAGATTTCTGTAACTGTTTGAAAACTACAACATTTTTTCAAGGTTACTGATGATTTCATACAAAACATGCATGCAGACAATATTTAATGATATATAGGTAATATTTACAAGTTATCAGGAGAAGTAGTCAACATTAACACCAAAATGCTGCCACAAATGTGTTGCTTTGGAAATGTTCTAATTTAACAGTGATGGGTTAAATTCACTTCTATTTGTTTCAGAATCATATTTGACTCCAGTCAGTGCCCCAGACTAAATTACTATACTTTGTTGTTTACAACCACATAAATATACTGCATCTGAGTGAAGATAAGCCAACAGTAACTAACTGCTTATTAGTTTTTAGCCTTTGTGATGTGTTTAGTGTGTAGTAAACACCATACCAGGGTGTTTTAGTAGGAAAAAATACAAGAGAATCAAAAGACAGTTTCTGCCAAAGGTTGATAAGCTACTGGAGAGGTAAGAATACTTGGTTCACCTTGTGCATTGCTAGTAGGAGTATAAAATGGTATAGCTGATGTGGAAAACAGTATGGCAGTTCCTCCAAAAATTAAATACGCAATTACCATATGGTCCAGCAATTCTACTTCAAAAGAACTGAAAGCAGGGCTCCAACAGATATTTGTATGCCAATCTCATAGGAGCATTATTCACAATAGCCAAAAGCTAGAAACAACCCAAATGACCCATCACTGGATAAGCAAAATGTGGTATATATAGATACAATGGAATATTATTCAGCCTTAAAAAGTAATGAAGTTCTGAAACATGTTATAACAATGTGGATGAAATTTGAAGGCAATATGCTAAGTAAAATAAGCCAGACACAAAAGGACAAATAGTGTATGATTATACTTACATGAAGGGCCTAGAGTAAATTTACAGACACAGAAAATAGGATGGTTGTTGCCAGGAGATGGGGGGGAAAGAAATTGGAAAGTATTGCTTAAAAATTTCAGTCTTGGAAAACGAAAAAATTCTTGAGATGGATGGTAGTGGTGGTTGCACAGCAATGTGAATGTACTTAATGTCACGAACTGCACACCCAAAAATAGTTAAAATGGCAAATTTTATGTCATGTATATTTTTCCACAATTTAAAAAGAAATTAAAAAAGAATACTTGGCTTACTCTTCTAAGGTATTTTTTTTGCTTATATTAATTTTCATTCATCATTCACTAGCTTTGAAAGTATCACTTATGTGAACACTTAATGTGTTCCTCTGGCCAGACCAGAAAGCAAAATGTAAGGAGAAATTCCAATGTTCTATTTTCTATTGCATTTCTATTTCTGTTGTATGCTACCCCATGACATAATATTGCAGTGGTTCTCAAACAGGACCTTATTTAAAAAGCACACAGCCCAAGGCCACATAAGAATTACAGAATCAGAATATTTGAAGAGTCCTACCCAAGAATTTTTTTTTAACTTCCCAGTAATTCTGATCATAAACCTTGTTGGGAATGACTTTACTTTTTTACTTGGTGTGTGGTCTTAGCTGAATACTGACAGAAACTGATTTTTCAGAGCTGTGGAAACACCATAATCTAACTCTCTCATTAAGAAATAAACACATTTAGGAATTGGAAACATTTCTAAGATTCCTTCCAAAACGGAATAACATAACATGAAAGCTTTCACTGTCTTTCATCCACTATCTAGGCTCTTGTGGTTAGCAAAAAGCAATAATATATTCATTCTATACCTAAGGCCTTTATAAGAACAGCATGATCCCAGAAAGTCTAATAATCTCCATTGATCCATAAAATTTGATGGCAATATCATTATGAATCCATCCTAAACTGTAATCCCCTTTAATATAAGCATGAATTATATATTCCAGTCATAGTATATAAAGTCTAAACTCACTTAGGCTGATATTGGAAAATACACTTATTTAACACATGATGGCCTTACCAGAAAATATGTTTAAGTTGACCCAAGATCTTCTAATATATATGTTAAAAAAATCTTATAAAAAACAAATTAGCTTCAAAAGTTCTAGAGTACATTAGAAAACTGTCTTTCTAAGGGGAAAATATTACCAATTACATGGGCATAAACTCTGAAGTTTCTTCTCCTCTGAACCCATTTTTCACATAAGCATCAAATAAATTTTCTTCACACACAACTCTGAGCAAGTCATTCTTGTAACTTAAGCGATGCGAACAAAAAGTGCCAATTCTTCAGGCCTTTTGCCTGTTAATGCAAAGCCCAAACTCCCTAGTGCTTGATAATCCAGCCTCTGTGAGTGTGGCAGGGTGCAAAAGAAGGCATTCCCATCCTTCCATTACTTTTCCTGATGGCAAAGAAAGTGGTCCCATCAGGACATCCAGTCACAACTCTTATCTCAGGTCTCTTGTCATCACTTTTTGAAATGCAATCTATGAACATAATTTTTCAAGCAAGCATAAATTTTAAACCAAGAAGTACTTCAAGAGAGAATTTACCGGTGCCATTTGTTCCATTGTCTTTTTGCAGAGGTGCAGCTTATATTTGAGAAGAAGCACAAATATCTCAGCCAATCTTGCTTAAAAACCACAGATATAGTCATAGTTTTAAAAATTCTAGCTGCATCCCATAAGACAGAAAAATCATTATATACAGGATCCACTCGGGGGATATTCCTGAGGTCTCCTATAGTATCAACTAACCTTCCCCAAAATCATTCGTACTATTTTTCTTTAGCTGCAGTCATTGTGGACTCGTATATATTTCTTCTTACACAGACTTATACCTTCCCAACTGCATACCTACATTCACCCTGTATTTTCTACCTGGACATCGTTACATCCTTCACTGCTTTTTCTACCTAGTAACGTGACCTTCTTTCGAAGGATCTCCTCACTCTCTCCCCCGTTGTGGTGCTTTCCATGGCCCTTCCAACTGGAACTGAGCTCCTCATCTTTAAATTCTCATTGCATTTTATTTATGCCCCTTTTGAGCCACTTAAGCACATTCTTCCATCCACTAAACAAGTCTGAATACAGATTGAATATCCTTTGCCAGATTTTATCAGTATGATTTGAGTGAGTTTATACTCACTGAAAGCAGAAATCTTGTATCATTTATCTTTGCATTCATACCAATATCTTATCAGTAATTTTTAGTCAATTAATGAATGATATTAGAAAATTATTTACTATCTAAGAAGTCACTCTTATTAAGATCATTTTAAGTGGATCTCTTTGGTTAAAAATAGAACAGGGCTTCCCTGGTGGCGCAGTGGTTGAGAATCTGCCTGCCAATGCAGGGGACACGGGTTCAAGCCCTGGTTTGGGAAGATCCCACATGCCGCGGAGCAACTAGGCCCGTGAGCCGCAATTACTGAGCCTGCACGTCTGGAGCCTGTGCTCCGTAACAAGAGAGGCCGCGATAGCGAGAGGCCGCGATAGCGAGAGGCCCGCGCACCACGATGAAGAGTGGCCCCCACTTGCCGCAACTAGAGAAAGCCCTCGCACAGAAACGAAGAACTCAACGCAACCAAAAATAAAAAACAAATAAATAAAACTCTTCCCTTAAAAAAAAAAAAAACAAATTTGAAATAGAACAAAATAGAACTGTATCATGAACTAATATGGTGGTAACCATAAATTTAATACATTTTCATAAACAGAGCTAAAGGAAGTCTCTGCTGTCTGTTACAGAATAAAAGAAATACAGCATCTTTCCAACCCTGTTCCTGTCTTCTCTCTATGTATTCTTTATTATATATTCCACTTGCTTTAACTGCTGTTAGGTTCAAGGTCTACAATCATTAGGCCTCATGTGAGGCCTAATGATTGTATCTAAATAGCACTGTTGTATCTCTTGTAACTAAATAGCATTATGATATTGCAACCTTTAGATACGAAGCACTTGGAATTGCCTTATTTTGATTATGCATGCTCCATAACAGTATCTCCAAAAGCAGTCCACAGCAAGGAAACAAAATCATTAAATAACAAATTTCTAATATTCCAAAGTCAACACTTTGTGGTCATTCTCTCTTTTTCCTTCTTGAAATTATGTCAGTTTCTATGATTATCTTAATTAGCTATTTGCTTACTAGTGTACTGTTCTTCTTTAACAGTATCTACACAGCTATCCCATTGACACTAGAATATAATTTCTATGAAAGCAGAGAATCTACGCCGTGGACTGAAAACAGTGTCTGGCATTACAAGAATCACTGCATAAATACTGAATGAGTGAATAGCGTCATCAATTAACACTTTCCCTTCTGAAAACTATATTTTCAAGACAATGAAATGATAGGGTTATTCTGGAGTCACACAATATAAATGTCTTTATTGAAACAAGCCTAGATAGCTTGTTTCAAGCAATCTGAAAATGGTTCTTAACCCAGGGAAGAGCAGGAGGAAACACGAGGAGCTTGTAGTACCCACTGCAGCTGATCCTGACTTAGGGAGTCTAGATTATGGGCTGGATGTGGTATGCGTCAGCATGCATTTTTTTAATAGCTTCTCCTTAGGTGATTTTTTCAGAATTCAAACCCAGAGCCCAAGTTCTCAACAGCCGAATATCTTCCTCTATACACTGAATTACCTCAGGTCGTTAGTCTCCCGCTAGCAGCGCAGTGCCAGGCCCTCCTATGCCTCAGGGCCATATGCAAAGTCCAGCACATACAATCCCAGAGGACTGGCTCTGGCATCAGGAAAACTAAAGGTAAGAGATATGCCGAGGGCGAGACACCCTGGCTAGGTTGACTCTTTTCAGGCCTTTCTTGGGAATTTGGTACTAAAATGGAGCCCTGGGACCCCTACTGGCTTGGCTTGGCTGGCTGGTCCCCACTGACAAGGCTAAGTGGGGAGGGGAGATGAAAAGCCTGTCCTACAAGGGTCCTCTGGGTAGGTGTACTGATCAGGGCTTTATAAAAATAATCTTAGGGGCTTTGCCTATTAAGAGATATCATAGACATATGATAATAAGCCCCTCAGACACATTCTACCAGGACTCCCTGGGACTATATAGCCTTTGAGGATTGGCGACCCTGTGAACCCCTCCTCTGAAGCAGTGCTAAAGAGGAACCAATTCTCCCTTTTCTGACTGGGCACCATGCAGGGCACATTTGTCTACATGAGAGGCGGATAAACACATGGACTAAAAATGGGGTTTGGAAGCCAAGGTGTTGCTCAGGCGATCCTGATGGGGACCCATGATTGAGAAGTGCTCCAGGGCCTTTGACATTTTGACATTTCTAGGCTAAATCATATTGTATACCAATCTCTCCTCCCACTGACACATTTTTAGTTACAAGTAACAAGCCAACCCTGCAAAGAGGCTACAAAAGTACAGTCTAAGAGGTATGGAGGGAAATTAAGTACATGTACTTCAGGACTTCTAAACACCAGTTACCTAAGTTTAAGATGAAAAAGAAATAATGTGAATTTTCTAATTAATAAAGAACTTGCTCAATTATTTTCATATAGATGATGGTAAGTGTCCAATTATTATGAATTTAGATCCCAGTGGATACAATTAATGACAATAGTAATAAGAAATTACATCCTTTGCACCAGTAAAATTTATGATGAAAAGTTGAGATGTGAATTTTAAAATATACAAGAAGGTACATAATTTTTCAAAATTCTTTTAGAGGAAACATGTACACCCCTGGATCCTAGTTTAATTTCCCTTTTTACTGCATGCTATGGAAAGTTCCATAATATGAGAGAACCCAATAATATATAAATTTATTATACTATGCATGTGAACAAAGTTTAAAAATTAAGATTATCTAGAATTAGTGTATACTATGTTGCCCCATAACCTTAATTAAGCAAACCAGAAAATAAATGACAAAAATTTTTAACTAGCCAAAGGAGCTGTCAAAAATTCCACAGTTGATTAAGTCAAAGTGTTAGGTGATTGAAGAACTATTGGAAATAGGTACAGGGCTCTTTATCAGGAGAGAGACAAGAAAAGGCAAAAAGAGCAATCCTAAGAACTGCAAGCCATTAAAGAAAGGATAAATATTGCCATGTATCTAAATATTACAGGAAAACATATGACTGTATTACTGCAGAGGGCAAAAACAGATATTTGATAATTATACCAACCTCCAAAAAAAGCAAAATGGACAAAGGAGGAAAAATCATGTTTGTTTAATGAAGAAAAAAATACCGAAATATATTTTTATCAAGAATGAATAAATTAACTTGTCCCTCCCTAAACATTCATTAGAAAATTCATTCACGTGGAACAAATTCCTTCACCAATATTTCTGAATATGTGTTAATGTGCAAAAGATTATTTTTATAGTTACCTTTATTATGTCTATAATTTGATATTCTCACACAGTCTCCTTAATTGATTATGCTCATACTGTTAACATAATATTATCAGCTTTTCTAAAAGACTGATCTTCCTTCTGTAATTTCTCCTAGTGCATGGTTACATTTCGGTTCATGTTGTTTTCTGTGCAGAAATGCCCTTTACCTTCTTCTTTCATTTTTGACTCCTATTTCCATCCTCGATGGAGATGCACCACTCTTTTTAGTCTTCCTTGACAACCCCATCCAGAATTAGGGTCCTTTGTCCCATAGCTCCTCATATGTACTTCTAATATGTTAATAATGAAGCACTATATTATAAAATTGTTTTTTACTAAATTCTTTCTTAACAAAAAAAAAACCCATTTCTTATTCTTTTTATTATCTCCATGGCCTATCAAAGAGCTTGATATAAACTGGACATTCCATAATTACCTACTGAATGAAGGGCATGCAGAAAGGTCCTAAAATCTTGCCATTGTGACTGAAATCATGAAATAAGCTTATATTGTATATTTTAATAAGCAAAGCCAGAGCAAACATTTTAATTTAGATTTCATGTTCATGGCAATAAAAGGCAGCCTGTTGGAAGGTATGAAATTCAATTATCATGCTGTTACTATATCATTTGAAAACACAACTTAGTACATTAATATATACTTCATTGATACTTATTTCTTTATCTTAAATAAAGAAATAAAACTACCCATTTTGTTTGTTTCTGACACACTACTCATAAGAGAATCACCAAGATGAAACATTTACATGTTCAAAAGATTACTGATATTTGGAAATGTATATAATTTGCAACAAGGCCATATTATTTGCAAACATGATCTAAAAAAATAAAAATAGCATTAGCAGAGGAAATCAAACAATGCTCAACTTTATTAAGTCCTGAAATAAACACATGTATATGTATATACATATGCACATGCATATATTTCTATAAATCAAAACTGAGATCAAAGTGAGTGTATAGTTTTGTATTTTTAACAAAGCATTAAATTGGGAACATTTCCTCTGTCATAAACTAATCTCATAAAATATTCTTCAAAATTGTTTAAGGTCCATATGTGGATATGCTGTAAATTATTTAACTATTCTCTATCCTTGGGAACTCTTTACAAATATATTCTTCAATGAACACTATATTGGTGTACCCTTCTGATGATTTAGGCTAAGAGAAACTAATTTTCTTACTGTTTTCTTTTTTCCTACCATTTGGGTATTTCTTTCAGATAATTTTTTTTCATAAAACAAAATGCCTTCAACATGAAAAAAAATAACATTTGCATTTCAATATTACGCTGGTTGTTTTTTAGTCCTGGTATTTATATTATGGACAGTAAAAAGGAATGATCTGAAATTTTGGCTATTAAATCACAGAAATTTATGGCAATAGAATTCTGAGGATATTATTTAGATCATTTTGTCTTTGAATATCCACTCTTTCAGATCTCATATGAAAATGTTATCACCAGGTAAAGTCTTCCTAAAGAGATGGCAAAGTATAATGTCCCTTGGTAAATAGTGACGTGAACATTAAAATGTAACAGTGTTTTAAATAAACTGCTTAATTTCAAATAACCTACTTAATTTAAATAACTCTACTTAATGGCTAATAACTTATAAAAATAAGTAAGTAGATAGTGCTAAAGATGTTTGAATAACTACTAACGAGGCACTATCAAAGCTACAGAAAAGAAGCAAATATTATCTTGCATTTTAGAAGTTGCAATCCAGGTAATTATTAATTATTCCAAAATTAACTGTTTAGGTTTGCGATATAGGATCACTGTAGTCCAATCTCCACGTGATGCCAATGATTTACACTTAGTCTTCAAAATGGATTGCCGTGAAAAAAAACATGCACTGGACTTAGAAGACCATTATACACAAAAGAATTAATATAGAAATTTTCAAATATTTACATGTTCAAAAGATTAATGATTCTTGAGAAATGTGTATGATAAAACAATATGCAACAAAGTCATATTCTTGTCAATATTGTTTAAAATATCAAAATAGTACTAACAGAGGAAATAAAATACAGTTTAATTTTATAAAATTCTGATAATTAAAAACTCGAAAAGTGATTAAAATCCCAAATAAATATAGAAAATAACATTGTGTGATCCTGTAACAATTTGAAACACTATTATAAATACTGTCAAATATATGTTCACATCATATCAAGAAAAATGGTAAAATTATTTTAATAAGGAGTAAAAAGTAGAAAAAGCAAGACTCAATTACCTATTAAAACTATATCTATCCATAATAAAGAAATTAAAAAGTGAAAACACAACTAATTTCATTTTCTATTTATTGTTCCAACTTGGCTTATTATTTTATAGATCAAAGTAATAAGCACCTTGAAAAAGAGGAGTTTTGCAGTTACGATGGGGAAACCATCATGACTACCATCCAAAAGCAAGTAAATCATGAATAATGTTACAAATAAGTACATATGAAAGTAGAACATATTCAATAATGGACTTTTCATACATCAAAGTATAATTATTCAACTGAGTAGAAGCTGTATTTTAAAAAACTGGCTCTCAGGCCCAAACTCCATCAACCAACACTATTACTGTGCATAATAGTACACAACTCTGCAACTCTGCTCTCTTATGTTTATCAGATGGTATTTTAAAACTGGACAGAATTCTGACACACAAGATTTGTGTAGGTGAAGGCTCAATATATAACCTTCAAGTAGAACATGATCTTCTGGGACCATAAACTATTTATGATTTAAAAAATTCAAAGGGAGAGAGGGAACAGGAAAGAGTACTAATATTTCCTGGGTGCCCTCTATAATACATATAGAAATTGCAACACCTATTATTAAAACTCAACAGATAAACACCTATATATTTATTATGTAACTTAAGATCTTTCAATCATCTGTAAGTAGTAAATATTTGCTTGTTGACACCAAAATATAAGGTCCAGATCATTACACACATCATTTAACTTAATCCTCTCAGTAAGTCAATTAAGTTAGTATGACTACGTGCATTCTCCAGGCAGGGAAACTGAACCCCAGGACATTGGGTAATTTACCCAGAATCATACTAGTAGGTAGTAGAGTCAAACACAGATTATTCTAGCTCCAACCCGCTGCTTTCATAATGCATCCCACTGCCTACCGTATGGAAAAGCATGCACTTGGCAAGACTCTTCATTTAATGATGAATGATGACCACAGTCTCAAAGGAAATACTATTCTGCTGTGTATAACATTAGGATTCAGTAGCCGATCACCTCACATCAAACCTCCGTCTCTAGTCTTTCACTGAGGAAACTCTGGCTTTTGAGGGAAAGGCAGCTGATCCCAAAGTAATTTGCCTCTAAAAGGAAGTAGTCTATTACCTTGCCTTAAATAATGCAGCATTCAGTTATTACTTCCTGCCAGAGTGACAGTTTAAGCCAAGGCATTAAAAAACTGTTTTCTCCTGTTCTAGCTGTCTGTTATTTATTGCCTCATACACTACTTGTCTGGAAGTGATGGATAAATATTTGAAAGGAAAGATCCATCATTCTGGATGCTCCATGAAATTCAAGATGGATAAAAGTCAATGTTTCAGGCTCATCTACTTTTAGCTTTCTTTCTATAATAAGCTAAAAACAAGCTTTAAGTGTTTTAAAAGACTCTTCTAGTAAAAAACAAACAGACAAACAAACAAATGAAAAACAGCTTTATCAGTTTCTGCATCAATTTCTAAAGAATGGTTTCTATTCCAATATGTTAAGGATTATTTTTTTCAATTTTGGGAAAAAACAAATGCATCTGAAACAATTAAATTGTCTTTCTGACAACACAATTTTGAGACTATGACTTATTCTTTGGATTATGTTTTAACATAACAAAAAGAGAAGCAAGCAAATACTGGCACTATCAACACAGTCACATGCTATTTCTATGATCAGAGTGAAACCCCAAACTGCACATCAAAAATCTTTTCTTAAAACCAAGATTAATTTATTTATAACAATAATACTTGCAAGTACTCATTCAACACTACTGTACTCTGAGCCAGCAACCGTGCTAAGATTTTTTACATAAATTATCACATTTAATGTGATAGTTCTTCCCCTGATAACTAGTGGCTCTCCCCCACCTCCTTAAGTATTTGCTTAAAATTATCTCAATGAAGGTTTCCCTTACCACCTTCCTTAAAATTGCAATCTTTCCTTTCCCTGTACTCTCTGTTGTCTTTCCTTCCTTTATTTTATTTTTTCCCATAGCATTTGTCACTAACAGATATAGTATATATTCTACAAATGTATTTATTTATTACCTACCTCTCCAAACGTGAATGTAATCACCACGAGGGCACAGATATTGTAATTATTTGTTTATGATTTCTTCATACCTGTTTTCTTCAGTGTTGTAGCCACAATGTCTATGATAGTGGCTGGCCTATCGTTGGTACCAAAAATATTAATTTAATGAAGGTGTTTAGTCTTTATGAACAACCCTTTGAGATATTAACACATTCTGTTGAAAAAACTAAGACTGAAAAGATATATAAAAGTGACTTACTGAAGTCATAAAGCAAGTAACTACTCAGGCAGGTTTACGGACTCTCAAGTTCAATCCTCTCTATTCACTATACTGCTTCTAGAAAACAGAACATCTCAACCAAAGTCTGTGTATTTGTTCTACGGACTTACAGATCTTTGAATAAATGATGAACAGGTCAAGAAATTACAGCAAGGAAATATACCGTTTAAATACCCTTCATGACTGGTCCTCTTTGAGAAGGTCATTCACGTGGATGAGCAGGTGGTTTTGAGAGGGATGCAAATGGGGTTTGAGGGAGAACAGGGATCAGCTCAGACCATCTGTATCAACCCTGGAAATCAATGTGTTGACAGATGTCACAGCCTGTTTTCCCTCATAACCAGTAACCTGAATGTCATGAAATATTTGCTGAGACAAGAAAATGAATTATACACAAAATTTAAGCTTATGTAAGGACTTTACTAGAAAAGAAAAAATACTGAAAAACTATAGATATTTGAAATCTTTATACCCCATATGATACATACTTAATAGTTCACACATTCTTACTGCAATATATATTTAAGTCTTGTTTACTGTATTTTTTCATCTTTCTCTAGCCCATTTTGAAAATAAAATCAAGTAATTCAATTTCCTGTTACACACACCACATATATTCACTTGTATTCTTTCTTTTCCCCCATGCTATCAAACAACAATCAGAGCCACAAGCTAAGATTGGTCCACATTTGAGGAACTTGATGAAAAGAATATATTTTGCTATTTCCAGAATAAAGGGAGATGGTTAAATTAGGAAGGTAACTACTTCAAAGAAAATATCTTATCCATAAAGAATGGTTGAAAGAATGTCTCCCATGGCAATAGAAATAAAAACAAAAATAAACAAATGGTACCTAATCAAACTTACAAGCTTTTGCACAGCAAAGAAAACCATTAAAAAAAAAAAAAGAAAAGAAAAGACAATCTATGGAATGAGAGAAAGTATTTGCAAATGATGTGACAGATAAGAGCTTAATCTCCAAAATATACAAACAGCTCATACAACTCAACAACAAAAAAATAAACAACCCAATCAAAAAATGGGCAGAAGACCTTAACAGACATTTCTCCAAAGAAGATACCGATGGCCAATAGGCACATGAAAAGATGCTCAACATCACTAATTATTAGAGAAATGCAAATCAAAACTACAATGAGGTACCACCACATCCCAGTCAGAATGGCCATCATTAAAAGTCTATAAATAACAAGTGCTGGAGAGGGTGTGGAGAAAAGGAAACCCTTCTACACTGTTGGTAGGAATGTAAATTGGTGCAGCCACTATGGAGAACAGTATGGAGGCTCATCAGAACACTAAAAATAGAATTACCGTATGAGCCAGCAATTCCACTCCTGGGAATATACCTGGACAAAACTATGATTCAAAAAGACACATGCATCCCTATGTTCACCGCAGTACTATAAACAACAGCCAAAACATGGAAGCAACCTAAATGTCCACTGACAGATGAATGGATAAAGAAGATGTGGTGCATGTATACAATGGAATACTACTCAGTCATAAAAAGAACAAAATAATGCCATTTGCAGAAACATGGATGCAACTAGAGATTATCATACTAAGTGAAGTAAGTCAGAAAGAGAATGACAAACACCATATGATATCACTTATGTGTGTAATCTAAAATATGGCACAAATGAACCTAACTACAAAACAGAAACAGACTTATAGACATAGAGAACAGACTTGTGGTTGCCAAGGGGGAGGGAGCGAGGGAGGGGGATGGACTGGGAGCTTTGGGTTGGTAGCTGCAAACTATTATATATAGAATGGATAAACAACAAGGCCCTAATGTATAGCACAGGGAACTATATTCAATATCCTGTGATAAACCATAATGGAAAAGAATATAAAAAAAGAATGTGTACGTGTGTGCAACTGAGTCACTTTGCTGTACAGCAGAGATTGGCACAGCATTGTAAATCAACTATACTTTAATAAAAGAAAAATTGAAAGAAAAAGAATCAATATCCAGCTGCTCCGACTTTTCCTACTGCCCATTTTCTTCTCACCACTCCCCTGGACTAGAGTGACAGTTATGGTAGGGATTGTAGGAGTGGAATTTTAAAGTTTAACAGAGTTAAGTAACTTTTTAGAAAGAGAGTTTGCCTGAACCATTTTGTTTATTCTTGTCTATAAATACTACTAATATAGTAAAGAATACGTAACCAAAAGAAACAGAAAGAATCTGACCAAAAAAGGATGTTAAGAATATATGGGGAATGAATCTATGGGAAGTGAGAGTAGTTACTTCCTAGAAATTATTAGTCACACAGAAGACTACCATGCCATTGTGAGCTCTTCTGGAGTGGTGAGTGTAAAGCAGAACCAAAAATAAACCCAACCCTTCTGAAAGTGAAAGAAAGCAAAATGAATCAATTCTTTACCCAGGGAAACTGAAAATTATTGTAACTGGACCCAAAAAAGTTCTATTAGGAAGAATCATTTAGTTTTATGAGCTCACAGATCCCACCTGAAATCCAAGGGACCTGATTATAAAACATGTAACGTAAGAACATCCTAAAGATAAGCTATAAACTCCAATAGTTTCTGTTTAACAAATTCTTTAGTAAACACAGGGCTACTGTAGTCAATAATAACTTCTGTCCAACCCCCACTCCTCCAACTGACTTGTTTCTTTAACATTAACTTTGAAATAAGTCAAAATCTTGTTAATGGCAGGGGCTGAGACTATCAAAGAGGGATACAGGCTGAAAAAGGAACAGTGAACAGTGAATCATGATCCAAATGCTTGAATATTTTCTTCCATTCCTATCCTTTGGAAAATGGAAAATCTCAGGAAAAGTGAGGATACATTTTTTAAGTAAAAATGTATCACAAGCTTATGCAGAAATTATATTAGCTTTCAAATGAATTGGAAATTAAAAACACTTAAATTTTTCTAAAATTTATTTTAAGATGATATGAGTGATGGTAAAAATATATGGCCAGGTTTTCTCCAAAAAAAAGGAGAACCAAAGAGCTCTTGTGTACTCCAGTTAAAGAGCAATCCTTTGTAACTTTTAAAAAACACAAAACACCTACTAAGTATCTAAGTAATGACATCACAGCAACTTGCTAAGTGATTAATAATAAAAGTCATACTTTAATGGTGTCTTAAATAATGTTTTATTTTAGCCAACAAAATGAAAAATTACAATAACATTTGTGTTTCAGAAATACGTAGTTTGGTTTTTAAATGAGTAAGCATTACATATATAATACATTACCTTTCATTTACACTACAGGAAAAGCTAATTAAAAAAACAACCACTCTACCATAATATATTTAAAAGCTGCCTCAAATGGCATATTATATTGAAAGTTTTAGAGTCACATCCACCACATTCCTTATGCATAACATTATGCTAATAACTATCCTTTCAACTTCAGAATTCCTGAGTTAATCAGTCACTTTGTGGTCCAGGTTAAAATTGCCCATTTTCTTGCCCACTTACCATGAACTACATGCTTATTTGAAGATTGGCTTTGCATGCATAGGACTCACAAAGTCTCTGTAACATATGCATATATAAATGGGTAAGACACCTCAATGTTAATTGCAGCACTATTTACAATAGCCAGCTCAAGGAAGCAATCTAAATGTCCATCGACAGATGAATGAATAAAGAAGATGTGGTACATATATACAGTGGAATATTACTCAGCCATAAAAAGCAATGAAATTGGGTGATTTGTAGAGACGTGGATGGACAGAGAGACTGTCATACAGAGTGAAGTAAGTCAGAAAGAGAAAAACAAATATCGTATATTAACACATATATGTGGAATCTAGAAAAATGGTACAGATGAACCGCTTTGCAAGGCAGATATAGAGACACAGATGTAGAGAACAAACATATGGACACAAAGGGGGGCAAGGGAGGGTGGTAGTGGTGGGATGAATTGGGAGATTGGGATTGACATATATACACTAATATGTATAAAATAGATAACTAAAAAGAACCTGTTGTACAAAAAATAAATAAATAGGGCTTCCCTGGTGGCACAGTGGTTAAGAATCCGCCTGACAATGCAGTGGACACGCATTCAAGCCCTGGTCCGGGAAGATCCCACATGCTGCGGAGCAACTAAGCCCGTGCACCACAACTACTGAGTCTGCGCTCTAGAGCCCGCGAGCCACAACTACTGAGCCCATGCACTACAACAACTGAAGCCCGCGCACCTAGAGCTCATGCTCCATGACGAGAGAAGACACCACATTAAGAAGCCCATGCACCGCAATGAAGAGTAGCCCCCACTAGCTGCAACTAGAGAAAACCTGTGAGCAGCAACGAAGACCCAACGCAGCCAAAAATAATACACAAATAAAATAAATATTTATTTAATAAATAAATACATAAATAATTTTTTTTTTAAATGGGTAAGAAGGGAGCACTAAGCCCATCAACACAAGCCCACAGTAGAGATGAGGGACAGTCCCTACAGAAGAGAGCTGCCCTGTTGAATACAAAGAGATATGGTGTCAGATTTAGGACCTGAGAGAACAGGCCTTCCTGAAAGATGATTGGTTTTAATATGTATCCTTTATTAAAAGTATATTATAAATATACTACTGTATAAAATTATAAGTTCAAAAGTATTATGATGGTAGAATTCACTTTTACACTCTTCACATATTGTGTGCAAATTATAAGAGTGCTTCTGATAATGCCCCTAAAGAATTACTGAGGAGAATTAAATAGAATAAACCCAAAAATCAAAGAAAATGCTTAAGCCAATGATCAAGCTATTTATTTTTCTCTATTCTGAAACAGTGTTGCTGTCTTGCAAAGATAAACTGCTCTTAGCATTTGTTCGGTCCTCATCTTAAGGGCATGGTAACTAAAGGTCATACTCCACTAATTAATCAATTGCAGACTCATTTAGGACTTCCAAAATAACTCTCCTAGGTTTCCAATCTTTCTTTCCACAGCAAAGAAGGCCAACTTTTAAATATAAACATAACTGTCTCTAAGTAATATTATTGCCTCATCTGTATGTTCATTTATTTCTGTGATAAGAATAATGCTGTGCAGTACATCAGCTATTAGTGATTGACTAAAGATGTTTGCCTTTTGAGGTTTTTTTTTAAAAAAAATTTTTTAGAAGGTTTTAACACAGTTTAAAAACAATAGTTTTGTAATCCTGTCTTTGTGTCTTTTTCTTCATCCCCAACCATGCAGATATTTTAAGATCAACTATCGGAAATCTTACAAATGCACATAGAAAGGGAAGAACAGATGAGTCATCTCTCCCTACACATATCCCTAAAAAAGTTCTAAGACCATGGCACACAGAAGGCAGAAGAATCAATCTAACAGTGAAGAGAACCAGTAGGCCTAAAGAGAATATCATTGAATGAGAACGGAGGGCGATGGGCACCAAGAGTTCTATATGATGCACAATAAAACATGGTTAACTTTCAGACATAATGTAATAGTGCTACAAAATGTTAGAAGAGGAAACAATAGTTCTATCACCATGAATCTTTTTTCATACTGTGGGAATATCTTGATAAAGCAAAATGCAAGGACCATTTGGGAATCCAGATTTTAAATCAACCTCTGCAAGTAACTCAAAATATGATCTTGATTAGCCATTTAATTTCTTTGGGTCACAGTTTTCCTAAATATATAATAAGGAACTGGACATAGATAATCTTTCAGATCATTTTCAATTCTAATACTCTATGACCTGTATGTTCAAATACTTGAGGAATGAAGTTTTTATTGCAATATTCTATCACAATACACATATCTATCTGATATATTCATACTAGTTATTTTGCACACAAGTAAACATGGCCTCAATTTTGAGATCCCTGAGGTCAGAGACCAACCACGAACCATGAGCATCTAGTACTGAGCAGGCTTTTAATAAATTGACACTGCATGAATAAAAGAGTGAGAGTAAAAGAAGATGGACATTAATAGTTCTGTGAATGAATGAATCACCTTTGTTAACTGTTCACATTTTAACAATCTGGATTTATCTTAATTATCAAGTAGATAGGGAAATTATACATGATAAAATTTGTGCTTCAAATCACATAGGATATGACCATTATTCAAAAATTAGTATTAAGAAATCTGAATGTCCACTGGAAAATAAAAAAGTATCACTTTTCCTTTCTTTCTCTACTCATTTCAGCAAAATACATTCCAGAAAGATCAAAAAATTCATTACAATCATTAAAACCTTAAATACTAGAGTAAGTTAGTAAATATTTTGTGTACTCTTTGGTGATAAAGGCCCCTCTAAACCTGTTCCACAACCATGAAAATATTTAACTAACATGATATATTTAACCACGATATACTTAACTATTTCAAGAAGTGGTAATGATGTATAGAAAAAGGTTACTATAAATAAGGTTTTAAAATGAAAAGTGGTTAACATAAATTGCAGCAATATCTTTTTGGATCCCTCTCCTAGAGTAATGGAAATAAAAACAAAAATAAACAAATGGGACCTAATTAAACTTAAAAGCTTTTGCACAGCTAAGGAAACCATAAAAAAAAAAAAAAACGAAAAGACAACCTACGGAATGGCAGAAAATATTTGCAAATGATGTGACAGACAAGGGCTTAATCTCCAAAATATACAAACAACTCATACAACTCAACAGCTAAAAAACAAGCTAATCAAAAAATGGGCAGAAGATCTAAATAGATATTTCTCCAAAGAATACATACAGATGGCCAAGAATCACATGAAAAAATGCTCAACATCACTAATCATTAGAGAAATGCAAATCAAAACTACGATGAGGTATCACCTCACACTGGTCAGAATGGCCATCAAAAAAATCTACAAACAACCAATGCTAGAGAGAGTGTGGAGAAAAGGGAACCCTCCTACGCTGTTGGTGGGAATGTAAATTGGTGCAGTAACTATGGAGAACAGTATGGAGGTTCCTTAAAAAACTAAAAATAGAACTACCATATGACCCAGCAATTCCACTCCTAGGCATATACCCAGAGAAAACCATAATTCGAAAAGATACATGCACCCCAATGTTCACTGCAGCACTATTTACAATAGCCAGGACATGGAAGCAACCTAAATGTCCATCAACAGAGGAATGGATAAAGGGGATACACACACACACACACACACACACTCACACATACATATGTATAAAATGGAATATTACTCAGCCATAAAAAAGAATGAAATAATGCAATTTGCAGCAACATGGATGGACCTGGAGACTATCACACTAAGTGAAGTAAGCCAGACAGAGAAAGATAAATATCGTATGATATCACTTATATGTGGAATCTAAAAAAAGAGATACAAATGAACTTATTTCTAAAGCAGAAAGAGGCTCACAGACATAGAAAACAAACTTATGGTTACCAAAGGGGAAAGGGGGTGGGGAGGGATAAATTAGGAGGTTGGGATTAACATAAACACACTACTATATGTAAAATAGATAATCAACAAGGACCTACTGTATAGTACAGGGAACTATACTCAATATTTTATAATAACCTATAAGGGAAGAGAATCAAACAATAACAATAATACTGAATATATATATACATAACTGAATTGCTGTGCTGTACACCTGAAACTAACACAATATTGTAAAGCATCTATACTTCAATAAAAAATAAATAAATAAATAAATTTTTTAAAAAAATTAAAAGTGGAAAATAAGTAGAGGAAAAATCTTGACAGGAAGGGTCTAATGCACAAAGAACTCTTGTAAATCAATAGGTTAAAACCCAACATACTAATAGAAAATTAGGCAAAGACACAAATAGTTATAAAAATTCTTGGCAATTAATTATAGTATAATCTCATTACCGTATCCAAAGAGTGGAACGAAAATAGGATTTATTGCTCCCACATCAGGCAGATAAAGATGACACCATCTACAAAATTCAGAATTATTAAATGTATGGAATAATCATACACAGTTGGTAGAATTATGTGGAAGACTCTGTAGTATGTTCAAACATAAACTTGACATTAGCCTTTGACTCAAAATCCCATTACTGAATCTTTTCTTAAGAAAGTAGTCTCACAATTGAAATACCCATCAAAGGGAACTGGATAGAAAATTATAGAAATATCCAAAGTACTATATGATCCCCATTTGTTCAGACTACAAAAATATATTCTATAGTTGTATATATGTTTAGGGGCATCTAGTAGTACTCAGTAAATATTTTTTAATTCACCACATTAAACATTTTTTATTCTGTCATGTTATAGTTAAGTACATTTTAATTATAGAAACTTTGAAAAATATGTAAAAGCATAAATGATAAAATGACCCAACCTCCATTCCACTGAGTAAAGATACTAACTTCGTGGGGGATAGTCTTCCAGTCTATTTCAAATAAAGTGTGTGTGCTTGTGTGTGTGTGTGTGTATTTCTGTAAACCACAATTACAATTAGCTGTATGTATAGTTCTGTGCCATTTTCCAATATAACATGTTTTACAAGTATAAATATATTTCAATGAACAATATGTAAGCATCCTTGTGTACATTTCTGATTATTTATTTAGGATAAAAACTGCTTTCCAAAGTTTAAAATTTTTTTTTCAAATTTTACTAAATTTTTCTTACCACTTGAAATTTTTTCAGATTAGTTTTGTTTTATAAAAACAAAATGCCTTCAAAATGAAAAAATAACACCAATTTTTCAATATTTTATGGGTTTTTGGTTTTGGTTATTGTATAAATATCATGGACATTAAAAAGGAATGATTTGAATTTTCAACTTACAGCCACTAAATCAAAACACTTATAAAAATAGAATTCTGAGGATATTATCTAGATCATTCTATCTATAAATATTCACTACCTCAGAATCTATATGAAAATGTTATCAACAGAGAAGGACTTTCTGAAGAAGATGCAGAATATAGTGTCCCTAGGTAAACAATAGCAATGTGAACACCAAGACGTAACAGTATTTCAAATAAACTACTTAATTTTAAATAATTCCACTTAAAGGCTAGTAGCTGGAAAAAGTAAATACAGTACTCAGAAATGTTTGAGTAGCTATAACTAGGCACTCTCAAAGTTACATATGACAATCATAATTCTGCCTTTTAGAGATTGCAATCCAGGTAACTATTAATTATTCTGAAATTGACATGGTAGGTTTATGACATAGAATCAGTGCAGTCCAATCTCCACATGATGCCAATGATGATATACCTGATGTTCAAAATGGAGATCATTGTCATAGAATGAAATGTACACTGAACTTAGAAGAATAGAATTTATTTAATAATTCTAAAATGATCTGTGGCTCCTTGAGCAGTTCTTATTTCTCCTCCAACTTTTAAAAAATGTATAAACTTACATAATTAGTATTATTATTATGAGGAAATGAGATATGTATATGCAGAAATGTATCATCAGTTGTAAAATCTTTAACAAATATAAAATATTTCAAAAGATCTTGAAATAGATAGCTGTTTCCTGAAATTTCAAACTGTGCTAAGTAAAATGTTAGCAAACTTTATTCTAATTTTTATTATTATGTGTTAAACACAATGCTAATCTAAATTTACTATTAAATGGATCATCCTATTTTCCAAGCAAATTTGGATGAATTGCATTTTATAAAGTTTTATATAAAGTAATTTGGTTCTTATTTACATTGTAGAAGGAAAGTTTGAATCACTTGTTATAAAAATTCATTAAGATCCCAGAAACAATCATAAAATTGATATAAGAATGTTAAAAATTAAAATATTGTTAGTTTCTGATAACAGAAGCATCAAAAATATTCAAGAAGTTCACTAGAAATCTGGAAATGAGAGCAATTTAAAGACATTAAATAGATGCTAAATAATACCTACCTTACAATCGAAACATTAATGTTTTTATATTTATACAACAAATGATGACTGTAACTTTGGCACATACAATTTCATGTGATCCTCTGATCAATCCAAGAAAGCAGATATTATTATACTCAGTTTAGTAGTGAAGAAATAAAGGCTTATGTTAAATGAGTAATATTTAGAGCTTATGTGAGAAAACATGAGTTGCCCATCCTTCTCTTCAGTCTAAGAGAACCTTTTAAGTGGACCTTGTGTAATCCCAGAAATGCGTGTATCCGGCTAAGAGGCAACATCTTCCAGACTAGTTGGGCCATGTCACTAAATTACAGCTAAAGAAATGTAATGAGTATTTGGAAAGTATCTTCAGGAAACCTCATCTAAAGGGGCATAGATAGCTATCACATCCCTTTTTCTTTTTTCCTTTTTCCGTTTCTTCCTGCTTTCTGCTTCCAATCTGACTATGACAGCCAGAGCTTCAGTACTATCTTGAATCAGGATCAGATCTTGAGAGTCTCATGCCATGGATAATGAAGCAGAAAGCTGAATGCTAATGAAATTATGAAGCCACCTTACCAGATGAGGACAGCAACTTTCCAGACATCTTTATAACAGAGAAAAAAATCAACTTGTGTTTTGTATATCTTATTAGTGACTCTTCTACTAGCAGTTAAATGTGAGAGATCAAACTCATTATATACAAACCTCCCTCTGCCCTAAGTCTTTTACCCATATTGTCTCATTTACTCCTTCCTACAATGTTCTTTTACAGCTGTGGAAACTGAGGCTTAACAAGGTTAAGTAACAAGCTTAAGATCATATTTATAAATAAATGGCATAAATAAGGGTTGAGTCCAGATCTTCTCTTAATCAAAAATGAACTTTTCTATAATGCCACCCTACCCTTTATACACGCATATAGAGACCTTACGTGTAATCATGTATTTCATGAATACTGTTTTTTCCTACATATGTTCTCCCTGATGGATCATCCATGTTCTCTCACCCTTCACCCCCTCACTTGGTGATATGAAAAACATCGTTAAGTCTTAGCTCTGAGATAATGGGAGCAAGTCCCAGTGGTAATCTCTCTAATCTTCCAGAAAATGATTCAACTGCTATTTTCCATTGATTCTCTTTTTTTTTTTTTCCTTGAAAGCAGACTTTTGCAATAAAAATTCTCCCTCTTGTCAACAAATCCTCTTAGCATCACATAATCATCTTTTCATGAAAAAGTAGCTAGGGGAACACTGCTAGCAATTTCTACATGCTCCAGGACTCAAATTACTAGCAAAGCTTGTGGCAATTCTGAACTAGAGGAAACTAAAAGTGTGTAGACATTGGACTGTCAAATACATCTCTGCCTCAGGTTTAGTTATTTTTCTATGAGATGTCTGCCTATCCACTGAGATGTTATAGTCATGCATTCTTAAGGTGACAGCATAATATGCTCTTCCTATTCAGTGCATTCAGTTTGCCTAAGTTTAAAGGCAATAGCATAAAGCATCAAAAATCGCCATCTTCAAATTAATAATATTGATAGCCCATTATGTTTTTATTATTTAAACATAAGCCAAAACATACAATTAGCTCACTAAAACAAAAGCAATTTTACCTATTTCCTAAAAATCTTTTATAATTTGAATTCAAATTAACCATTATTCTGAAGCCACTCAAATTCCTTTAAATGAGATTTATTTAAATAACCCTGTGAGAAAAATATGTAAGTATTTCTGCATCCGCAACTGGTTATTACTTTCATAATCAATTTCACAGTCTCATTTTGTTGTCCTGAATCCTGAGTTCCTACAAGAGTTCCCTAGTTCAGGGACTTCCCTGGTGGTGCAGTGGTTAAGAATCCACCTGCCAGTGCAGGGCACACGGGTTCCATTCCGGTCCAGGAAGATCCCACATGCCATGGAGCAACTAAGCCCATGCACCACAACTACTGAGCCTGCGCTCTAGAGCCCGTGAACCACAACTACTGAGCCCACGTGCCACAACTACTGAAGCCTGTACACCTCGAGCCCGTGCTCTGCAACAAGAGAATCCACCACAATGAGAAGCCCCCACACCACAACGAAGAGTAGCCCCTGCTCACTGCGACTAGAGAAAGCCTGCGAGCAGCAACGAAGACCCAACGCAGCCAAAGATAAATAAAAGTAAGTAAATCTATTAAAAAATTTATTAAAAAAAAGAGTTCCCTAGTTCAGCTTTGTTTGGTTCATTCTTTAAATTGCTCTGATGAAAATATAAAACTGCCTTCCTTAGGCCAGAGATTCCTAAATTTGTTCTGTTCATAATGTTCTTAATAATTTTTTTTCATACTCTTCTAGGCCAAAAGAAATACTGACGAGTTTTATTTATTAAGTGGTTAGGTCTAAAATCCTGAAGAAGTATTCATGTCATATTAATTTAATAGCCATTTGAAAAAAATACACAGAAATCCAAAGTAGTTCATGCAACATCCAATGGATGTTGCTGTGTTTTTTAAATATTTTGCAGCACCCCTGCACATTGACTACAGCACCTGGGGTGACTTGCCCACATTTTGGTATCCGTAGTTTTAGGCACTGTTAATATTGTATTTAGTTTGTCTGTAAGAATTGCAAGGGCAGGGACTGGACTCAATGTTTTCATTCCCAGAGCCTTACACAATGTCTGGCACATACAGGGCCTCAATTAGTATTTGTCAAATGAAAGCGGATGAATTTGGATGAATGACCAAGGGGATTAATGTTGACTTAATTTAAATGATTTTCTGTGGATGGAGTACTTTGTAATACAGTGTGGTGATGCAGCACGGTGATGGAGAATACAGGCTCTATCACTTTTTCACTATATGATTGTGTTTCTCTCATTTATAAAATGGGGATAATAATAATACCTATTTCATAGGACTCATAAGAGAATTAAATTAGAAATACACATAATTCACCAAGTCTAGTACCCAGTACACACTAAGTATTCGGTAAATATTGTTGTTATTATTTTGCTAGTTTATGTTTTATAGCATAGATGGGAAGACACTCAACTCTGGATATGGTGGGAATAAATAAGAGAATAACATCTGAAAACATTAAGAAGACAATCAGGGTAATAATTATTTTTAAAAAGTGAGCTGTAGTTACAAACAGAATAAGAAAGCACAGTTACCATTTGCTTAGAAAACACATTCAAAGAACAGGCTCTGCGTGGCCAGACCCAGAAAGCTGCAGTATGACTGAAATTTGCCATCTGCCAAAAGTGAGACAACTCAAATCCCTTCATTTCACAGCTTGAAATTGAAGACCAAAAGCATCTCTTATTTCTAATCAGATTCCTAATTACAGCAACACAGGCTAGCACCCCTGTTGTATAAGGGGCTGCCAGTATTTCCATTATCAGTTCCCATTTTCAGGGCTTATTACAAAAGCACAAGCTCCAGGGAGATTGTTGGCATAGAGGATCTCAGCATGGAAGAGAACATGTTTTACAAAATTTGGCATCAACTTTTCAACTGTAAATATAAAGAGATAGAAAGGCAACAATGAAAAGTCAAGAACACCCAGGATGTTGGGATTGGAAAGTGTGTTCAAGCTAATTTCAAATGTAATGTATAAATGAAAATCCGGCTCAGACCATTTAAAGAGAAAATACATATTTGAATTTAAACAATATCACCAAACATCTGTAACAAGACAGTAGAAGCAATATGATCTACCCATCTGAGTCCCATTAGTAAATACTGGCATAAATCTAATTTCAATATCTATGAGGGATTGCTTCTGCTTCACTCTTGGCCAGAGTGTTAAAAAAGGTAACATTTGTTTTTGTTTTGAACCATCTCTGCATTAATTTTTTTTAAGAATTAGACTCAACCACCATTATTTATTTGTAAGCTTTCTGTCATATGCATTGGATGGTTAATGTACCTATTTTAGTTTCTTAAATATCCTTTTCTTTGACATTGGTTTTACTAACAGTTGTTAGCTTTTAAAACTGTTGTTAGTACTAGAAGCTGTTACAGTTACTTAAGCTAATGTGTACTTTTCTTTTAACAGTTGTTCTTATAACTAAAATAATCCTTATAAGAACTAAGTCTTAATGTAGATGGGACCAGATAAGACATTTTTTGACAAATTATATTGAAGACATTCAAGGTGCTTTTGAGCTTATTTTGTTGTGATCACCAAATAAAGTAGAAGCTATAAAGAATAGTTCAAAAGTTTTGCCTCAGAAAAAGGAGAGACATCACTCTTCTTTAGCCTATAACACTGCAGAACCTTTCATGTGTTTCTTGATTCTTTTCAGTAGATCAACCCAAGGTTGAGTCCTGAGCTGTGTAGGTTCATGTAGTCCTTAGGGCAGGAAATAACTGCTTTAACTCAAAAGACCTTCCTTCTAGGTACTGCTGTGTTACAGTAAACAAAAACCTTATTTATGTCTGGGATACCTAATTAAGCAGAGTGAATAAAAAAATTTTAAAGCCCCAGTGGATGGAGATCATGGAGAGTTGACAGAATTTAATACTTTGATACTTACCTCATACTTTTTGGCCACAAGTACAGCGTCACTGAATTTATGAGAATCTTTATTCAGCCTTCTAGCTAAGAAATGTAGCAATTTACTAAAAGTGGACGAGCAATTTATGGAACAAATTGTAAAATGGATAATGAAAGCACAGAATTACGGAGCAGTACTGACCTGGGGAAATCATTTTGTATATACCTATCCATGTTGAGTTACTACCTAGTACATTCTTAAAAGTCATCCAGAAAGAAACAGTTAAAACCTCTTAGATAGCCAGTTCTGGATTCAATGCTATTAAGAATTTCTTCTTTGTGTCTAAACCAGTTTCTTTCTTCTACATGTAAGATATTTTTCTCTTCTCTTAACCTCAGTGAAGATGGAGTATAGCTAGTTATGATCCTTTTTAGAGGACAAGTTCATGTATCATATATTCCCCTTTTAGAGATTGTATAAACTAGATGCAGACTAGAAAGTATATAAGCAGAGTTATACTCATTGATTTTTTAAATTGTATCAAAAAGAAGATAGGTCAACTCCCCACCATTTATAAATTATCCTTGGCAAATCAGCCCTGATTCTTACACCTGCTAAACTAGTAGTTTTTTATGTAGAACTAAAAATGCCTGTTTCATTTAACCCTTCAAGGAAGGGTTATCTATGATAGATACTAGTATCTATAATAGAAGAACTACTCTGTAGATGTAGGTCTAATTAATAATGTCAGGATGATCTCTTTTGGATGCTGATCAATTCCATTATTTACATACAGTTTGTTTTTATTATTACCCAAAATTGGATTGACGGGTCAAATCAATGCTGTGCACGTAAAAATCCTTTCCAGTAAAGAAGCATTTTTACTATCATACACTGTCTTACATTAAATTATACAGTTTATCTACAAATGTCCAAGTTTTTCTACCCCCATATAAAACTATAATTAAAAAGAGAACCGTAATGAGAATCCAATGACTAAATTTATGATTTATCTTTTCTTTAGTGTTTTTCTTAAGGTACACAAATAGCACAGAGCTTGGCCCCAAGACATATTTTTAAAATGCTAAGTGAATTATTTCTGTAAGTATGCAAAAATATTCTGAGTTAGATAAGAAAATGTGGACAGAATTCTGTCAATCAAATTCACTCTCTCAATGAGCTAAAATAATAATTGACTAAAAGCCCTTCCCACTAGATTTACTGATTTAAGGCAGAAACAATCTTATTCATTTTTGTATTACTGGGTCTTTGCAGAGTACCTGGTACCCCCAAAAAGTTGAATGACTAAGTTAAATTAAAAATTTCAAATTTTATCAGTTTAATCACTTACTTAACCTTGACATGCATGCTTACTATTTTTCACACTGAGTATTAATATTGAATGAGTAGTAAAACTACATCATCGGTGTATATAAGTATATAAATTAAACATATAAAAATCTAAATGTGTGTATATTGAAATTTTAAGTTTCTATACAAGTAATCAAAAATACAAAGACACCAAAAATAGAAATCAGCTATTTTTCTATTATGGAGAACATCTAACTGTTGCTGGGATCCACTTTTCCATCCTAGGAGCAGCTGGCACATTCTGCAGAGGCTTTGTTACTGGGAGGCTTACCAGTATCACTTTTTTGGCAGTCCCCAGAACTGTAGGTATATGGTGGATAAGAAACTCACGTGATTTTGCCATCAGATTTAACCCCTAACCAGTGTGTCCTCGGGATACTAACACAGAGAGGACATAGTTTTCTATTTCATTGGAAGTATATACATACCTCTTGGTACCAGAAATTGCAATTTCCAGCTTAAATTCAGAATGACTCTGAATGAATGGTCCCAGAACACCAGAGAAATACTCTGAGATGATGTATTATCAGTCAGCCATCATTCAGGGCCTCTTCAAAAAATGCACCTTGCTGTTTCCAATTAAATAACAATAAGGTACAACGTTATAAAAGTCTTTGCCCTACTTCCAACTTCACTTTAAAGCACCCTATATTTATATGTTCTGTTACTTTCTTAAGTGTAATCTGAAGTACTTGGGTAAATTCCTTGCAGTGTTAAAATTAATGATCATTTTATATTTCCCACCTGATTTATTATACCTTTGACAAAACATACACTTGCAACATCAAGTACTGTGTTATACACCCTACGGGCACTTCATAAATACCCTGAGATTCACATCTGGGTACAGGAGGTCAAATTAGGTCCTCTTTGTGTGGGAACTAGTTCTTTTGTATGCATATGTAATTTACAGGATGTTATTACACAATTGATTTAAGTACCACATAAATGGTTGAGATTTATTTCTGTGCTTTGGGGTTAAAGTTCCACAGAACACTTTCAATGTATTGTGCAAAATTTTAGTTTCATTGTTCTAGATCCTTTTGATAAGGTTCAGAGCTATAATTTGACTTAATAAAATAAAAATTATGGATCTGTTTTCACAGTTATTTAGAAAATTTTAAGTGTCTCATACATATTAGGTATTTCTCTCAGTTTAAAATGTATATTTAAGATCCTAGCACAGATCCCAAATGTTGTTAACAGTAGGAGAGAAAGAAAGATAGAGATTGAGATGGAGGACAAGAGGCAATAGGAGTAGAGAGGAGAGGGAGAAACATCATACACAGAAATCAGTTATACTAAGCAAAAGCTTTGCTAATAGAATCAGTGATATAGGTCTCTAAGAAAAGCAAACACGATTCTCCTGCAATTTTTTCTTGGGCTCATAGGAAGATTAAAAATCTTCCTTAATTCCCCAAAAGACATTTCTCGAATCCTTTCAGTCATGATCTACTTCTTTTGGACTGTTTCCTGCTTTCCCTGACTCTTTCAATCTATTTTTGTTAACAGAAGTAGTAGAGGGAGAAAAATCATCTCTATCCATATCTGGCACAACTAACATTTCAAAGTGAACCACAGGCAGAAAAGCTGGGGGCAGAAAGATTTGTGGGATACTGTCTAAACCATCACTAGAAGATGGCTTTCTAATAACTGATAGAAGGGCAGGTCAGACCCAGTTCCCAATTTCTCTCAAAAGGAAGGGTACACATTTTATTCTTCAAAGTCACCTAATAGCTTCTTCCCAACTAATGTACAGCTGGACCTGTGGGCAAGCCTCTTCTGGATCTACTTTCTGATTCATCAAAACCCTTTTTTTCTCCTACAAAAATAAAGTAATTTTCCTTGCCTTAGGGAAACCTTGCCTGAAGAATGGCCTACAGCAGGAAATAGTCACCTGTCTGAGGTAAATGCACTATTATAGAGCACTAAGTCATTTTTAAGATTACTGCTTTTAAATCTCTAATTGTTAGCTATGTAGTTTGAAGAGTTAATGAATTCCATACCGGAGAACAGTCTATTAGACCCTAAAATGTCCCCAATCCAGTTGAATAAAATTCTTGCTCGTCTTTAGAACATTAACGCAAAGAGTTTATATACTCTAGGACAAAGATAACAATGCATTAATGATTCTTCATATACAACTGAAAACGTACTTCATCCTACGCTAGAGATCTAAAAGCTTTGGGGACAGAAGCAAAATTTAATTTCCAAAACTATATACTCACTATTATCTGCAAAAAAAAATGTGTTCGGAAACCATACCAAAATTTTCTTATTTCACTGAAGTGCTGTAAGGCATGATATATCCAATGACGCATTATAAGAGGTTGTTATATAACATTATATATTATAAGGGCTTAGATTAACTTTTTTGAAAAAAGGGAATACTACAAAGAATATGAATATGTCATTCCTACATGCAGCTTCTTTTAAGAATTCAATTAGTTAAGAATTCAATGCCTAAACTTCTATCAAAATTAATGTTCAACCTTCTAAATACATCTGTCCTTATTTGTCCTCTTCAAAGACTTACTCCATCATTGATAATGCCCAGGGATGACAGGTAGAATGTAAAAGCTGCCTACAAATAGAGCACCAAGGCTTTCATTGGCTTTTCAAATCAAGTTCAAAGATATATGTTGACAAAAGTGGTCTTTGTAGCACCTACAGAAGGATTATCACACTTATACCTTCCTGTGGAGGAGAAACTAAAGAAACACAAGAGTTTAATAAAATGCATAAATGTAATAAGAAATAGCTTAAAGAAATTACCATTCATTTAAAGGAGAAAACAATCCAAAGTTATATCTTCCCCATATATTGGAAACAATCAGGTATCAGTATCTCCAATGACATGATTTTGCTTAAGAAATTGAAGAATACTTATCTACTTTCTTTTAAATTTACTTAAACATATTAAGGACTGTGAAGCTTTCATTAATGCACATGTTCTTCAATGTAGACATAATTAGAGACATACCCTTCTCATGTTTATGTCTTTTGCATCAAGAGCCTATGAATAATGTGTTGTGAAAAAACCATCAATCACTTTACCATCTAGAAAGTCAGTTTTTTATCCTATTTAGGGACATATCTGCAGCCTAATTTAGAGTAAATAACTGCTAAAAAAAAAAAAAAAACCTGTTATGAAACAAATGATGCCTTGCCACTTGTAGCCACTCTACTAAAACTATGAGATCTACTACCTGCCGATGAGTGAAAGCACTCTGTCGAGCTATCCACAACTGGAGAGGATTAGCTTACAACTGTTGCCACTATCAGCAAAACAGCAAGAAGCAGACAGTTCATTTTATAGAAACTTAATAGAGTATATGGCTCTAGCTGTTTAATACAAGCACTGTCAAGGCATCTAAGCAAAAAGTCTCAGCTGTCACTACTGACAAGCTGAGTAGAATTATTTGTCACAGTAGACTAGATAAAGTGCCATTAGAATGGAGCATGGTGCTGCTACCATACATCTCCATATTGTAGCCAGAGACAACATGCTTTTGATTGCCACAGACACATGACAATGGCATGTTCTCAAAAGACTTTCATCACATAATAGAAATGAGAGTTTAACATTCCACCCTCAGCATTTCAAAAGTGACAGCAGCCCATGAAGGCTTGACAATATCTTCATAAGTATATACATTTGCTTAACAATCTGTATATTTATTTTATATTTATATGGAGAAATTACCCACACATAAATACACACACACATATAACCTAGCAATATCTGTGAGTCAAATTCTCTTTGGTTAACTTCTTCTATGCAAATCTAAGAGCTTTTGATTTTACTATTAAGAACGTACATACAGGTTACTACTGAAAAACCTGATAAACACAAAAAATTATTTATCATGAACAAATTATATATTCTCAATATAGTCTTTATCAGGATACTGAAAGTATATATATTTGCCTAACTGACAAGAAAAATCAAAGTATCACTTAATCTAAATTTCTGATGCCAAGATAAATTGTAGTTTCTTTGGCTATGCAGAAATCCAACAGTTTCACTTAAAAATTAAGACTGGCATATATAATTTAGCACAGCCCTAATTAAGCAAAAATTTTCACAGAAATGTAGTTTCAGAGGGAGAAAATGGAAATAAAAACCTCTAATTACTTAAAAATTGGTTCAAAGAATGAAAACAAATAATGCACTTAAATCTAGTTTCACTAAATCGAAGTACATGACTAGGTATTTTAAAAATAGGGAATTGTAACTAATTTCTACTTAAATATCCTTCTATGTTTCTTGTAATTTTTGAAGATTTTTAATCTGAATAATATTAACAAATGGCTACTTATAAAATTAGACAAGTAACTTTTTCAGGATAAAATACAAACCATTATTTTCACTTTTAGTCATTTATTCACTTATTCAACATACTTACTGAAAGCTAAGTGATAAATATTTAGCTATTGGGGATTAATTTGAGGAATAAAGAGAATGAGATATGAATCATTTTCTCGAAGAGCTTATAATATAGAGATGAGATATGCACACAAATAACTATAATCTAGGAGAGAGAGTGCCACGAGAGGAAAACTTAAATTAAGACAGCTCAAAGCCAGGAGAGATCAATTCTGTCCAGAAAATGAGCAGCAGTGGAAAAGGGGATTCCCCACCATGGCATTCAATGGGGAACTCTTACAAGTCCTAAAGTTAAAATAAGTGAGTGAATATCTCACATTACAAAACCAGAACACATTAATTGCAATAACAATGATGATCCCAAAGACTTCTCCTAGTGAGTCCCTTTTATCCCATTTATTGAGAACTAGAAAAGATACAAATACTAAGCCAAGGAAGGATAAGATCAGATTTGCATTTTAAATGGCTCACTCTGCTGCAGGGTGGAGACGGCAATGAGAGAGAAAAAGATACTATATAGAACTCATTAGAAGGTACAGAGAAAAGAATTAACATAACAGCCTGAGACTGCAATCCTTACAAAGTTCTACACAAGGTTGGCCCTTGGCTGGCATCTGGGAACTTCGATTTCAGGAGGGTTCCCAGCATTCCCTGATAAGAACATGTAACTGTGTCTAAACTGTACAAGCAATAAAAGTTCATGCTGAACACCTGATTTCCTTCTGGGTGACTAGAATCTTGGTATGTGTCAGGCAGAGAGTGTGTATGTAGTCAATCTCCAATAAAACCCTGGACACCGGTTCTCCAATGAGCTTCCCTAGTAGACAACATTTCACCCATGTTGTCACAAATCATTGCTGGAGGACATATATACACATGTCCTATGTGACTCCACTGGGAGAAGATCCTTGGAATCTTGTGCTTGGTCTCCTCCAGGCTCTACTCAATGTGCCTCTTGCCTTTATTGATTTAGTTTGATATCCTTTCACTGTAATAAATCATGGCCATGAATACAACTACTTGCTGAGGCCTGCAAATCCTCCTAGAGAAACATCAAACTTGGTGATGGTCTTGGGGACCATGACACAGAAGGCCTTCATCTTCTCAAAGATGAAGGAGGTCTGAACTAGTGCAATCATAAAAGGGATGAGAGGCCAATAAAAGTAAGTGGTTAAAAGTAGGGGCATCTGGTTCAAACAGACTTAGATGCAAATTTCAGCTGATTAACCATGGGCAAGTCATGTTCTTATGGGACATTTAATAGATGTCTAGCACACAGTTGGATATCTTAATTTGAAGATAGTCATGAAATCTACAAGAGAAAAGCATCTTTGCGGTCAGACAATATAAGCATTAAAACCATGACAAGAGATAAGTTCACCTAGACACAATGCCATTAGTGAGAAGAAGAATAGGTCCAGGTGTAAATCACAGGCCAAATTAACATTTAGGGGCAGGAAGTAAAAGAGGAGCCCAAGGTGGAGTTAAAGCAATGATTCTTAAAGTGTGGGTCCTGGGCCAGCAGGATCAGCACCACCTGGAAATTTGTTAGAAATACAAATTTTCATTCTCTACCCATGACCTAAAGAAGACGAGAATCGGGGTCCAGTAATCCGTGTTTTAACAAATACTCCAGGTGATTCTAATGCATGCTAAAGTTTCAAAACCACTGAAATAGTGGGTAAAAATCTAGTGAGTAAGTCAGAGTCTAGATATATGGTCATAAGCCTGCAAAGAACCAGGCCAATGATGTGCACAGAAGTGAATGAGAGAAGATTGTCAAGGAGGGATGGATTGGCAATGTCGGTGGCTACAGAGAAGTCCAGCAAGATAAGGGCTTTGATGTGCCCATTGCATTTGGCAACATAGCTTTACCAAAAACAGTTTCACTAAAGTGTAGGGCAGAAGTCTAATGGCAAAAGTGAGGACCAAAGAATGTAAGGGGAAGAAGTAAAGACACAGAAAGCTTACTACTCTTTCAAGAATTTTAAGTATAAAGGACCAGGAGTCATGTCAGTTTTTTTGTTATTTGATATTGTTTTTGTCATTTTTTAAGGTGGGAGAGACTTGACCAAGGCAACAAAGAGAAAGAAGTTGACAATGCATAGAGGAAAGAAAGGGGACAACCAGTAGAGCAAAGTAAAGGACAAAAAGAGAGAGAGAGAATATGCAGGAAAGTGAGGTGGAGAGAAGGATTAATAGGAAGTGCTTGGGAGTTCAGTTTAAAGTGTAAACCACTCATTTGCAGTATAATCATTTTTTCCCAAGTGGCATGATTTTCCTTCCATCTTGTTCATCTGGACAGATATAAAGCATAGAGATTGAATTGTAATAATCTTCTATGCATTCCTGGTACCTAATACAGGAGATATACAATAAATGTTTCATAAAAGAGGGCTTCCCTGGTGGCGCAGTGGCTGAGAGTCTGCCTGCCAGTGCAGGGGACACGGGTTCGAGCCCTGGTCCGGGAAGATCCCACATGCCGCGGAGCAACTGGGCCCGTGAGCCACAACTACTGAGCCTGTGCGTCTGGAGCCTGTGCTCTGCAACGGGAGAGGCCGCGATAGTGAGAGGCCCGCGCACCGCAATGAAGAGTGGCCCCCGCTCACTGAAACTGGAGAAAGCTGTTGCACAGAAACGAAGACCCAACACAGCCAAAAATAAATAAATAAATTTATTAAAAAAAAATGTTTCATAAAAGAAAAATTTGTTAAGAGGGCAGATTTCATGTTGTATCCTTTAAAGTAAAATATATGAAGTAATGATGTAACAATTCCACTTTCAGAGAGCAAGAGAGGAAAGGGGGACAAGAAGAGGAGAGGAAAATGCAGGAGAGAAAAAAACTGTTAGATGTAAGGTTTGTGCTGGAACAGCTCTTTCCAGCTCACAGAAGCTGAATGAGCACATCTCTTCTCCACTCTGCACTCAATGATGGAATTGTGGTAGCTTGAGATCAGCCATTGTGGGTGTATTTACACCACAGAAATAGGCAAACATAGGGTTTGCTTTTCTAGAGAGCTGGTTGTTAAATATTAACAGCACACCACTGGAAAATGCTAAGAGGTGGCAGAACAATGAAGCAAGGGGCTGGGCATTTAATGTTTACTTAGTCTGGACTCCATCAGCAAAGCTATGAGAAACATACCTGACATCCGTACTAGGCACCTAAAAGCTAGGTCTTGGAAAGTTAAATGATATCATAGCTCATAAGTGGCATAGGGATTTAAACTCAGATCTATCAACTCTAAAACTTATTCTTATGTTTTCCATGCTGCCTTGTCATTAAGATCATCTGGATCTCTAGTTAAAACACATATACTCCTGTGTCCCACTTCAGGCCTACTAAATAAGAATCTCTAAGGGAAGGACTTGGAAATCTATATGACCTATGTGACTGTTATTAGCAGGCAAATCTGGAAAGCAGTGCACTATATCACACTGTCTCTGCAGTCCCTTCTTTGGTTTACTAGTTTGGGTTACTAGTGTAAGAGCAGTCAGAGCCACAGTCCAAGCCAGGAATAAAAACTGGGCACTAGATACTACTGTATGTTGTAGTCCTCAGTAACATGAAATATGTAAAGAATAAGAAGGAAGAATAGTCTGTAGAGGTCAGAGTGAAGGTGCCTAGACTTGGGATCATTCTCAGTATGACCCTCTGATCAGAGATGATTAGGCTTTGTGAATCCTCTGAACAATGTCCATGAAATGATTTCCATTTTGCCGTGGAGAAAAAGAAGGTTCAGGGGAGGTAAGAAACCTACTTGGAATTGCATTAAAGGTAAGTAGTAAGGACAGAATTTAAACACCTGGATGGTCCCATGTTCCAACCACTTCATTGGGTGGCCTTTACATCCTTTGATGGATTAAAGCTTTAGGAAACAAATTGCAGCACTGGCAATGATTATGTCAAAGCATCATCTTTGGCACAGATAGTCAAACTGATAAGGTCTTTTTTCTCCCCTTAAATTACACTCTCAAGTAGCCGACTAAATAAAGAAGAAAAATCCTCAGTCAGTCTTATTAGTTATTTGCAATCAAAAATAAGTGAACCACTAAATTTAGACATCCATAGTCATGTAAATATCACAGAAAAATCAAGAAATCTATAAACTACTTCAGAAACTACAACAGCAATGTGCATGTAACATAATAGAGCTCCCAGAACTCTGCCAGCATCTGGCAGTAATTTTCATTATGCATCAGTATTAGTCTCAATTACTCCTCACCCATCACAACTCTTCAGGGTTCTGACATGTTGCACATGATGGGCATCTTAACTGGAGCTCTGTCCTCCATCATGCCAGAAAGCTGAGGAGCAGGCATAAAAGTCCATAAACAAGAAAATGAACGGCTCCAAGATAAGCCTATACCAAAGATTTCTGATTCATGAGTTTGAGTGGATAAACCACAGCCTGAGGCTAAAATCTTTAACTTACTTTTCTAAATAAAAATCCAGCATTTCTTACTACCTAAAAATCAGCTTTCCCCTTTTTTGGGAAAGCAACTGGTTAAGAGTGTTGGCTCTAGAGTCAGACTGTGTGGGTCTGAATTCCAGGTCTGTCACTTAATAGCTGTGTACCCTTAAGCAAGAATACAAAATCTCTTCGTGCCTCAATTTCCCCATCTGCAAAATAAGGGTATTAATAGCAGTACCTTCCTCAGAAGTAAAGATTGGAATAGGTAAAAAGTCACAAAACATTTAGAATAGTGTCTGACATGTACTAACCCGAAAGAAAAACTTTTCTAATAATTATTCTATTAATCTTTCAAACCAATTGTCCCTGAGCCTAACTATGCCATATATGAATTAGAGAGATTATGCTGATAGTAAGATAATTTACTTATCAATTAAAATAATTCATTAGGAAGGTTAATGGGAAGTAGGTCTCTGGCATATACTAAGTTATCTCACAAGATCTAAGAAAGGTATATGACTATTCATATTGCCCTACATAAGAATTTGAAAAACCTATATTACAGTGAGTCTGAGTTATCTTGCTAGCCTGCCCACTAATTTTCTCACTTGGTTAGTGGAGGAAGGGGAACTGATAGCTGGGAAAGCTGAAAAAATCCATCCCCCCCACCCCCATTCTCTAGGTCTCTCTCACACACACACACACACACACACAAGTCACACACATAGCAAGTAGAGTCACACTCAAGCACATCAAATTCAAATATTTTGCTAAACAAAAAATGGTCATAATAGATCCTACAAGGAGAATTTAGACTCAACTTTCAGGGTTTATAAAAACTGTTTTAGGGGCATTGTTATCTAGAAAAATAATGGAAACAAGAGAATTTACCAGAGGCAAAGATCTCTGTTAGTGAGGAGCCAAGTTAGAAAACTTTGCAGCTCTACAATGATTTCTTCATATGTTGCACTTTCAAACATTCTCTCTAGATGAGATCAAGTAAATGTATTCACTTTAAATATCTGATTAATCACCAAAAGATGAGAAAGGCTCTAAGAGAAGTTCCCTTGATATCAAAATTATGTAGATCATTCCTGAGCACTGATCCCAATCTTTGCCCAACTACTGATTCTAATTACTTTCTCAGGTATTGCTCTCCAAGGATGGCCTAAAAATACAGCCTACTACCCTACTTTTTAAAAAGAAATACTCCATTCCAAAATGAAAACTCCATTAGTCTGTAAGACATATTATAAATCTCCAGGTCAGCTTTCTTCATAATAAATTGATAAATAACATCTCTCAATCAGGCAATTTTGATAATGAAGATTTGGACATGACTCACTATTATACCTATTTTATACTGAAAACTCATTTTTTAAAAATCAAACTCACACAGGTATCTCTCTCTTCTTAAGAGTATTATTAAAGCAGCAGTAAAATGTTTACAATGATTTCAGCCAAGAGAATACAAATTTTAGATGTTGAAAAGTACACGGACTTAAGTCTGATCAGGTATTTTGGCCAAGAGAAACAAAACAGAAACAAAAACAGCAAAAAACAAAAATGCAAAATATCAAAACTCATAAACCAGCTAACCAGCTAAAGAAACAAAAAACTAGAAAAGTAATATTTGGGGAGATTGGTTCAAGATGGTGGAGTAGAAGGACATGCTCTCACTAACTCTTGCGAGAGCACCAGAATCACAACTGACTGCTGAACAGTCATCAAGAGGAAGACACTGGAACTCACCAAAAAAGATACCCCACATCCAAAGACAAAGGAGAAATCACAATGAGACAGTAGGAGGGGCGCAATCACAATAAAATCAAATCGCATAACTGCTGGGTGGGTGACTCACAAACTGGAGAACACTTAAACCACAGAAGTCCACCCACTGGAGTGAAGGTTCTGAGCCCCACGTCAGGCTTCCCAAACTGGGGGTCCAGCAATGGGAGGAGGAATTCCTAGAGAATCAGACTTTGAAGGCTAGCAGGATTTGACTGCAGGACTTCAACAGGACTGGAGGAAACAGAGACTCCACTCTTGGAGGGCACACACAAAGTAGTGTGCACATCGGGACCCAGGGGAAGGACCAGTGACCCAACAGGAGACTGAACCAGACCTACCTGCTAGTGTTGGAGGATCTCCTGAAGAGGCGTGGGGTGGCTGTGTCTCACCATGAAGACAAGGACACTGGCAGCAGAAGCTTTGTGAAGTACTCCTTGGAGTGAGGCCTCCCAGAGTCCACCATTAACCCCACCAAAGAGCCTGGGCAGGCTCCAGTGTTGGGTCGCCTCAGGCCAAACAACCAAAAGGGAGGGAACCCAGCCCCACCCATCAGCAGACAAGCGGACTGAAGTTCTACTGAGCTCTGCCCACCAGAGCAACAGCCAGCTCTACCCACCACCAGTCCCTCCCATCAGGAAACTTGCACAAGCCTCTTAGACAGCCTCATCCACCAGAGGGCAGACAGCGGAGGTAAGAAGAATTACAATCCTGCAGCCTGTGGAACAAAAACGACATTCACAGAAAGGTAGGAAAGATGAAAAGGCAGAGGGCTATGTACCAGATGAAGGAACAAGATAAAACCCTGGAAAAACAACTAAATGAAGTGGAGATAGGCAACCTTCCAGAAAAAGAATTCAGAATCATGATAGTGAAGATGATCCAGGACCTCAGAAAAAGAATGGAGGCAAAGATCGAGAAGATGCAAGAAATGTTTAACAAAGACCTAGAAGAATTAAAGAACAAAAATACAGAGATGAACAATAAAATAACTGAAAAGAAAAATACACTAGAAGGAATGAAAAGCAGAATAACTGAGGCAGAAGAACGGATAAGTAACCTGGAAGACAAAATGGTGGAATTCACTGCTGCGGAACAGAATAAAGAAAAAAGAATGCAAAGAAACGAAGACAGCCTAAGAGACTTCTGGGACAAAATTAAATGCAAAAACATTCGCATTATAGGGGTCCGAGAAGGAGAAGAGAAAGAGAAAGGACCCAGGAAAATATCTGAAGAAATTATAGTCAAAAATTTCCCTAACGTGGGAAAGGATATAGCCACCCAAGTCGAGGAAGCGCAGAGAGTCCCATACAGGATAAACCCAAGGAGAAACATGCCGAGACACATAGTAATCAAGTGGGCAAAAATTAAAGGCAAAGAAAACTTATTGAAAGCAGCAAGGGAAAAACGACAAATAACATACAAGGAACTCCCATAAGGTTAACAGCTGATTTCTCAGCAGAAACTCTACAAGTCAGAAGGGAGTGGCATGACATATATAAAGTGATGAAAGGGAAAAACCTACAACCAAGATTACTCTACCTGGCAAGGATCTCATTCAGATTTGATGGAGAAATCAAAAGCTTTACAGACAAGCAAAAGCTAAGAGACTTCAGCACCACCAGACCATATCTACAACAAATGCTAAAGGACCTTCTCTAGGCAACAAACACAAGAGAAGAAAAGGTCCTACAAAACCAAATCCAAAACAATTAAGAAAATGGTCATAGGAATATACATATCGATAATTACCTCAAATGTGAAAGGATTAAATGCTCCAACCAAAAGACACAGGCTCACTGAATGGACACAGAAACAAGACCCATATATATGCTGTCTGCAAGAGACCTACTTCAGACCTAGGGACACATACAGACTGAAAGGGAGGGAATGGAAAAAGATATTCCATACAAATGGAAATCAAAAGAAAGCTGGAGTCACTATACTCATATCAGATAAAATAGACTTTAAAATAAAGAATGTTACAAGAGACAAGGAAGGACACTACATAATGATCAAGGGATCAATCCAAGAAGAAGATATAACAATTATAAATATATATGCACCCAAAAAAGGAGCACCTCAATACATAAGGCAACTGGTAATAGCTATAAAAGAGGAAATCGACAGTAACACAATAATAGTGGGGGCATTAACACCTCACTTACACCAATGGACAGATTATCCAAACAGAAATTTAATAAGGAAACACAAGATTTAAATAACACAATAGACCAAATAGATTTAATTGATATTTATAGGACACTCCATCCAAAAACAGCAGATTACACTTTCTTCTCAAGTGTGCATGGAACATTCGCCAGGATAGATCACATCTTGGTCACAAATCAAGCCTCAGTAAATTTAAGAAAATTGAAATCATATCAAGCATCTTTTCTGACCACAACGCTATGAGATTAGAAATCAATTATATGGAAATAATGTAAGAAACACAAACAAGTGGAGGCTAAACAATGCGTTACTAAATAACAAAGAGATCACTGAAGAAATCAAAGAGGAATTCAAAAATTACCTAGAGACAAATGACAATGAAAACACGACAATCCAAAACCTATGGAATGCAGCAAAAGCAGTTCTAAGAGGGAAGTTTACAGCAATACAAGCCTACCTCAAGAAACAAGAAAAATCTCAAATAAACAATCTAACCTTACACCTAAAGGAACTAGAGAAAGAAAAACAAACAAAACCCAAAGTTAGCAGAAGGAGAGAAATCATAAACATCAGAGCAGAAATAAATGAAATTGAAACGAAGAAAACAATAGCATAGATCAATAAAACTAAAAGCTGGTTCTTTGAGAAGATAAACAAAATTGATAACCCTTTAGCCAGACTCATCAAGAAAAAGGGGGAGAGAACTCAAATCAATAAAATTAGAAAAGAAAAAGGAGAACTTGCAACAGACACCGCAGAAATACAAAGCATCCTAAGAGTCTATTACAAGCAACTCTATGCCAATAAAATGGACAACCTGGAAGAAATGGACAAATTCTTAGAAAGGTATAGCCGTCCAAGACTGAACCAGAAAGAAATAGAAAATATGAACAGACCAATCACAAGTAATGAAATTGAAACTGTGATTAAAAGTCTTCCAACAAACAAAGGTCCAGGACCAGATGGCTTCACAGGTGAATTCTACCAAACATTTAGAGAAGAGCTAACACCCATCCTTCTCAAGCTCTTCCAAAAAATTGCAGAGGAAGGAGCACTGCCAAACTCATTCTATGAGGCCACCATCACCCTGATACCAAAACCAGACAAGGATACTACAAAAAAAGAAAATTACAGACCAATATCACTCATGAATATAGATGTTAAAATCCTCAACAAAATATTAGCAAACAGAATCCAACAACACATTAAAAGTATCATACACCATCATCAAGTGGGATTTATCCCAGGGATACAAGGATTCTTCAATATACGCAAATCAATCAATGTGGTACACCATATTAACAAACTGAAGAATAAAGACCATATGATCATTTCAATAGATGCAGAAAAAGCTTTTGACAAAATTCAACACCCACTTATGATAAAAACTCTCCAGAAAGTGGGCATAGAGGGAACCTACCTCAACATAATAAAGGCCATATATGACAAACCCACAGCAAACACCATTCTCAATGGTGAAAAACTGAAAGCATTTCCTCTAAGATCAGGAACAAGACAAGGATGTCCACTCTCACCACTATTATTCAACAAAGTTTTGGAAGTCCTAGCCTCGGCAATCAGAGAAGAAAAAGAAATAAAAGGAATCCAAATTGGAAAAGAAGAAGTAAAACTGTCACTGTTTGCAGATGACATGATACTATACATAGAGAATCCTAAAGATGCCACCAGAAAACTACTAGAGCTAATCAATGAATCTGGTAAAGTTGCAGGATACAAAATTAATGCGCAGAAATCTCTTGCATTCCTATGCAATCCCTATCAAATTACCAATGGCAGTTTTTACAGAACTAGAACAAAAAATCTTAAAATTTGTATGGAGACACAAAAGACCCCGAATAGCCAAAGCAGTCTTGAGGGAAAAAAACAGAGCTGGAGGAATCAGACTCCCTGACTTCAGACTATACTACAAAGCTACAGTAATGAAGACAGTATGGTACTGGCACAAAAATAGAAATATAGATCAATGCAACAGGATAGAAAGCCCAGAGATAAACCCACGCGCCTATAGTCAACTAATCTATGAGAAAGGAGGCAAGGATATACAGTGGAGAAAAGACAGTCTCTTCAATATGTCGTGCTGGGAAAACTGGACAGCTACATGTAGAAGAATGAAATTAGAACATTCCCTAACACCATAGACAAAAATAAACTCAAAATGGATTAAAGACCTAAATGTAAGACCAGACACTATAAAACTCTTAGAGGAAAACATAGGAAGAACACTCTTCGACGTAAATCACAGCAAGATCTTTTTTGATTCACCTCCTAGAGTAATGGAAATAAAAACAAAAATAAACAAATGGGACCTAATGAAACTTCAAAGCTTTTGCACAGCAAAGGAAACTCTAAACAACACGAAAGGACAACCCTCAGAATGGGAGAAAATATTTGCAAATGAATCAACGGACAAAGGATTAATCTGCAAAATATATAAACAGCTCCTGCAGCTCAATATTAAAAAAACAGGGGCTTCCCTGGTGGCGCAGTGGTTGAGAGTCTGCCTGCCGATGCAGGGGACACGGGTTCGAGCCCTGGTCTGGGAGGATCCCACATGCCGTGGAGCAACTGGGCCTGTGAGCCACAACTACTGAGCCTGCGCATCTGGAGCTTGTGCTCCGCAACGAGAGGCCGCAACAGTGAGAGGCCCACGTGCCGTGATGAAGAGTGGCCCCCGCTCGCCACAACTGGAGAAGGCCCTTGCACAGAAATGAAGACCCAACACAGCCAAAAATAAATAAATTAATTAAAAAAAAAAAAAACCCAATCCAAAAATGGGTGGAAGACTCAAATATACATTTCTCCAAAGAAGACATACAGATTGCCAAGTAGCACATGAAAAGCTGCTCAACATCACTAATTATTAGAGAAATGCAAATCAAAACTACAATGAGGTATCACCTCACACTGGTTAGAATGGGCATCATCAGAAAATCTACAAACAACAAATGCTGGCGAGGGTGTGGAGAAAAGGGAACCCTCTTGCACTGTTGGTGGGAATGTAAATTGATACAGCCACTATGGAGAACAGTATGGAGGTTCCTTAAAAAACTAAAAGTAGAATTACCATATGATCCAGCAATCCCACTACTGGGCATATACTCAGAGAAAACCATAATTCAAAAAGACACATGCACCCCAATGTTCATTGTCGCACTATTTACAATAGCCAGGTCATGGAAGCAACCTAAATGCCCATCAACTGACAAATGGATAAAGAAGAAGTGGTACCTATATACAATGGAATATTACTCAGCCATAAAAAGGAAAGAAACTGAGTCATTTGTTGAGACGTGGATGGATCTAGAGACTGTCATACAGAGTGAAGTAAGTCAGAAAGAGAAAAACAAATATCATATATTAACACATTTACGTGGAACCTAGAAAAATGGTACAGATGAACCGGGTTGCAGGGCAGAAATTGAGATGCAGATGTAGAGAACAAACGTATGGACACCAGGGGGGGAAAGCGGTGGGTGGGGATGGTGGTGGTGTGATGAACTGGGAGATTGAGATTGACCTATATACACTAATACGTATAAAATGGATAACTAATAAGAACCTGCTGTATAAAAAAATAAATAAAATTAAATTTAAAAAAAAGTAATCTTTGAAGATGTTTGTATATCCTGTGCTAACATTTCATTCTTACATGAGAATTTGAAACTCATGACTATTAAAAGACTGAACTTTCTGAAAGAGAAGGAAAAAAGTATAAAATGTGTCATATTACAGCAAATTCTGAGATAGTAACCAAAATTCTCCAAAGGTCTATAGGTATGCAAGGTGAACTTTGCACTCTGTCTTTTTCCATTTAAGTGAGCCAAGGACCAGGTGCCTTGTCATAAAGATGATGGGAAATTTCCATTTCCATGTTCCATCCATCCGGTGTGCCACCAACTTCAAGTGACAAGTTGTCCTTCACCTGAGACCATAGAGATGTCCTCTGAACTCACTATGCTTTAGCAGACAGTTATACTGAATGCTCAAACTAACACTACTATAGAACCATGAGTTGAGAAATATTTTGCAGTTTTTTGTGATTTTATCTGTCATGGGTTATGCTTTTCTATTTGTCCAGCTAATCCAAACACAGTTCTCGATTCACCCTTCTCCCTCTTAGTGACCGGAAATACACACAAAGAGCCACGTTGAAAAAGAATATAGTTTGTGGTCCTATTCTCAGAAGACCACTGGAAGGCTCAAAGAGACTTGCCTATCTCAAGATTAACGAGAACAATTATTATTGGGTATCTTTCAGTTTGTCTATCCCCAGAGGATGAGCCAAGGTTCTTAGTCTATCAATATCCTTCACAGCCTTCAGATAATGAATAATGTCTGTTGAATCAGAGGGTCCCCTCTTGGAGAGATGTTAGTTCTGTTTCCTCCTCAGTCACAGCTGCTGTTGCTGTGGTTGTATTATTAGGAAGGGGAAATCTGTTCACCTCTCTGGATTCCGTACCAGCAGCAACTGTGGAGAAAGGAAACATGTGATACTAATGGAAACCTGTTTTTAAATGTTTTCCTTGATTTTCACTGAAATAGCTATAGCTAGCACTTACTGAATACCTATTTCCTATCAAACAGTGCTAAATGTTTCCATGCATTATCTCAATTCATCTTCATCACACCACCACCAACAACAACAAACAAAAGGACTATGAGATGAGTACTGACTGTTACTGTGCCCATTTTACTGATGATGGCACTAAGGTTTAGAGAGGTTATATAGCTTGTCCAAGGAAATAGTGGTATTGGAATTAGAATCCAGAAGATTAAATACACAACTTCGTAACTTAATAATTATATTATTCTACTGAAAGGAATTTAGTTACTGCTCTGTTCACTTATGTAACTGTGGGTTTAGTTTTATTGGCATTCAATAAGCCTCAACTCCTTTTTTGTTTACCTAATACTGATGAGATGGATACAATGAATAAAATATAAAACTTAATTTTCTTTTCAAAATGACTTTTAAAACATTTGGATAATTTATATTTATACCCAATTTGTAATTTTGTTCCAATTTTTAAAAATCCAAGCAAGAAAAGCCTTATACAATATCTTTTAAAATCTTATCTATCGAATAGATGATAAATATTAAGTTATTTTCAAAACCAAATTTAAAGGTGGAGTTGTAACTACAACTTGGAGTAAACAGTGAATTAACTGCACTGTCTTTTCATATGCAACATAAGATAAGAAGGATCAAGTAGGTTGATTTTTCAAGACAGCTGTTTAAAATATTTGCATATATCCATGGGGGGAAAACAAAACTACCGTTTTGGTTAATCAATTAAGAAGTACCACAAAAGGGAGAGGCAGATAGGATCACTCTTGTAGACAGTAGGGAGATTTAGAAAATAAGCCTGGTTTCCAAGAAAAGAATTTTGCTTTACCTCTTTATGTTTTTCTAAATGCTACTCTCTTGAGCATAGTGGGAATATCTATCACCAACCCAAAATAACAAGATGTTTTGACCCCTTGACGCAAATAACGGCATGACCTCTAAGTGAAAGAAATAACAGGATTTTTCATTTGTGGCATTTTCAAATATGTAGATGAATGCTTACCAAAAAAAAAAAAAAGACCCTAACAGGCAGTACTAAGGAGGGTTAAAAAAAAAACATCTTGGGTCCTCATATTTAATAATCTGGTATTCTAGTTGCTGCAAGTTTACCAAAATGATTAATTCAGTAACGATACTTTTCAAAAGTGTTTTGATTTGTTGACCGCTTTTCATTGGCTCTTTCTACCTCTCTAATGCCACGTCTTGGTTTTGAAAGCCCAAGTTATCCTTCTGAAACTACCTATGGCTCAGTCAACTACATTTGCTCAAGACTTTTGTCTTCAATTCTCAATTATTATGGTGTGACCATAAATGGCACAATCTCCCTGAATAGTTAATTTGTCAGTAAATAACAAAAGCCTTTGAAATCTGCATATCCTTTGACCCAGATATTTCCAGAAAGGCATCACGTAAGTGTGCACATAATTAGCTACTAGGACTATGGTCTTATTTATAATATTTTTAAAAATTGAAAAAATTTCTAATGTCTACTGCTAGGGAGTTGATTAAATAAAATTCAGTGCAATCTATACAATAGAATACTATTAAAGAAGTTAATTTAGATGTATAGTGCGTGGCACATAGGTGGTGCTAATTAAATCACTGCTTAATCTAGAGGTAAATAAATATTCACTGAAATTTGCAATCATTTTTAAAGTGGCTTTATCCAATCTTTGTTAATCGTATACTTTTTACATATACAATAATATAGTTAACACCTACAGAGAGCTTGCTACCTGCAAGGCACTCTACTGAGTACCTTACATATATTAATACAGAACAATAAGGAAAGTAAGTAACTTGCCAAAAGTCAAAGCTAGTAAATGACAAGGCAAGGATTTGAAGATAGTCAATCAGACTCCAGAGTCTGTGTTTGTAACTAGAAAATATACTTCCCTCATACAGTATTCTACTGCCTATAGAGAAAAGTCTGAAAGGCTATTCAACATGAGAATAATATGAAAGTTGTTATTTCTGGTTGCCAGATTATTAATAATATCATTTTTGTACAATAAATGTGAATTATTGTATCATTCTTTTTTAAGTGAAAAACAAAATGTCTTTTGATTGCAGAATGAAGTAGAGACAAAACACTAAGAGGTCTTATGACTGAGAACTACTAACACAGATCCAAGGTACAGATTCTGATAGCCATGGCACCACATCTTTAGATGTCTCTAAATTGACACCGAATCTGGTCAATGATCCTTCTGAACCTTGACATCTCACAGGATAGAAGAACAATATTGTTCTAATCCATCAACATTTTTCTCTTGCTGTCACCCATTTGAGGTCACGTTACTGATGTCTGTTTTCCTTTTTAAGGCTAGTGCAAAGTTTTTATGCTTCTGCCCCATGGCTTTCACTAGCAGAAAACTGGAATTGATATTTTAGGAGACTTCTATGATATAGGGAGCTCAGCAGGTACTCCTACAATATAGCCTAATGCAGTTATTCTCAACCCAAGCTACTGTATTTTTTTTTTAACTCCACAAGTGATTCTGATGCACAGATTGGGTTGAGAGTTTCTGCAGTATATGTATTACAGAATAGTTTGTCAATATACTTGTGATACTTCAGTTATCAGAATCACAACATTAGTAAATGAAACTAACAGCCAATTTCAGAATATGTGTTATTATTCATATTGTTACGTATACAACTAATAAAAAGTTTTGTAACTTCATTTGGAATGAGAAAATACATATGAATAGTAAGAATGGGTTATTAAATATAAATCACTATATCTGATTTGAAATATTGGATTTATAAAGGAGTGTAATTGTAAGTGCAAAACTGAAAAACAAAGAGAAGGGAATTTCTGGAGTTGACCAAGATAGTGCATTTCCAGTGAATAATCACAGACTCATTTATCAAATTAAAACTGTCCTAAGTGAAATCATGTTGGCTTGGTAAATAATATAGCATTAATTTGCATACATAGTATCTAGGATTTAGTGAAAATTCACAGAGGACCAACAAAATGCATAGCAGCCAATAAGAACAAATGGTTCTTATGGAGATGGTACAAAATAGAAGTTTATGATATCCTTCTCCAGGATATTTAACTATCATGCAAGACACAGATCTGCAATTAAAGTTAGCTAGGGCACTTGACTATCATTTGTTAAACCACTAAAGATAAAAATAAAAACAAATTCTAAGTACCAACAACAAAATTAAAAAATAATTTTGCGAGTAGATTTGTAGGAAGTTGAAGCACATACCAAATCTTTAAAACACACACTACCTCTGCTGCTCGTATTTGTTCTTCACCCTATTCCCAGTGATCTAATGTGTGTGTGTGTCTGCTCATTTACTTTGTTTCACTTACACATAATTTTCTGGTTAAAGTAAAATTGTGCCGATTGCTTCCTTCTTGAACGTTTCCTTCTTTCATACCTGTAATCCCACACAACTGATTCTCCAACCACTTTACCAGCTGCTCTTTCTCAGGTTTCTCTCCTCTGAGATTACAAAGGCAGAAGGCTTATCAATTTATAAACTCTTTGGGGAATGATCTTATTCAATCCCATGGCTTTAAATATCATTTATATGCAGAGGATATCTAAGTCTTATGTCACCAGCCCTGGCCTCTCCCAGAGAATACTGGCTCACATGTGTAACTACGTTCATGGCGTCTGGATTTGCACATCTAATAGCCTTCTCAACTTAGAAGACATGATTCCCTTCCCCCACAACCAAAAGTATTCCTCCACAAGTCGTGTTCCCAGCAAGTGGAATCCAGTTATTCCAAACGAGAATTTAACGCTACACTTAATTCGTCGTTTTCCCTCATCTCCCAGATTTACTCTAATCCAGAATCCATCTACTTTTCTACCTCTCCACTCTTATCACTCTTTTCCAAACCACTACACCGATAAACTAGATTTCTGCAATTGTCTCCTGTCTTAACACTCCCCACCCCGTCCAATAATATATTCTTGAAATAGCAACTAGGGAGATCTTTTAAGAATTTAAATCAGAACATATCACTTGCCTATTTGAAACCCTCCTGTGATTCCCAGTTTCACTTAAAATAAAAATCCAAATTTGCAAGTCTGGCCTACAAAGCTTTACATGATCTTGCTGCTGCCAAACTTTCCAACCTCATCTGGTTTTATTCTGTCCATGTGCACTATGGTCTTCTCCTAGTGACCTTCCTTCCATTTCAAGAACATCCCAATGTCATTTCCCAGTTTGTGTCTCTACACCCTTCTCAGAGATATTCGTGTAATGTTGGAAGCAGGCGAGACTGCTTTTTTCCTCATTCCTGTTTCTTTACAGGTGAAGTGATCTCCACTGCTATGATTTTTTTGTCTCTCTCTAGTCTTTTTCTCTTTTCTGATTGTTAAATTTCAGAAGAATAGCTGGACATTCTCTGCTTTATTCTGCCTTTCTTCCCCCAGACAGTGATCCTGCCCACTTGTACATGGACTCTCTCTGTATGTATATGGAAGGCCTTTCTACCCAAAGAAACTGTCAGAGATTAGGACTGTGAGTCTGACACACTTTGACTCTAACACTAAGCTGTATCCTCCAACCTGGCCTCTATGAGAAAAAGGTGCTCTTTCCATATGGGATCCTATTTTATTTTTCAATGTGCTCAGAAACCAGCATAGAAGAGGTGCCTTTGTCCATTTGGGCTGCTATAACAAAATACCAGAAACTTAGTAGACTATAACTAACAAAAATTTATTTCTCACTGTTCTGGAAGCTAGAAGTCCAAGATTAAGGTGCCTGGATAGTAAAGTGAGGGCCCTCTCCCAGGATGCAGACTTCATATTGTATCTTGCCTGGCAAAAGGGGCTAGGGAGCTCTGTGGGATCTCTTTTATAAAAGCATTAGTCCCATTCATAAGGGCTCCACATCATGACCTAATCACCTCCCAACGGCCCCACCTCCTAACACCATCACACTGGGTTTTAGGATTCCAGCATGTGAATCTGGGGAGAACACAAACATTCAGACCATAGCAAGGGGGTATTTTTTATTGGGAACACCCTCAGAGACTTTAAAATACAGCTTGATCCTTCATGTAAGTGTTATATAAGCATAAGTGTCACCTCTTCAGAGGGGCTTTTCGTGATGACTTAATTTACAGAATCTACCTAGTTGCTGATTATCATATCACTCCCATTTTAATGTCTTGGCATCACTTATCATTATCTGTTACTTCTCTATTTTGTTGTTTTTGTGGTTTACTATCTCCCATTTCCCATGATCCTTGATCTGATTTTATCCATTTTTTTAAGGCTCCTCTTTTTCTCCTTTCTTAAGGCACTGTTGCTATGGTACTTTTCTATAACCTTTTCATTCCTCTGTACAGTAGCATAAAATTGCAGTGATTGAGCATAACCCACTTGTTTGTATAAATTATTGAAATCCATTTGCACCCTGTAAGAATGGACTTAAAAGTACTGCTGGGCATGTGTGCTGAAAGTACATTGATTGCTCAAATATAAGGAAATGGCCCAATGAACATGGTTGTGGCGGGGGTGAAAGAGGAAACAGCTAGTCAGATGTGAATTGTATCTGTTGTAATAAACATGTTAAAACATACAAAAATTGTTATTTTTCTTTACCTTCGGTCAATGTATATTAGAATTTGAACTACCTGGGGATTCTTTGTCAGAACTATTTTTGTGGAACATTTATACTTAATTGAAATAAGTCCTTAAGGGAGGTTTTGTTTAAAGCAATTAACAGGAAATTGTGTATAAGAATATTTAATGAAATATGAAATTCAACAAGAATGATTAAGTCACTTCCCAAGTGGTTGTCATTTGTTAAACCCTGATTTATCTGTCTGCACTTTTCACCACAATTTTTCCAGTTGTAGCTGAATGTTTCAGTCATTTTCTTATTCATAAAGACGAAGAGGGTCAAGCACCAGCATGTAAGTGTGAACTTCATTTTGGGTTTTTGAAGACGGTCTTCTAAGATACTTTGTCTGTATTCACCAGCCATCCCCCTGCAGTCAGATGAGCCACGAGCACGGGGCTGCTACTTTTAAAGCAAAAAAAGGCTCTGAGGTTAACAGGATCTGATTAAAGATTCATGAAAGTATGGACCTTGCTCTCTTTCCTGTTTATTATGGTTTCCTGGTACCTGGAACAGAGACTAGAATGTAGGAGACACTCAAATATTTGATGAACTAGTGAATGAATAAATTCTCACTTCCAAGTTATATTGACTGGTATGTTTTTAAAGTGAAACCCAGAATATCTGAAGAGATGCAGAACTGGCCTCATCTGAACTCAACTGTTTCTCTCAGTCTGGGTCTGCCAATTCTCATAAATAATCCCAGATAATATAATTTATGCTTTATAGCTATTCACATGGTTTAAAAATCAAACAATACAAAGAGGTGTAGAAAAATGTCTGCTTCCACCAACTATAATAAAAATATTACTGATATCTAATAAAGACTTTGATCACCTTTGTTTTTAATTATATATTACTGGCTTTATCATGCTTTTTCTTAAAACATGAGTCCAATCCACTAAATATTTAAGAAATCCTAAATACTGAATTTAAGAAAAACATTTTTTAAAAAATCAAATGATTAGAATACTTAATTTAAGGAAAACTTTTTAAAAAATATGTCAACAGATAAAATTCTGATGCTGTTTTTCTGAAACTAGAGTGATCCAACTCAATTTCTGAAAAAAATATAACTGATATCCCTTTTGAGCATATCTTTAAACTTTAAATGTTCCAGCCATTAAAAAAAAAGGTAACTTGGGCTTCCCTGGTGGCGCAGTGGTGGAGAATCTGCCTGCCAATGCAGGGGACACGGGTTCGAGCCCTGGCCTGGGAAGATCCCACTTGCCGCGGACCAATTAGCCCCGTGAGCCACAACTACTGAGTCAGCGCGTCTGGAGCCTGTGCTCTGCAACTAGAGAGGCCGCGATAGTGAGAGGCCCGCGCACCGCGATGAAGAGTGGCCCCTGCTTGCCACAACTAGAGAAAGCCCTTGCACAGAAACGAAGACCCAACACAGCCAAAAATAAATAAATAAATAAATAAATTTTTTTAAAAAAGTAACTAAAAATACGGGTCAACTACTTTTGTCCAATTACTCTTTTAAAATGCAAACTAGTTAACAAATAAACAAATAAATGCAAATTAGAAACCCATAATATATCTACTGGCTTAGACTGATACTAGAAATTCACAATTAAAAAAAAAAAGGAATCATAATATCCTTTTGGATGAGCAGAGAAATTTGTAAGAGTTAGGCAAGACTGCGCGTTTTCCAGATGTCTAAGCAAAGAAAATAATAGATTCACATTTCTCTTGCTGTAACTTCGGTAAATAAAAGATTTAACACAGCTACATGTGTGACTATCAAGCAATACCAAATTCTTAAGAATTGTATTTTTTATCTTAGACTGTAAGCATCCTGCTGACAATAATTATGCCTATTAACTTATATGATAAAAGATAATACCTTATTAAATTATGCTTTTTAAAATAATGGTAATAAATCAATGAACAAAATAGTGTGACAGAATAACTGAGTTTAAGCTTACCTATGAGAAATATAAAACATTTTGCCATTCAATAATTTTAAAGGTGGGACTCAGAAAAAATAGATGTGGTCTTTTTGATAAAGATGAGTCCCCTGTGTCTGAATATCTAAAACATATGGAAAATTATTCCCCTTTCTGTAATATGCCATTATTTTGTTCTTAGATTATGTTCATTTCAACCTTTGAAATCAAGTTCCAAATATTCAAATAAGGAAGGATATAAATCCTTGCTTTTCCAAGTACTGTGTGGATTACAGACAAAAGCTTTAAAAGAGAGGAAATGGAAAAATATAATAGCATCCAAACTCTTTGTGTGCCCAAGAGGCTGCAACATTATCATAATGCCTCTATTATGGCAATTGCTGAAATTAAATGCCTGCAGATTTGACCCTAAGGAGTATAGTGCAGTATTTGCTGTAATAAAACACTTACTATAAATGCTTAACCTTGAATAGAGTTATGTTAATACAATTCCACAATAGCTATTTTGACAACTGTCACTATATATTTAATAAATAAGCCATATTGAACCATCCCATGTTATGTTTTTGGTTATCTGAAATATCTTTCATCCTCCTTGCAAGGGTGTATTGCTTTCCAGAGTCTTTATGGATCAAGACTCCACACATACTATAAAAATAGAATGGTGTGGTACTTCAGTGATTATTCAAGATTTAAAGAACTCAATAGAAAAAAATTATTCATGGAGCAGCATGTTTAAAAGCGCACACAGGTACAGTTTGATAGGTTATATATGATTCAGAATAAAAATCATAATTGCCATCACTTATCATATTATAGATTTATGCTGGTCTTTGCCATCACTTTGCAATGGTGTTATCTCAGCTGCTTGCTATTTAATAACCTTCTATTAAGTCATTATGTTTCCTTTGCAGGTGACAATCTGTAAAAAAGATGTAAATGTGGCTTTCCTTGCCTTACAGAACAACTGCAATGGACAATGTGTCTATCTTGCAGTTTGATTCACATTTGCATTGTTAGCTGAATGGAACCTAGATGTTGTCTGTTTCATTTCTTAAAATATTAAATTTAGCAAGCTAGAAATGTTTTGAAAAGCAATCAAAAACTGAAGTCTTGGAAATAAATGGTGAATTTCTTCATATAAATGCCATAAAAACTAAAGATAGAATTTGTAAAGGAAAGCAGAAATCGCTGTAGTTCCTATTAGCCAATGAGAATCCTTCATTTCCCAAAGCTATTTGTGTACCCTAACTATTAAGTATAGCCATAGTTTTTTTGTTGTTGTTGTATTATAATACATTAATTTCACTCTCTGGTAATATAGCTTGTAAAATTTTCTTAAAATAGAAGCAAATATATTTATATTTTGCACGTTCAGATATTCAAAGTCAGCTAGTCTATTTTTCATGCTATTGATTTCAACACTAGTTGTCTCCACTTCTTTATCCCCATTTACTGTATAGTCCATCGACATTCTTTCCTTCCTCATCATACCCCAAATGACTGTCTTGAAGATCACAAATGGCAACCTAACTATTAAATCCAATGGATAATCTTTTATACAACTCATTAGCCTAGATTTCTCTTTCTTCTTCTTACCTGGTACTTTTAGTAAATTACAATATCCTATAGATTCTACCTTTTTATCATCTTTAACATCCATCTCTTTCAGTCATAACAGACTTAATTATGCTACAGAAACAAACAACTTCCAAATCACCATAGCTTAATGCAATGGAGATTTGTGGCTTGCACCATGTGTCCATTGTGGGTCAGGAGGAGGCTCTGCTCATAGTAGTAACTCAGGGAACCAAGCAATGGGGTACCCACAATACTGTGCCAGAGGCAACAGAGAGTTCTAGAGAATTTTGCCTCAGTGTTTAAGGCTCAAGTACAGAGGTGAAACACATTACAATTCATTGGCCAGTACTAGTCACTTGGCTTCACCCAACCAGGAAGGTGTGGGAATTGCAATACTATCATGTACTTGGAAGGAGAGTTATATCTGTAAATATTTGTTGGATAGTACTAATGGTAACACACCATGGCTCAGAATTTTTCAAGGCTTCTTACTGATGACAAAATCAAATCTACTGTCCTAAATGTCAATTCTCCTCTCACTCTGATCCTTTTCTCTTCCAATTATCTTCATGCCCACTACCAAGAATTTGGATTCTAGTCATGTAGTATTACTTGCAGTGTTTTAGAAAATGACATGTTGCATGCATGCATGATTTTTTTTTTTTTTTTTTTTTTTTTTACCTATTATCCCATCTGCTTCTCTGGTACTAGAAAACTGTTTGTCTTTCCAGTTTTATCTCAAAATATATCTTCCCTCTACAATCTTCCCTGACCCCACCCAGATTTTGTTTCACACTTTGTATAGAATTTCCCTTTGTTAAAATAAATATGTTATTGAACCATTTGCACTTCTCTCCCCACTAGACTGTAAACAATGAGGTCACAGAGTACATCATTTCAAATTTAGGTCCCTGACATCTGAGATAAAAGATATACTCAAAATATGTGTAATGACCAAGTCCTACCTGACATCACTCTCATTTAACCTATTTGAAGACTGCTTTTTTAAATTATTTGGATTTTTGGCTTCCATGACAGCATTCTATTTAAATCTTCTTCCCATCTCCCTCATAGTCAGCTTCCTGAGAAAGTTTGCTGCTTCTTTTCAAGAGCTGAAATAATTCATCCATTGAATGTGGTGTGGCAGTGGTAGAGATACAGGGGTCTAACCTCATGCTTCCTGGACAGTCTGGTCAATAACAATTACTTCAAATATCATCTACATATATATGGATGACTACCAAATCTAAATCTGCGGTCCAGTTCCCTCTTGAGCTACACAAAAATGTATGCAACAAACTACTTGCCATTCCCATTTCATCACCCCACAAGTCAAACTCATCATGTTATCCTCAAATCCAGTTCTGTGTCTTCCCTCCCTTTCTAAGTTGATTGGCATAATGGTCCACACAGTGATTTAAACCAAAACCTGTGAGTAATTCTATGTTCCACCTTCTCTCTTTCACCCCCACATTCAATCAGTGAAGAAATCGTGCTGACTTACCTGTCAAGTATCCCTTGTTTTCCAGGTCTGCTACCACTTCTTACTTCCAAGTCTCCATCATTTCTTGGCTTAACTCTTCACATCCTTACAGATCTCTCAATTCTAGTTTTGCCATCTTCCCATTCACCCTTCCCTCTACCATTAGATTTGTCTAAAATGCCAATCTGACTGTGTCACTCACCTATTTGCAATTCATCAATAGCTCCTTGTGGCTTTAGTCTGCCAGCTAAAGCTCCACCTACCCAGGTTCCAGTACCCTATGATCTACCCAGTTCAAATGACTTTTGAGCCAATAAGGCTGTAACTCTTCAATCCTCTGTGCCTTTCACATACAATATCTTCCACCCTTCTCTATGCCTGGAAAATCCTCACTTATTCAAAACTCAGCTCAAAACTTTCTTGTTCAGTCAAACTTCTTTGAAGAACTCAGTTTATATACTTCTCTATCCCTAGACAATAAACTCCTCCAAGGAGAGAGACTGTGACTCAACAATGCCTACCTAGCACAATATCTATCTCATAGAAAATGCTCAGTACTTAAGCACATTTCAGAAAGAGGAGGAAAGAGGTGTCAAGAAGATATAGAGAGAGGAGCTTCAAGATGGCGGAAGAGTAAGACGTGGAGATCACCTTCCTCCCCACAAATACATCAGAAATACATCTACATGTGGAACAATTCCTACAGAACATGAACTGAACGCTGGCAGTAGACCTCAGACCTCCCAAAAGGCAAGAAACTCCCCACATACCAGGGTAGAGCAAAAGAAAAAAGCAAAAACAGAGACAAAAGAATAGGGACAGGACCTGCACCAGTGGGAGGGCGCTGTGAAGGAGGAAAGGTTTCCATACACTAAGAAGACCCTTCGTGGGCGGAGACTGCGGGTGGCGGAGGGGGGAAGCTTCAGGGCCACGGAGGAGAGCGCAGCCACAGGGGTGCGGAGGTCAAAGCAGAGAGATTCCCGCACAGAGGATCGGTACCGACCAGCACTCACCAGCCGGAGAGGCTTGTCTGCTCACCCACTGGGGCGGGCGGGGCTGGGAGCTGAGGCTCAGGCTTCAGTCGGATCCCAGGGAGAGGACTGGGGTTGGCTGCGAGAACACAGCCTGAAGGGGCCAGTGTGCCACAGCTAGCCGGGAGGGAGTTTGGGAAAAAGACTGGAGCTGCTGAAGAGACAAGAGACTTTTTCTTGCCTCTGTGTTTCCTGGTGCACGAGGAGAGGGGATTAAGAGCACTGCTTAAAGGAGCTCCAGAGACGGGCGCGAGCCGCGGCTATCAGCGTGGACCCCAGAGATGGGCATGAGACACTCAGGATGCTGCTACAGCCACCAAGAAGCCTGTATGCAAGCACAGGTCACTCTCCACACCTCCCCTCCTGGGAGACTGTGCAGCCCACCACTGCCAGGGTCCCGTGATCCAGGGACAACTTCCCCGGGAGAACACACGGCACGCCTCAGGCTGGTGCAACGTCATGCCAGGCTGTGCTGCCACAGGCTCGCCCCACATCTGTACCCCTGGCCTGAGTGAGCCAGAGCCCCCAATCAGCTGCTCCTTTAACCCCGTCCTGTCTGAGCGAAGAACAGATGCCCTCAGGTGACCTACACGCAGAGGCGGGTCCAAATCCAAAGCTGAACCCCAGGAGGTGTGAACAAGGAGGAGAAAGGGAAATCTCTCCCAGCAGCCTTAGGATCAGTGGATTAAAACTCCACACTCAACTTGATGTACCCTGCACCTGTGGAATACCTGAATAGACAACGAATCATCCCAAATTGAGGAGGTGGACTTTGGGAGCAATGATATATATATTTTTTTCCCTTCTTCACTTTTCGTGAGTGTGTATGTGTATGCTTCTGTGTGTAATTCTCTCTGTATAGCTTTGCTTTTACCATTAGTCCTAGGGTTCTGTCTGCCTGTTTATTTTTTTTTATTTTTTATTTTTAGTATAGTTTTTAGTACCTGTTATCATTGGTGGATTTGTTTTTTGGTTTGGTTGCTCTCTTCTTTCTTTTTTATTTTTATTACTTTAAAAAAAATTTTTTTTAATAATTATTTTTTATTGTTTGTTTTAATAACTTTATTTTACTTTATTTTATTTTATTTTATTTTACTTTATCTTCTTCTTTCTTTCTTTTTTTTCTCCCTTTTATTCTGAGCAGTGTGGAGGACAGGCTCTTGGTGCTCCACCCAGGCGTCAGGGCTGTGCCTCTGAGGTGGGAGAGCCAACTTCAAGACACTGGTCCACAAGAGACCTCCCAGCTCCACGTAATATCAAATGGCAAAAATCTCCCAGAGATCTCCATCTAAACGCCAAGACCCAGTTCCACTCAATGACCAGCAGGCTACAGTGCTGGACACCCTATGCCAAACAACTAGCAAGACAGGAACACAACCCCATTCATTAGCAGAGAGGCTGCCTAAAATCATAAGGCCACAGACACCCCGAAACACACCACCAGACGTGGACCTGCCCACCAGAAAGACAAGATCCAACCTCATCCACCAGAACACAGGCACTAGTCCCCTCCACCAGGAAGCCGACACAACCCACTGAACCAACCTTAGCCACTGGGGACAGACACAAAAAACAATGGGAACTACGAACCTGCAGGCTGTGAAAAGGAGACCCCAAACACAGTAAGTTAAGCAAAATGAGAAGACAGAGAAACACACAGCAGGTAAAGGAGCAAGGCAAAAACCCACCGACCTAACAAATGAAGAGGAAATACACAGTCTACCTGAGAAAGAATTCAGAATAATGATAGTAAAGATGATCCAAAATCTTGGAAATAGAATGGAGAAAATACAAGGAACGGTTAACAAGGACATAGAAGAACTAAAGAGCAAACGAACAGTGATGAACAACACAATAAATGAAACTGAAAATTCTCTAGAAGGGATCAATAGCAGAATAACTGTGGCAAAAGAACAGATAAGTGACCTGGAAGATAAAATAGTGGAAATAACTACTGCAGAGCAGAATAAAGAAGAAAGAGTGAAAAGAATTGAGGACAGTCTCAGAGACCTCTGGGACAACATTAAACACACCAACATTCGAATTATAGGGGTCCCAGAAGAAGAAGAGAAAAAGAAAGGGACTGAGAAAATATTTGAAGAGATTATAGTTGAAAACTTCCCTAATATGGGAAAGGAAACAGTTAAGCCCAGGAAGCACAGAGAGTCCCATACAGGATAAATCCAAGGAGAAACATGCCAAGACAAATATTAATCAAACTATCAAAAATTAAATACAAAGAAAAAATATTAAAAGCAGCAAGGGAAAGACAACAAATAACACACAAGGGAATCCCCATAAGGCTAACAGCTGACCTTTCAGCAGAAACTCTGCAAGCCAGAAGGGAGTGGCAGGACATATTTAAAGTGATGAAAGTGAAAAACCTACAACCAAGATTACACTAACCAGCAAGGATCTCATTCACATTTGATGGAGAAATTAAAACCTTTACAGACCAGTAAAAGTTAAGAGAATTCAGCACCACCAAACCAGCTTTACAACAAATGCTAAAGGAACTTCTCTAGGCAGGAAACACAAGGGAAGGAAAAGACCTACAATAACAAACCCAAAACAATTAAGAAAATGGTAATAGGAACATATATATAGATAATTACCCTAAATGTAAATGGATTAAATGCTCCAATCAAAAGACATAGACTGGCTGAATGGATACAAAAACAAGACCCGTATATATGCTGTCTACAAGAGACCCACTTCAGACCTAGGGACACATACAGACTGAAAGTGAGGGGATGGAAAAAAGATATTCCATGCAAATGGAAATCAAAAGAAAGCTAGACTAGCAATTCTCATATCAGACAAAATAGACATTAAAACAAAGACTATTACGAGAGACAAAGAAGCACACTACATAATGATCAAGGGATCAATCCAAGAAGAAGATATAACAATTGTAAATATTTATGCACCCAACATAGGACCACCTCAATACATAAGGCAAATACTAACAGCCATAAAAGGGGAAATCGACAGTAACACAATATAGTAGGGGACTTTAACACCCCACTTTCACCAATGGACAGATCATCCAAAATGAAAATAAATAAGGAAACAGAAATTTTAAATGACACATGAAACAAGATAGACTTAATTGATATTTATAAGACATTCCATCGAAAAACAACAGAATACACATTCGTCTCAAGTGCTCATGAAACATTCTCCAGGATAGATCATACCTTGGGTAACAATTCAAAGCTTGGTAAACTTAAGAAAATTCAAATTGTATCAAGTATCTTTTCTGACCACAATGCTATGAGACTAGATATCAATTACAGGAAAAAAATCTGTAAAAAATACAAACACATTGAGGCTAAACAATACACTATGTAATAACCAAGGGATCACTGAAGAAATCAAAGAGGAAATCAAAAAATACCCAGAAACAAATGACAATGAAAACACGATGACCCAAAACCTATGAGATGCAGCAAAAGCAGTTCTAAGAGGGAAGTTTAGAGCAATACAATCCTACCTTAAGAAACAAGAAACACGTCAAATAAACAACCCAACCTTACACCTAAAGCAATTAGAGAAAGAATAAGAAAAAAACCTCAAAGTTAGCAGAAGGAAAGAAATCAGAAAGATCAAATAAGAAATAAATTAAAAAGAAATGAAGGAAACGTTAGCAAAGATCAATAAAACTAAAACCTGGTTCTTTAAGAAGATAAACAAAATTGATAAACCATTAGCCAGACTCATCAAGAAAAAAAAGGAGAAGACTCAAATCAATAGAATTAGAAATGAAAAAGGAGAAGTAACCACTGACACTGCAGAAATACAAAGGATCATGAGAGATTACTACAAGCAACTATATGCCAATAAAATGGACAACCTGGAAGAAATGGACAAATTCTTAGAAATGTACAACCTTCCGAGACTGAATCAGGAAGAAATAGAAAATATGAACAGACAAATCACAAGTACTGAAATTGAAACTGTGATTAAAATTCTTCCAACAAACAAAAGCCCAGGACTAGATGGCTTCACAGGCGAGTTCTATCAAACATTTAGAGAAGAGCTAATACCTATCCTTCTCAAACTCCTCCAAAATATAGCAGAGGGAGGAACACTCCCAAACTCATTCTACGAGGCCACCATCACCCTGATACCAAAACTAGACAGAGATGTCACAAAGAAAGAAAACTACAGGCCAATATCACTGATGAACATAGATGCAAAAAACCTCAACAAAATACTAGCAAACAGAATCCAACAGCACATTAAAAGGATCATACACCATGATCAAGTGGGGTTTATCCCAGGAATGCAAGGATTCTTCAATATTTGCAAATCAATCAATGTGATACACCATATTAACAAATTGAAGGAGAAAAACCATATGATCATCTCAATAGATGCAGAGAAAGCTTTCAACAAAATTCAACACCCATTTATGATAAAAACACTCCAGAAAGTAGGCATAGAGAGAACTTTCCTCAACAGAATAAAGGCCATATATGACAAACCCAGAGCCAACATCATCCTCAATGGTGAAAAACTGAAACCATTTCCACTAAGATCAGGATGAAGACAAGGTTGCCCACTCTCACCACTATTATTCAACATAGTTTTGGAAGTTTTAGCCACAGCCATCAGAGAAGATAAAGAAATAAAAGGAATCCAAATCGGAAAAGAAGAAGTAAAACTGTCACTGTTTGCAGATGACATGACACTATACATAGAGAATCCTAGAGATGCTACCAGAAAACTACTAGAGCTAATCAATGAATTTGGTAAAGTAACAGGATACAAAATTAATGCACAGAAATCTCTTGCATTCCTATATATTAATGATGAAAAATCTGAAAGTGAAATCAAGGAAACACTCCCATTTACCATTGCAACAAAAAGAATAAAATATCTAGGAATAAACCTACCTAACTAGACAAAAGACCTGTATGCAGAAAATTATAAGACACTGATGAAAGAAATTAAAGATGATACAAATAGATGGAGAGATATACCATGTTCTTGGATTGGAAGAATCAACATTGTGAAAATGACTCTACTACCCAAGGCAATCTACAGATTCAATGCAATCCCTATCAAACTACCACTGGCATTTTTCACAGGACTAGCACAAAACATTTCACAATTTGTATGGAAACACAAAAGACCCCGAATAGCCAAAGCAATCTTGAGAAAGAAAAACGGAGCTCAAGGAATCAGGTACCTGACTTCAGAATATACTACACAGCTACAGTAATGAAGACAGTATGGTACAGGCACAAAAACACAAATATAGATCAATGTAACAGGATAGGAAGCCCAGAGATAAACCCACGCACATATAGTCAACTTATCTTTGATAAAGAAGGCAAGAATATACAATGCAGGAAAGACAGCCTCTTCAATAAGTGGTTCTGGGAAAACTGGACAGCTACATGTAAAAGAATGAAATTAGAACACTCCCTAACACCATACACAAAAATAAACTCAAAATGGATTAAAGACCTAAATGTAATGCTAGACACTATCAAACTCTTAGAGGAAAACATAGGCAGAACAGTCTATGACATAAATCACAGCAAGATCCTTTTAGACCCACCTCCTACAGAAATGGAAATAAAACCAAAAATAAACAAATGGGACCTAATGAAACTTAAAAGCTTTTGCACAGCAAAGGAAACCATAAATAAGACGAAAAGACAACCCTCAGAATGGGAGAAAATATTTGCTAATGAAACAACTGACAGTGGATTAATCTCTAAAATTTACAAGCAGCTCATGCAGCTCAATAACAAAAAAAACCCAACCGAATCCAAAAATGGGCAGAAGACCTAAATAGACATTTCTCTGAAGGAGATATACAGATTGCCAACAAACACATGAAAGAATGCTCAACATCATTAATTATAGAAATGTAAAATCAAAACTACAATGAGATATCATCTTACACCCGTCAGAATGGCCATCATCAAAATATCTACAAACAATAAATGCTGGAGAGGGTGTGGAGAAAAGGGAACCCTCTTGCACTGTTGGTGGGAATGTACATACTGTTTCCCACTATGTAGAACAGTATGGAGGTTCCTTAAAAAACTAAAAATAGAACTACCATACGACCCAGCAATCCCACTACTGGGCATATACCCTGAGAAAGCCATAATTTAAAAAGAGTCACATATCAAAATTTTCATTGCAGCTCTATTTACAAAAGCTAGGACATGGAAGCAACCTAAGTGCCCATCAACAGATGAATGGATAAAGAAGATGTGGCACATATATACAATGGAATATTACTCAGCCATAAAAAGAAATGAAACTGAGTTATTTGTAGTGAGGTGGATGGACCTAGAATCTCTCATACAAAGTGAAGTAAGTCGGAAAGAGAAAAACAAATACTGTATGCTAACACATGTATATGGAATCTAAAAAAATGGTCATGAAGAACCTAAGGGCAAGACGGGAATAAGGACGCAGACCTACTAGGGAATGGACTTGAGGACATGGGGAGGGGGAAGGGTAAGCTGGGATAAAGTGAGAGAGTGGCATGGACATATATACACTACCAAATGTAAAATAGATAGCTAGTGGGAAGCAGCCGCATAGCACAGGGAGATTAGCTTGGTGCTTTGTGACCACCTAGAGAGGTGGGATAGGGAGGGTGGGAGGGAGGGAGACGCAAGAGGGAAGAGATATGGGGACATATGTATATGTATAACTGATTCACTTTGTTATAAAGCAGCAACTAACACATCATTGTAAAGCAATTATAGTCCAATAAAGATGTGAAAAAAATTTTAAAAAGTTTAAAAAATAAAGATGCCAGGAATGAGACATACTTCCCTCAAAAAAAAAAAAAGGAGATATAGATATAAGAAAGTAATTATCCTATAGTATAATTAGGAAAGTACTGAAACAGAAAAAAATAGCCTATATAATATGCATGACCTCTCAACCAGAAAAAAAAAAAAAAAAGTAGATAGAACAGACATTGTTTCAGATGCCACTTTCTTGATTTTGGTTAATTAACCCAGGACAGTTAGGTGAGCAGAACAAACTAGGAGGAAGATGAGATCAACAGATCTTGGTAATTCATATGGAAGTCAAGCCATATCATTTTATTTTAATGTATGTTGTTAGGCAAAAAAAACAAAAAAAAAACCCCAAAAAAACCAGCAACAACAAAACAAAGCAAAAACACCTAATACACCTTAAATCTAAAAGACTGAAAAATATTATGTCTGCATATAAAAGTGTTGGTAGCTATAGGCAGCAATAGTGAAGAGTTCCCTTTCATGTCAATACCTTAGATTTAAAGAAAGCAAATTTGTCCTCTCAGCGTTAAAACCGGTAAAATCCAGACATAATGATGGGATTAGCCATGAGGAATTTTGAAATAAATAAAAATCAATCAAGACATTTGGGTATAATAATCTGATTTTAATTTAGAAAGCAGAAATTTTCTTTTGTCCCTGTTTGGAGAAAACTAAATATGAACATGAAGATGTGGGGTCAACTGCCCTACAGCATAAAAGTGATTAGTCCAAACACCCAAAAGGTAGAACATATATCAAAAATTGTCCCCTTAAAATAAAAATGAGTCCTTAGGAGAGATATATTTATGTTACTGGAGATGTCTGTTCAATCATAGGAAGGAAAAATTCTTCTGGCCTCATTCAACCTGTATGAAATACCCACGAAACTACCTACCAAGTTATATAAAGTAAAATAAATGTCTCTAACATATATGAAAAGGTAACATATGTAGAGCTGTACAACCTCCCTTAGAGAAATGCGGTTGGAATCTACACTAATATATTGTTTTCATATCCACTGATTGACAAAAATATCAAATTTGACAATACACTTTAATGGTTTTGGCTATGGGAAGACAGAAAATCGTATGCATTGCTTTGAATAGTATAAATTGGCACAAGCACAGAGAGGCACTTTGGCAATAACCATCAAAACTGCAATATACTTGGACCCAACAATCCCCTCTCTGGGAATTTATCTTACTGATATACTTGACATGTGCTAAATGATATATGAACAAAATTTTTTGTCACAGCAAAAGACTGGAAACAACCCAAATACCCAGCAATAGATACTGATGAGATTAACCTACAATGCAATATTATACTGCTCTAAAAAAAATAATGACACTATCTATTTAGTAATACAAAAATATCTTCAAGATTTGTTGTTAAAAGACAAATACACGGAATGAAATACAGTCTTTAGGTATGCTACCTTCTGTACATAATAAGGTGAGTAAAAACATATATTTCTATTTGCTTATATTTGCATTACAAGGGAGAAAATCTAATAAAAATGCTACCATGGCAGTGACAGAGGGACTGCATGGATGAGTGACTGTTGGAAGCAGCCATTTTACTCTACACCTCTTTGTAGTGTTTGATTCCTAAACCATATAAATATTTTACTTATTCTAAAAGTAGAACAAAAAGCAATTAAATTAAAATAAGACAAAAAAACTTGCACACTTTTGCCCAGACTCCTTAATTCCCAAGCAGCCTTCTGAGCACTTTATTGGGCTTTCTGGATAAATTAATACCAAGAAAGTACCTTCCCAGAAAAAGGACTATAGCCTACATCTTTACACAATAAACAAATTGGAAGTTTGCTTCATATAATTTTTTTTTGCTAGGCATGTAACTGGCATGAATCTGAGTATCTAATACTAGTCAACATGAGGATACTGACATGACTATGGGCCAGAGCTATAAGGATGGTGCATTCATCAAGATAAATCCTATGAGTTTATAAGCCTTTTGAGTAAGTAGCCATTTAGACTTAGCTTATTATCACTCAGAACACATATGGTTGTATTTCTATGTACAAGTAAGTGTGTAATAATTGTTAAGTTGAATTACATGGAAACATTTTTACATTTTAAATACTGACACATTTGCAATGCAGAAGACTGAACAGTAAACTCAAATGGATTATGCACTTAAAACTGTTTACTTTCACTTCAGTTTAGAGGACACTGATGGAAAGCACAAATATAAGGCTTTACTTACTAAAATTTAACCAAGTCTGACTTGTTTATTTTAAACTATCACTTTGTTCTGGTCTCCACAACCTTCTTCCCTCTTCCCATTGCGCTTTACATGTAGTCTAAACTTCATTTTCATTATTTATTGAGGTCTATTTTTCCTTCACCCTCATTTAGAATAAGTTACAGAAATTTGTCTTCTTGTTTGTGTAGAATATGGAAAAAAATATATAAACTTTGTAAATTTGTGTGTAACAGACTACATACAAAGCATTCATGTAATTGCAAATACTTATTAATTTTTATATATTATAACTGGTATGCTTAATCATTACACAGCTCAGTTGTATGTTAATAACCTCAAATTTATGGGAACTCAAAACTCCTACAATTACAAAACTTGAATAAATCTTATTAATATATTCTCAGCTTTTAAGTTATAAAATATCTTTTCTGTATCTTTATAAAATGGGTTTTGGGATACATGAAAAAGAGATGCTTTTTTTCTGAGGCTAAACAATCTCTTTAAGATGTTTGGGGGGCAAGAGCCCATATACCCATGACTATACCAAACAAAACTAGCCCAGGCAAGAAACGAAAACTTTATCAGCACTGCACGCCATCTCACCCTCAGCACTTGTCTTCAAAACTTAATTATGCATTAGAGTCTCCAATTCATTTCTGTCTAACCTGAGATTTAAGATGTAAGACTTCTGGAAAGTCTCTCATGGAATATGTCTGAAAGTCAGATATTAACCTTACTGCCCATCACTGCAACCATGACTTCCCAGATCATGAACAAAATCTGATGGGGACTGGTGCTCTCCTGTTAATGACCTGCTTGGGTATTAATTCCATCTCTGGGAAGCTCTGCCTGGAAGAATGCCACATTTGTGAGTAGTCTTGACTTCTTTTATTTTTTTTTAAATATCTTTATTGGAGTATAATTGCTTTACAATGTTGTGTTAGTTTCTGCTGTATAACAAAGTGAATCAGCTCTATGTATACATACATCCCCATATTCCCTCCCTCTTGCGTCTCCCTCCCACCCTCACTATCCCACCTCTCTAGGTGGTCATAGAGCACCTAGCTGACCTCCCTGTGCTATGTAGCTGCTTCCCATTAGCTATCTGTTTTACATTTGGTAGTCAATGCTACCCTCTCACTTCGTCCGAGCTAACCCTTCCCCCTCCCAGTGTCCTCAAGTCCATTCTCTACGTCTGCACACCATACACAAAAATAAACTCAAAATGGATTAAAGACCTAAATGTAAGGCCAGACACTATAAAACTCTTAGAAGAAAACATAGGAAAAACACTCTTTGACATAAATCACAGCAAGATCCTTTTTGACCCACCTCCTAGAGAAATGGAAATAAAAACAAAAATAAACAAATGGGACCTAATGAAACTTAAAAGACAGAAAAGGAAACCATCAACAAGATGAAAAGACAACCCTCAGAATGGGAGAAAATATTTGCAAATGAAGCAACTGACAAAGGATTAATCTCCAAAATATACAAGCAGCTCATGCAGCTCAATATCAAAAAAACAAAGAACCCAATCCAAAAATGGGCAGAAGATCTAAATAGACATTTCTCCAAAGAAGACATACAGATAGTCTTGACGTCTGACAGGCAAGTTGTTTGAATAAGATAGTGCTGCTTCTCAGACTCAGGGAAAATCAAATTCATTTAACGCACAGCTGTGATGTGGGTGATATCAAAAACTGCACACAAGAAATGATGCCTACAAAGCACACCATCTGAATTTTAACGGCTGAGTGACAAGTCAGGGAGTGGGCAAATTATGCTAACAGAAACAGAAGGAAATGTAAGAATCAATGAAAGAAAGAATATGTTTTCTTTCATACTCTTTAAAAGTCATTGCTAGACACTTTTAAATATGAAAGTTAGACTCACTAGGTAACTGATCACATTGAAATTCAGCAAAATCACACTCAATTTCATGTAGAGTCAAAAAGGAAGATGGTGAAAACTGTTGGGTAATTGTACTCAAAATCTTTCTTACAGTATCAGTTAGCGTATATATTTTAAAAGATATAACTTTAATATATGCAAATGTTAAATGCAAGATAAGTGAAGTAAAATGAGAGAAGGCAAATAGATTGGTCAATTCAAATCTCTTGATATGTGTGTGACTGGGGAAGGAGACAGAAACTGTAATTAACTGGATGATTATTGGACAGACAGTTCAATTTAGCATTGGTAGATTACCTCATTTATATATCATGTCACCTTGCACGGTCCCTAGCACATAACTTAATAAATGTTCTTATTAACATGCTTAATAAATGTGTCTTGTCATAGGCATAGAGAAGTGTTTAATTTTTTATTTGTTTCTGTTAGGGGTGGTGTTTCTTTACTCTGCAGATGCCTTGACTCCATAACACTTCATAATGGACTCCAATTCCAAGTCTGTAAGTGCTATAAACTACTGTGTGAAAAACTGGGGGTTATTGGATTAGTTTAGCTTTGAAAACTACTAAGTATCAGTTAATGGAATAGAAAGCCCAGGAAAAAAATGACCCATAATACTTAGTAAGGGAGAGGAACCAAGATGGCGGAGTAGAAGGATGTGCTCTCACTACCTCTTGCGAGAACAAGAGAAACACAACTAGCTGCTGGACAATCATCGACAGGAAGACACTGGAACTCACAAAAAATGATACCCCACAACCAAAGACAAAGCAGAAGCCACAATGAGACGGTAGGAGGGGCACAATCACAGTAAAATCAAATCCCATAACTGGTGGGTGGGAGACTCACAGACTGCAGAAGACTTATACCACAGAAGTCCACCCACTGGAGTGAAGGTTCTGAGCCCCACATCAGGCTTCCCAACCTGGGGGTCTGGCAACGGGAGGAGGAATTCATAGAGAATCAGACTTTGAAGCCTACTGGGAATTGATTGCAGGACTTTGATAGGACTGGGGGAAACAGAGACTCCACTCTTGGAGGGCACACACAAAGTAGTGTGTGCATTGGGACCCAGGGGAAGGAGCAGTGACCCCAGGGCAGACTGAACCAGACCTACTTGCTAGTGTTGGAGGGTCTCCTGCAGAGGCAGGGGGTGGCTGTGGCTCACTGTGGGGACAAGGACACTGGTAGCAGAAGTTCTGGGAAGTACTCCTTGGTGTGAGCCCTCCCAGAGTCTGTCATTAGCCCCAGCAAAGAGCCCAGGTAGGCTCCAGTGTTGGGTTGCCTCAGGCAAAACAACCAACAGGGAGGGAACCCAGCCTCACCCATCAGCAGTCAAGCAGATTAAAGTTTAACTAAGCTGTGCTCACCAGAGCAACAGTCAGCTCTACCCACCACCAGTCCCTCCCATCAAGCCCCTTAGATAGCATCATCCACCAGAGGGCAGACAGCAGAAGCAAGAAGAACTACAATCCTGCAGCCTGTGGAACAAAAACCACATTCACAGAATGGTAGGAAAGATGAAAAGGCAGAGAGCTATGTACCAGATGAAGGAAAAAGATAAAACCACAGAAAAACAACAAAATGAAGTGGAGATAGGCAACCTTCCAGAAAAAGAATTCAAAATCATGATAGTGAAGATAATCCAGGATCTCGGAAAAAGAATGGAGGCAAAGATTGAGAAGATGTAAGAAATGTTTAACAAAGACGTAGAAGAATTAAAGAACAAACAAACAGAGATGAACAATACAATAACTGAAAGGAAAACTACACTAGAAGGAATCAATAGCAGAATAACTGAGGCAGAAGAACGGATAAGTGACCTGGAAGACAGAATGGTGGAATTCACTAGTGCAGAACAGAATAAAGAAAAAAGAATTAAGAGAAATGAAGACAGTCTAAGAGACCTCTGGGACAAAACTAAATGCAACAACATTCGCATTATGGGGGTCCCAGAAGGAGAAGAGAGAGAGAAAGGACCAGAGAAAATATTTGAAGAGATTATAGTTGAAAACTTCCCTATCTTGGGAAAGGAAAGAGCCAACCAAGTCCAGGAAGCACAGAGAGTCCCATACAGGATAAACCCAAGGAAAAACACTCTGAGACACATAGTAATCAAATCGGTAAAAATAAAAGACAAAGAAAACTTATTGAAAGCAGCAAGGGAAAAACGACAAATAACATACAAGGGAACTCCCATAAGGATAACAGCTGATTTCTCAGAAGAAAATTTACAACCCAGAAGGGAGTGGCATGATATAATTAAAGTGATGGAAGGGAAGAACCTACAACCAAGATTACTCTACCCTGCAAGGATCTCATTCAGATTCGATGGAAAAATCAAAAGCTTTACAGACAACCAAAAGCTAAGAGAATTCAGCACCACCAAACCAGCTCTACAACAAATGTTAAAGGAACTTCTCTAAGTGGGAAACACAAGAGAAGTAAAGGACCTACAAAACCAAACCCAAAACAATTGAGAAAATGGTCACAGGAACATACATATTGATAATTACCTTCAACGCAAATGGATTAAATGCTCCAACCAAAAGACACAGGCTTGCTGAATGGATACAAAAACAAGACCCATATATATGCTGTCTATAAGAGACCCACTTCAGACCTAGGGACACATAAGACTAAAAGTGAGGGGATGGAAAAAGATATTCCATGCAAATGCAAATCAAAAGAAAGCTGGAGTAGCTGTACTCATATCAGATAAAATAGACTTTAAAATAAAGAATGTTACAAGAGACAAGGAAGGACACTACATAATGATCCAGGGATCAATCCAAGAAGAAGATATAACAATTATAAATATATATGCACCCAACATAGGAGCACCTCAATACATAAGGCAACTGCTAACAGCTATAAAAGAGGAAATCGACAGTAACACAATAATAGTGGGGGACGTTAACACCTCACTTACACCAATGGACAGATCATCTAAAATGAAAATAAATAAGGGAAAAGAAGCTTTAAATGACACAATAGACCAGATAGATTTAATTGATATTTACAGGACATTCCATCCAAAAACAGCAGACTACACTTTCTTCTCAAGTGTGCATGGAACATTCTCCAGGATAGATCTCATCTTGGGGCACAAACCAAGCCTCAGTAAAGTTAAGAAAATTGAAATCAAATCAAGCATCTTTTCTGACCACAATGCTATGAGATTAGAAATGAATTACAGGGAAAAAAACGTAAAAAACACAAACACATGGAGGCTAAACAATACGTTAGTTAATAACCAAGAGATCACTGAAGAAATCAAAGAGGAAATCAAAAAATACCTAGAGACAAATGACAATGAAAACACGACGATCCAAAACCTATGGGATGCAGCAAAAGCAGTTATAAGAGGGAAGTTTACAGCTATACTAGCCTACTTCAAGAAACAAGAAAAATCTCAAGTAAACAATCTAACCTTACACCTAAAGGAACTAGAGAAAGAAGAACAAACAAAACCCAAAATTAGCAGAAGGAAAGAAATCATAAAGATCAGAGCAGAAATAAATGAAATTGAAACAAAGAAAACAATAGCAAAGATCAATAAAACTAAAAGCTGGTTCTTTGAGAAGATAAACAAAATTGATAAACCATTAGCCAGACTCATCAAGAAAAAGAGGGAGAGGACTCAAATCAATAAAATTAGAAATGAAAAAGGAGAAGTTACAACAGACACTGCACAAATACAAAGCATCCTAAGAGTCTATTACAAGCAACTCTATGCCAATAAAATGGACAACCTGGAAGAAATCGACAAATTCTTAGAAAGGTATAGCCGTCCAAGACTGAACCAGAAAGAAACAGAAAATATGAACGGACGAATCACAAGTAATGAAATTGAAACTGTGATTAAAAATCTTCCAACAAACAAAAGTTCAGGGCCAGATGGCTTCACAGGTGAATTCTATCAAACATTTAGAGAAGAGCTAATACCCAAGCTTCTCAAACTCTTCCAAAAAATTGCAGAGGAAGGAACACTCCCAAACTCATTCTATGAGGCCACCATCACCCTGATACCAAAACCAGACAAAGATACTACAAAAAAAGAAAATTACAGATCAATATCACTGATGAATATAGATGCAAAAATCCTCAACAAAATACTAGCAAACAGAATCCAACAACACATTAAAAGGATCATACACAATGACCAAGTGGAATTTTTCCCAGGGATGCAAGGGTTCTTCAATATACGCAAATCAATCAATGTGATACACCATATTAACAAATTGAAGAATAAAAACCATACGATCATCTCAATAGACGCAGAAAAAGCTTTTGACAAAATTCAACACCCATTTATGATAAAAACTCTCCAGAAAGTGGGCATAGAGGGAACCTACCTCAACATAATAAAGGCCATGTACAACAAACCCACAGCAAACATCATTCTCAATGGTGAAAAACTGAAACCATTTCCTCTAAGATCAGGAAGAAGACAAGGATGTCCACTCTCACCATTATTATTCAACATAGTGTTGGAAGTCCTAGCCACAGCAATCAGAGAAGGAAAAGAAATAAAAGGAATACAAATTGGAAAAGAAGAAGTAAAACTGTCACTGTTTGCAGATGACATGACACTATACATAGAGAATCCTAAATATGCCACCAGAAAACTACTAGAGCTAACCAATGAATCTGGTAAAGTTGCAGGATACAAAATTAATGCACAGAAATCTCTTGCATTCCTATACACTAATGATGAAAAATCTGACAGAGAAATTAAGGAAACACTCCCATTTACCATTGCAACAAAAAGAATAAAATACCTAGGAATAAACCTACTTGGGGAGACAAAAGACCTGTATGCAGAAAACTATAAGACACTGATGAAAGAAATTAAATATGATACCAACTGATGGAGAGATATACCATGTTCTTGGATTGGAAGAATAAGCATTGTGAAAATGACTACACTACCCAAAGCAATCTACAGATTCAATGCAGTCCCTATCAAATTACCAGTGGCATTTTTTTACGGAACTAGAACAAATCACCTTAAAATTTGTATGGAGACACAAAAGACCCCGAATAGCCAAAGCAGTCTTGAAGGAAAAAAACGGAGCTGGAGGAATCAGACTCCCTGACTTCAGACTATACTACAAAGCTACAGTAATCAAGACAATATGGTACTGGCACAAAAACAGAAACATAGATCAATGGAACAAGATAGAAAGCCCAGAGATAAACCCACGCACCTATGGTGAACTAATCTATGACAAAGGAGGCAAAGATATACAGTGGAGAAAAGACAGCCTCTTCAATAACTGGTGCTGGGAAACCTGGACAGCTACATGTAAAAGAATGAAAATAGGACACTCCCTAACTCCATACACAAAAATAAACTCAAAATGGATTCGAGACCTAAATGTAAGACCGGACACTATAAAACTCTTAGAGGAAAATATAAGAAGAACACTGTTTGACATAAATCACAGCTAGATCTTTTTTGAGTCACCCCCTAGAGTAATGGAAATAAAAACAAAAATAAACAAATGGGACCTAATGAAACTTCAAAGCTTTTGCACAGCAAAGGAAACCATAAACAAGAGGAAAAGACAACCCTCAGAATGGGAGAAAATATTTGCAAATGAATCAACGGACAAAGGATTAATCTCCAAAATATATAAACAGCTCATGTAGCTCAATATTAAAGAAACAAACAACCCAATCCAAAAATGGGCAGAAGACCTAAATAGACATTTCTCCAAATAAGATGTACAGATGGCAAAGAAGCACATGAAAAGCTGCTGAATATCACTAATTATTCGAGAAATGAAAATCAAAACTACAATGAGGTATCACCTCACACCAGTTAGAATGGGCTTCATCAGAAAATCTACAAACAACAAATGCTGGAGAGGGTGTGGAGAAAAGGGAACCCTCTTGCACTGTTGGTGGGAATGTAAATTGACACAGTCACTATGGAGAACAGTATGGAGGTTCCTTAAAAAACTAAAAATAGAATTACCATATGATCCAGCAATCCCACTACTGGGCATATACCTAGAGAAAACCATAATTCAAAAAGACACATGCACCCCAATGTTCATTGTCGCACTATTTACAATAGCCAGGTCATGGAAGCAACCTAAATGCCCATCGACAGACGAATGGATAAAGAAGTTGTGGTACATGCATACAATGGAATATTACTCAGCCATGAAAAGGAACGAAATTGAGTCATTTGTTGAGACGTGGATGGATCTAAAGACTGTCACAGAGAGTGAAGTAAGTCAGAAAGAGAAAAACAAATATCGTATATTAACGCATGTATGTGGAACCTAGAAAAATGGTACAGATGAACCGGTTTGCAGGGCAGAAGTTGAGACACAGATGTAGAGAACAAACATATGGACACCACGGGGGGAAAACTGTGGTGGGGTGGGGATAATGGGGTGCTGAATTGGGCGATTGGGATTGACATGTATACACTGATGTGTATAAAACTGATCACTAATAAGAACCTGCAGTATAAAAAAAAAACAAACAAAAAAAACGAACAACTAATACTAAACTTTCTTTGGGTTATTTGTACGGATATATGTTAATATAAATGTTTCAGACATTACATGAAATTTCTAAAAATCTTATATGTTTTGGTATAATGTTATGTCATAATTCTAGTTATTACTTTAAAATGTATATCTCAGAAATAACTAAATTTCCTTGTCAATGGCATTATTATGATCTTTCATCAAATCTTTAACTGTGGTCATTTTTAAGTCTTTTGTCATTTACAGACAGTTCTGGGTGTACTCTGATGCTGTTGCAAAAATGTTCCTATAAATGGGTTTCATCTTCAAGGAATTCATGGAAAAGACTCGGACAAGTACAGGTTTCTGGTAACTGACTATACTGCTGAACTGAATGAATAAGCATTTTCAGAACTTTAATGGAAAACTGATGAATTCATAAAAGTGCTAACAAAAGATCAAGATTAAAAAAAGAATTAATTACATAGGACTGAGTGAACTGATGAGGATGATTATAATTTTTGTGACTTTCTGTTTGAATTTAAAAAAAAATAAAAAAAAAAAGTACTTAGTAAGGAAAGGCTTGACTTCTGGCACATAAGATGTTTGTAAAAGAGAATGGAGAACAAAGGCACAGTTCATAAGAATCCCTCCTCTCTCATCTCTGGGCTTTGAATTGCTTGAGGACACGCCCATAGTCTACTGATGTGCAAAAGGAAGAGAAAGCTGCTCAGACCCATTCTGTCTCCCACAGTGGAGGTTCTTTCCTTTGACATAAACATGGCACGAGTCAGGGGAAAGGCTGATCTCTTCTCCCTACCTGAGCCATCAACTGTATGCACTGCCTTCTCCATATATAATTCAAAATAAAATTTAAAAATTTGACCATGGAAAGTCCAAGTAAGTTCTGCTTTTTCCTAATATGACTAATCCTTTTATCCTTAAAAAAAGAAATCTTTGCTGGTTTTTGTTTGTTTTGTTTTTTAGGTACTCCATATATACCTAGTCCATCTAATGGTGAAATTCAGAATTATTTCTCTCTCTCTCTCTCTCCCCCCCAACTCCCCAAATCTAAGAGAACAGAGATGCAAAGAAAAAACAACAACAATAAACGTGGTTTTTAAAAGCCTCAGCTTCCACCTGAGTCTACATTCCTTCTAAAAAGCAATGGGGTGAAAGTAAGGAAAGCTAAGAAAATTAATTAGGCTTTTGGAATTCTAATACAAGATGGAGTTAAATAAAAATGATGAAAAAATTAGTTGTATCACTTCAAAAACTCACTTTTCATTTCTTTAGTGTATTTTTTACTGTTTTATTTATTCACCTTTTAAATATTTTAAATTTTTTATACAATTTTAAAGGTTACTTTCCATTTACAGTTATTACAAAATATTGGCTATATTCCCCATGTGGTACAATACATCCTTGAGCCTATCTTACACCCAATAGTTTGTACCCCCCATTCCCTCACCCCTATATCACCTCTCCCCCCTCCCCACTGGTAACCACTAGTTTGTTCTCTATATCTGAGTCTGCTTCTTTTCTGTTATATTTACTAATTTGTTGTATTCTTTAGATTTCACACATAAGTGACATCATACAGTATTTGTCTTTCTCTGCCTGACTTATTTCACTTAGCATAATGCCTTCCAAGTCCATCCATGTTGCTTGCTGCAAGTGGCAAAATTTCATTCTTTTTTTATGAAATAAACTCAAAATGGATTAAAGATGTAAAACCTGATAAATGTAAGACCTGATACTATAAACCTCCTAGAGGAAACATAGGCAGAACACTTTTTGACATAAATCACTTTTCATTTTAGTAAATTTCATTTATGCTATTACAGTTGTCAAATTAATAGGGGTCAAAATAATGAAATTATTTAGTATTTTTAACTGGAAGGAGAAGTGATATAAATTTTCAATGTCTCAAGTAGAAAAATTATCTTTTTCAACCAAAGCCCACGTACAATGATGTATTTATCACACTTTCTACACAGTTAAACTGAAACAAACATGCCCCTTAAGATCTGACCCTAAGCTCTATTCACATATTTTTACTCTAACTCCTTCACTGCTAAAGTAGAATCTGACCTAGCTCATTTACCCACCTATGCTGAACGCTAGAGGATAAAGGTTGTGGAATACAGTTTTTTTTCTTACTTACATCAAACACCCAAGGCACTAAGACTTATATTTACAATCACCAAAATTCCCACAAAAAGCGTCTTAACTGTAGATTTTCCAAAGAAAATTAGCAATTACCACCAAAAAATTAATCTCATAAATAATTTGAATACTAAAAGTATTCTCACACATAATAAAGCTAAGCCTTTTCCGGTTATACCAAATTCAAATAGGTTATAGTTTTATTTATATTTTGTTATCTATTATATCTTTGTCTACATTATTCTGCTGTGCCATTACTCATTTCCTAAATTCCCAAGTATCTGTTCAGTGATGTTAAAAGAAGTATGATATAGAGGCGGAGCGAATGACTATTATTTGGTGACTGTAGTAAGCACTATTCCAAAATCCCTTCCAACTATGATACCCTTTCCTTCAGATCTCTAAAATAGAAGAGAAAACAGTCAACAAACATACAAATAAAAAATAAAAATAGAAAATAGAAATAATTAGAAGCACTCTAATTTGCTGTACTTATTAATATGTAGTTCTTACCTATTATACTTCTAACTAAATAATTCTACCCATATCAATACATATTTTAAGATTTTAATTCTTGATTTTTTATTAAAATATTTACAACCTAAATAAGATTAGCTTTTATGAACCTTGCAGAAGTCCTTTATTTTCTTACTGGAAAGAAAATTTATTGCGAATTGAAAACACATATATTACAGGTGAAAGCAATCCCATTTTCCTTCTAAAACATAAAGTTCAAATTTTTTGGAGACAATAAAGATATAAACAGCATCTGCAATCATATTTTAAAATTCGATAATATTTTTAAATTCTTTGAACATATTGCACAAAAGCAGTTAAAACATGCTGCAAGGAGGAAAGAGCAAATTTTTAGGAAAAAAAAATGAAGAAAATAAGCTCAATATCTTCTAAAATTATGGAATGATCTTATGCACCAGAAAAAAAAGTAAATTACATTTTAATTATTTATATCATACTAAGATGCAACACTAAGTGACCTATTTTCTCAAATTGTGAGAAAAACACAAATAACTATAGAAAAAGATAAATATTAGTAGACAAAATTAGGTCAAAATCTCAGCTATTTGCAGCATATGGTTTCACCAGAAAAATTTAAAAAAAACAGCATATTTTGACCTAGCAGGTAAGATAACAATTTGAATTTTACTTAATGGTCATACTTAAATGTGAACAAATATAAAACCTCAAAAGTTTGCCCAGGAGAGCCAGACCTTATCTCAGACATTATTTTAGACCATATTTCTATTTTAAGTTAGAAGCTGAAATAGCACCAGGAATAAATAACCTTTAACATAAGTATACTGCAACAGTTTTCTAAACACTACAACCTCTGTCATCTCATTTAATCCTCAGAACAACCCTATGATGTTCAATCAATTTGACCCCTTTGAAAATTGAGTAAACAAATTGACATATGCCCCAAATGATGAAATAAGTAAGAATCATGGTGTGAACTTAAGAACTAGAACCTCAAGCTTTAGTCTCAAATTACATTATCTACTGCATTCTCACTTCACGTATCTTTAAGGCTATTCCCAGACTGTTTCTGAATGATACTCTATTTCTTAGCAAATCTGATCCATTAGAATTTATGGTTGTGAAGTTTATGAAGAAATACTTTTTTATAGTGTCTTAGTCTATTAGGGCTGCTATAACAAAATACCACAGACTGGGTGGCTTAAACAACAGAAATTTCTCACGGTTCTGGAGGCTAGAAGTCATTGCCAGGGTGCCAGTCTGATTAGGTTTGGGGAAGACCCTCCTCCAGATATCAGACTGCCAACTTCTATGTCCTCACGTGGTAGAAGAGGCAAGGGAGCTCTCTGGGACCTCTTTCGTAAGACCATTAATGTCATTCATGAGGGCTCTACTTTCACGACCTCATCACCTCCCAAAGGCTCCATTTCCTAATACCATAGACATTGGGCATTAAGATTTCAATATATGAATTTTAAGGAGACACAAACATTCAGACCACAGCATATAGTTTATCTGTAAATCTTAGCAGGGGCTTTCAGACTACTCTCAGAAGAAGACCCTCTGGAACCTATCTGATGTCAGTTTTACTATCCTTTATGGAAATGCAGGGGTGTGCAGATAATCAATCAGTACTTCTCAAACCTTTTGGTTTCATGACCACTTTGTACTCTTAATAAGTACTGAAGACTCCAAACAGCTTTTGTTTCTATGAGTTAAATCTATGGCTATTTACTGTATTGGAAATTAAAAAATAAAACATTTAAAAATAGTTTAACTCATTTAAAAATAACAATAAGACTCATTACATATTAAGATAGTGTATTTTTATGAAAATGGTTAGTAAGAAGAGTGGCATTGATTTACAATTTTGCAAATATTTTTATGCCTGCTTAATAGACAACAAAATTCTCCTATCTTATTCTGAATTCAAACTGTTTCATTACATTAAAATATAACTGTATTCTATGTGTTCAAAAGTTAAGGAGACATGGGAGATAAACAAAAATGACCTAAATCAAATGTCTAAAGATGAAAACTACAATGTGTGAGGTGAAAACACAGAACCATTGAAATTAATGGTAGATTAGACTCTGCAGAAGAAAATGTTAGTAACCTGAAGGCATAGCTATAGAAAAACTCCAAAATTAAACACAAAGAAAGTTTTTCTTTTAAACTAATGAAGAGAAGAATGTCAGCAAGCCATGGGACAACTACAAGTGGTCTAATACACATGAAATTGGATTCCTCAAAGGAAAGGAGAGAGAGAAAATAGAAAAAATATTTAAAGAAATAATGGCCAAAATTTCTCCATTTTTAAATGAAACCTATAAACCCACACATCTAAGAAGCTCAAGAAGTCCAAGCACAAGAAACATGAAAAAAGAAAAAGAAAAAAAGAAATGAATTAAAAACGGCAATGTTGACAGCAGGAGAGGCTGTGCTTGGGGCAAAAGGATAGAAGACAATTTTGTACATTCTGCTCAATTTTGTTATGAAACTGTTGGGGGTCCAGGGCAGGCCACACCAAATTATGCCTCAATGGTATATTGATTATTTTAATTACAGTTACTTCAGAAATGGCCAATTCAGGAGGGAAACTTTGACCCTCCTCTCTGTCTCCCTGAAAGCAGAAAATAAATCTCCCATGTGAAAGGTACCCTCTCTCTATGGGGGGTGGGGTCAGGGGTGAGGTGGTGGTAGAAAGATAAACCTTATTATCAGAGAGATCAGGAATTCAGGGCCAAGAAGCCTATATAAGCACACCTTGTTATGTCTTTACTAATTTACTACCCAAACCCAAACTTTGCTTATATTTCTAGTAACTAATCACCCAAACCTTAATTTCTTTGTCCTGTCAATTCTTCTCAAATTGTTTCTTTGTCTAAGAAGTATAAAAGCTGCCTGTTTTGGCAACTTCTTAGGTCCTATTTCTGAGACCTCTGTGTGCACAAATTAAACTTGTTTCTTTTTTTCCTGTTAATCTGTCTTGTGTCAATTTCCAGGCACAAGAACTCAAGAAGGGTAGAAGGGGAAACTTTCTCCTCCCCAGCAAACCTAAAAGTGGTCTAAAAGATAGGTTTAAAGAAAAAAAGATATGAGAACTAATAAGTATTTTAGCATGGTTGCAGGATATAAGATTAATATAAAAATGCATTTCTATATACTAGCAACAATCAAAATTGAAATAAAATACCATTTAAAATAGCATTAAATATATGAAATAGGGATAAATCTGACAGAAAATGTAGATTAGTACACTGAAAATTACAAAATAGTACAAAAAGTAAAGACATAAATAAATAGATACACTGTGCTCATGGTTTAGAAGATTCAACACTGTTAAAAAGCAGTTTTCCTCAAATTGATACATAGATTTGGTATAATCCCAGTAAAAATCTCAGGAGATATTTTGTAAAAATCGACAAACTGATTCTAAATGACCTACAAGAGCCAAAATAACTGGAAAAAAAAAATTTGGAGGACTAACATTCCATGATTTCAAGACTTGTTATAAGCTACAGTAATCAAGATTCTGTGTATTAGCATTGAAAAACAGAAAAGTAGAAGAAAATACAGCCAGAAGTTGACCCACAAATATATGAACAAATTATTTTTGAAAAAAGGGTAAAGGCAAGTCAGTGGAGAAATTGGTCTTTTATCATATGAATATACAATTATATCTCCACATGCAAAAAAATGAACTTTGATCAATAACTTATACCATACACAAAAATTAATTCAAAGTGGATCCTAGACCTCATCAAGATGAGAGACTTGTGGTCTTTGAAAGACACTTTAAGAAAATGATAAAGACAAGCCATAGACCAGGATAAAATACTTATAAAGCATGTAGCTGATAAAGTACTTGCATCCAGAATATAAGAATCCTCAAAGGTCAATAATAAGAAAACAAAAACAATTTTTAAATGGGCAAAATTATTTACACACTGTACCAAAGAAAATATGCATATGGCAAATAAGGACATGAAAAGGTGCTCAACAACATCCCCATCAGGGAAATGCAAATTAAAGCTACAACAAGATGCCACTGCCACTATCAGAATAGACAAAATGAAAAATACTGAGGTGAAGATGTGAAGAAAATGGAACTGTGTCATACATAGCTGGTGGGAATTGGCAGTTTGTTAAAAAGTCAAAATACACCTACCACATAATACAACTATTCCACTCTTCAGTATTTCCCCAAGAGAAATGAAAGTGTATGATCACATATGATCATACAAAACTTGTACACAAATGTTAATAGCCCAAATCTGAAAACCCAAATACCTTTCAATAGCTGAATAGATAAACAAATTGCAGAATATATACACAATGTAACACTACTCAGGAATAGGAAGGAATGAATTACTGAAATACACTACAACATGGATGAACCTCAGAATAATTATGTGGGATAAAAGAAGCAATACTGAGAGAGAGAGAGTTGGGGTGGGGAGGGGATGGCAGAGAGAATATATGAATGAGAATACTATAAACACAAAGCAGATCAGTGGTTTCCTGGGGACAAAAGGGTAGGACAGGGAATGACGGGAGAAAAGGATTAAAAGGAGCGATGGGCATGTTTATTACCTTCACTGTAGGGATGATTTCACACATGTATACATGAGCCAGAACTTCACAAATTATCACTTTTTGTGTAAGTTATTATATGACAAATATTCCTCCATAGATCTGTTTTTAAAAAGTTAAGTGGATTTCCTAATGTAAACCCTTAAAATAAGCCACATATTTGTTTCTCATCTTGGAAATATTTTTGACATAATTTTGAAAGGAAAATAGCAATTATTAAGAACTAAAAGCCCTTCCACATGAAAAACCTTACAAATGTTTAAAAGAGTGTGACTTTTTGTTACCATGACTACTCAGTAGCTCCAGAAAATATTTTTGGTTAAAGTTTCTTTGCCATTATACATTTCTGCAAGATTTGATACTTTTGTTTATATCCTTACACATTTTATGCATAAAAAAATGTTAAAGATCCATCAATGATTTAAAACAATAAATTTTTTAAAGTCCAATGATATAAAAGTCTCACTTATCCACTTGATGAATTCAGTACTAACCGTATAAATAATTATTTCAGTAAAAATAAAGAAATTATCTGTGCAGAAATTAGATTTAATATCTAAAATTTAACATTTTGATTCTTTGGATTTTATCTGCCTAAAGAGGAAATATATATTGGTTAGCTACCTCAGAATCACCCACAAAGGTTAAATATCTTTTAAAGCAGCAGTCCCCAACGTTTTTGGCACCAGGGACCGGTTTTGTGGAAGACAATCTTTCCACGTGGCAGGGGCAGGTAATGGTTCAGGCAGTAATGTGAGCGATGGCTCAGGCGGATAATGCAAGCGATGGGGAATGATGGGGAGAGGCAGATGAAGCTTCACTCGCTCACCTGCTGCTCACCTCCTGTTCTGCAGCCCAGTTCCTAACAGGCCACGGACCAGTACCAGTTTGCAGCCCCAGGGGTTGGGAACCCCTGTTTTAAAGGTAATATACCTACAACTAAGAATAAACGTATTAATTATTTTTATTTTATCAAAAATAGACAAAGGGCATCACCACTATGGCAGAAACAAAGTTAAACTGAATTATTTAGAGTTCAGCACCAACCTTATAAAAAGAGTAAAAATGTGCTTAAAAACTGACATTTTAATGTTTAAAATTTTATAGATGCAGTTGTAAAATCTGAGTTAAGATCAAATGTGTGGCATACATCTGGAGAGAATGAAAACCAATATGGAGAAGAACTGGTGCTACACAATCTTGATTCTTTTTTACTTTGTATTTGTTTTTTTGTTTAATTCTCAAACATGAGTCTGGTCTTAAATTAGTATAACAGTAACATTGAAAAATGATTAATTCTGGTGCCAGTTCTGAAGTAGATTGACATTTGCAAGTTGACTTCCACACAGTTTAGCTCCTTACACAACCAGGACAAATCCATGTGGGAATCAGACAAAACTTACAAATGACATCTCATTCAGCGCTCCACCCTCTCAGTCCTCAAGTCCACTGGTGTCACTGAGATACAAAGTTGACCCATCTCACTGCTATCTCTTAAGTTAAGTGGGCTGAGGAACAACTAATTTACAGCTTGGTAGATAAGCATGTATGTTTTCAAACAAAATGGCTTTAAGATATCTGGGACTGTAAATCATCTTTAAGAGAAAAAAAGAATTTATTTTTTCTTTTCAGTGGACACATTACCACAAAACAGAGTAGACAACATGAGTTTTCTAGCCTCCACACAAAGCATACCCTATGTCTACATAAAAAGAGGTCATGCAGCCATCTAAAGACCTGAGCTGTGACTGCCATACAATAGACAACTGAGGTAAAAAATGTTCATACATATATACCCAAACACTGTGAAGATTTTTTTGTAGTAATCAGTTTTGCAAAACTGTATCTAGAAAGCCATATAACATTCATTTTGTTTTTTATTGTTTTGTATTGCTTTTTATTGCTCTGATTGGAATACTCATTTCCCTGATAATTGCTTGTATTTATTTTATATGTGCATATGTGCATATTTTTCTCTGTGAAGTGTACGTTCAAAACTTTTGCTTATGTTTTTAATTATCTTTTTTCAGTTGGATGACAAATCCTTTGTCAAATATATATTTTGTGAATATTTTTGCCCAGCTTATGGCTCAAGTATTTACTTTTTAAATGGGGTTTTTGGATTACCAGAAGTTTCGATGAAATTTTATTATACAATTTATTTTTATGGCTTTGGTAATGTGACTGAGCTCAAATCATAAAGAATGTCTCTTATGTTTTAAGATGATTGTTAATGAAATAGAGAAAAGTAAATATAGTTTTTAATATTTACTTGTATAGTTACTACTTCTGCTCTTCTCCATTTTTTCCTATGTATCAATTTACCATCTGGTATTGATTCTCCTCAGCCTGAAGAAATTCCTTTAACATTAATTAGAGTGCAGATATGCTCTTGAAATCCATTCAATTTTTTAATGAGAAAATATCTTTGTTTCATCTTCAAATTGAAGAACATTTTCACTGGATATAGAATTGAAATTGATAGATTTTGATAGATTTTTTCTTTCTGTGCTTTAAAGATGTTGTTCTAGTGTCTGCTGTCCTCCTTTGTTTCTGATGAAAAATAATCAGTCACATTCTCCCTATACATAATGTGCTGCTTTTTCTCCAGCTACTTTCAATATCTTCTTTTTAACATTTGTTTTCAGGAGTTAGCCAATGATGTGCCTAAGTGTGGTATACCTTGTATGTATGCTGTTAGGGTCCCTGAACTTCTTGGATCTGAAAATCAATTATGTTCACAAAATTAGAGACTTTGGGTCCAGTATATCTTCAAATACTTCTATGCCCCATTATTTCTTTCCTCTTTTTCTGAGATCACAAATCCACATACATTGGACCCTTAATATTGTTCCACAGTTCAGTGAGACTCTCTTCTTTTTTTTAATCTTTTATTCCCTTTGCCCTTCAGATCAGATAATTCCTATTGATTTATCTTTACATTTATTGTCCATTTCTTCTGCATTCATCAGCTGCTCTTGGCCCCACCCAATAAATTTTTCATTTTGTATATCTATTTTCTAGCTCTAAATTTTCCATTTTAAAAACATAGTTTCTATTTCTCTACTATGATTCTCTATGACTTCACTCACTAGGACCATATCTTCCTCTAAACCCTTCTGTATATTCATAAATCCTGCTTTAAAAATCTTTTCAGCTGATTTCAACCCCTGGTTTATCTCAGAGTGAATTTATATTCACTTTTTTTTTTAACATCTTTATTGGAGTATAATTGCTTTAAAATGGTGTGTTAGTTTCTGCTATGTAACAAAGTAAATCAGCTATACGTACACATATATCTCCATATCCCCTCCCTCTTGTATCTCCCTCCCAACCTCCCTTATCCCACACCTCTGGGTGGTCACAAAGCACCGAGCTGATCTCCCTGTGCTATGTGGCTGCTTCCCACTAGCTATCTATTTTACGTTTTGTAGTGTATATATATCCATGCCACTCTCTCACTTCGTGCCAGCTTACCCTTACCCCTCCTCGTGTCCTCAAGTCTATTCTCTACCTCTGTGGCTTTATTCCTGCCCTGCCCCTAGGTTCTTCAGAACCTTTTTTTTTAGATTCCATATATATGTGTTAGCGTACAATATTTGTTTTTCTTTTTCTGACTTACTTCACTTTGTATGACAGTCTCTAGGTCCATCCACCTCACTACAAAAAACTCAATTCGTTTCTTTTTATGGCTAAGCAATATTCCATTGTATACATGTGCCATATCTTATTTATCCATTCATCTGTTGATGGACACTTAGGTTGCTTCCAAGCCCTGGCTATTGTAAACAGAGCTACAATGAACATCATGGTACATGACTCTTTTTGAATTATGGTTTTCTCAGGGTATATGCCCAGTAGTGGCATTGCTGGGTCCTATGGTAGTCCTATTTTTAGTTTTTTAAGGAGCCTCCATACTGTTCTCCATAGCGACTGTATCAATTTACATTCCCACCAACAGTGCAAGAGGGTTCCTTTTTCTACACACCCTCTCCAGCATTTACTGTTTGTAGATTTTTTGATGATGGCCATTCTGACTGGTGTTAGGTGATACCTCATTGTACTTTTCATACGCATTTCTCTACTTAGTGATGTTGAGCATCCTTTCATGTGTTTGCTGCCAATCTATATATCTTCTTTGGAGAAATGTCTATTTAGGTCTTCTGCCCATTTTTGGATTGGGTTGTTTGTTTTCTTGATATTGAGCTGCATGAGTTATTTCTATATTTTGGAGATTAATCCTTTGTCCATCGATTTGTTTGCAAATATTTTCTCCCATTCTGAGGGTTGTCTTTTTGTCTTGTTTGTAGTTTCCTTTGCTGTGCAAAAGCTTTTAAGTTTCATTAGGTCCCATTTGTTCCTTTTTGTTTTTATTTCCATTTCTCTAGGAAGTGGGTCAAAAAGGATCTTGCTGTGATTTATGTCATAGAGTGCTCTGCCTATGTTTTCCTCTAAGAGTTTTATAGTGTCTGGCCTTACATTTAGGTCTTTAATCCATTTTGAGGTGTTTTTTGTGTATGGTGTTAGGGAGTGTTCTAATTTCATTCTTTTACATGTACCTGTCCCCTTTCCCAGCACTACTTACTGAAGAGGCTGTCTTTTCTCCCTTGTATATTCTTGCCTCCTTTATCAAAAATAAGGTGACCATATGTACGTGGGTTTATCTCCGGGCTTCCTATCCTGTCCCATTGATCTAAATTTCTGTTTTTGTGCCATTACCATATTGCCTTGATTACTGTAGCTTTGCAGTATAGTCTGAAGTCCAGGAGCCTGATTCCTCCAGCTCCGTTTTTCATTCACAAGATTGCTCTGGCTACTTGGGGTCTTTTGTGTTTCCAGACAAATTGTGAAATTTTTTGTTCTAGTTCTGTGAAAAATGCCATTGGTAATTTGATAGGGATTGCATTGAATCTGTAGATTGCTTTGGGTAGTATAGTCATTTTCACAATATTGATTGTTCCAATCCCAAGAACATGATATATTTCTCCATCTGTTTGTATCATCTTTCTTTCATCAGTGTCTTACAGTTTTCAGCATACAGTTCTTTTGTCTCCTTAGGTAAGTTAATTCCTAGGTATTTTATTCTTTTTGTTGCAATGGTAAATGGAGTGTTTCCTTAATTTCTCTTTCAGAATTTTCATCATCAGTGTATAGGAATGCAAGAGACTTCTGGGAATTTATTTTGTATCCTGCTACTTTACCAATTCATTGATTAGCTCTAGTAGTTTTCTGGTAGCATCTTTAGGATTCTCTATGTATAGTATAATGTCATCTGCAAACAGTGACAGTTTTACTTCTTCTTTTCCAATTTGGATTCCTTTTATTTATTTTACCTCTCTGATTGCTGTGGCTAAAACTTCCAAAACTATGTTGAATAACAGTGGTGAGAGTGGGCAACCTTGTCTTGATCCTGATCTTAGTGGAAATGGTTTCAGTTTTTCACCATTGAAAACGATATCAGCTGTGGGTTTGTCGTATAGGGCCTTTATTATGTTGAGGTAAGTTCCCTCTCTGCCTACTTTCTGGAGGGTTTTTGTGATAAACGTGTGTTGAATTTTGTCAAAAGCTTTTTCTGCATCAATTGAGATCATCATATGGTTTTTCTCCTTCAAGTTGTTAATATGTTTTATCACATTGATTGGTTTGCATATATTGAGGAATCCTTGCATTCTTGGGATAAACCCCACTTGATCATGGTGTATGATCCTTTTAATGTGCTGCTGGATTCTGGTTGCTAGTATTTTGTTGAGGATTTTTGCATCTATGTCCATCAGTGACACTGGCCTGTAGTTTTCTTTTTTTGTGACAACTTTCTCTGGTTTTGGTATCAGGGTGATGGTGGCTTCGTAGAATGAGTTTGGGAGGGTTCCTCTCACTGTAATACTTCGGAAGAGTTTGAGAAGGATGGGTGTTAGCTCTTCTCTAAATATTTTATAGAATTCGTCTGTGAAGCCATCTGGTCATGGGCTTTTGTTTGTTGGAAGATTTTTAATCACAGTTTCAATTTCAGTACTTGTGATTGGTCTGTTCATATTTTCTATTTCTTCCTGGTTCAGTCTCGGAAGGTTGTGCTTTTCTAAGAATTTGGCCATTTCTTCCAGGTTGTCTATTTTATTGGAATATAGTTGCTTGTGGTAATCTCTCATGATCCTTTGTATTTCTGCAGTGACAGTTGTTACTTCTCCTTTTTCATTTCTAATTCTATTGATTTGAGTCTTCTCCCTTTTTTTCTTGATGAGTCTGGCTAATGGTTTATCAGTTCTGTTTATCTTCTCAAAGAACCAGGTTTTAGCTTTATTGATGTTTGCTATCATTTCCTTCATTTCTTTCTGATCTGATCTTTATGATTTCTTTCCTTCTGCTAATTTTGGGGTTTTTTTGTTCTTCTTTCTCAATTGCTTCAGGTGTAAGGTTAGGTTGTTTACTTGAGATGTTTCTTGCTTCTTGAGGTAGGACTGTATTGCTATAAACTTCCCTCTTAGAACTGCTTTTGCTTCATCCCATAGGTTTTGGGCCATTGTGTTTTCATTGTCAATTGTTTCTAGGTATTTTGTGATTTCCACTTTGATTTCTTCAGTGATCTCTTGGATATTTAGTAGTGTATTGTTTAGCCTCTGTGTGTTTGTATTTTTTACAGATCTTTTTCCTTTAATTGATATCTAGTCTCATAGCATTGTGGTTGGAAAAGATACTTGATACAATTTCAATTTTGTTAAATTTACCAAGGCTTAATTTGTGACCCAAGATATGATCTATCCTGAAGAATTTCCATGAGCACTTGAGAAGCACTTGTATGCTGTTGTGTTTGGATGGAATGTCATCTAAATATCAATTAAGTTCATCCTGTTTAATGTATCATTTAAAGCTTGGGTTTCCTTATTTATTTTCATTTTGGATGATCTGTCCATTGGTGAAAGTGGAGTGTTAAAATCCCCTACTATGATTGTGTTACTGTCAATTTCCCCTTTTATGGTTGTTAGCATTTGCCTTATGTATAGAGGTGCTCCTATGTTGGGTGCATAAATATTTACAATTGTCATATCTTCTTCTTGGATTGATCCTTTGATCATTATGTAGTGTCCTTCTTTGTCTCCTGTAATTGTCTTTATTTTAAAGTCTATATTGTCTGATATGAGAACTACTACTCCAGCTTTCTTTTGCTTTCCACTTTCATGGAATATCTTTTTTCATCCCCTCACTTTCAATCTGTATGTGTCCCTCGGGCTGAAGTAGATCTCTTCTGGACAGCATATATACGGGTCTTGTTTTTGTATCCATTCAGCCAGTCTATGTCTTTTGGTTAGAGCATTTAATCTATTTTCATTTAAGGTAATTATTGTTATGTATGGTCTTATAACTATTTTCTTAAGTTTTTTGGTATGTTATTTTATGTCTTTTCCTTCCCTTGTGTTTCCTGCCTAGAGAAGTTCCTTTAGCATTTCTTGTAAAGCTGGTTTGGTGGTGTGAATTCTCTTAGCTTTTGCTTGTCTCTAAAGGTTTAATTTCTCCATCGAATCTGAATGAGATCCTTGCCGGGTAGAGTAATCTTGGTTGTAGGTCTTTCCCTTTCATCATTTTAAATATGTCCTGCCACTCCCTTCTGCCTTGCAGAGTTTCTGCTGAAAGGTCAGTTGTTAGCCTTATGGGGATGCCTTGGTATGTTATTTGTTGCTTTTCCCTTGCTGTTTTTAATATTTTTTCTTTGTAGTTAATTTTTGAAAATTTGATTAATATGTGTCTTGTCATGTTTCTCCTTGGATTTATCCTGTATGGGACTCTCTGTGCTTCCTGGACTTGATAACTATTTCCTTTCCCATATTAGGTAAGTTTTCACCTATAATCTCGTCAAATATTTTCTCAGTCCCTTTCTTTTTCTCTTCTTCTTCTGGGGCCCCTATAATTCGAATGTTGCTGTGTTTAATGTTGTCCCAGAGGTCTCTGAGACTGTCCTCAATTCTTTTCATTCTTTTTACTTTATTCTGCACTGCAGTAGTTATTTCCACTATTTTATCTTCCAGGTCACTTATCCGTTCTTCTGCCTCAGTTATTCTGCTATTGATCCCTTCTAGAGAATTTTCAGTTTCATTTATTGTGTTGTTCATCACTGTTTGTTTGCTCTTTCGTTCTTCTAGGTCCTTGTTAAACGTTTCTTGTATTTTCTCCATTCTATTTCCAAGATTTTGGATCATCCTTACCCTCATTACTCTGAATTCTTTTTCAGGTAGACTGCCTATTTCCTCTTCATTCGTTTGGTCTGGTGGGTGTTTACCTTCCTCCTTCATATGCTGTGTATTTTTCTGTCTTCTCACTTTGCTCTACTTACCATGTTTGGGGTCTCCTTTTCGCTGGCTGCAGGTTCGTAGTTCCCATTGTTTTTGGTGTCTGCCCTCAGTGGCTAAGGTTGGTTCAGTGGCTTGTGTAGGCTTCCTGGTGGAGGGGACTGGTGCCTGTGTTCTGGTGGATGAGGTTGGATCTTGTCTTTCTGGTGGGCAGGACCACATCTGGTGGTGTGTTTTGGGGTGTCTGTGAACTTATTATGATTTTAGGAAACCTCTCCGCTAATGGCTCGGGTTGTGCTCCTGTCTTGCTAGTTGTTTGGCATGGGGTGTCCAGTACTGGAGCTTGCTGGTTATTGAGTGGAGCTGGGTCTTAGTGTTGAGACAGAGATCGCTGGGAAAGCTCTCACCCATTGATATTACGTGGGGCTGGGATGTCTCCAATGGTCCAATGTCTTGAACTCGGCTCTCCCACCTCAGAGGCTCAGGCCTGACACCCGGCCGGAGCACCAAGACCTTGTCAGCCTCACAGCCCAGAAGAAAAGGGAGAAAAAAAAAAAAAAAAAGAAAGGAAGAAAGAAAAATAAAATAAAATAAAGTTATTTAAAAATATGTTATTAAAAATAAAAAAATTAAAAAGTAATGAAAGAAAGAAAGAAGGAAAGAAAGAAAGAAAGAAAGAAAGAAAGAAAGAAAGAAAGAAGAGAGCAACCAAACCAGAAAAACAAATCCACCAGGGATAACAAGTGCTAAAAACTATAAAAAAAAAAAGAAAAAAAAAAAATAGACAGACAGAACCCTAGGACAAATGGTTAAAGAAAAGCTATACAGACAAAATCACACAAAGAAGTATACACATATACATTCACAAAAAGAGAAAAAGAAAAAAAAATATATTTTTTTTTAAAAAAAGGAAGAGAGCAACCAAATCAATAAACAAATCTACCAGTGATAATAAGCTGTGGATACTAAACAAAGATAAACATAAAACTAGAAGCCAATTAGATGCAGAATGCAAACCCCAAGTCTACAGTTGCTCCCAAAGTCCACCACCTCAATTTTGGGATGATTCATTGTCTATTCAGGTATTCCAGAGATGCAGGGTACATCAAGTTGATTGTTGGGATTTAATCTGCTGCTCCTGAGGCTGCTGGGAGAAATTTCCCTTTCTCTTCTTTGTTCGCACAGCTCCTGGGGTTCAGCTTTGGATTTGGCCCTGCCTCTGCGTGTAGGTCGCCTGAGGGCATCTGTTCTTCACTCGGACAGGACGGAGTTAAAGTAGAAGCTGATTAGGGGGCTCTGGCTCACTCAGGCCAGGGGAAGGGAGGGGTAGGGAATGCGGGGCGAGCCAGCGGCGGCAGAGGCCAGAGTGACGTTGCAACAGCCTGAGGTGTGCCATGTGTTCTCCCGGGGAAGTTGTCCCTGGATCACGGAACCCTGAGAGTGGCGGGCTGCACAGGCTCCCGGGAGGGGAGGTGTGGATAGTGGCATGTGCTTGCACACAGGATTCTTGGTGGCTGCAGCAGCAGCCTTAGCATTTCATGCCTGTCACTGGTGCCCACACTGATAGCCACGGCTCGTGCCCATCTCTGGAGTTCATTTAGGTAGTGCTCTGAATCTCTTCTCCTCGCACACCCTGAAACAATGGTCTCTTACGCAGGTCCAAACTTTTTCCCGGACTCCCTCCCGGCTAGCTGTGGCGCGCTGGCCCCCTTCAGGCTGTTTTCACACAGCCAACCCCAGTCCTCTCCCTGGGATCCAACCTCTGAAGCCCAAGCCTCAGCTCCCAGCCCCCACTCGTCCCGCCCTGGTGGGTGAGCAGACAAGCCTCTCAGGCTGGTGAGTGCTGGTCAGCACCAGTCCTCTGTGTATGAATCTCTCTGCTTTGCCCTCTGCACCCCTGTTGCTGCACTCTCCTCCGTGGCTCCGAAGCTTCCCTTCTGCCCACACCCCATCTCCACCTGTGAAGGGGCTTCCTAGTGTGTGGAAACTTTTCCTCCTTCACAGCTCCCTCCCCAAGGTGCAGGCCCCACCCCTCCTCTTTTGTCTTTGTTTTTTCTTTTGCCCTACCCAGGTACGTGGGGAGTTTCTTGCCTTTTGGGAAGTCTGAGGTCTTCTGCCAGCGTTCAGTAGGTGTTCTGTAGGAGTTGTTCCACATGTAGATGTATTTCTGATGTATTTGTGAGTGAATAAACAAACTGTGCTTTTTTAAAACACCCATAAAATGGAATATTATTTAGCAACAAATAGAGATGAGCTATCAAACCACAAAAAAAATGGAGGAATCTTAAATGCATAATTCTAAATGAAAAAAGCCAATCTGAAAAGGTAACATACTATATGTGTCTAACTATATGACATTCTGTAAAAGGCAAAACTATGGAGACAGTAAAAAAAGATCAGTGGTTGCCAATGGTTCAGGAAAAGGGAAGGAGGGATAAAAAGGTAGAGCACAGGAGATATTTTAGGTCAGTGAAACTATTCTGTATGATACTATAGTGGTGAATACATGTCACTATACATTTATCAAAACCCATAGAATGAACAACATAGAGTGAACCCTAATGTAAACTATAGACTTTAGTTAGTAATAACATATCTATGAATATTGGCTCTTCAATTGGAACAAATGCACCACAGTAATGTGAGATTAGTGGGGGAAATTGGAGATGAAGGAAGTAAGTAGATATATGGAACCTCTCTGTACTTTCCACTTAATTTTTTGGTAAACCTATAACTGTTAAGCAAAAGTCTATTAATTTTTTTTAAATAGAGAAAAAGAAATAAAGATATCATTATTATACCATAAAACACAGCTATAGGGACACAAGACAAATGTAAAACATAGATTTTGAAACTCTGGCTGGAAACAGATGGAAAAGAAATGCAAAGCAAACATGAACCAAAGGAAATATGGACTAGCCAAGTACATTTCAGATAAAATAAAACTACACTGTTACTAGAGTTAGGATGGCAATTTCATTATAATAAAACATTCACTTCACTAGGAATATGTAACACATATAATTCTAAATTATATGTGCATAATTTAAAAGCCCCCAAATATATAAAACAGAAGTTGAGAAAAATAAAAGGAGAAATGTGCAAATCAATAGTATTGAGAGAGACTGACACACCTCTCTCAGGTACTGATAGGTTAATTAGACAAAATTAATAGTTATAGAAATTTATAACAATAAAATTAGCTAATTTAATTTAATGACTTTCATTAGAATCTGCAGTCACCAATTAGAGTACACTCTTCTCAAGCACACACAGAATATTAACAAATATTTACCATATTCTAGGACAAAATATAAGTTTCAAGAAATTTAAAACATAGATCACCTTCACTGATCAGAATGCAATTAAATTACAAGTTTGTAAAAACAAAAAAACAAACAAAAACATACATTTTAAAAACACAGAGTTGAATAACTCTTCGGTCAGAAAATAAATAAATCATAATGGAAATTTTAAATTACTTAGAACTGAGTAAAAATAAAAACAATACTAAAATAATAACTTGTAGAATATAGTAAACTTAATATCTAAAAGGACAATTATAACCTTAAATGCTTATATTAGTCTTAAGTAAGTTTTAGTTAGGTGCTGTTGCATAAATTAATCCAAATAAATCTTTCTAATCTTCACAAGAAACCTTCCCAAATTATTTGGGAATTTAATTTACATTAAATTTTATAAAATAATATTAGTATGCCTTAATTTTTATCTATCATGAGATTTCTAAGAGTACATGCTAAACTTCTTTGTTACTGAAATTTTTCTTTTAAAATATTTGTGATATTGCCAAAAAGTATATTTCATATACTTATAAATAACTGGGAAAGAGATAATAGGCCTTCTAAACATATGCTTAATAGTACCAGAAAAAAAAAATGTTGTAACTTAAGCATTTATAAACAAGAAATTAATGTTTAAATAGATAAAATAAAAAGACTCAATATACAGATGGCTTTTCATGTGGAAAATTCAGCAGAAAACCAAGTAAATTAACAGAATCATTTCAGCCAAAACAACATATTAGCTTTAAATATCTAGTTAAATCTGCTTTGAAAACTGCTACATCATCATAAAAGTTAAATTGTTGTTATATCTTAAAGTATTTATTACTGAGTTATCCAGAACTGTGACTTTTGTTTGTGTGTGAAATTTGGCTAGGTCTGAAAATAGAGTACATTTAGACACTTTAGAATTCCCAGCTAGATTCAGAAGAGTCAAATGGTGAATCTTTGTAGTGAATACTCTGAAACAATTTCTATATCACTACTGACATATTTATTATTTTTAAATATATCAACTTTTACAGAAGGTCTACTTCTATCCTTGATACTTGGTCACCAGATGCCAAACAAAATGGCATATTCCTAAGATCATTGCTTCTCCTGGCATAGCTACAATAGGCATTATTTACATAGACTACAATTAAAATAGGACCCCTGGTGGGGGGGCAATATTGTGGCCCAACTAGTAAACAACTATGCAACAGCATTGCAAATATATTATTGATTCAAAATTATAAATAAATTTGAAGCACACAGATCTTAAACAAGATTTAAAATTATAGTTCCACCAAAGTCTAGATATCTTACACCCTACTCTGTCATTTCTATTGCTCCACTGGAAAACAGTTTTTATATTTCACATATTATTGTTCTCAATGCCTTTTGTTTTAACTTAACATTTCAAAATCTCTTAGAATCTACTATTTCAAGCGAAACAAAAATAGCACCATTTCAATACTACAACTCTAGGGCTATGGTATTTTTTTTTTTTTTTTTTTTTAGGGCTATGGTATTTTAAATTACAAACTAATTGACATTTTCTTTCACAATCTCAAAGCATCAAATTTATATGAATAGATTTAATCATAAAACTTCAAGTACTGGTACCTAAAAATATCTCCTTCATATAATGCTTAAGAGTTGAATTAAGTAGAGAACTATAAACGTAATTTGTTAAATATGATACTGAAATTACAAAGATACAATTCCAAAAGATAGAGTCTAGTTGTCACCATACAATATTTTCAGTATGGAATCATTTTTCAATATTCAATTAAATGTATCTTTTAAAATAATTTGGTAGGTACATTTTACTACCAAAAATTTAGTTAAAGTGCTTATTTTCCATGTAGCTCTAGAAAAATATTTTCAAAATAGAATTATTAAAGAAGAATTTTCCAAAAGTACCAAAGAACTTTTGAACAAAATATACTTCCCAAAATACACTTGAAGAGCTATATTTACGTCCAACTAACTAAAAAGAAAAATGTCAGTACAGGATATAAAAAGTATTGTAAAAAATAATATAGTAGCACCATAATTCTCTTTCATTTACAAGAACGATTGAACACATTTTCCACCAGAATGGCCATGATCTTCACTGAAAATGGCAAATTGTTTTATTTTATTCTGTCAAAGGGTTTTCTTTGAAATGGTGCTGTTTGGAAGCTTCTATCTCAATGACAGCTTGAGCAGGGACAAAGATATTTCTTTGTTCTAGACCAGAATGGTACATGAAAGCAGACCAGGAGACCAAAAAAAAAAAAAATTACGATTTACCAAGTAGCCTCCAGTACCCTGAGACAGAGACAGAGAGACACAGCAAGAGCAGGGGAAGAAACTGCTAGAGCAAGGCAGAAACTAATGTTCTAAAGAGGAGGGATAAAATCCCCAACAGCAAAAGTCAGGTCCCAGGTGAACTGAAAACACCAAAGGTAATTACAAAACCATCAATCAAAACATTAAAAGGAAGAAAGTTTTTGATAACTATGTTCTAAAGGTTTGTCACGTGAGAGAATGAGTGAATTGCTCCAAGTTCGTATAACTATTATCTGTCTACCATTTATTGAGCCACTCCTATTTACTGAGCCACACTTTCCTACTGCAAAATGTCAGTATCTGCCCTCAGAGAACATCCTGTTGAGTAGCTAGACGAACTATTTGTTTAGGCTCTTTGATGTGTTAGCTGTACAGACATTTACAAATTAACTATTCTCTCTGACTTACTGTGCCCCCCTCTGTTAAATGGGGATTCACTACTTGCCTTGTCACCGTTCATATCTATTTCATTAAGGCCATGCAGTCTATAACTTAACTTCTTCCTTTGGATTTTTAACATACAAGACACAACTTTATGTTTGGATGTGGAAATTATAAAAGTAGGAAAAATTCAAACAGAAATAACCTAAGTGTAATAGAAGCCTCTGAGCCTCATCTATAATAAATCACATTGGGGGCTAGAGGAAGAAGTAATTTAAAAGAATCCCATTGATCTACATAGATTAAGAAACAAATCTATATAAAACTCAGATTCTAATAATTAGAGAATTAGAGATTATTTCTAATATTATCTAGCATATCTTGCCATTTAAGAGAGAAGAAAACTGAGATTTGGAATGGTAAAAGTGATTTTCTCAGAGACATAATGTGTTAGTGGTAGAGATGGAACTTGGATTCAGGAGGGTACCCACCATTCCCAGAACTAATACAAGGCTCGCTATGCCTAAACAGTTTATATAAATAATATAGATTATGCTGAATTCCTGCTTTTCTTCTGGGAGTCTGTCATTTTGGTACATGCCGGACAGAAGGCGCCTACATGACCATCCCCACCAAAAACACTGGTTGCTGAGCTTCTAAGAAGTTTCACTGGTTGGCAACATTTTACATTTGTCACACTCATCGCTGGAGGAATCACTGCTTCTTGTGTGACTACTCTGGGAGAGAACTCTGGAAGCTTGTACCTGATTTCTCTCAGACATTGCCCCATGTGCCTTTTCCTTAGGCTGTAATAAATCATAGCCCTTTGCCTGACTACATCCTGAGTCTTCTGAGTCCTCCTAGCGAATCATCACACTTAGCAGTGATGTTGAGGTCCTCCTGACAAAGAGATATTTTTAAAAGAAATACAAAAATGCTTTACTTTTTTATGTACTAGCTCCCCCACCAACCAGTGGTACAGACTCCTTCAGACTCCTACCCCATGATGTTAGAAACCAGCTAGTGAATGGATGCAAATATTTCTCCATAAGCACATACGACAAATGAGAAAAAAATCCATGACGTATTTATTAAAAACCTAATGAAGAGGTACCTCTTAAAGGATTCTACTACAGTAAAAATTTTGTCAAAAATCAAGAAAGTGATCCTCAGAGTTTAAAAAGATACTTCACATTTTAACACAGAAATCTTTCTTATAATGTTAATCAAACACAAGAATAACATTAATAGAACCTTGAGATACTAAAAAAACTTCATGAGATATTACATGAGATGAAACCCCTGAAAGAAACAGTTAAATTTCCTACATTCACAATGGGAATATTTACAGTAGTCTAAAAATAATAAGTTTGCATTTTTTAAAAGTCAATACACAACGTTTATGTTGCTTGTAGGTCTATGATTCTATGTAGGTCAATGATTAAGAAAACTGAGGCTCTACCAGGGGATAAAAAGGCCAAAACAAAATGTAATTTGTAACATGTTTTGAACATCATTATTACTATCTTAACAAATATAAAAATATATGGCTTCAAAGGTTGTTTTTATAATGTAATTACAGATTGTTATAGAATCAAAATATATTTCTGTAAAAATGCACTATAAATTTTATAATCCATAAAAATTATTCAATTTATGGATCTTTGCTTTTTGAAAACACATACTTTAAAAAAGGGAGCTTCACAAATATCACACTCTCTTAATGTCTCTCTTTTATTTCTTGTTTTTTTTTCTTTTGGCCGCACCATGCAGCATGCGGGATCTTAGTTCCCCAACCAGGGATTGAACCCATGTTCCTGCAGTGGAACCGTGGAGTCTTAACTACTGGACCACCAGGGAAGTCCCTCTCTTTTATTTCTTGAGAAAAAAATTATACAATTCTACAGTGATTTCTTATAAATTAAGAAAGACAACTTTCAGATATGAAAGCCGGATCAATATTTTCTAAAATTGCTGCTGCTTCTTTTATTTTTAACCAAGGGAATGCATTCTTTTTTACTTAAGAGACAAGACAATATTTTTTATAATGAAAAGGAGCAAGCCAAAACAAGAATGTTATCTATTTTTCTAATGATATTAAATATTCAAATAGGAAATGTTAATACTAAACTGTAAGTAAGAAGAACACAATTGTGACACATACTTGCCAACAATGTTAGAAAATTCAGCATCAGTCTCCTAAAATATTCAGAATCTTTTTTTGTAAAAGGATAAAACATAACAGCAGTGAGAAAACTCATGCAGGTGGTCAATCATTCCACTTTGTTCTGTGGGACCTTTAACCTCAATTGCAAAAGAGATTCCTTTTCCTGACGTCTGAACTGAAATTGCAATTCCACACAGAATGCAAGCACCTATCACCTTAAATTTGTATTATATTAAGAGGAAAACGTATTTAACTACAATTGCCTGATGACAGAGAAGTTAAACTATCCAAAATGAAAGTGTGATATAAAAAAGACAGAGAAAAAAGTTATGTAAAGAGTGTAGGAACCTGCAGGAACTCTCTCTGGTTCCTTTTATGACTCTTGAGCTTCTTCATCGATCATCAAAGGCAATCCCTCCCTCAAGAAATCTCCTATTCAACAATACTAATTATAGTATTCAATCACAGGGTAGCTCTTCTTTTTAAAGAAAGGCAGTATGCTTACTGGTTAAGATAACAAGCTTTGAAGCCATAGATACTTAGCTTTAAATCTTGTCTCTAAGTCTCAGTTTCTTTATCTGTAAAACAGGATAATCATTGTAGTTTCTATAACACAGGTCAGGGGTCCCCAACCCCCAGTCTGCAGACCAGTAGTGGTCCGTGGCCTGCTAGGAGCTAGGCCGCACAGCAGGAGGTGAGCGGCAGGTGAGCGAGCAAAGCTTCATGGGTCGCTCCCCATCGCTCCCCATCGCTCACATTACTGCCTGAACCATACCCCCCCACCTGGCCCCATCCATGGAAAAACTGTCTTCCACGAAACTGCTCCCTGGCGCAAAAAAGGCTGGGGATTGCTGTCATAGGTGATGTTTAAATAGATAATGCTTATAAAACACTTAGCTGGACCATAGTAAACCCTGTGCCTGTAGGTAGCTGATAACATTCTCATGACAGCAATTGTTAGAGTATTAAAGAGTAGCCCAGAATAAATTCTATTTGGACCAAAGGATCTTATACCTCTATATCTACATCTATATCTATATCCATATCTATATATTTATGTATAGATATATGGAATAAACCATTACAGTATTGAAAGGAACATATATATAAATATTATATATTTACACACGTACATACACACACTCTGGGAAGATGAGGCTTCTCTAAGCATGATACCAAAAGCAAATAACATAAAGGAAAATATTGATAGCTATGACTACACAAAACCAAATTTTTAATTACGAAAAACACCATGAATATAGGAGTATATATCGGTACAACCTTTTTGGAGAAAATGCAACAATACTTTAATTACCCTTAAAAATGTACATATACTTTAATTTCTCAATACTGCTTCTAGGAAGTTTTTCTAACTGAACAATAAAAAATGTGCTCACAGATCTGCTGAAAAGGAGTTTAGTAGTATTTTAATTAAAAGGTAGAACGAGAGAGAGAAAGAAGGAAGGAAGGGAGGAAGAGAGGGAGGGAGGAGGGAAGGAATGCTTCAGTGCTCAACAACAGATTAAATAAGTAATTGTGATAGTTTATTCTACAGTATATGTATCAGATTACAGCCATTAAATTATATTATAGAAGAATATTTAATAATATTGAAAGATATTCAAAAAATATTAACTAAAAGAGAAAACCATGAAAGACATGATACCTTTTTATTTGTGGATAGAGAGGCTAAATAAGCATAATGAGTGGCAAAGACTGGGTGATTTCTCTGTATTTTTCTGTTTTCTGGAGAAAATAGAAATATTTTTAAAGATATTTATAAAATATGTAAAATATAATGTGGTAGTTATAATTGTAAAATTTCACGAACTGTGTCAGTTCAGATTATTTTGAGGCACAGAGATTTTTCCTTTGCATGTAAAATATAATAGCATGGAGAACACGATTAGCTAAATTAAGATGAACAAATTTAGCAGCTTTCATTGCACTTAAGGACAGAGAATTGCCTAACATTCATCTGAGGACAACACCTTCAAATGTAAAACAAAAAATCACCCATTACTAAAAAGAACGTACCTGGAAAGCCCAGAATGCTTGTTTCCTGAATTAATCATGAGAAATGGAAAATGACTAATTCCAAACCACATACACTCAAATTTCTCAGGAATAGATGAAAGCAAAGGAAGAATTTATCTTTTTCTTAATGTGCTACTTAAAGTAGTATGGAGCTAAGTGTTCTAGATGAAGATAAATACATCAAATTCAAGGATATTATTAAAACTCATTAAACCTAATTCCCACCTAAACATAAGTGGAATGAATTAAGACACAGAACTAAGTTTTCCATTTTCTAAACTTAATGAATACGTATTTCCATTAAGCATCAATAGGCAGTTATATTATCTTGCTTAATTATTTTTTCTTATCATAGATTTTGGCACATTGTAGAGTGCACTCATTACAGTCCATAATCCCTTGAAGAAAAAAATGCAGTTTTTCATAGCTTTAGATTCTAAAAAAAGTATAGCCACCTCCAGTTTTCTTCCACATAAACTATTACACCTTTTGGGAGTTTCTTTGACCAAAGATATAATCTAGATTTGTTTTATTTTGTTTTCTTCTACATCACACTTGACTTGGGTTTCCAATTATTAAAACATACAGCACCTTCCATTGTGATCATTGACATATGGCACCTTCCACTGTGATCATTTAAACACATTTTTGTCTCTCCACACAAACACACACAAGTTTTAACCTCTATAGAGGCAAGAAACTTGCCTTGTTTATTTTTGTACTTCTAACAACATCTACTCTAAACATAATACTTATTCACTAAGTGCTGAATAAAATAGAATTTGGGAAACTCATGTAAAACCTGTACTTGGAGACACAACATTCTGCTATTTATTAAAAGCATCACCTTCAGCAAAACACAACTTCTCAGGACATCAGGCGCATCATCTGTAACATACGGATGGTAGCTACCCACTCGGTGCCCACATGTGTCTCAGTAAGTTAAAGCTTGTGAAGACACTAGGGGATTGCAAATCACTGTGTAATATATCCAGTGCTAACAGCTCCTTACATTATTGATTTTTAGTAAAAACTAACACCTGATTCCACTAGAAAATTTTTCATCTATCTACTTATCTATCTATCTAAAACTTTTAAGCCAAATAAATGTTTGTCATCCAGAATGTGAAGTTACTAATTATTAATAAGAAATTGATATTTTACAGTACAAAGAGCAGAGACTTTGAAGTTACAATATTAGGCTCACATTTTTACTTCATTTACTAGCCACATTAGTTAACCTCATATGTAAGCTATATATAGGACATGCTAAGAATAATAATAAGATGCCTCACAGAGCTTTAGGAAAGATTAAATATGTTGTATACGAAAGTGCTCCACCAACCAGAAGGCATTATACAAAATTTGGCATTATCATTAACTTTTACATGTAAATTACTGCAAATTATCACTAATTCTAATAGCCTTCACTAATATACTGACTACTGTGTGCAAGGCTTTGAAATGTTTTATTTATATTTTTGTTAACCTTCAAAACAACTGTAAAAGATGAATATTACTGTTCTCATTTTAACAGGAGAAAACTAAGGCTCAAAACCCTTAAGGAACTTATCCAAGTACACCTAATGTAGCAGTGGCAGAATCTGAACCAAGGACCATGGATGTCAAAGCCTATGTTTTTTTCCACCACGTCAGACTTTCAAAATAGAGTTCATGCATCTCTCCCATTGAATGTCAGTATTACAGCTCCTAAAAATCAGACATAAAAAGCTAACCTTTTTTCCTGTTGCACTGAATGGGAAATATTAGTATTTGTTATACATTAACCCCAATACGGTAAGTTTCATAAAACACATTAAAACTCTAAGTGGGAACTTCCCTGGTGGCGCATTGGTTAAGAATCCGCCTGCCAATGCAGGGGACATGGGTTTGATCCCTGGTCTGGGAAGATCTCACATGCTGCGGAGCAACTAAGCCCATGAAACCAAAACTACTGAGCCTGCGCTCTAGAGCCCGCGCTCTAGAGCCCGCACGCCACAACTACTGAAGCCCGCGTGCCTAGAGCCCATGCTCCGCAAAAAGAGAAGCTACTGCAATGAGAAGCCTGTGCACCGCAATGAAGACCCAACACAGCTAAAAATAAATAAATAAAATAAATAAATTTATAAAAATAATATAAAACTCTAAGTGGCAAACTATTATATTAGGATATAAACTGCTGAAGACATTGCTTCATGATCATCAAGCGATTAATACAGTAGTTAGCAGATGGCTGATTTGGATGCAGCAGCGTGGCTTCCAGCATCAGCCATACTCAAGTGCATCACTAATGCTATATGCAACGTTTTCTGCAGAGGCTACACCTGATCCTGACACTCTAACAACTATATCCAGTCTCTACTCAAACATTATTTTTATTAAAAAATCATACATTGAATTTAGATAAATCAATATAATTTTTTCCTATATAAACGTTGGCTGAAAAACATATTTAAGGACTATGTAAAAGTCCACAACATCTGGGAATACATGAGCCACACACTAACCATACATTAACCTGGGAGATGTTTTATAAGGAGCTCCTTATATGTCAGACATCAGTACAAAAAGTTGGTGTCATTAAATAATGCACCAAAAGAAAACTGAATGAACTTATTTCTGTTTAAAGTCAAGGGCAGACCGAAAACATTTAAGACTGACTTTTTGTCGATAATGAAAAACATAGTGTATGTAATGTGTAAAACACACATATGCTACAGAATCCTTTATTATTCAAGTCATGGTTCTTATAGGCAATCCAAAGCTAATGGATAAAAATATGGAGAACTAAACAACATTTATTTTATCACATACATTTTATGATTTTTTAAATTCCTGTAAAGTATGTATTGGATTATCTGCTTATTTAAGGGGAAAAAAGTGAATGTCTCAGAAAGAGGAACAAAACAGTAAAATTTCCTTTTTGAACAAAATATTCAATTGGATACATTGTAAGCATACTGTAAATACTTCTTATACCTCACAATTAAAGACTTAGTTGAATCTCTGCCTTTATCCCAGGTAACAGAGATCAATGGTCCAAAAGATAAAGACTTTCAGTGTTTCAACTATGTTCTTAACATAAACTAAATTTTGTTTAAATTATCCTTTTTCCTTTTTCTTCCAAAAAAAAAAAAAAAGAAAAAGAAAAACTTTCTACTTAACAAAGGGGAAAAGTATTTTAGCCAACAGAAAACACGTTAGTGGCTATCATTTAATCCTTTAACTATGTTGCAAGATGAGACCATTAGAAAACTTTTTTTTTCATTGATAATATAAACACACTAAACCTTGGGGGCAGGATCAGAACTTTGAGAAGAACACTAAGTGGGAACATAGAGTCACATCTAGGATTTGGGGACAGGAGGAACCAAAGTGTGTGACAATTCTGAGGCAGATGGGAAGCTGTAACTAAGAAAGCCATCCCCCCAGGTAATGAGGCCACTTACTCCATCAGCCTCATTTCAGTGGATGAAAATGTAAAGTTGTCTAAGTCAAACCTAAAATAGTGAAGTTAAAAGCATCCTTCCAAAATCGTAAATTAACAAACATGATAATTATGAACTCAGTTAGACCAAACATAAATTCTTTAACCTATTAGGGGAGGTGTCAAAATGAGAAAAATCTGTGTCATTTAATTTGCCATATTTCATAAATGAAGCTGTGCTGAAGATGTTCCTTGACTCTGACTTTAAGCACTATTTTTACATTGCTGCTTAATAGTAGCAATCTGCCCAAATTTCATTCTATTCATATACAATACCAGTCCATATGTTTTATAATTCCATTTTTTTTTAATTTTTTTTTTATAGCTACTTTATTTATTTATTTATTATTTATTTTTGGCTGTGTTGGGTCTTCGGTTCGTGCGAGGGCTTTCTCTAGTTGCGGCAAGCGGGGGCCACTATTCATCGCGGTGCGCGGGCCTTTCACTATCGCGGCCCCTCCCATTGCGGGGCACAGGCTCCAGACGCGCAGGCTCAGTAGTTGTGGCTCAGGGGCCCAGCTGCTCCGTGGCATGTGGGATCTTCCCAGACCAGGGCTCGAACCCGTGTCCCCTGCATTAGCAGGCAGACTCTCAACCACTGCGCCACCAGGGAAGCCCCCATTTTTAATAGAGTGAGCAAAGTTTTAGCTCTTGGATGCTTAATGAATATTTGCACAGTGATTATAGAAAAAAAAAATACACATTGCAATCTCTCTTGAATATTGAAGAACACATTATCTACTGCCCGCCCTTACAAATTAATTATTTAATTTGGCCAAATTATCTGTGCTTTGAAATTTTAAAAAACATATGTTTTAAAATATTCATTTAAAAATATTCTGTCATTAAAATTGTATCCACAGAACTGATAATGCCACTTACATAATTTCTATTCTAGAATTCAGTATACCTGAAATTCATAAAAGTCTAAGTACAGTCAGCCCTCTGTATCTGTGGGATGTCCATGAATAGGGAGAGCTAAGGTAGTATGCCATTTTATATAAAGGACTTGAGCTTCTGTGGATTTTGGTATCCACAAAGGGTCCTGGATCCCGAGGATACCAAGGGACAACTGTAATATCTAGATCTCACCCATTTCATTCCACTTCAACATCAAACGTGTGTTAATTCTTAATACCTAAAGATTTTTATAGATAGTGCAAAGGGAACCCAGGTGTTTAAAATCACTGCAATTAGTAAATAAATTACATGAAATGACTGTTTACCTAGAAAAATGTCTAAAAGCTAGGCTAGTATTAATTATAGGTAATCAGGATGATTTTTTCCCCTTACGTTTTATTCATTTAATCCAGTTACACACCTTTAACTTTTTTCATATGTAACTTTTGTCACTAGGAAACCTTTAATAGATTTTTACAAAATATTTCAGAAACCAGTTCCAATTTGTGTATGAATCATACATAGAATTGCACTGTAAATAAAAATGCACAATAAATTTAAAATGTACATTAGTGACTTAAATAAATCATATTTATGACAATCCAATGATGAGTGTTTAAGGTATAAAATATGAGAGAATGGAGTTAGGAAAAAGAAGAAAATGGTCAATAAAGATAACAGGAATCAGCACATTTTCCTAAGTTAGAAAATTCTTAATAACAATCCAGTGCGATAAAGAGCCCAATTCTGTCCCATTAGTACTATCCCCAGATGGTTACATGAAGGCAAGGAAGAGCCAAAGGACACTTAGCCTCACTTATTCTCAATAGCACAGAGACTAGAAAGAGTTTTTCTGTTCTCCTTCGAGTGTTTTTAAGGCTACATACTTTCTTTATTATTAACGTAATATGTAGTTATTTTAGGAAATTTGGAAATTACAGAATAGCATCAGTGAGAAAATTTAAATTGCCTGTAATTCCAGAAGCTAGAGACAAATACTATTGCAGCTTGGTATATTTTCCTCCAGTCTTTTTTCTACACAAATGTACATGAATTTCAACCTACTTTGCACTGCACAGTGAGTACAGTTTGGCATTCTGCTTTTTCACTTAACACACCAGACATTTCTGTATTTTAAATACCCTTTAAAAACACCATGTTTCAGAGCTACATAATACTCCATCATATGGCTTTAATGGCCATAATTTATTTAAAAGTCCTGCCATTGTAGGAATTTTGTTTTTTTCTAATTTTAAGTTTGCATATTTAATAATGAACATCATAATAATATTTAATAATGAACATCATAATTTTCAATATTTATCTGTAGTTTTATCTACACCTCTGCTTTCCTTCTGTGAGATTTCTAAAATTAGATGTCTAGGTCAGAGGTATCAATTTTTTAAAGGCTATTAATGTATATTACCAAATTCTTTTCTCAAAAGATTGTACATATTTTTATTCAATTCTGCCATTTATGAAGGTGGTTCCATTTCCACTTCTGGCTTTATGCTTCAAGAATGTGGTAATATCAGCAAAGTACAAACTGGTGAAGCATTTTAATTCCTTTATAATTTACTAGTCCAACATTCAGTTTAAATTTATTTATTTATTTATTTTTAGCTGTGTTGGGTCTTTGTTTCTGTGCGAGGGCTTTCTCTAGTTGCGGCGAGCGGGGGCCCCTCTTCATTGCGGTGCACGGGCCTCTCACTATCAGGGCCTCTCTTGTTGCGGAGCACAGGCTCCAGACGTGCAGGCTCAGTAGTTCTGGCTCACGGGCCCAGTTGCTCCACGGCATGTGGGATCTTCCCGGACCAGGGCTTGAACCCGTGTCCCCTACATTGGCAGGCAGATTCTCAACCACTGTGCCACCAGGGAAGCCCCAACATTCAGTTTAAATGCTATGAACTGAAAGGCTTCAAGAGGGCATTTCAAAATGTATTTACACTTACGTGAAGCTGCCTTTATTCTGCAGTTTAAAGAGCTGTGATTATCTTCACAAAATTTTACCATAATGCCACTTGACTCAGAGGTGTATCTCCAGAAGAGAAAAAATAAAATTAGACAATGATGTCTTAGAAAGAGCACAAGATTTTGATTCACATAGACCTAATGAGATATGTAACTTTAGAAAACTATTTAACCCCATTTGACTCTGTTTCTTCAACACTAAAATGGGAGAAATATTTACTTTTCTGGGTTATAAAATTTGATGATAAATATATATCTCATCAGTTATTGAAAATGAAAAGGCTTGCTTATCACCCTTCCATAGTGAAGCTCACCAGAAACCAAATCCCACCTAAGCATATATTTATCACCTTTTAGTGTTTAATTCTTAAAATAGATGTTTAAGGATTATTAAATATGTAAAGAATGCTTCCCACATAAAAAAAAAAACAGCAAAAAAAGAGAACCAGGAGGAAACAGACTATGCAGAGTGAGAAATACTTCAACAAAATAAAATTAATATAGTGGTCCATAAAACTAGAACAGGATATCATAAATTAGGAACAATCACAGAATAAAGGGTTCCTAAAACTTAGGAATATAATAACAAAAGACAAAATCAAGGAAACCACAAGAGACAAAAAGAAATGGAAAGTTAACAGGTGTAAAGTCAGAGAATTAATCCAGGATAGCCAGCATTTTTTTTCAATAGGAGTTGCCAAAATAAAGAGGAAAGAAAATCCCAATAATATAACAATACCAATAAGAAAATTACCAAGCTGAAAATTCAGTTTGAAAAGGCACACAGATGCTCACTAAAGAGATTAAAAATTTCCTAAGAAAAGAAGCACCTACCATTAGAATGGCCTCTGGCTTCTCAACAGAAAGACTATAAGAAAGTAGAGGCTTCAGACTTCTGAGAGGAAGCAGCCTGTGATCATCCAAATGATCAATCAAGCAGGAGGGCAGAATAAAGACACATCTAGCTTGTAAAGAGACAGAAGACTTTCCCAGGCACCCTTTCTCAGAAAGCCGTTGGAGGCAGAAATTAGATGTAGGTACCAAAGGGTCCTAATACAAAAAGTGGGAAAGAAACATTCCAGAATGACAGTTGTACTAGGCCTAGAAACAAAAGCCACAACTGATGCAGGAGGATGAAGGGGTACAACAGGAATATCTCCAGGCCAACACCAGAAAAAGTTTAATGTAGCCAATCGTTTATGAGTTTCATCTGAATCTGTTTCCTTCTTTATTCCTAACCTTCTCTCTCTCATCAAGCTCAAGAGGAGTTTATTTTGTTGGTATTTCAGAACACTCTCTCGTTTCTTTTAGATTCTTTGGTTTTTCTTGTATCCTAAGCTGAGGACTAAATTATTTCTCGGGGCCTCTATTTGTCTTTAATAATGAAGCCATTCAAGGCCACACTTTTCTGAGAACAACAACAATAAAAAATCATTTAAAAATGTTACTGATGGCCATTTAATAGGTCTTTTATAGAATATTTGGGAACAAATAGTAACAGATATACAGAAAACTAAGCAAACAAAAAAGGAAAGTGTTAATGCTTAAAAATATATGAGAAAGGAAAAAATTCATAATATAAGTCTTGGTTCAAAGTAAGTGATATTCACTTATTATTACAAATGTGAAAACAATTTAATGAACAATTGTGATATAACCGTAATTTTTTTTAAAAGGGAGGATATTTTGGACGGCTGGGTGTGAGATCTTAGAAAAATTAATTCTCAACCAACAACACAAGAAGTCAATAGATAGTATCAAGTATCTATAAATCAAGAAATAACTACTTAAGCATAGAGCTATCAGAAGAAAAAAATAGAAGAGTTGAAAATCATTGTCTCAGGAACTGCCTGGAAAGAAATATTAGCAAGGTGCTACTTTTAAATTTTAAGCCTATATGAGGTTTAAACTATTATACTTATATAATATAAAATGATGATTAATTTATTTAAATAACTTAATAAAAAGCACCCTAAATGTTTGTTCTTTTAGAAGGGAAAGTGAGAGAGGACAGAGAAAAAGGGTGAGAGAGGTAGAAGGAGAAGGAAAGAATGAAGCATCCGTAAAAGAGAAACTATATAGAGAGAGCAGACTACAAAACATCTTAGAAAGTAGCTTTCTTAAAACGTTTTTCATTAAATGTAAAAGAGGTAATCAAAGTAATTTAACCTGATTGCTAATTACTAACTCCGGAATGTGTTAATTGTTGTACCACATTTGTAAATAAAAAATAAGTATCAGGAAAATATGGCTTAATTACTGACACTGTATTTCTTCATTCACTCCCCCATCAGCACGCTAATTCAGCCTACTCCTCTTGTGCCTAGATGTCCACAACTCCCTCCCACCAACCATCCTGCTCTAGTCCCAGCTCAGGATCATTTCACAGAAGACCCTATCTTCATAATGGCACTCCCAGCTCAAGAACTTAGCGCAGTCCACTGCCTCGGTGTAAAGCACTCTGCCTGGCCTTGAAGGCCCTGCCTCTACCTCTCCTCACATCCAATAAGTTCCCAGGACACATCCTCTGTGCCAGTCACTGATGCCTACTTCTCGTACTGCCATTCTCCCTGATGTTAACTGCTAAACCACTGCCTTTATGGGTCATGCTGCTTGGTCACCCCCCTCCCCCCAAACAAAAAGTGTCTATTTACCTCTCTCATCTACCCAAATTCTCATGTGTCACAGTCTACCTCAAACCACAGTGCCTCTAAATTGCCTTCTCTGAGATGTCCCCAGCACACAGATTTAGGCCTTTTCTAATGACTCTTACAAATACTGCCTTCACCTCATAATTAGCACCTATTTAAATATGCTCCTATTCTCTGTTTCTGTATTATATTTTCACTGCCTATTTTGTTTTCCTATAATTGTAAACAGTTCTGTATCAGGAAATATACCGAACTCCTCTATACTCTATAATAATTAAAATCATAAATGGAACCTAGTAATGCTTTTTGATTGTTTAAAAATACGTATTTTACAGCACCCAGTGCATTTTTGCACACATGCCACATACGTAGGATATGTTGAATGGCTGATTGATTAACCCACTTTAAATGTACTAAATAAACACATTGCATTTTTACAGCTGTCAAATCCCTTGACTATTAACCTTTGTTATTTAACCATCGCCTTTCATCTTTCTGGGCTGAATCTGTGCTTTAGCTGTATCATCACACATTTCAATTTTCTAATTTAGAAAAAAAATAAATCAGTATGTAAAAATTTTACAAAAGATGGTTCAGATATATGGTGATCAAAAATAATCTGTTACCAGAATTCATCTATAAATTGTCTTTATAATAGGTATCTTACTTCATTCCCAATTAAAATTAAATGGCTTTAAAATTAAATGGAATGTGGAATGTGGTATGATAGGCATTGAGAGGAAAGAGCTTCTGAAAACTTTTCTTTGAAATTCATGTTACCCAAATGTTAATATTTTAGGAATAAACATCCAGTAAGAGTTTGGAGGTAAAGAAGAGTGATACGGTAAGAGAAAGAAATGTGAGAAAAGCTTTGGTTCTCTTGTGTGCAAAATCTTACTTTTGGTAAAAGGACTATGTGTCCCACCCAAAACTGTATTATTCCAGTTTTGAGGGATGTTTTGATTCTCCCCCTCCATCTTCATAAGGCAAAAAGTACATAAATGGGCTGCAGCTACAAAGAGAAAAAATTCTATCAAATTTTTCTATAGAAAATTTCAAAATACCTATCATTTAGAAAACCCACGTGTAAAGTCCCTAGTCTCCAGACAACAGGTTGGCATAAGCCACACGATATTGCTGGGAAAAGGCTATGTCCTAATATAAAAGAACTGTTTTTGTCTTAGTTCCTGGAAATTTGCAGAGCTATGTTAAAGAAAAAGAGAAGCCAAATTGGGCATGTTAGCATGAACAGACATCCAATAAACAGCAACAGAATGGAGGAAATTTACACCCCTTTGTTCAGACAATTAAAAACAATTAACGTTTTTCTCATCAACAAGCCAGCTTCAAATGCCGTGTGCAAAATTCACAAGCAGTCGTCCTGCCAGTAGTATACTTGACTCCTTAGTCTTTATAGAAAACTGTTTTTTGTCTCACTTGCTCTGCAAGTTTTTTAACAATTGCCTTTGGTAACTTAAGGAGAGAATTTGGCACAGAGAATTTGTTAAAATGTACATGAAAGCTGCCTGCCAAGGTAATAGTACAGAACAGGTGCTATCCAAGTCAGAAGGTGGACGCAAAAGAAGGAAACCAACAGACGGAATATAAGCACAGGAAGTGACCCCGAAACAAGGCAGCCGGCGCCTCATACTGTTCCCACCACCTGGCCCAGCCAGAGCCGGCCCTCTGCCAATTGTCCGGCCAGCAGTTGTGTATTTACACATCCCAATGGCAGGCCTGGCCACATCGTCTGCCTTTCTTTCTTTTTTAAAAAATTTCTTTCTCTTACTAGACGAAAGCCTGTTTTGCGAACTTTTGATTCACTTTTTTACTCTAAATATATAAAGGAGTTAGTGGTGCTTCTGATTTGTTTGAGCTCTTGTTACAATAAAGAAAATAATCATTTTTGTCTTATTTGTTAGAAATCCCCTTTTGCCGTTAAAGGTGTTATTGAAGGATTTGGGGTTGATTTCTTTGGGCACTTTCTTACTTTAAAGGAAGTAATCAGGTTTTCATTTTACTTATTAGAAATTCATACTTGCTGTTAAAGACAGAGGGTCATGTTTTTGCTAAAGTCGTTTAGCAGTATGAGGACATTTAGAATGCCTCTATGGTTCAACTTTAATCTCTTCATTAGTATTATTTCACCTGGACCAGCTGTAACCTAGAGGCAGGGCTGTTAAACTGAGATCAGATACCAAGAGTTAGTTTAGATCAAGTGTTGACTTTGATGTGGGGAAGCAAGTTCCTACACTAAATGTTCCTAAAGTGAAGTCCTTAGTACTCAGTATGACTGTGTGTTATAGAACCCTAAGTAGTCAATTAGTAGGAGAGGAAACAAATATTTTTCTCCTCTACTCATTTTAGGTTCATTGGCTAGGTCCCTGTAAATTAGACTGACAAAAGACAGATTAACAAAAGAAAAACAAATTCATTTACATGTGCATTGAGCATACACAAGGGAGAACTCAGAGATGAATACCTCAAAGGGATGGTTGGAATTTGGGGTCTATAGACCTAATTCACTAGGGGAAGGGGAGAAAGGGCACTTATAGAAAAACAAATGACATTTTGGAAAGATAAAAGGGACCTTAGAAGAACCAATGGGGGATATGTCAGTCTTGTGACAAAGTCTGGGTGTGATGAGAAGATTACAGTAGCTTTGCAGAAGAAGATTTAGTGACTTTTGAGATCTTTGGGGAGGCTCTGCTTTTAGGCAGATATGGGATTTCAGAAACTAAATGCATTCAGCTCAAAATCATTTTGATGCCCAATCCCAAAGTATTGACATATACACACTACTATATAGGAAATAGATAACTAATAAGAACCTGCTATATAGCACAGGGAACTCTACTCAATACTCTGTAATGGCCTATGTGGGAAAAGAATGTAAAAAAAAAAAAAAAGTGGGTATATGTATATGTATAACTGATTCACTTTGCTGTACACCTAAAACTAACAAAACATTGTAAATCAACTATACTCCAATCAACATTTTTTTTAAATAAAAACAAAAAATAAAAAAAATGAAAACTAGGGACAAAAAAATCATTTTGATGCCAAAGAAGCATATTTTGGGGTGGCATATCCTGATCGTTCACAACATTTCCAGTTCTATTGCTCTCATTTCTGCCTCTTTTCTACTTTCATTAGATTTTCTTTAATTTGGCTATTCTTAACCTGTATTTTGAGTGATAGCAAGCCAGAGAAATGTCCATTTTTCCAAAACATTAGGCAGCATTTCTTTGACAACTGCCTCTTCTTCACTTTGCAAAATGTTAACATTACCCTATGAACAACAAGTGACTCTAAGGTTGAGAGATTCTGTGTGCAACTTGGTATCCTTGTTCATATTTTCTTTATTGCTATATATATATATATATATATATATATATATATATATATGTATAGTTTAGGTTTTATATTTTTAAACGTTATTTTCAGTTTGGAAAAAAATATTTTAAATGTCCTAAAATTATCGAGTTTATTGAAACTTCCAGTTTGTGTCTATCCTTAGGTCACTAAAATATCACATGAGAGCTGATATCCTACTCTGTGTAGCCTTGGGTGGGTGCCTTAGTCTTTCCAGAATTTTATGTGGCCATACCAAAAAAAAAAATCACAGAAATGCTCCATGGGTTTCAAGCCCAATCTGGCAGCAAGGTGACCATAAGACAGCATATTTTAAAGGAATAGCTCCAGAAAAGATGGTCAAAGCAAAGTCTCTAGAATGGAAAACTTTACAATGGTAAGTTTTTTATAACTGAACCCAAAGTGTCCACACTATACAATAATATACACCAGTAAAGTAATTTTGTGATTTGTAAATCACCATATTTTTTAAAGACCCCTCATTAGTTTTTCTTACAAAACAAGTACACTTTATCTTCTTGATACATTATCTTACATGATTAATTTAATGATAGTTATCATCTCTCATTACAAAAGGAAGCTTTTATAATGTATATTGACTATACAATTTTCTAGAGTTCAAATAAATAAAACTTGGATATATTGGCTATTTCTTCTTTTGCTAAAAATCATTTTCTTCACTTACTCTTAGCTTTCTTCAAACGTTTTTTATGTCTTTAAAGAGAATTTATTGACATACATTTTTTCACTTATAAGTTGAAACATTATTGTTTATTTTAAAAATTGCATTTCATATTGATTTTGATGGAGTCCCCTTACTATGAATCTAAAAGTCAAGAGGAGATGCAGAAAGCAGTTTTGCCATTTGTGACAACTGATCAGGGAAAGAGGAGTATATGGCTTTAAGTAGTCAGTCTCTGTGGGGACCCTCTGTTGGGTCAATCTATCCATTCCCCAGATTTTACATTTGATCCTGTCATCCCACACCACAAACACCAAGAGCCTGCTATGTGCAAAATACTGCAACAGATCCTGGGAAAACAAGGTGCATCAGCCCAGGTCCTTGCTCACAAAGATGTTATAGTCTAGGAAATATATTCTATTTATGTAGGTGTGAAGGAGGAAGAATGGCCTGCCTGCCTGGTTATTAGATATAGGAAGCTGGCCCTGTGAGAATTTCATCAGCCTGGTTTGAAGAAAATGTTCAGTATCAGATGAAGTCTTTCCAGTTTAACTGCTACTGTTTACAGTTATATCTGAATTCCTTGATATAGTTCAGAAGGACATTCATGATGTGCCCCTTCCTGAATTCTTTAGGCACACCTCCCTATCTTAAACACTACACTTCAGACACCATAACTACTTTGTAACCAAAATTTAATATTTTTCCACCTTCCTCTGCCACTTCCCTCCTTGAGCATTTATCTCTAGTCTGGCTTAGATGCCCACCTCATTTCTCACTTTGTACCCCATGCTTATCCCTACTGTTTTCACTCATCACATGATGGTGTACTTGCCTGTTCTTGACCGTTTGCCACTAGACTGTAAGCCCCTGAGAAATAGATACATATTCTTCCACCATCATGTCCTCAGTGTAAAATGGCTCCCACTTAATAGGTGCTCAATAAATATTTGTTGCACGAATGAGTGAATTGCTTCAACTTCTATTTTTCAAGAGAAACAGAATATTCCTAATTGGTCCATTCCATTATCTTTCAAGTAGAAAGCTAAATAATCCCAAATGATCCATAATCTACAACTAATTATACTGATTAAAATCTCTTAAAGTATAATTATATGAAGATTTACTTTAATTTAATACCCACTGTAAAAGTAACAACTGTTAGCAATTTCTAATTAGTTGCTTTTTTTTCAAATCCATATTAACTTAGGATTCAAATACCACTGTGATACATTCATATAAGCTAATTCATATTGCTAATTCATACAGCATATGGCTCAGAGTAAGTGCTCACTAATGTCAGCATGATGGCAGTAGTGCTGGTGGACTGGTTTATGGTGATGGCAATAATGAATGTGTATCAGTAATGGTATATATAAATCATATGAAAGACATATATCCAAGATAATATTATAAAGAAAGAGTGATAAAAAATTTGGACACCTATTTCAAAATACAGGAAAAGCATAATCATATATCTTCTTTTCAAGTAATTGTTATTAGAATTATTATTAGGTTAAGTATGATAATAACAAACCATCACATTAGGGAAGAGAATGTGAATTATAATTGTATAATTTTACGATGCTCTGTAGGGCACGGAATTATTCTCTCTAATGTCCAAAAATGCAAGTAAACGATATTGACATTGAAATGCTTTTTGACAAAAACAGCAGTCACAGAGAGAAAGAGGGAAAAATGTTTTTATACTCTCTCACTGCTCAAACTGTTTTACAAATATTTATAAAAGGTCACCAATAGAGGGCTTACCTGGGGTCAAGTGAAAGAGGCCCTAAACCATCAAAAGCTATTTCCAATGTCCAGCTGGGAGATCTAAAACAGAATAACAAAGACAGTTTGTGACAAAGCTGACACACAGTATCCTGGAAGGAGTGAAATCAGTTGTGACATTTTTCATTTATTTATAAATGCCTCTTTGGCAGTACACTCACTCAAAATGACAGTTGCTTCTTACAGAATAGGGGAGGTGATGGTAAAATAGAGGAATCCTGACAGTTGCTTTAATGAGATTCTGCATTAGGGCTATTCTAACACTTTCCCCCAACAAGGAGCCTGCCCTTCATTTTCAATATCATAACTCAGTAATTTGGAAAATGTTATCTCTGTGAAAACTCAACCAGTGAGTCCTTAATAGCCATCGCTCAGTTTATTTTCCTCTTAACTTTCAATTAGAAGAACACATTCTAAAGCAAGTAACTGAATAAATGTCAGCCATACAGACCAATTATGTCTCTTATTAAAAGAGTACTGTTTTTATTAAAAAACAGTAATATGGAGTGTGACTGAATAACTAAAGACACACTCTCCAGTAACTCAGTATTTGTTTGGAAATATCAGGGAGTATAATATAAGCTACATATTTAAAGGCTTTACTTTCTGTATTTTAATAAGTTCCTCTGGAAAAGGAAATTATTGCCAAGGTAGTTTCACTAGTCTTTAAAATTTGAGCAACTCCAAATTAAGCAGTCTTAATGAAGATTCCACGTCATTTCTTCATTTAATTATTCTTTGATCATATGTTAAGTGCTTGGTGCAAAGCAACTGGCCTAAACCCATTTCTAAAAAAAAATGTAAATTATACTGTGCAAGGAAAATGCAATCCAACTCAGGTCTAGCCCAGCACCTACCACCTATTAGTCAACCAATAGGTAGTTGCTGAACTGGTAAGTTGCACAAAATCAAATCTCTGTGCATAGCAAAATGCATTTTGGCATTTCACTGCATTATGGGTTCAAAGTCTAGATCCCAGAGAAATGAACTAATTATGAGACCTCGGAGAAGTATCAAACTCTCTGGGTTCCAATATCCTTTTCTATGAAGTAGAGTTAGTACTATTTACTGCATGTGATTTCTGTAGCGATTAAACAAATGTTGGGGCAGGAATAAAGCACCTAGCACAGTTCGTGGCTCAAAATATGCTGTTAATAAAGGGTAGCTGTTATAATTATGAAGCTTTACTTTGACCAAAACAAATGACATCTGTCTCAAATAAAACAAGAACAAAAGTAGCAACAATAAATAAGTAAAAGGAGGAAATCGTGGCTTCAGGAGACTAAGATAAGACCTTCAGTTCTATCTCTCTTCCAGTAACAGCCTCTTTGCAACTCAGTTCTCTCATTACAAAACTGGGACTAACGTTCCTACCTTTACATAAAACCCCATCTCGGCTTGGCTATGAAGGCTGTCTGGGTATTTAAGCACCCCAAAATCATACGTTCTTGGAAAATGTGCAATGACTATGGCAGTGAGCATCATTTCACGTTGGCAAATTAACTGTGGTCTAAGATTTTGTGTTGGTAACCTTACCCTGCTGGCCGCTAATTAATTCTTAGGTACTGCTCAGCAGAGATGGAGAACTGCTTGAGCAGTTAAATGTGTGCAGACTCATGAAGGGTTTTGTTGCCTTATTCTATCCTCAGTTTACCTAGAGCAGTGGTTCTTAAACTTAGCTATACCTTAAAATCACCAGGAGGATTTTTATAAAATGCTATTGATAATATCTATGTGCAACCCAGCACAATTAAATTAACATATGTTTTAAAAGCTCTCCAGGTAATTCTAACGTGCAGCTAGGGTTTAGAACCGCTAGCTTAAAGTCTGATGCTTTGTTTCTCCAATAGACACTACTGGCTTCCTATACAAACCATTGTTTCCTCTTTTTTGCTAGGCAGAGCCCTGATTCATCTTAGGTGTCTTTTTTCCCCAAGCGACTCTGGGGAGGATGACTTATGCCCAGGTTCAGGCCAACCTGATTAGACTCAGCCAATCGTAGTGAACCCATTTCCTTCGCCAGGAATTGATTTAAGGGTATATATGTTATCCATATCTAGCCAACAATATGCAAGGAAACGTATTCTGGGGGCTTCTAGCAAAGTTTTCCACCCTCCTAACAAAATGCTTCTTCTGCTGTTGTATATGGATACGATGCCTAGAACTGCTTTAGTCATCTTGACAGCATGGAGGAAGTTAATCTGAGGATATAGCTAACATCTTGAGAATGGCAGAGCAGAAGGGTAGAAACAGATTCTGTGGCAATGTCATTCAGCTGCTGAATTAACTTGTCCCACTTCTGGAATTATGTAAAATAAATTCAAACAGCATCAGAGCGCTTTGATTTACATAGCATCCCAAAAAAATATTAAACAAGAAAAAAGCTATATCCCAAGCCTAAGTTTAGCTCAAAAATATCTTTCATTGTTTATATTTTGAAATCCTTATGAACTAAAACAATTGGTGAAAAATGTCAATTTTTCTTAAAAACTAAATAGTGTCAGTTTTACTTCAGTGGCTTTATAGCACTTAGTTTTACTAAGAAAGAGTGTGTTGTAACAGACATAAGAAATTTAATAGCAGATCCTATCATTCAAATATTTTTCAGAAGTACTAATCTGTTCTAATTTTTACATACACACATAATGTACAATATTAAATATATTTTTATACAATATGTACAAATACATGCATGTATTTGCTTTTTAAAGTTATTGCCAACCACATGGTGCCTAAAGTAGAGAAAATGAGTTTTTTAATATCTAACCACAATAATCCCATCATTTCCTAATAACTGCGTTTTTCCTTTTAATTGATTCTATGTATAACTTGCATTCCTTGCAAGTTGTATGTCTTACTGTCAAAAGTCCGTATTATAATTTTGCTTCCAAAATGTCCTCTCTTTTACTAGAGCAGTAATTTCCTGACTCAAAGAATACAAGGGATATTTTGGAATGATGCTTTACTGTCAACCACACAGTTGGAATGAGATTAAAAGGAATTTGTTCCAAGATCTACTATGGAGTTTTAAAGTGGCACACACTGTAATCACCATGCTCCAATTTGCCATTTTAAAATCTGGTTACTTCCAAACTCTCCAAGTTCTTTTGCGTTGCTTTCTCTCTCTATCTCATCTGCAATTTCTGTTATTATTTATTCAACAATAAAAAAATCACCAGCACTTTTGTGGGAAGGGAGGAAACTAGACTACCCTTGGCAGGTGGTATTTGCTAGATAAAGAAGACAGCAACATGTATTAGGAGTCTTAGCTTTTGGGAGCCAGCAGAGAGGATCGGCCAGGGGAAAACAGGAAGTAGGGCTGGTGGAGAGCTCCGTGATGTGATCTCTTCCCACACAACCCACCAAATCTCCAACTAATTTACAAACTTACAACTGTCATGGTATGCTTAATGTGATGGATTTCTTGTGAAAGCCAATAGGGGATATAGTTCTGGTGCAGGACCAAGTGAGTTTAAAAAGCTGAAACTAAGTGGGTTCCATGAAGAAGGAGGAAAACAGTGCTGGGCAAAAAAAAAAAAAAGACAGAAATTCTGAGAACATTCCCCTCCTCAGAATAGATCAGGGTGTGAAATGGGCACTTGAACCAATTTTCCCTCAGTAGTTTGGGAAACCTCAATGTATCTTTTATCTCCCTCATTATTCTACGAGCCCCTGAGACCAATGCTGCGCTGCCTTTTACTCTTTGAATCACAACAGAACACAATAAATGAATTTGATTCAGGTGGGAGAGCTCCTCCAGAAAGGGTCTTTGTCCCTGCTACTACCAAATTTAGGCAAGCTCTGTATGCAACTTTCCTTTTCTACTCAAAATATTAATAAGACTGACTTCTCGATAGCGCTAAGAACTTGGCAGAGCTGAAAATCTCATGGGTGACTTTAGTTCAGGGTCAAATCTGTATCTCTGGATCACTTATTGCTTTGTAGAGGACACAGGTTTGCTTCCACCCCTCAAGCCTGCTCTTAACACAGTTACTGACAGCTACTAGTACTTAATAAGAGTAAGAAAGAGTCTCAAAAGTGTAGTATGTTTTCCTAAACTTCATCTGGAGCTCCAAGTTCCATTTCTGGTATCTTTTCCTCTCTACAAAAGATGGGAGTTTCTAAAGTCATAGTAGTGGATCTGCACGCTCTAAAATATTATAGGTGCTAATGTCTGTTTTCAATCCTCCTCCTCCAAAGATAAGTACCTGACCATCATCTCTGCAGGGACTTTCACAAAGTAGAGACATAATAAATGTCTGGTGCACTGAACTAAATTATAAATGAAGTACCTATTGTTTGCTCTCTTTTTTTTATTTATGCTCTAACTATCCTTAGATAATGAATTTATCTTTTGGAGCACTAAAATACAACCATTAGGATCAGATATTTTATTTCACAAGTACAAAAATCAACATTGGTCTTAAAAAGTTTTACAAATTTTTAAGAGGAATTTAGTATTTTGAAGTTTATTTCTGGAGGCAAGCTCTTATTTCTTGTGAATTTCATTTCATTGATAGAAATATATGAGGTGTGTTAAGAACCACTGGTATTTCAATTGTAACTATTAAGGAAAATTGTATTACAATGCAGACAAGTAATCCTGAGGCCCAGCAGAGCAATAATGATTAACAACATGCTCTAGAGGGAGTATAAATTTTAATACTATCACTCATAAAATCCATGTTTCAATGTTTACAAAACAGAATCAAGTTTACCAAAAAGCAAATAAACATTTTGCTTAGGGGTTTCTTGTTTTCATCTCTGATTTTTAAATAATCAGCATCATCTCCCCAGAGCAGGAAAACTGTACCTACCTGCAAATGAACTATATGAAGTTCTAAAATCCTTACAGAGAATTCTCTCACTGGATTCTGCTCCCCGTAAATTCTATTACCAGTATTTATTCAAATTTACTTTTAAAAAGATAAGTGAGACTTCAGGGAGGTGGCCTTTACATGGATTTTATTTGCTGATGATAATGATGACAGACCATGCCTGTTTATAAGATGGGTTAGAGATTAATCCCACACTAATCAGAGTACTTTTTGAGAGCTGATCTCAATTCTGGACTCTAAGAGAAAACTAAAATAATACAAAAAATATGCAGAAAGTCATGGAAATGACTAAAAAGGCTAGAATTCAATGAGTAAAAGTGCAAGAGAATGTGATGAAAATCAGTGAAGCATATTGAGAAATGCAACATGCAAACAAACAAGGCCAAATAAACTCAAACATCAATTAATAGATTTTTAATGACACTATTTCATGATAGCTTGTTTAATGCTTTTTAATACCCATAATCTTACATCTTTTTTTCAAGTCACATGAACTATATAAATCAATGTGTTTAACTTCAATTTCTTCAACAAATTAGTTAATAGTTTCACAAAATAAGGTGATCATATGAGATGAATCAGTTGTCCCATTCAATATTTTAATAGTCACATTTCCTATTTTCTATGTTTGTGATATTTTGTAATTTATAAAAGGCTATCCTTATAATTCTAAACATGCTATGGGAGTTTATAATCTAAAGGAAAGGAAAAGACTAACACATGAAACAGTAGCCATATTTAATCGATACTATTGATGCTCTTAGGAAAACCTAGTGGGGAGAGTTAATCTTTCCTGCAGAGAAAGTAAGAAACATCAAGTTGGAATAAACTCTCATGTGTGTATTTAGCTCTGTCTACTTCAGGGATTGGCAAACTTTTTTCTGTAAAGGTCCATATCATAAATATTTTTGGCTTTGCTGAACATATGGTCTCTGTTGCAACTATTCAGTTTTGCTGTTCCAATGTGCAGAAGCCATAGACAGTATGTAAACAAATTTGCATGGTTGTGTGTGTTCAAATAAAACTTTATTTTTGAAAACAGCTGGGGGGCATAACTTGACAATTCCCAGTCAAGTTCATCATTGAGAAGTTATGCATGCCATTTTCAATATGGAATAGAAAGCAAGAAAGGGACAGGCCAGGTAGAATTTTTTGTAGATACACCCTGGAATTCAGAACACCAAAAACACTTATATTTGAATGTAATTTCAATAAACTATGATGGATGATTTTATTGATCATTGTTCCACATTTTCCATGAAAATTCCTCCCTCCATTAGGACAGATTCTTTAGAACCTGTCAACTAGATAAAGCTCTTCCTAAGCTTCCTGTTATTGAATTTCCTTGGCAACTGAGATAGCTTTAAGATGACAGTCTACATATCAAATTTTTACAATTAGGGCTTCCCTGGTGGCACAGTGGTTGAGAATCTGCCTGCCAATGCAAGGGACACGGGTTCGAGCCCTGGTCTGGGAGGATCCCACATGCTGTGCTCCGCAACAAGAGAGGCCGCGATAGTGAGAGGCCCACGCACCGCGATGAAGAGTGGCCCCCGCTTGCCACAACTAGAGAAAGCCCTCGGCACAGAAACGAAGACCAAACACAGCCATAAATAAATAAATAAATAAATAATTTTAAAAAAAAAAAAAAGAAAGAAATTTTTACAATTAAAAGCTTAATTACATTTTTAAATAAAAATAAAAGACTTTTTTCTATCACTCAGATGTGCCCCAATTTTCTACTTTTCCTAGAAATCAGTATTTCACTACATCATAAGGTAGAAGAAAATTATTAAATAAGTACAAGTACCCTGAAGCATCATAGCAATTTACTCCTTTCGTTCCATCCTCCATCATGAAATGTACCACAACACATTCAAAATTCTGAACAGAAATGTTGTAATATGGCTCTCAATTATTTCAGTGATAAAACACTAATAAAAAATTTCAGTGTTACAAAATGCAATTGCTAAACACGAGCTAGCCATTTAAAAATTCGACTAACTAAAATTTCCTTTTCCTCTAATATTGTTTCCTTTAGAAAAGTTATGAAAAGTGATCATGATGTAATCACAAATAATAATAGCTAATATTATTATATGCCAGGCAATATGTCAAGTGTTATACATTTATTAAATCATTTAATACTCAAACAACCCTATATAAAAATTCAGGTACTATTATTACTCTCATTATACAATGATGAAGAAACTGTGCTTGTCCAAAACCACAGGGCTACTAAGAAGCAGAGCTAGGATTTGAAAGCAGGTGTTCTTGGCTCCCAATGCTAATGCGGTCAAGGCCTTGATTCAGTGTCTGCACAGGAATGCTAGTCTCCTGGCACAGCCAGTCTGCCCTACACTCTGGGAAACATCACCACTGACAAACAGGATGATGAAATAAGAGATGGAGGTGAATGCAGAGAAGTACAACCAAAAGTGGTAGAAAGTGAGAGAATAAACGTCATTTATTCAACAAATGCTACAGGTCAGTAATCCTCCTTAGAGACATGGCAACCACATTTATTTCAGGCTTTGGAATCTGATCAGCCTGTTTAAAACCTTGCTCCACTACTTTTTTGCTTACTTGCTTAAAATTTAGGAAACTCAGAATCCTCTTACATAAAATGAGGATACAAATCAGGATTGTTTTTCAGAGATGTTATGAGGATTAAATGATCTCATGAGGGCCTGATACATAGTGGGTGCCCCCAAAATGGTAGCTGCTACTATCATTCAGGGTTTTATTCATTTTAAATATGGAAGTGTCAAATAGTATGTTAAAAGATAACAGGCATCTGGATAAAAAGTTAAAAATGTATCCAATCATTTGAATGGCCTGTCTATATAACTTGGGGTTTCTCAAAATTTACTGATTATCTACCATGTACTAAACTTTATTAGAAAAAAAAAAAACCAGTTGTGGTTAGTCATAAAGACAAACTCTCTAGAAGACTGACTGAATTTTTCACTTTCATCTGAAGACATTACATGTATACGACTGTTAAGACATTATTTCAATTCACAGAGCTTCCTACCTTGTCTATGGCTACAGTATGTTTTGACAATTCCTTCAGTCTTCAGCAAGGCTTACAAGGCCAGGCAGGCTGAACAGCCCCTCCTACGAACATATGCTTATTTCCAGTTTAAAGCCACTTCATCCATTTTTCCTAATGTACCATAAAAATATCATTTTATCTCTATGTGTCCCTTGATACACCAAAGATAGAATTGTATTGGATGCCATCTGATGTCTTCATCATTAAATGAGGAGGTAGTGACAATCGTATTTTAATGTAGTTAAATCATACTCCAGTAAAATTTTTAACATATGATGCTATTAATTATGTAACATTGCAAACAAACATAAAGAAGCAGATCATGTTTCAAGGAGCTTTTGTTAACTCAAAGGAGGGAAAAAAGAGAAAGACAAAAAAGGAAGAAATAAAGAGACAAACTATATTCAAAGAAAAAAAATTCTTTTGTAATTTTCTCTTAAGAGAATTGTCTGAATATACATTTTCCAAAGAAGACATACAAATGGCCAAAGGCACATGAAAAGATGCTCAGCATCACTAATCATCAAGGAAATGCAAAGCAAAATTACGAGCTATCACTTCACTCCCATTAGAGTGGCAATAATCAAAAAGACAAGAAATAACAAGTGTTGGTGAGGATGTAGAGAAAGGGGAACAAACACTTGTGCTCTGTTGGTAGGAATATAAATTGGTGCAGCCACTATGGCAAACAGAATGGAAGTAACAAAAATTTAAAAAAAGAACTACCATATGACACAGCAATTCCACTTTTGGGCATTTATGCCAAGAAAACAAAAACACTAATGCCAAAAGATATATGTACCCTCATCTTCACTCCAGTACTGTTTACAATCGCCAAGACCGGGAAGCAACTTGTGGCCAGCAAGAGATGAATAGATGTTAAAAATGTGCCCCCCGGACAGACACACACTAGAATATTTTTCAGCCTAGGAAAAGAAAGAAATCTTGCCATTTGCAACAACATAGATGGACCTTAAGCGTATTATGCTAAGTGAAACACGTCAGAAAGAGAAAGACAAGTACCACATGATCTCACTTATATGTAGAATCTAAAAAAAAACCTAAAAAAACCCTGAGCACATGGATATAGAGAATAGGTTGGTTGTTACCTGAGGGCGGGGTGGGGGGGGTGGAGGGAGATAGATAACAGGGTTAAAAGGTACAAATTTCCAATTATGAAATGAATAAGTCATGGGGAATATATGCACATCACGGTGGCCATGGTAAATAATACTGTATTGCATATTTGAAAGTAACTGGGAGAGTGGACCTTGAAAGTTCTCACAAGAAAAAAAATGTTTGCAACTATGTATGGTGAACGGATGTTAACTGGCCTTATTGTAGTGATCACTTTGTAATACATACAAATATCAAATCATTAAATTGTACACCTGGAACTATTATAATGTTATATCAATTGTTATGTCACTTATACCCCAAAAAAGATAATAAAGTAACTATTGGACTTGTTCTACTCTGTTCACAAACTGAATTTTAAAAGGAGGAAAAAGCAAAATAATGTTACAGAACCATATGATTATGATTACTAAAACAATAAGACACATAATTAGGTTATATTTAAGCACAAGTTGGCAATGACCTGACAATATATGAATAGCAAAGTCATAAATAAGGAAAAAGACATTTTCCCACAGATGAGATAAACAGCGTGAAGCCTCAGGTGGGTTAGAGTTAATGTGATTAGTTCCAGCAGGCAGCAAATCCCACGAGGCAGAATTTATCTTTCATCTGTTTTCAATTCATCCAGCTGGTACAGAGAAGTTTTTTTTCCCGTCACTCCACTGTTGTCATCCTGTCTTAGGTTCTGTTTTCAAACTTAAACCACCTATTACATCTTTGTCACAGGAAAGCTTAAACAAAGAGCACTTGTATAAGACATGCAGAAAAAATTTCAGAACACTCCATTAGGTGACTATCCTTGATCTTTGCTTTTATAGAAAATTTATGTGAATTAAGCCAAAATTATACTGAAATGACAGAATATGAGTTATGAGTATAAGAATTTGTATTAAGTATAACCAGAATATAAACGATGTGCTTTCCTCATGGGAAATTCTACATTTATTCCAATGATACTGCCATTGTTTAAGTATTTTTAATAAAACAAATGAGAGTTTGTTAAACATCAGTTTCATCATATAACAAGGTTACATTACCGAATCAGGTCCGTTTGCCTGACGAGCAGCAAGCCACACACTGAGATGCCCAGGTTTGCAGCAGACAAAAGTTTTATTCACAAAGCAGCCAAGTGAGGAGATGAGAGAACAAATCTCAAATACATACCCCTGAAGGCAAGGGGACTGGGCTATTTATGGGATAGAGCTGAGGCGGGGAGTGTGAGGAAAAGTGATTAGAGGCAAGAAAAAGCTGAGGTAATTATTGTTAGGGTGGAGTTTTCAGCTCTCTGATGTTGAAAGGTCACCGAGCGGACATCGGTGCATGCCCAGTCGGAGGACTGGTGATCCCAACCAGTCTTAACCAGCTTTAGCTCAAACTGGACACAGCTGACTCCAAGTTTCTGGACAGCAACTCGGGCAGAACATCTTGTTCAGGCTCTGTGACGCTTGGAGGACCTGCAAGTCTTTTGTAGCAACAATTAAAGCAAGCTTGATCAGCGAAGGCAGATTACAGGTGTAACGGATTTAACTGATGATTACCCTCATTTCAGTTAGTCATCTCTAAGCTCCTGGTTAGTGTTATATGACTACCAAAATAGTCCATTCAACCACTAGCTCTACTAATACTGGGACAAAGTAGAGGACGCATAAGATAATGATTCCATTGTACCCTGTGGGACACAGAGAATGCCACTGTATGTGGAATTTCTCTGAAAGGTATTGATATATTGAAAACAAGAGGGTAAGAGAAGGGCAATGAAAGAAAGACAGGAAGCACCAAAACACACACACACACACACACACACACACACACACACACACACACACACAAACAGGCAAAAAAAAACCCCAAAGACCACCACCCTTCACTCATTCATTCACTCTTTTAAACAACTATGCCAAGGGCTAACCTTGATCTTAACGGTGAAGCTTTTGAATAATCTTATGTTTCAAAGACTTATGAAAAAAATAATTTCCTCTGAAAATGTTATCTCCATGTTTAAGAATATAAAATCTGTATACTGAGCATACGCTCCGAATGTTGGTTTGAGTCAGGATTATTGATTCTAATAAAACTCTCGTTAATACTTTTTGTTTGATATGCCTGTCTTATAGGTGGGGTGTGTGAATGTGTGTGTGAGAAAGAGATGGAGACAGAGAGATAAACACAAATAGACAGGGAGAGAGATAACTTGCTGACTCAAATAATTTTATGGCATACCTTTGTAATGTCAGAGCTTTTCATACTCTGGATAACTCAAATCACTGAGCCTTTATCTTGAAAAAACCCAGAATACAAAGAGACTTATCATGTAAGGGCTGCTACTTCAGCTTTCTTAAAAAGTTGACCAGGTCTTTGAAAAGGCAACTGGGACTACCATGTGCTCAGTGCAATTAGAATAGATCTGAACTTTCTTATGCTTTACCCATCCTCTCCTTCACACATCAATTTGCTGCAGAATGGGTAAGGGGAAGAGGCCTGGGATGGACGACCACATATACAAAGGCCCATAAACAAGAAAAAATATAAATGTTGAAGGAATTCAACCTGACTACAGCATAAAATATGAAGAGGAATGGCATGAGGTAAAGTTAGACCTGTAACCAAAGACCAGATAATAAAGGGCCTTGCGGGTCATGTTAAGATGATTAGATTTTATTCTCAGGTTAATGGAGAATCCTTGAAAGATCTGAAGTAGGGCTGTGATTTACTTTATAGTTAGGTCATTCCTCTGTTTCGAGTGTGAGGAATGGATTCGGAAAGATTAAAAGAGGAGAGACTAGTTAGGAAACAGTGTCATTAATGAGATGAAAGATGATGGTGGACTCAACTAAGTAGTTGAGGTGGATATGGAGATGGATGTCAACTAGTGGAGATGAATGTCAAGTGAATAGAAATGAAAGCTATTAAGGAGGTAGAATTAACTGGGCTTGTGTATTCACTGGTTTGGTGGAATAAGGACAGTACAGCACACCAGGTGGAAATACAAGAAAGGAGAGGGACTCAGAGATGTTGAAGGGAGAGAGAGAGATGGTCTCTAAACAGCCTTTGTCATCCAAACTGTCAACCTTGGGTCTGGTTTATTTTTAGATAGGTTTAAAAAGTTGGGAATCAAAAATGTTTTTAAAAATCATCTTGCATAAAGATGGTCCATACAAGGTGTTGGTCCATACAATGTTTTTTAAAAGTTATTTGCCAAACTTCAAAGATCAGGAAATTAAACACACACATCCAGATTTTTAGCTTCTCCAGAAAACTGGAAGATTTGGCAACCCTGGGCCATCATACCCACATAGTAAAAACTGGGTGAAGTTGGTTAGTGACGACTGTCCTTAAATAGAGCACATACTCTCCAGGTTTCTCGAGTCCCCACACTCCCTACTTTCTCACCAGCATAAAGGCCTTTTGTTAGTTACCAGAGATCATCTTTACACTTCATTCATCTATCTTACCTACATGGGCTCTAAGGCATTTGAGTTTGAGTAATTTTTTTAATAACATTCTGGTTTCAGGAGGAAATCAGTGAGTGACAGAAACATACTACAAAATACTGAAAGAAACATATAGAAGGACATGAGCAAGTTAATAGAATAATAATCCATTGTACCATCAATCAAGGAGTAATCACAAGGTATTTATTTAGCTTGGTGCCATATCACTTGGTACCAATTTGGTCTTATAACTAAAACAAACGTCTTCTCTTTTCAAAGTTCAACTTGAATTTAAAACTTCTTAAAACTAATCAAAAACAAAATCAGCTACTCATTAGCTAAATACCTCATCTAGATTTTCTTCAGGTATAATTTTTTTAAGTCTATTTTGTTTTTGTTTTTTTGGGGGGGAGGTAGAATTTTTTTAAACTGATTTAAGAAAAAACAGAATATCCACGGTAAAGCAGAAATATTTGCCATGTTATATTACCATACCAGAAAAACATCCTAATATATGTATCAACACTATTTTCAATTAACTCTAATAAGCAAATATAATTCTAAGATTATGAAAAGGAACTGCTAGGATAATTGTTCTAGAAGTACTGCAATTAAAGATGGAAGTACATAATGCTTTCTTCTGGCAAAAGAACGTTTCACTGGCACAGACAAGCAGTCCCTCATGTAACATTTAATAATCAGTAGATGATACATAAATAGGAACAATCCCCCCCCAAAAAAACTCTATAAATCCAAGTCTTAATCAGAATATGAAAGTTTGTTCATTTTCTCTAATAATAATATAGAAAATAAAATTAAAACTAACTTGCCGGTTGAAAGAAAAACTTAACATCACAAGATACATTGAAAGCATGTGTATTTTACTACAGGAAAATCACACCCATTTAAAAATTAATTTTAGAAGTAACTATAGCAAAGGAACTTTCAAAATTAATTCATTTATTTTATTTTTAATTTTTTCAATTAAAGTATAGTTGATTTACAATGTTGTGTTAGTTTCTGGTGTGCAGCAAAGTGATTCAGTTTTATATCCAGTTTTCTTTTTCATATTCTTTTCCATTATCGTTTATTACAGGAGATTGAATATACTTCCCTGTGGCATTCAGCAGGAACTTGTTGTTTATGTACGATAGTTTGTATCTGCAGTCCCAAACTCCTAATTTAGCCCTCCCCCCACCCCCCGTTCCGCTTTGGTAACCATAATTGTGTTTTCTATGTCTATGAGTCTGATTCTGGTTTTTTTTAGAAATTTTATTTATTTATTTATTTATGGCTGTGTCAGGTCTTCGTTTCTGTGCAAGGGCTTTCTCTAGTTGCAGCAAGTGGGGGCCACTCTTCATCACGGTGCGTGGGCCTCTCACTATCGCGGCCTCTCTTGTTGCGGAGCACAGGCTCCAGACACGCAGGCTCAGCAATTGTGGCTCACGGGCCTTGTCGCTCCGCGGCATGTGGGATCTTCCCAGACCAGGGCTCGAACCCATGTCCCCTGCATTGGCAGGCAGATTCTCAACCACTGCGCCACCAGGGAAGTCCTGTTTCTGTTTTATAAATAAGTTCATTTGTGTCATATTTTAGATTCCACACATAAGTGATATCATATGATATATGTTTTTCTCTGTTTGACAACTTCACTCAGTATGATAATCTCTAGGTCCACCCATGTTGCTGCAAAAGGCATTATTTCATTCTTTTTAATGGCCAAGTAGTATTCCTTTGTATATATCCATTCATCTGTTGATGGACATTTAGGTTGCTTTCATGTCTTGGCTATTGTAAATAGTGCTGCTATGAACATAGGGCTACATGTATCTTTTCAAATTATAGTTTTGTCCAGATATATGCCCAGGAGTAGGATTGCTGGATCATATGGCAAGTCTATTTTAAGTTTTTTAAGGAACCTCCATACTGTTTTCCATAGTGCTGCACCAATTTACATTCCCACCAACAGAGTAAGAGAGTTCCCTTTTCTCCACACCCTCTGCAGCATTTGTTATTTGTAGACTTTTTAGTGATGGCCATTCTGACCTGTGTAAGGTGGTACCTCATTGTAGCTTCAATTTACATTTATTTTTTAATAACTTAAGGAACAATTTAAATGTTGTAATAATATTGTTCAATATTAGGCTTTCAAATTTATTCATTTCTTGATTTTTTTTCTCAAATTTCATAAAGAAATTGCTGTTCTTTGGATGTATAACAACATTATAGACATGACTTAAGAGGTTGACTTAACCTCTTATCAAAGAGGTTGTTCAAAATTATATATACCTCTGGTTTTAAGCAAAGATAATATAAAAAATAAACCACTTTTATTAGACAGCAGTATACAGATCAGTTTTTATCATCTTTGTTCAATCAATAATTTCATAGGAAGCCCTTCAAACTAATCCAAAGGAAAAACAACTCTTGGTTAGTAAAGTAGGATTAGCAGGTAGAAATGAAATGTCTGCAAACAGAAGGTGAGCTACTGTGTGTCTCTGGGTAGGTAGTATTCGCTTTCATGTATATAGTGGTGGGTCAAATGGGTAGATGTATAACTGTTATCTGAATAGAGACTATATTTAAAATATAATTACTAAATGCCATTAAATAAACCAAAATAAGATTGCTATCAGAATACTGACAAGAAGCAATGTCAATATTTTAGAGGCACTTGCTCCTGGACTGTAACATTTACAACTCTAGTAAGAGAAAAGAGATGGAGACAGTATGGAAAGCATGACGACTAAAATGTGTTTTTGTTTGCCAATGTTGTAGATTAGTATGAAAATCAATAATAAATGTTCTATGGAATATTCTAGTAGCAAAGGAGGTAATTGGCTCAACCTGCCATTTTATCTCTATTCACATTTTAAGCTACTTCTTTTGCTCTTTTCTCCTACTCTACAATTTCTTTCTTCTCATCTCTTTTCTCTTTTGCCCATGCTCAATGTCTACTGTTATCTGAGACTAGTTTTAGAACTTAACTAAAAAGCGTTCTTATTTCTTTCTAGGCATCGTATTGAGACAGTTTCACACTAGTCTCAGACAACTTTAAACCACTACTGCCAATTTGGTTCCCCAAACATAATATCATCATTAAATGCTATTCTATCCAATTTAAACTCTACTCTACAGACTTTAAGGTTTTCTTTCAATTGTCATTCCTCTGATTCCCACCAGTTACTTCCCCGAAAGGTTTCTCTAATTTGGCCAAACACTTATTTGTCCAGTAAAAATTGGCCACACACCTATAATATTTATCAATAAAGTACCTGATATAAAAGCTGCCCCTGAAAAGAACTGTAACCTACCAGGGTGATAAAAAAGCATTGTAAAATGTGCTAAATACTGATCTTAATGGAAACACATACTAAGAGCTGTAATGTAACTAACTTAGTGTTACTATTTGTAAAACATTTTAGAATTTTATTTTTATTTTGATGTTCTAAATTTAAACCAATGTGTTCTGTGTTACATACATCCTCCGTAATTTCATTGCCTCTATCTTCCAATTTAATAATTATCTCCTCAGCTGTGTTTAATCAGCTGTTTAACTCCTCTATTACCATTTTAATTTTAATGATTATATTTTTAAATTTCTAATACACACTGGTTATTTTTAATCTATCTTTTAAAAAAATAATTTTTTCCTTTTTTATGTTTTTACATGCTTTTAAATTTCTTTAATTTTTCATCCCCTCTAGGAAATATATTTATTACAGGAGCTGTTTTTTTAGTAGTTATCTATTTTAGATATATTAGTGTATATATGTCAATCCCAATCACCCAATTCATTCCATCACCATTCCCCCCCACCTCTGCTTTCCACGATTGGTGTCCATATAGTTTTTCTCTACATATGTGTCTCTATTTCTGCCTTGCAAACTGGTTCATCTGTACCATGTTTCTAAATTTCACATGTATGTATGAATATACGATATTTGTTTTCCTCTTTCTGACTTACTTCACTCTGTATGACAGTCTCTAGGTCCATCCACCTCTCTACAAATGACCCAATTTTGTTCCTTTTTATGACTGAGTAATATTCCATTGTATATATGTACCACTTCTTCTTTATCCATTCGTCTGTTGATAGACATTTAGGTTGCTTCCATAACCTGGCTATTGTAAATACTGCTGCAGTGAACATTGTGGCACATATATCTCTTTGAATTATGCTTTTCTCAGGGCATATGCCCAGTAGTGGGATTGCTGGGTCATATGGTAGTTCTATTTTTAGTTTAAGGAACCTCCATACTGTTCTCCATAGTGGATGTATCAATTTACATTCCCACCAACAGTGCAAAGAGGGTTCCCTTTTCTCCACACCCTCTCCAGCATTTGTTGTTTATAGATTTTCTGATAATGCCCATTCTAACTGGTGGGAGGTGATACCTCATTGTAGCTTTGATTTGCATTTCTCTGATAATTAGCGATGTGGAGCAGCTTTTCATGTGCCTCTTGGCCATCTGTATTTCTTCTTTGGAGAAATGTCTATTTACGTCTTCTGCCCATTTTATGATTCGGTTGTTTGTTTTTTTTGATATTGAGCTGCATGAGCTGTTTATATATTTTGGAAATTAATCCTTTGTCCATTGATTCGTCTGCAAATATTTTCTCCCATTCTGAGGGTGGTCTTTTCATCTTATTTATAGTTTCCTTTGCTGTGTAAAAGCTTTTAAGATTCATTAGGTGTCATTTGTTTATTTTTGGTTTTATTTCCATTACTCTAGGAGGTGAGTCAAAAAAGATCTTGCTGTGATTTATGTCAAAGAATGTTCTTCCTATGTTTCCTCTAAGAGTTTTATAGTGTCTAGTCTTACATTTAGGTCTTTAATCCATGTTGAGTTTATTTTTGTGTATGGTGCTAGGGAGTGTTCTAATTTCATTCTTTTACATGTGGCTGTACAGTTTTCCCAGTACCACTTGTTGAAGAGACTGTATTTTCTCCATTGTATATCTTTGCCTCCTTCATCATAGATTAGTTGACCATAGGTGCATGGGTTTACCTCTGGGCTTTCTATCCTGTTCCATTGATCTATATTACTGTTTTTGTGCCAGTACCATATTGTCTTGATTACTGTACCTTTGTAGTATAGTCTGATGTCTGGGAGTGTGATTCATCCAGCTCTGTTTTTTTCCCTCAAGATTGCTTTGGCTATTCAGGGTCTTTTGTGTATCCATTCAAATTTTAAGATTTTGTGATTTCGTTCTGTAAAAAATGCCACTGGTAATTTGGTAGGGATTGCATTGAATCTGTAGATTGCTTTGGGTAGCATAGTCATTTTCACAATATTGATTCTTCCAATCCAAGAACATGGTATATCTCTCCATCTATTTGTGTCATCGTTGCTTGATTCCATCAGTGTCTTATAGTTTTCTGAGTACAGGTCTTTTACCTCCTTAGGTAGGTTTATTCCTAGGTATTCTATTCTTTTTGTTGCAATGGTGAAAGGGATTGTTTCCCTAATTTCTCGTTCTGATATTTCGTTGTTGGTGTATAGGAAAGCAAGAGATTTCTGTGCATTAATTTTGTATCCTGCTACTTTATCAGATTCATTGATTAGTCCTAGTATTTTTCTGGTGGCATCTTTAGGATTCTGTATGTATAGTATCATGTCATCTGCAAACAATGTCAGTTTTACTTTTTCTTTTCCAATTTGTATTCCTTTTATTTCTTTTTCTTCTCTGACTGCTGTGGCTAGGACTTCCAAAACTATGTGGAATAATACTGACTAGAGTGGACATCCTTGTCCTGTTCCTGAACTTAGAAGAAATGTTTTCAGTTCTTCACCATTTAGAATGGTGTATGCTGTGGGTTTGTCATATATATGGCCTTTATTATGTTGAGGTAGATTCGGTCTATGTCCACTTTCTGGAGAGTTTTTATCATAAATGGGTGAATTTTGTCAAAAGCTTTTTCTGCATCTACTGAGATGCTCATATGGTTTTTATTCTTCAGTTTGATAATATGGTGTACCACACTGACTGATTTGCGTTTATTGAGGAATCCTTGCATTTCTGGGATAAATCCCAATTGATCAGGGCGTATGATCCTTTTAATGTGTTGTTCCATTCTGTTTGCTAGTATTTTGTTGAGGATTTTTGCACCTATATTTATCAGTAATATTAGTCTTTTTCTTTTTTTGTAGTATCTTTGTCTGGTTTTGGTATCTGGGTGATGGCGGCCTCATAGAATGAGTTTGGGAGTGTTCCTTCCACTGCAATTTTTTGGAAGAGTTTGAGAAAGATGGGTGTTAGCTCTTCTCTAAATGATAGAATTCACCTGTGAAGCCATCTGGTCTTGGACTTTTGTTTGTTGGAAGATTTTTAATCACAGTTTCAATTTCTTTACTTGTGATTGGTCTGTTCATATTTTCTATTTCTTCCTGGTTCAGTCATGGTTATACATTTCTAAGAATTTGTCCATTTCTTCCAGGTTATCCATTTTATTGGCATAGAGTTGCTTGTAGTAGTCTCTTAGGATGTTTTGTATTGCTGCAGTGTCTGTTATAACTTCTCCTTTTTTATTTCTAATTTTATTAGTTTGAGTCCTCTCCCTCTTTTTCTTCATGAGTCTGGCTAAAGGTTTATCAATTTTGTTTATCTTCTCAAAGAACCAGATTTTAGTTTAATTGATCTTTGCTATTGTTTCCTTTGTTTCTATATCATTTATTTCTGCTCTGATTTTTATGATTTCTTTCCTTCTACTAACTTTGAGTTTTGTTTGTTCTTCTTTCTCTAGTTCCTTTAGGTGTAAGGTTAGCTTGTTTATTTGAGATTTTACTTGTTTCTTGAGGTAGGCTTGTATTGCTATAAACTTCCCTCTTAGAACTGCTTTTGCTGCATCCCATAGGTTTTGGATCGTCATGTTTTCGTTGTCATTTGACTCTAGGTTTTTTTTTATTTCCTCCTTGATTTCTTCAGTGATCTCTTGGTTATTTTAACGTATTGTTTAGCCTCCATGTGTTTGTGTTTTTTACAGTTTTTTTCCTGTAATTGATTTCTAATCTCATAGCGCTGTGGTTGGAAAAGATGCGTGACATGATTTCAATTTTCTTAATTTTACTGAGTCTTGATTTGTGACCCAAGATGTGATCTATCCTGGAGAATGTTCCATGTGCACTTGAGAAGAAAGTATAATCTGCTGTTTTCGGATGGAATATCTGATAAATATCAATTAAATCTATCTGGTCTATTGTGTCATTTAAAGCTTGTGTTTCCTTATTAATTTTATGTCTTGATGACCTGTCCATTGGTGTAAGTGAGGTGTTAAAGTTCCCCACAATTATTATTATTTATTTTTTATTATTATTATTTTGGCTGCATTTGATCTTCTTTGCTGCGTGCGGGTTTTTCTCTAGTTGTGGCAAGTGGGGGCTACTCTTTGTTGCAGTGCGTGGGCTTCTCATTGCAGTGGCTTCTCTTGTTGTGGAGCACGGGCTCTAGGCATGCCGGCTTCAGTAGTTGTGGCACGCAGGCTCAGTAGCTGTGGTGCACGGGCTTAGTTGCTCTGCGGCATGTGGAGTCTTCCCGGACCAGTGCTCAAACCCATGTCTCCTGCATTGGCAGGAAGATTCTTAACCACTGAGCCACTAGGGAAGTTCCCCCGACTATTATTATTTTAATGTCAATTTCCTCTTTTATAGCTTTTAGCATTTGCCTTCTTTATTGAGATGCTCCTATGTTGGGTGCATATATATTTATAATTGTTATATCTTCTTCTTGGATTGATCCCTTGATCATTAGTAGTGTCCTTCCTTGTCTCTTGTAAAATTCTTTATTTTAAAGTCTATTTTATCAGATATGAGTATTGTTACTCTAGCTTTCTTCTGATTTCCATTTGCATGGAATATCTTTTTCCATTCCCTCACTTTCAGTCTGCATGTTTCCCTAGGTCTGAAGTGGGTCTCTTGTAGACAGCATATATATGGGTCTAGTTTTTGTATCCATTCAGTGAGACTGTGTCTTTTGGTTGGAGCATTTAATCCATTCACGTTTAAGGTAATTATAAATATGTATGTTCCTATTAGCATTTTCTTAATTGTTTTGGGTTTGTTTTTGTAGGTCCTTTTCTTCTCTTGTGTTTCCTGATTAGAGAAGTTTCTCTTAGCATTTGTTGTAGAGCTGGTTTGGTGGTGCTGAATTTTCTTAGCTTTTGCTTGTCTGTAAAGCTTTTGATTTCTCCATCGAATCTGAATGAGATCCTTGCCATGCAGAGTAATCTTGGTTGTAGTTTCTTCTCTTTCATCACTTTAAGTTTGTCCTGCCACTCCCTTCTGGCTTGTAGAGTTTCTGCTGAGAAATCAGCTGTTAACCTTATGGGAGTTCCCTTGTATGTTATTTGTCAATTTTCCCTTATTGCTTTTAATAATTTTTCTTTGCCTTTAATTTTTGTCAATTTAATTACTATGTGTCTCGGTGTGTTTCTCATTAGGTTTGTCCTGTCTGGGACTCTCTGCACTTCCTGGACTTCGGTGGCTATTTCCTCTCCCATGTTAGGGAAATTTTCGACTATAATCTCTTCAAATGTTTTTTCAGGTCCTTTCTCTCTCTTCTCGTTCTGGGACCCCTATAATGAGAATGTTGTCGCGTTTAATGTTGTCCCAGAGGTATCTTAGGCTGTCTTCATTTCTTTTCATTCTTTTTTCTTTATTCTGTTCCGTGGCAGTGAATTCCACCATTCTGTCTTCCAGGTCACTTATCCGTTCTTCTGCCTCAGTTATTCTGCTATTGATTCCTTCTAGTGTACTTTTCATTTCAGTTATTTTTGTTCATCTCTGTTTGTTTGTTCTTTAATTCTTCTAGGTCTTTGTTAAACATTTCTTGCATCGTCTAAATCCTTGCCTCCATTCTTTTTCCGAGTTCCTGAATCATCTTCACTATCATTATTCTGAATTCTTTTTCTGGAAGGTTGCCTATCTCCACTTCAGTTAATTGTTTTTCTGATGTTTTATCTTTTTCCTTCATCTGGTACATAGTCCTCTACCTTTTCGTTTTGTCTATCTTTTTGTGAATGTAGTTTCCTTCCACAGGCTGCAGGATTGCAGTTCTTTCTTCTGCTGCTGTCTGCCCTCTGTAGATGAGGCTATCTCTGTGTAAAACATTTTTGATGCCACATTTTATTTTATCCTTAAGGTAGGTTAATTTTGTCCCTATTTTAAAAATGAGAAAAATGAAGCTTGCTTAAGAACACATAACCAGTATATGGTGGTTCAGAATTTGAAGCAATATTTGACTCCAAACCTACATTTCTAACAGTTACAAGTTATAAACAAATAATGGGCATGAACCCAACAGTAAAGGGCTATCCTTTGCTTTTACTCTGTTCATATCATCTTTATGCCTTAGAGCATTACTTTCTTCCCCACCTGATATACCTTTTCTGAAATGCTGTTTTCCTTATATTTAGGACTTATTCCAAACTCACCTCATGATGCCTTCCTGACTTATATTGCTTCATTCTCATTGCTCCCTTAGAGTCATTGTTTTATATCTGAAATCTATCAATATTTTGAATATTAAATATGAACTAACTATAAACATTCTTTATAATTAATGTCACAGTTGAATACTCTATGGCCTCAACTAGTTATTAATACCCTTAGAAGCACTAGCTTCTAAGTACTTGGTACACTAGCTTCATGGTACCTAGTGTAGTAATTTACAAATGATGACATACAATTCTTTTGGGAGCAGAAATCAATAAAAGAGTAATGTTACTGGGTAAAAGGCAGTACTGTTATTTTCCAAATTGACTTTATTTTTTTCAGAAGTTGATAATAAAACATACATATGATCAAAAACCAATATAAGAACATTTATACAATTTTGAAGGAACAATAAACAATAACATGGAAGCAAACATACTGTTTTATGAAAAAAAAGAGTATCAAATTTGAAACAGGACCAATAACATATAGATAGTTTGATCTCTTCATGTGTACAACTCTTTTTTATTTCCCTAAAAATATTATTTAATAACTATTTAGTAACTAATAAATTCTATTAATAGTCCAACAAGTAAGAATGTAGATAATCCTCAATCAAATCCATGGGTATAAATGAATAGATGCATTTCATGTTAGATATCTTGAATTGGAAACTTTATATTACAGTTGATTATATATTGCAGATATTTTTCATCTGGCTATTCACATGACTGTCCTTCTCTTATGAAACTTATATACTGGTAATTATCATTATATTGCTCAAGACTATGATTAAGATAGTAGCATCTGGAGTGCCTCCACAGCCATCAAATCTCCTGGAATAATATACATCTTCAATTTTGAAAATTAAAATAGAAATACAAAATTCAAAACTATAGAGCATTATTTCATAAATGTAGTGGGGTGAAAAATTCATTATCTTAACAGTAGGCAGCAGAATTTAGTAAAAAAAAAAATTGATGTTTCAGTTGGGGTGAAAGTAAGACCAGAAGGTCTAGTACAATAGGTTCCAATACAAGTAAAGAGATAGCTAAATTTATTTGCACTAGAAATAATCAAAATCTCAAAGGTGGGTGGGTAGAGAGAAGAGAGCTAAGAAGTAAAAGAGTTAGATAAAGAAAAGACATCAGCAAGACTCAAGTAGGCACAGGGCTGAAGAAAGTGGTAAAATAAAAATCTGATGTTGGGGTAACAAAAGGACTTTTAAAAACAGGGATATCTCATGTTTTATGTAAAATTGTTTGTATTACTATATCTCAGTGCTGTCCCTCCAAACCCAGATATTTAATAAAATATAATCTCATATGCTTTTTGTGAATGGATTTCATAAACAGAGCTCAGTTTTACATCTGGGTCAACACTGTACAGTGTAAACTTAGGAAGCACAAGATGACAAGAGGATAACTAAACTGAATTTTATTCAATAAAAACAAGAGCTCACAGAAAACAATATTGACAATGTGAAACACTTCTTTCACCCACCCCTGCAAATGATCTTACCAATATTAAAACAAATCCCCTATGGAATATTAATATTTACATGAAATTGAAAACATGTCAATTATATAATTTTAAAACCAACTACAATTTAAAAATATGTTTTTAAAAATGAATAAAATAATTAAATTGGTGTGGCATTGGTGACCCATAAGTAAGAAAATAAATAAATAAATAAATAAGCAGGTAGATACTTGTAACAGAATGAATAATCTAGAAACAGATGGAGGTATATAAGATATCAGCCTATCATTGGAATTCCAACTTATATTCTGACACTGGTAATCTTTGTTGAAAGAAATTGTATGCTTCCACTTCAATAAAGATGAAGTAACAGAAACAAGACATATTCTTACCTTAAACAACAAGAAAACCAGAATAAATATATGAAAACACTGTTTTCAGACACTGAAAAACAAGTAACACTGTGACTTCTGAGAGAAAGGCAACAATAAAGATGAGCCTTATGATTGTCCCAGTTTGTGCTTGGAGGCAGTTTCCAAGAGATAGCCTGGAAGAAAGTAGCCAAAGAGACCATGGCTGTCTCACTGAGTTGGGGAGATAGAGATTGGAGTTTGGAAAGACCAAGACAGCTTGAATCAATGGGAGAGAATACCAAGGATACCGCTACTGCACAGATAGAGAAAGCTCTAAATATCTGCATGAGGTCCATTCCAGGAGTTAGGTGGCTACTGATCTGCCCTATGTGAGTAGAAATCACTTGAGGCCAGAGAAAGATGCACTGGAAAACAGTAGAATAAACATTTCTCAGAGCTCACAGTATTTGAGAGAAAGATTTCTACCACATTGAACGGAAAGACAATCAAAGAATACCTGGACATTCAGAGGAGACTCCAGTGGGTCATGCCTTAGTGAAAGCAGCCAGAGGAAAGGGCTTATTCTCTACAAAAGAACAAAGATGAGACTTACAGCCAACTTATCATCAGAAACTGAAAGACAGAAGACAACTGTAGACACTTTAAAGCACTGAAATAAAACAACAAGAAAAAAGGATTCTTTGCCAGCACATAAGAAACATGAAAGGACATTTTTGAGGTAGAGATAAAGCGATATAAATGGGAATTTGCACAAAAGATGAAGAGTTATGAAAATGGTAAATGCATAGTAACTATAGGGTATAAAGTGTTTCTCATTTTAACCATTTTAAAAGATACCTGTTTAAGGCAAAAATAATAGTGCATTATTGTAAAGTTTATAACATACAGAGAGGTAAATTAATAAAAGCAAGAAAACAAGGAAGGGAGGGGAAAATGGAGGTATGTTGTTAAAAGGTCCTTACATGTTTACATGAAGTGGCATAATATTATTTGATGGTGAACTGATAAGTTAAAATCATGTTGTAGACTTTGGAGTAACCACTAAGCAAATAAAACAAAAAGGCACAGATGGGAAAAATAGTGAAGATAAAATGGAATCATAAAATATATTCACTTTATCTAAAAGAACAGAGAAAAGAGGGGGAAAGTAACAAAAAACAAATACAGGGAAAAGAAAACAAATATCAAGACAGTTGACTTAAACCCAAACACAGGAATAAGAACATAGAATATAAATGGACTGAACAATCTAATGAAAAGGTAGAGACTAAATAAAACACTATATACTATCTAACAAAATTACTTTAAATATGAAGGCATATAGGTTAAAAGTAAAAAGATAGGAAAAGAAATGACATGAAAACACTAATAAAAAAGAAAGCTGAAATGGCTACATTAACATCAGAAAAGCAGATCTGAGAGCAATGTATAATATCAGGATAAAAAGGATATTTACATAGTGATAAAGGGGTCAGTTCATCAACATAACACTCCTAAAGGTTTATGCATTTAAAAACATGAAAAAAAAACTGATAGAATTTAAAAAGAACTAGAAAAATACATATTCACAGTGAGAGATTTCAAAATACCTTTCTCAGTAATTCATAGAACAAGTACAGAAAAATGTCAATAAGTATGTAGAAGACTTGAATGATACAATCAATTGACTTAACCCAATTAACATTTGGAGAACATTCCACATTATTTTCAAGTTCATGTGGAACAATCGCCAAGATGGACAATATTCTGGGTCATAAAACAAATCTCAACAAATTTAAAAGACTGAATCATACATAGTATGTTTTCTCAACACAATGGAATTAAACAAGAAATCAGTAACACATATATATATATGGAAAATCCCAAATATTAGAAACCAACATTTTTCTAAATAACACATGGGTCAAAGGAAAAAAAATCATGATGGATTAAGAAATATTGGGTTGGCCAAAAAGTTCCTTTGGTTTTTAAGTAAAAATAAAAGACACAGTTTTCATTTTCACCAAGAACTTTATTGAACAACGCATTCACCATTTTGTTCCACTACCTTCTGCCATTTTTCAGGCAAGTTCATAAGTCCATCCTCCCAAAACTTTTTATCTTTTTGAGCAAAGAACTGTTCCAGGCACCTTTTACAGTCTCTCAGGGAATTGAAATTTTTTCCATTAAGAGAATTTTGTAAAGATCAAAATAAATGGAATCTGAAGGTGCAACATCTGGTGAATATGGTGGATGAATCAGAACTTCCCAGCCAAGCTGTAATAGTTTTTGTCTGGTCATCAAAGAAACATGCAGTCTTACATAATCCTGATGGAAGATTGTACATTTTCGGTTGACTAATTTCAGACGCCTTTTTGTTGAGTGCTACTTTCAGTTGATCTAATTGGGAGCAGGACTTGTTGGAATTAATCATTTGGTTTTCTGGAAGGAGCTCATAGTAGAGGACTCCCTTCCAATCCCACCATATACACAACATTACCTTCTTTGGAGGAAGACCAGCCTTTGGTGTGGTTGGTGGTGGTTCATTTCCCTTATCCCACAATCTCTTTCATTCCACATATTGTACAGTATCCATTTTTCATCACCTGTCACAATTTGTTTTAAAAACGGAATGTTTTTTTATTACATTTAAGTAGAGAATCACATGCAGAAATATGGTCAAGAAGGTTTTTTTCACTTAACTTATGTGGAACCCAAATATCAAAGCAAGAAACAACCGAGTTGGTGCAAATGATTTTTAACACTTGATATGGATATTTTGAGTATGTCAGCTATCTCCCGCATGGTATAACGTTGATTGTTCTCAATTAATGTCTCAATTTGATCGCTATCAACTTCAACTGGTCTACCCGACTGTGGAACATTATCCAGCAAGAAATCTCCAGCACGAAACTTCGCAAACCACTTTTGACACGTTCGATCAGTCACAGCACCTTCTCCATACACTGCACAAATCTTTTTTTGCGTTTCAGTTGCATTTTTACCTTTCTTAAAATAATAATATACTGAAAATGTTGCTTTTTTCCGTCCACCTTCAATATTAAAATGGCTACACCAATTTCGATTTTTTTTAAATGCATGCTGATATGACAGCTGTCACAAAACAATCTAACATAATTGTTCCAATGAAGTTAAAGACAACTAAGCACTGCTACTAGAGCCATCTTATGGAAAAAAACAAATGAACTTGTTGGCCAACCCAATATTGTAATTGAAAGAAATGAAAACACCCTATATCACAATATGTGAATGCAACTAAAACAGTGCTTAAAAAGAAAATTATAGCATTAAGTGCTTGTATTAGAAAAGAAGGAAACTCTTACATCATCTTCCTTAAGCTTCCACCTTAAAGAACTAAAAAGATTTAAAAAAGAGGAATGTAAACCAAAATAAACGGAAAGAAGGAGTAATAAAGATAAAAGGGGACTTCCCTGGTGGTCCAGTGGTAAAGAATCCACCTTCCAATGCCAGGGACACAGGTTCAATCCCTGGTCAAGAAACTAAGATCCCACATGCTGTGGGGCAACTAAGCCTGTGCACTAAAACTACTGAGCCTGCGTGCCTCAACTAGAGAGCCCACGCACCACAAACTACAGATCCCATGCCCTCTGGAGCCTGTGCACCACAACTAGAGAGAGAAAGCCCACATGCCAGAACTAAAGAGAAACACTTGTGCCGCAACAAAGAGCCTGTGCGCTGCAACAAAAGATCCCAGGTGCCACAGTGAAGATCCCATGTGCTGCAACTAAGACCCAACTCAGCCAAAAATAAATAAATAAATACATACATAAAATAAAGAATTCTGTCCCTTGATTTAAAAAAAAATAAAGGTAAAAGTACACACCTATAAAATAGAAGATGTACAAACAATAGAGAAAAATCAATGAAACCAAAACCTGGTTTTTTAAAAGAAAAAAACTGATAAACCTCCAGACAGATTGATCAAGGAAAATGGGAAATGACACAAATTACCAATATCAGGAATGACAGAAAGGACATCACTCAGATTTTACACAAAGTAAAAGCATAAGGAAGGAATATGAGGAATAACTTATGCCAATAAATTCAGTAACTTAGATGAAACAAAAAATTCCTTGAAAGATGTGACTCAACATGGAATAAATAGCCCAAACAGCCCTTAACAAAGATAGAAATTAAACTCAAGTTTAAAACCTTTCCAAAAGAAATTTTCAAGCCAAAACAGCATCTCTGGGAATTCTATCAAACATTTAAGTAAAAAATAATATTGATTCTATATAAATTCTTTCATAAAATAGAAGATGAGGGAAAATTTCCCAACTCGCATAAGGTAAACATCATCTTGATCCAAAACCAAGCAAAGACATTGCAAGAGAGGAAAATTACAGATCAATATCTCTTATAACTTCTTAGACATGAAAATAAATCCCTAAGAAACTTTTAACAAATTGTATTCCCCAATATATAAAATATATAAATTATACTTATATGCATATAATAAACAAATACTTAAAGTGCTATACATGAAAGGCATATAAAACATGCAAGTAAATGAAAGATGGGTTTAACATTCCAAAAATGAATTATATGTTTCCCCATATTAATATACTAAAAAAAGAAAAGAAAAAAACATATGATCATCTCAACAGATGGCAAAAAACATTTCACAAAATTTAATAGCTATTTAAAATAAATATTTAAGCTACCTGGAAATATAAAGAAACTTCTCAGTCTGATATAGAACATCTGTTATGGTCTGAATTTTGTCCCCCCAAGATTCATTTGGAATTGAAGCCCTAACTCCTCATATGACTATATTGGAGATAGAGCCTTTAAGGAGATGATTCAGATTAAATTAAGTCATAGGAGTGAAGCCCTAACCCAACAGGACTAGTTTCTTTATAAAAAAGGAAGAGATACCAGAAAGTTCTCCCTCCCTCCCTCCCTCTCTCTGTCTCTCTCCCTCCCTCCCTCCCTCCCTCTGTCTCTGTCTCTGTCTCTGTCTCTGTCTCTGTCTCTCCCCTCTCACAGAGAAGAAGCCATCTGAGGACACAATAAGAAGGCAGCCATCTGTAAGTCAGGAAGAGAGCCCTCACCAGACACCAACCCTGACAGTACCCTAATTTTGGACTCCTAGCCTAAGGAACTATGAGAAAATACATTTCTGTTGTTTAAGCCACCCAGTCTGTGGTATTCTGTTATTGCAGCCCAAGCAGACTAACACAGCATCTCTGAAAAACCTACAGCTAACATCTTTCTTATATGGTGAAATACTGAAAACACTGAATACTTTCCCTCTAATATCAGGAACAAAAAAGGATATCTGCTTTTATCACATATATATTCAATACTGTACTGGACATCTACACTAATAAAATAAGGCAAAAACAAGCAATAAATGATATACAGTTTGGAAAGAAAGGAAAACTTTTTTTCAGAAAAAATGTTCATACAGAAAATCCTGAGGACACCACATAAAGCCATGAGAACTAATAAATGAGTTTACCAAGTACACAGGATAAAATCAATATATATAAATCAATTGTATTTTATATACTAGCAACAAAAATTAGAAATTAAAAATTTTAAGACTGCCACTTCATAACATCAAAATATGAAATACTTAGGGATAATTTTTTTAATTTTGTAAAACATGTACCCTGTCAATTATCAAACTTTGCTGAAACAAGTTAAAGAATATTTAAATAAATAAAAATACATACCATGTTCATCAATACTGTTACAATGTCATTGTCCCCAAATTGTTGCCTCCAAATTTATTCAACAAAATCAATATTAAAATATCAGCAGGTTTTTTTGTAGAAGTTGGGAAACTGCTTCTATAATTTATATTGAAATGCAAAGGACATTAGCCATTAAGAAAATGCAGTTAAAACCACAATAAGATACCACTACTTACACACTAGAATGGCTAAAATTAAAGAGCCTGTCCATACTAAGTGTTGGCAAACATGTAAAACAACTCGAATTCTCATACATTGTTGGTGGGAATGCAAAATAATACAGATATTTAAGAAAACCACTTGGCAATTTCTTATGAAGTTTCTTATAAAATTATATGTGCACTTACCATTCAACCCAGTAATCCCACTCTTAGGTATTTACCCTAAAGAAATAAAAACATATATCCACATATGGACCCATATAAGAATGTTCACAATAACTATATTCATGATAGGCAAAACCTCAGCCATATTCATGATGCCTAGATATCCACATGTGAATGGATAAACAAATTGTGTTATATCCAGATAACTGAATACTACTCTGCTGTATAAAGGAACAAACTATTTGAACATGAACAACATGGATAATCTCACAAGCATTATGCTAAGTGAAAGAAAAAAGCCAGACATAAAAGACTACCTGCTGGTATTATTTCATTTATATGAACTTCTAGAAAAATCTAAACTATAATGTATAAAGCAGATCAACAGTTGCCAGAGGCCAACAGTACAGTAAGAAGATAAACTACAAAGGCACAAAGGAGGTTTGTTGTAGTAATGGAAATGTTCTCTAACTTGAATGTAGTACTGGTTATACAACTTTATTGATGTGTATGTTATACAATATCTGTATTTAGTGTACTTCAGTAAAACCGATTTTTAGAAATTAAGAAGAAACTGCACATTTGTAACTATGTATGCTGATGGATGCTAACTAGACTTACTGTGGTGATCATTTTGTAATATATACAAATATTGAATTGTTATATTGTCCATCTGAAACTAATATGTCAATTATGCCTCTAAAAAAAGAAGAAACTATTTTAAAACATGTAAAAAATGAATTAGAAAAAAATCACAGATATTTCAATGGAGATATAAGGATGGTAGGAAGAATATCCCAGTTACGAAGTTTCCAGCCCTTCAAGAATATCCCAAGAGCACACCACAGAATGCCTAAAATACCTCAGAACATAGTTTGAAAACATCTATTATGATAACTGAGGCATGTCAAATTAGTGAGGAAGGCTGGGCTACTCATTAAGTGATACTTTGTTAACAGCCAAGCCATTTGGAAATAAAATAAGTTAGACTCTTCTCAAATCATACCTGAGAATAAACTGCTTATGGATTAAGCATTAAACATAAAAAGGTCAGAGAAGAAAAATTTAAATAATTAATCATAAAACTTTGTGTAGGGTAAGCTTTTGTAAGCATGGCTTCACAGCCAAAACCATAAAAAAAAAAAGATTAACAAATATTGGGGAAAATATAAATAAATTAAAATTCACAAAATGGAAAAGAATAAAACATAGGTGAAGACAAAAAATATAAAGAATTATTATTAAATAACAATAAGAGGACTATACAAATAGAAAAAAATGGGCATGACATAAACAAGAAATTCAAAAAAGAGTGCAATAGCTACTAAGTATTTGAAAAGACAGTTGACCATTGCAAGACACAGGTGTTAGGGGTGCCAACCCTACCTGCAGTGGAAAATTCATGTATAACTTTACAGTCTTCCATAGCTACAGTTCCACATCTGCGGTTCAACCAACCATAGATGGTGAAGTACTACAGCACACATTTACTGAAAAAAATCCATGTATAAGTGGACCTGGACAGTTCAAACCCATGTTGTTCAAGGGTCAACTGTATATTCTAAATCACTAATAAAAACACACACACACACAAAAAACAATGCTGAGATATCAAAGTTCACCCACCTAATTAAAGAAGACCGTTGTAAGAATGTGGTGCTAGGAGAAGTATAAACTTACATCTTTCTAGAGAGCATTTTGTAGTAAGTATCAAATGTTTAAATTTCCATCATTTTTAGTTTTAAAATTTATTTTATAATCTGATGAATGTAGAAAGTTGTCTTTATTTCAGAATTATTTAAATGGTGAAAAACTGTAATTCTCAATGTTCAGAAACACCAGATGTTACCAACAATATGTAGCCATTAAAAGTGAAAATGTAAACCAATAATTATTGACATAGAAAGATGTACACTAATCCACCAGAGGGCAGACAGCAGAAGCAAAAAGAACTACAATCCTGCAGCCTGCAGAAGGAAAACCACAATCACAGAAAGACAGACAAAACGAAAAGGCAGAAGACTATATCCCAGATGAAGGAACAAGATAAAACACCAGAAAAACAACTAAATGAGGTGGAGATAGGCAACATTCCAGAAAAAGAATTCAGAATAATGATAGTTAAGATGATTCAGCAACTCGGAAAAAGAATGGAGGCAAGGATCTAGAAGATGCAAGAAATGTTTAACAAAGACCTACAAGAATTAAAGAACAAACAAGCTAAAAGTTGGTTCTTTGAGAAGATAAACAAAATTGATTAACCTTTAGCCAGACTCATGAAGAAAAAGAGCGATAGGACTCAAACCAATAAAATTAGAAATGAAAAAGGAGAAGTTACAATGGACACCACAGAAATTCAAAGCACCATAAGAGATTACTACAAGCAACTCTATGCCAATAAAATGGACAACCTGGAAGAAATGGACAAATTCTAGAAAGGTATAACCTTCCAAGATTTAACCAGGAAGAAATAGAAAATATGAACAGACCAATCACAAGTAATGAAATTGAAACTGTGATTAAAAATCTTCCAGCAAAGAAAAGTCCAGGACCAAATGGCTGCACAGGTGAATTCTATCAAACATTTAGAGAGGAGCTAACACCCATCCTTCTCAAGCTCTTCCAAAAAATTGCAGAGGAGGGAACACTCCTAAACTCATTCTACAAGGCCACCATCACCCTGATACCAAAACCAGACAAAGATACAGCAAAAAAAGAAAATTACAGACCAATATCACTGATGAATATAGATGCAAAATCCTCAGTACTAGCAAACAGAATCGAACAACACATTAAAAGGATCATACACCATGATCAAGTGGGATTTATCCCAGGGATGGAAGGATTCTTCAATATACACAAATCAATCAATGTGATAAACCATACTAACAAATTGAAGAATAAAAACCATATGATCATCTCAATAGATGCAGAAAAGGCTTTGACAAAATTCAACACCCATTTATGATAAAAAAAAAACTCTCCAGAAAATGGGCACTGGGGGAACCTACCTCAGCATAATAAAGGGCATATATGACAAACCCACAACAAACATCATTCTCAATGGTGAAAAACTGAAAGCATTTCCTCTAAGATCAGGAACAAGACAAGGATGTCCACTCTCGCCACTATTATTCAACATAGCTTTGGGAGTCCTAGCCAGGGCAATCAGAGAAGAAAAAGAAATAAAAGGAATACAAATTGGAAAAGAAGAAGTAAAACTGTCACTGTTTGCACCTGACATGATACTATACATAGAAAATCCTAAAGATGTCACCAGAAAACTACTAGAGCTAATCAATGAATTTGGTAAAGTTGCAGGATATGAAATGAATGCACAGAAATCTCTTGCATTCCTATACACTAACAACTTAAGATCAGAAAGAGAAATTAAGGAGACAGTCCCATTCACCAAAGCAACAAAAAGAATAGAATACCTAGGAATAAACCTACCTAAGGAGGTAAAAGACCTGTACTCCGAAAACTATAAGACACTGATGAAAGCAATCAAAGATGACACAAACAGATGGAGAGATATACCATGTTCTTGGATTAGAAGAATCAGTATTGATTCTTCTGATAGCAATTGACTATACTACCCAAAGCAATCTACAGAGTCATTGCAATCCCTATCAGATTACCAATGGCATTTTTTACAAAACCAGAACAAAAAATCTTAGAATTTGTGGGGAGACACAAAAGACTCCGAATGGCCAAAGCAATCTTGAGAAAAAGAAACGGAGCTGGAGGAATCAGACTCCCTGACTTCAGACTATACTACAAAGCTACAGTAATCAAGACAATATGGTACTGGCACAAAAACAGCAATATAGATCAATGGAACAGGATAGAAAGCCCAGAGATAAACCCACGCACCTATGGTCAACTAATTTATGACAAAGGAGGCAAGGATATACAAGAGAAAGACAGTCTCTTCAATAAGTGGTGCTGGGAAAACTGGACAGCCACATGTAAAAGAAATTAGAACACTCCCTAACACCATACACAAAAATAAACTCAACATGGATTAAAGACCTAAATATAAGACTAGACACTATAAAACTCTTAGAGGTAAACATACACATAGGAAGAACACTCTTTGACATAAATCACAGCAAGATCTTTTTGGACCCACCTCCTAGAGTAATGGAAATAAAAACAAAAATAAACAAATGGGACCTAATGAAACTTCAAAGCTTTTGCACAGCAAAAGAAACTATAAATAAGATGAAAAGACCACCCTCAGAATGGGAGAAAATATTTGCAAACGAATCAATGGACAAAGGATTAATCTCCAAAATATATAAACAGCTCATGCAGCTCAATATCAAAAAAACAAACAACCGAATCCAAAAATGGGCAGAAGATGTAAATAGACATTTCTCCAAAGAAGACATGCAGATGGCCAAGAGGCACATGAAAAGCTGCTCAACATCACTAATTATTAGAGAAATGCAAATCAAATCTACAGTGAGGTATCACCTCCCACCAGTTAGAATGGACATCATCAGAAAATCTATAAACAACAAATGCTGAAGAGGGTGTGGAGAAAAGGGAACCCTCTTGCACTGTTGGTGGGAATGTAAATTGATACAGCCACTATGGAGAATAGTATGGAGGTTCCTTAAAAAACTGAAAATAGAACTACCATATGACCCAGCAATCCCACTACTGGGCATATACCCAAAGAAAACCATAATTCTAAAAGATACATGCACCACAATATTCATTGCAGCACTATGTACAATAGCTAGGTCATGGAAGCAACCTAAATGTCCATCAACAGACAAATGGATAAAGAAGATGTGGTACATATATACAATGGAATACACTCAGCCATAAAATGAATGAAATTGGGTCATTCGTAGAGATGTGGATGGACCCAGAGACTGTCATATAGAGTAAAGTATGTCAGAAAGAGAAAAACAAATATCATATATTAGTGCATATATGTGGAATCTAGAAAAATGGCACAGATGAACCAGTCTGCAAGGCAGAAATAGAGACACAGATGTAGAGAACAAACGTATGGACACCAAGAGGGGAAAGCGGGGGTGGGGGGTGGGATGAATTGGGAGATTGGGATTGACATATATATACTAATATGTATAAAATAGATAACTAATAAGAACCTGCTTTATAGCACATGGAAGTCCAGTTCGCTGTACAGTAGAAACTAATGCAACATTGTAAAACAACTATACTCCAATTAAAAAATAAAAATAATGCACTGATATTTCTAATTTCAAAATTAAGAACTAGTAAAAAAAATAAAAAAGAAAGATGTCCATGGCAAGTTGCTAGATAAAATATGAGTATATCTTCTGTGAGCTCATTTTTAAAAATCTGTCCTCTACTCATCTCTCTCTTCTCTACCCACATATACACAGATGCACACACACTGATGCACACACGGATCCGAAAAGTATACACTAAAAGATCAAGAAAGGTTACCTGTGATTGGTAAAATTATCGAAAAGCTTCATTTTCTTTTTTATATTTGTCTATATTTGAATTATTTATGTATAAAAATAAAATTATTTTAAAGAACTATTTATAATATAATTTCAAATTTCAAACTGGGCAAGAGAAAGTAAATTTGGAAGTTTTCTAGAAGTTTAAAAATGAACTATAGGTGGTCATAAGAATCAATGTCTATATAAAATTCAATCAACAATTTTTTTTTTTAAGCATCAAACTAAAATTCTAGGAAAATATCCTAAGGATTTCTTTCCCAAATGAATGCTACTTAAGGACCTAGTAAACATTGTCCCTCTGTTATCCTTACTTCTGGTGTTTTATGTGGCAACATTACATGTCTAGTAGAAGATAAGACAGGCTTTCATTTTCCTTTCTTTGAAAATTATTTTCTGCCAGGTATTAAGAAAATAAAGTGGAATTATTATTGGCATCTTATTTGAGAAAGATAGATAACCTTGAGTCTTAAACCTTCCCTGGCATTTTCTTGATCTTCACTAACCATGACCGAGGTAGCATAGTCTCATCTGCAAATTACTAATAATAATCAGCTCTGGGAAATGACCTTGGATGAAGCAATGTTAAATTGGCCAGGAAATTTTTTTGAGGCATCACTGTTATTAGCTCACAATTTTTTCATTTCACTCTGCCACTGATGCTTGGCAGGTTATAATTTTTCATTTTTGCACTTGGATGATACTCAGTGAAGTAGAGATTATGGAGATAGTAGTGGAGAATTTTTACAAAGGGATTTCACCTATTGCTCCATAATATTAGGTTACAAAATGGAGCTCTATTTGGGACAAATTATCAGCTGAGGATACATAATCAGACTTTAAGATAACAGTAATGATCTACACCATATTTTAAGGGTTTTTTAAAGTGCTCCCTTTTGTATAGAGATGATGTTATGACCAATTTATATATATACTTGGAAATATTTTCATTAGTGGAGATGGTTTGGGCTGATTTTCCTTTTGACAACTTCGTGCCTTCACGAGATGGTTGGATGGGGTTAAAGACAATGTCTGTGAAAATGGAAAAAACTTCTTAAAAAATTCATTAAACTCCATAGTGCTTCACAATTTCTAAGTTTCACACATTTCATATAATCCCATAATAACCCTTTTTTCCCCTACCCCTATATTGCTCCCCACTTACTTGTTCCCACTGGTAACCACTACTTTGTTCTCTATATCTAGAAAACACTTCTTTATTATATAGAGATATCCAATGACACAGATTGGAAATAGACTTGTACTACTATTCGTGAATGGACAGTCATAGGTAGGTGGCAACTATTTTTGTTGCATCCTTCCTCCTTCTTTATCTCCATAAGACCAGCCCCAATACCAGTAGTATAGTGATGATCACTTATATCCATATTCTTTCAGAATCTGCTTTCAGCATGCTACTTACTACCTAGCTTATAGTAAGCACAAAATCAGTATAAGTTGTCACTACCTTTAGTAAAGGAGGAAAACTCATTTTAAAAATAAAAAATATTATAATATAGGATACAACAAATCAAGAACAAATTTGAGTTTGGAAATATTCCCAGAACAGGAGACAGTGTTTAAATAGGTAGTTAGAATGGAGACTTAGAGACCAGTCTCCTCTAGCTTGAAAAAACTAAGAATTGCCACTTGAGACACCAAGTGACTTACCTTATCTTGATTTGACTATTAGCACCCAATTGCACCCAATGGGCCTAGGGTAATATCAAGTTGGAATACCAAACTAGGGACAACTACTTGCTAAGGAAACCATTAAGTTTTGTAACTTCCCTAAGTTTTCTAAGTATGTCATCCCCAGTGTATCATCCCCATATTATTTGAAAGGAAAATTAAACTGCTGCTCTCCCCCAGAACATCTGAATTTGGGGGCTTGGATCTAATTGTGGAATAAAATATCTTGTCCCCTATATAAAACTAAACTACATACTGTTTCACCATAGGACATTATGATTACCTCACAATACAACTTTGATACAAATGGGAATTTAATTGATCTTTTTTTTGTCCAACCACTGGCAAGATATGTAAATTGACAGAATAGCTGCATAGTAAAGAGCTTCTTTTGAGTGACTACAGTACCCTAGATTTGCACAGGTTGGATACTTTTGCAGCAAAAGCTAAGAGAAAGTAACATTTTGTTTTAACTGAAGTTCCAGAATAATATGCAGAAATGAAATTAACCACTACATTGAGGCAAAGAGGGGCCTTCTAATCTAAACTTTTTAAAAAGAGGATCAGCAAAAATGATAATATCACATAGCATCTTCTTTATTAATCTGTACCATATACAGCATATGCTGGAGTTTTAAGAAATACGATTAAGATAAAGTTATTTTAATACAAATAATAAAAGCAAAACAACAAAGACGATAAAAACATTTTTAAACATAATATAGTACCTAAATGAATTTTTTGTGCCAATATAATGTTTTTCTATTATAGATACTAATTAATAGCAAATAGACTGTAAGCCAACATAGTCGATATTTGTTTTTTCTATCAGCCACTGGCGTGGGGGGAAAAAAAGGAAGAGGAGGAGGGCAAAGAGGAGGGAATTTCTCCTTTCTTTATTTCTCTAATGCTCTAAAGACATAAAGACAATGCTCCAAAGATTAGAATCAGCTCTGCTCTTGTCCTACCAAGCAAGTCCCATTTCAACCAAAAAGTGGAGTAGTTTGGTTTGCTCCTCTCTAAAAGCTGGTAGTACAGAAAAGGAAAGTTAGCTCAGATTTGCTATGCATTAAGGTAGCAGCATTTGGTGCAGAAGCTACAGAGAAACTTACCATTAAAATTTCCTACTTTTGAGAAATACTGTCAGGGTTCATTATTTATATTTCAAAAATTATTGATTTGACTCTTCCAAAGAAAATATTGAAAATTAAAAGATGGTATACAATGACTTACCTTAGCATTAACTCCTAGGAAACATGGATTGATATATATTTTATTAGAAGATCTATTGCAAGAGGGATTCATTATATTCCAATAAAAAAGGGAAATTCTTAGTCAAAACTTGGAAACCTTTTTATTCTTGCAAAATTACTAAATTTTTAAAGGAAATTCATTTGCTGTTCTTATACTATAAGACAATCCAATAAAATGTTTACCACTTCCAAACACTTTCATTTGTGCAAAATTGCATTATTTTTAAAATAGCATTTCTAGTATAAGTGAAATAAGTACAAACCTCAGCCAGTCATTTTAGTTTTAAATAGTGAAGTTATTAAATTAACATTCAAAAAAGGCATTTTGAAGGACCATAAGTATCATCAGGAAAAAGAGTTTGAACAATTATATTTTTTAATCAGTAAGGTAAATGAACCAAATCACCAAAAATAAACACTGTCTATCCCTTAAGATAAATGTTGATTTTGATAACTTCTTTTTTTATCTTTTGTTTTTATCACTGACTAAGATAATAAAATAGAAAATATAAGTAGGTAATATATGGTTAGGCTTTCTTTAAAAAAAAGATATCAAGAACTACATGTAGCATCTGAAAAATCTTTATGTTAATGCAGAAATTTTGGGTACTGTTATAGTACTGAGGCATGCTACTTGGGGGTAGGAGACATTAGCCTTATGTCCTATATGTCCTCACTGCTCTATAACTTTTATCTTCAACTTTTGAAAATCTGACTGACTAAGCAGAGTCAAATAGCTCCTTCCTATTTCCCTTGCTTCTGAATTGACCACCCCACCTTTCTTGCACTGTCAACATTTTCTGAACATATGAAAAATACCAATACTATTTTTTATTCATATCAAGCCTGTTATGTTTGCCTCAGAAACACACTTTAAAAAGTATAACATATCACTGAGAAGTTGGAAAAATTATTATTCTCTCCAATTAACATGCTTCCCCATTCAAAATTGTAAAACATAATATATATACCTGCCAATAACGAATATTAGGAGTAAAAATGATTGACTAATGAAAACTATAATTAAGAAAAAATATTTGAGATAATTTAATGACCACAAATAATGTGTACCAAAAATGCTGTATCAGTTTTTAATAGGTTATCACAATATTTTTATTAAATGAATATGATGCTGTTCAAGAAGTAGAAGTAGTTCAGGTAGTTAGAATACCAGGAAAAAATTTTGAGCAGTTAAAAATATTTTAAAAGAATTATAAAAATGTCAATTTAACATCAATTAAAACTATTATATTTTATAACAAAAATAATAAATATTAATTTAGACCAATGCTCTTAAAGCATGGTAAACTTGAAATTTAGAGCATGTATACTTTGCAAATCAGACAATGCATTTCATTAACAGTGGCTTTCAGGTTGGCATTGGAAAGGGATGGAAGGGAAAACACTTATCTTATGCATGCATTAAAGTCTTCTACTCTGCTCCAGAGGAGAAATGAGTAACTTTCCCTTAAGCTTCTCTAATTTTCTTCTTAATCTACAAAATGTAAAACTAAACAAAGAAAAAAAACCTGAATATGATCACAGATATCTATTATATGAGTAATCGTTAGTTAAAAAATATAATAACTCCTTTAAAAACAAAAAAGAAAATTAAAACTAAAGTAAAAGAAATAAAAGAATAAATAATATAGTAGAAATCAGAGAAACAGAAAATAGAAGAATTCAATGAAATAAAAAAACTGATTATTTGAAATAATCAGAAAAAAAATACACTTCTAGCCAGACTGAGGAAAAAAAGAGAGAAGATACAAATTACCAAAATATTGGCCCATAGAATCTAACAATATATAATGATCAAGTGAGATTTATCCCAAAATGCAAGGTTGGCTTAACATTCAAACAGTAATTAACAAAATTCACCATATTAGCAGACTGAAAAGAAAAAAATTCAATGGATGCAGAAAAATCATTTGACAAAATCCCTTATCCATTCATGATAAAAATTCTTAGCACACTAGGAATAGAAGGGAACATCCTACCCTAATATTACCAAAAACCCTCCATTTAACATCTTATTAATGGTGAAAGAATTAATGTTTTCCACCTAAGATCAGGAAAAACATAAAGATTTCTGGTCTCACAATTTACATACAACATAATTCTGGAGGTTCTTGCCAGAGTAGTTGTGTGTGTGTTTGTGTGTGTGTGTGTGTGTGTATGTGTGTGTGTGTGTGTGTGTGTGTGTGTGTGTGTGTGTGTGTGCGTGTTGGGGGAAAGGGAATTTAAAATAATAACTGGCATTCAGATTGGGAAGGAAGAACTAAAACTGCCTTAGTAAATTATAGTATATGATCACCTATATAGATAATCCAATAGAATCTACAAAGAAGCTACTAGAAATAAATGAGTTTACAAGGTTGTAAGATCCAACATTGACATACAATCCATAAAAATTAATTGTATTTCTGCATACTAGCAATGAATTATCAAAAAATTCAAATTTAGGGAAAAAAATACCATTTAAAAACAGATAAAAACATGAAATACTTAGGAGTAAATCTGACAAAACCTGCACAAGACTTGTGAAGCGAAAACAACAAAACACTGCTAAGAGAAATTAAAGAAGATATATGTAAACAGCAAGACATAACTTGTTCACAGGTCAGAGGATGCAATTGCGTTAAGATGTCAATTCTCCCGAAATTGATACATAGATCCAACACATCCCAAACAAAATCCCAGCAGGATTTTTGTAGAAATTTGAAAACTAATTCTAAAATTCAAGCAGAAATGCAAAGGATTCAGAATAGTCAAAACAACTTGTGTTGTTTCTAGGGCTAACTCTACCTGATTGAAAGACTTATTATACAGTTAGTAATCAAGGAAGAATAGTGGTGGCTCAGAGACAAATAGATCAATGGAATTAAATAGGCATTCCAAAAAGAGACATAGATGGACAATTGATTTTTTTTTTACAAAGGAAAGAAGACAATTGGGTGGGAAAAGGACAGTCTTTTCAACAACTGATGCTGCAACAATTGAAAATCAATATGCAAACAAACAAAAGAAAAAGAAAGTTGATCCATGCCTTAATCCATACGTAAAATTACTCATAATGGATCACAGATCTAAATTTTTAAAACTTAAAACTTTTAGAATAATACATAAAAGAAAACCTTTGTGAGCTTGGCATAGACAAATATTTCTTAGTATGATATCGAAAAAGCATAATCCGTAAAAGAGCAAAATGACAAATTGGATTTCATCAAATTAAAAACTTCTACTATTCAAAAGACACTGTTAAAGAGAATGAAAAGACATGCCACAGATTAGGACAATGTATTTGCAAATCACGTATTTGATAAAGTATTTGTATCTAAAAAGCATAAAGAGCCCTTGAATCTCAATAATATAAAGAACTCTCAAGACTCAACAAAAACAATTAAAAATTTGGCAAAAGATTTGAGTACATCATCAAAGAATATATGTGGATGGCAATAAGCCAATAAAAAGATAATCAACATCCTTAGTCATTAGAGAAATGCACATTAAAACCACAAAGATATACCACTATACCCTTATTAGAATGGCTAAAATTTAAAAGCCTGACCAAAGGTTAGCAAGAATGCTGTGGAACTGGAAATCTCATTGCACTGCTGATTGGAATGCAAATGATACTACCCCTTTGGAAAACAGTTTGGCAGTTTCTTAAAATGTTAAACATGTACCTACCATACAACCCAGCCATTGTATTCCTAGATATCCACAGGTCCATATACAGTCTTGTATAAGAATGTTTATAACCATTTTATTTGTAAGAGTCAAAACCTGGAAAACCTCAACTGTTTCTCAATAGGGAACAAGACAAAGAAATTGTAGCATATCCATACAATGGAATGTCACTCAACTAAAAAGGAAATAAACAATTAATACAACATGATAAATCTCAAAATTATGCTTAAAGAAGCAAAAATTTTTTAAAAAGTACATGTTATAGGATCCATTTACATAAAGCTATAGAAAATGAAAACTGAATATATAATGACAAAGCAGATCAGTGTTTGCCTGGGAACTGGGGTCAGGGCCTGGACAGGAGGGAGGGCTTATAAAGAGGCAGGAGGAAATTTGGGGGCCTAATGGGTATGTTCATTATATTGTGGTGATGATTTCATCAGTGTATACATGTGTCAAAACTTTACAGACTGTACACTTTAAATATAGGCACTTTATTGTATATCAATTATATCTCAATAAAGTTGTCAAGAATAAAAAAGAAAAGGGATACGCTTCCAAAATGTTAGGATTCACTGATTTACTCTTGAAGCATTTAACACGTTTAGTTTGAAAACGTTTGTTTATTTTCATTCCAAAAATACTCTTTGTCAGGTTCATCTTTCAGTTTTTGATATTAAAGACTCTAATATTGAAAAATGTTAGAATTAAATATATTGTCACATATTTAGTCAAAGTCCTCTAATTTTCAACATTATCACAAGCAATCAACAGGAAATTGAATTATTTATTCATTTAAAAAGTATTTATTGAGTGTTGCAGTCTGTGCCAGGTAATGAGGAAAAAAGTTAAATAAGATCAAGTCCCCACCATCAAGGAGGTCATGGTCTAGTGGGGAAGACAGACATTTATGAACCTAATGTTCAAAAGATGTGGCAAGTACAATAATAGAGGTATACAGAGATGTGTTCAAGGCATAACGTGACCAAGGAGGAAGCATACCTGAGTTGGGGGTAAGAAACACAGTGTAGGCTAAGGGAGGGAAAGCTTTCTAAAGGAAGACTCTTCTAAGCTAAGTGTAAAGTAAATGGTAACATTGAATTAACATGATGATTCAGTTAACAAAGAAAAATCTCTTCCTTTCAGGCCCTACTGACACAAGTTGCAGGACTGGAAAAACTTTAACATAAATATAAGATGAATATATGGGAATGGTACCCCTTTAAAACTAAAGTAATGATTTTGAAAAATATTACCTGTTTGCACATCATCTATATAGTAATCCCCTCTTATCCATGAGGGATAAGTTCCAAGACCCCCAGTGGACGCCTGAGACCTCAGATAATACTGAACCCTATTTGTACTATGCTTTATTTTTTTACTATACATACATAACTATGATAAATTTATAAATTAGGCACAGCAAGAGATTAACAAACATTAACTAATAATAAAATAGAACAATTATAACAATATACTGTAATAAAAGTTATGTAAATATGGTCTCTCTCTCAATCTCTCTCTCTCTCTCAAAATATATTATTGTTGAGGAGGATATGGAGAAAAGGGAACCCTCGTGCACTGCTGGTGGGAATGTAAATTGGTGCAGCCACTACAGAAAACAGTATGGAGGTTCTGTTGAATTGAAAATTGAAAATAGAACTACCATATGATGCAGCAATTCCACTCCTGAGTATTTCCCTGAAGAAAACAAAAACACTAATTAAAAAAGATATATGCACCCTAAGGTTCACTGCAGCATTATTTACAATAGCCAAGATATGGAAGCAACCTAAGTGCCCATCAATAGATGAATGGATAAAGAAGATGTGATATATATATATCACTTAATAGTGATACACATGAAATATTACTCAGCCATAAAAAAGAATGAAATCTTGCCATTTGTGACCACATGGATGGACCTAAAACGTATGTTTTCATACTGTATATTTATACTTACATGTGGAATCTAAAAACAAATGAACAAATATAACAAAATAGAAACAGACCCAGAGATATAGAGAACAAACTAGTGGTTGCCAGAAGGGAGGTGGCTGGGGAGATGGGAGAAATAGGTAAAGGGAATTAAGAGGTATAAACTACTAGCTATAAAATAAATAAGTCACAGGGATGTAATGTACAGCATAGGGAAAATAGTAATACTGTAATAATTTTGTAGGTGTATGTATAAAAATATTGAATCACTATGTTATACACCTGAAACTAATATACTATTATTAGTCAACTAAATTTCAATTTTAAAAAACAGACCTTACTGCACAAATTTTAAGCCTTTTCCATCTTAACTAAGCATACTCATCACACACTGTGGCCGTAACTTCTGCAGTTTGAGGTGTGAAAGCAAAACTAGCACAAATTTCTTTTTCCTTCTTTACAATTTTACATACAGAATATTCATTCTTACCATAGATCTTAGCAACCTCAGCACACCATTTTTTTTTCTTGTTAAATCGATAACTTTCACCTTTTCACTTAAAAGATGAAAAAAAGGCAAGCATTTTACAGCTTTTCTTTGGTATATCCAAATTGTCAGCATCATTACTCTTAATAATTGCATGTTGGGGCCATTATTAAGTAAAATAAGGGTTACTTAAACACAATCGCTGTGATACCAAGACAGTCAATAGGTTTGATAACCAAGATGGCTACTAAGTGACTAACAGGTGGGATATGCTGGACAAAGGGATGATTCATGTCCCTGGCAGGACAGAGGGGGATGGTGTGAGATTTCATCATGCTACTCGGAAAGGTGCAAAATTTAAAACTTATGAATTGTTTATTTCTGGAATTGTCCATGATATGTTTGGACCAAGGTTGACCTTGGGCAACTAAAACTGCAAAAAGTGAAACTGGGAAAAGGAGGACCACTGTACTTTCAAATATTAAAATATTTTGGCAAAATAATTGATAAGGAAATGTTACGAAAAGATTAAAGATAAGATTCTAAAGGTATAGCTTTTTGTAAATGAACTAGCTTAAATAGATAATTCACTTTTTGCATTCACGAGCAAGTAATGGAGCAGGTAAATAATGGGGTAGGACAGACAGTTCATCTGGATGCTGGCTGTTATTATTTTGATCACTTAGGATGAATTAATTAATGCATTAATGAACACATTTAGTCTAGATCTCACTGCCAGTAGCCTCATGCTTAACTTCTTGTAGTATTATAGCCCTTGAGGAGTTCCACAGGGATCATGGCAGTTATGATGGTAAAGAGGAATAGTTATGGAAGTGTTCTAACATAATATGGGTTCAAGGTTATTTAATTTTCTATTAATACAGCATCCATCAGAATAATAGAACTGTAAGTGATCTCATCAAGGTCAAGGATAGCAATAAGCTGAGATGGAAACTAGATGTTAACACTGTTTTAACTGAGGATACTTAAAAGATTAATAATTCCAACCCTGAGTATTGAACAAATCTCAGCATAAATATATAGATGGACAAATAATCCTTTCCTTTACCCAATTCTACATTAGGAGAAAATTCTCTGTCTTACAATTTAGGTAAAGGAAAAATAAACCCTTACAGTATATGATCATGCAAATAGCCAAGAAATGAGTCAAATGCATTATCAACATCTAACGTCAACACAGAGAGAGCCAAAGTGCTAATGGAAGTTGTATTTTCTCCTTGGCATATTAAGTGCTTCAAGAGTGCCCAGTGGTCTCACAGACCATCAAAATTTCAGGGTAGTAGAGACAGTATGTGCATGGACTGAACTGGGAAATACTGACAGATGCCTAATGAGGTTATGGAACAAATCAACATAGCTGGACTGCTGACTGTTCATTAGCCACCCTAGAAAAGCCAGAGGTGTCCCATCTAGAGCAGCTGCTAAACCAAAAGAAAGCATCACTGGAGTTCAAGAGCTCAGGAATAATACAATCAGAAAATTTTAGAGCTGGAAAGGCTCTAAGAGACCATGTAGTTCAGTGTCCACAAATCTGTAGGTCATTGTTGCACTTCAGTGGTTCCATGAATTTCTTGAAATTACATGTAAAGTTACATGTATACATGCCTAAGAACCACTGATCTAGTTCAATTGTTTCATTTAACAGATGAGGAAACAGTTCCATTGAAACTGAACCACAACTCACTAGTCCTAAATTGGAGATAGCATCTCTTGAGTCCCAGCTATTTGATTTTGCTATCACACCAAGTTGTCTCCTATTATCAGTAAGTATTAAAAATCTTAACTGCAGCAGAAAAAGATAGCCAGAATCCCTAATCCCTGATTCTCGAAAGATTCAATATCTTCTCTGTAATCACTCAGTAAGCTCTCCATGAGCCCATTTATACTGCCCTTCCTTGTCAACATGCCAAATATAACCTGTGTGATGTCTGCGTTTTGGCAGCCTTTGCAGTTGAAACAATATCTGACGTAAGTAGCTCATGAAACCAAAAGTAAGTCTGCCAGAATATGCAAGGGAGAAAATAGAGGATACAATTTTGGCTGAGAACAGATCCAGTCCTGTTTCACTTGCAAGCAGGCAGTACAGGCACGTCGGAATCTCAGGCAGGTGTCTGGAGGCTGCACACACGGAAGGGACAGATATTAGGGGGACGAGTGGGCCTTTCCTCCTTTGGCAGGTAAGGGCTCAGAGTGAGATAACTTGGCTTATCAAAGTAAGTGTGGCTTTACTAGTATCTGCATTGGTGAAAACAGGATATATTAGTTGTAGCAGACCAGAAACTCCAAACTCTTAACGTTACTGGAGAACATCAAGGGAATATGTCTTTTTTTTTTCTACCTTCTCTGAATTTCTCTTATTTTTTGTTCTTATTATAAATGGAAAATATTGTCAATTGAAATTGAGAGGTAAATCAGGTCCCTGTTAAAACATCAATGGAAATACAAGAATTCCAGATTGTATCATTTATCTTCTCAGTTAACAGGATATTACATACTATCAACTTCAGAAAAAGGATTTGATTAAAAGGTCCCTGTTTTTTTTTCTCAGATAGAAAATTCTGTGCAAAAAATTGAAAATTTTAAAAATTAAAAAGGTTTTGAGAAACTATAAGTGTGAAAGGACAAGCTACATAGTTACTTACACTGCCTTGTATATAAATGATTCTCAACAAATGTTTGTTAAACCGAATTGAACTGGTGTATAAACCATCTAACAAATGGTCGCCCTGATGGTTCCCAGAGGAGGAAGAATTGCTCCCCTTATTAATGCACTAAGGCTATTTTTTCAAACTGGCTTTCGTTAAGCAACTCCATATATATTTTGATCAATCTTTCAGTTATTCCAAAATGGCTCTCAATTTACAACTAGATGCCAGGACTTTTATATGTTCAATAAATTAACAAGATTTTCCCTCAATGTTGCTGTTATAAAAAAAATGATATCTCTCCAATAAGGCATTTTGGCTAATGAACAAGAATCTCTCATTAAATTAATAACACCATTAGATTCACTTTCAGATGGTTTAACAGTGGTCTTCGGGGTCTAATAACATATTGCTGACTTAGGCACGTTGCCAATAGACTGAACATGAATTTGTACAAAGTAAATCTCCATCTCAAATATAAACAAAGTGTTTTCCCCTGCTAAACCTGCTTCTTTCTCTATATTTATTGTGATTAGGAGCATTATAATTTATCTAGTCCCCAGTCCAAAAAGTTGACTAAACTTTCCTCTCCCTCACCTAAAACATGCACTGAATAAGGATATCCAATCAAATGTATCTTATAAACATCTATCAAATTCATGCCTTCCTTTTTCCCATGGTCATTACCTTGTTGGAGGCCCTCATCACTTTGAGCCTGAACTCACAGGCCCTCTCTACCTTTAACTGTTCCCATTCTAGTTTTCCTGGAATATGACATCAGAATTAGTTTTCTAAAAAGTAAATCTGATCATTTCTTCCTCCTGCTTAAAACCTATCAGCATCTTCCTACTGCATCCAAGTACACACATTTTTGCCTTAAAATACAAGGCTTTTGGTAATTAAATATTGGTGTTCTTTCCATGCTCATCTCCAGCAACCCATAGCATCTCCCACAGGCTCTTTAAACCACCTGGCTAGAGATCTTGTCAAGTTTCCTTATGTCAGCCTCATTTTTTATTCCCTTAACTTTTAGCATATACCATACCCACTCCAGGAAGTGCCCTGACACTTTTTCCATCTGGCATAGAAGCTACCCTTCCTTCAAGGTTTAATTAAGGCTGCAAAAAAAAACATACCTGTCTGCGCCATGTGAAGTTAATTGTTTGCTCTCCAATCTAGCACACTTTTCCATATTTCTAGCATAGAACTTTTAAAACAATATTTTATGAAATATACATACTGAAGTCAAATATATTATCTGAACACAATGAAAGTTAATTAAAAATCAATACCAAAAAGATATCTAGAATCCTGAAATACCACACTTCTAAATTTCCCATGGATCAGTAGAGGAATAACAAGGGAAATTATAAAACATTTTATACTAAAAGACTATAATACATGTTATATAAAGTACAAGAAATGCAGTGACATCTGTGAAAATCAGAGTGAAGCTCCAAACATTCTCCTCCTTAAAGCAACAAGAGAACTGGAAAAAACTGTTAGAATCAACCTTTTCAGAACTCTAGAAATTAACCAAACACTTGCAATATTCTGGGGAGTTTTTACTCAAGAAAAGTAACTGATCTCAGTAAAAATAGTGATCTTTGTGGGATTTGAATTTGCCCTAGTCCCTTATCCCATTAGTTGAAAACTAATACTGTAGTTCACATTTGTGGTGAATACCAACAAACCAACAACTGCTGCAAAAAGCAGAATGGGGCTGGAGCATCTTAAAAATCTCATTCCCAGAACAATGGCATGATTTGACCTATTTAGTGGTTCCTAAAAGACCTACTTCAAGCTTACCTATATTTAACCTAAAGCACCTAATGGGAAAAGACTTTTTCCCAAAGGCATTTGTTGAAAATAATGACAGGCAATTTTTTTTAAACTTTACAGTTGTCTGAGGCAGTGCATAAGAGTGGGGCAAACAATTTTATACATGTAATATATATATATATTATGATTTGTTTAGGTGTTCACTTCTACCATTAGAATCTCTTCAAGGCCACATACTATACCAAGCAAATTTTTGTGCCCACAGATGCTAATAAAATGCTCAAGACATAGTAAATATAAATGTTGGCTGAGGAAATAAGTGAATGAATGAATGAAAAGATACAGAAGAACTAAGATCTCTCTTCTGTTGTATATGTAACTGGTTTGATCATGATTTTTTCTTTTTTTACTTATTAGAACTTTCAGAATGTACTAGATCCCACATCCTTAGATACAATTAAATAAAACTCATTGTTTTCTAGGGCTGCCATAACAAAGAACCACAGATTGAATGCCTTAAACAATAGAAATTTATTTCCTCACAGTTTTGGAGGCTAGAAGTCTGAGATCAAGAAAGAACGAGCAGGGTTGGTTCCTTCTGAGGGCTGTGTAGAAGAATCTGTTCAAGGCATCTCTCCTTGGCTTTTGATGGCTGTCTTCTCTGTGTCTTTACACCATCTTCCCTCTCCCTCGGTCCATGTCTATGTCCAAATTTCCTCTTTTTACAAGGATATCAATTGATTTGGTTTACAGCCCACCCTAATGACCTCATTTTAATCTAATCACCTCTCTAAAGACTCTATCTCCAAATAAGGTCACATTCTGAGATACTGGCAGTTAGGACTTGAACATGATTTTTTGGGGAAACACAATTCAACCCATAACACATATCGTCACTCATATAAAGAGGGTGTGTTATGGTTATGTTTTTCAGGCTTTTCAGAATGTTTCCAAATAATAAGCCAGATTTTTCAGAATATTTTCTATTACCTTTAAAACATTATATCAAGAAAAAATCCCTAAGGTCTCTAGCAGTGGTTTTGAAACCCAGTTGTTACATCAAAGTTGGCACTAGAGCTGAAGGAAGAACTGGACTAATATTAGTCCTGGCTCAGACATTAAACATTGAATTTGCCCTGGGCACAGGCCTTAAATAATCTGTGCTTCAGGGAGATCAGCTCGGTGCTTTGCGACCATCTAGAGGGGTGGGATAAGGAGGGTGGGAGGGAGACGCAAGAGGGAGGGGATATGGGGATATATATACACGTATGCACATAGTTGATTCACTTTGTTATACAGCAGAAACTAACACAACATTGTAAAGCAATTATACTCCAATAAAGATGTTAAAAAAAATAAAATAAAATAGAAAGGACACTGGATGCCTATCAACTAATCATAATTTATGAATCTTATTAGGATCCTAATCTGAGCAAAGAGAATCAAAATATTTATGAGACAATTGGGAAATCTGAACACTCACTGGATATTTAACGATACTAAGAAATTATTATAAATTTTTTTGGAGTGATGATGGTATTGTGCTTATGGGTTAATAAGAATTCCTTATCTTTTATAGATAGGTGCTAACTTATTTACTAATAAAATGATATGATGTCTGTCAAAAAAAAAAAAAAATCTGTGCTTCAGTTCTTCACCTGGAAAAGGAAGTGTCTGGGCTGAATCCCTCTGCAATCCCACAAGCCCAAAGACTCTGATTCTACCTGGTCTTATTTTGCCACAGCAACTGGCACTGTTGGAGGTGACCTAGAAATAACATAAGAGTACTTATTTAAATGAAGAGATTAATATAAATTCAGTCGAGTTTGGAAATGTTTGCACAGCTGAAGACCATGAACCTTCCAGACTTTTTAGACAAATTCCATCCGTTCTCTGAGGACAAACTGCCTTTGGAATTATAAATGTACACAGATGTTGCTTTCAGCACAAAAAAATACCTACGGTAAGTATCGCTCATGGCAGTGCCTTAAGCTACTCCAAAGTTATTTTCAACAAGATTGAGTATTCCAGCTGTCTTCATTTTCTCAAAAATTAGTCCTAGAAAAATAGAACTTATCACAACAGGTTACAGAATTTAAGTTATATATCAATTTATAAAAATTGTCTTGGATTCTATGATACAATTCAAAGCAACTTACTAAATGGTATCCAGGTACTCTGAAATAGTAAATTTTAAAAGTATATATTTTTTAAATACGCCAAGTGACAACAGAATCAAGACAATGAAATGATCTTTATTGACATAGGAAAAACAAGAATGCATTTGGAAAAGAATTCATTTCTTTTGATAAAAGTACTTTTATAAATTTCATACAGAGTATAATGATCAAAAGTTTTGGGAAACTCTTTTTGTTGAAAGAGAATGACTCATACAAACATTTCCTTTGAGAAATAATCATGGCATATTACAACACAAAACTATCAGATATGTTAGGACAATTTGAAGCAATATCAATGCTGGAAGAAAAAAAAAAAGCCAGTACTTCAGAAGATTGTTTAGAACACAAAAGACTCCTTAGAAGGGACATCTACTTAAATTATCAGCTGAGACTAACTCTTGAGGATATCAGATATATATTAAACTGGTATTAATTTATTTAAGCATATAATAGATGTTAGAGAGTAACAAGTGAGCTGACATCGAAAATCAACTGTCTCAATATCCAATATTTGACAATAATAATAATGACAAATTGTTTAAAGAGTACTACCAAAATGAAACTTTTAAGAAAAGTAGAGTGTGTTCGGGCTTTTTTTTATAACTATGATAATGAACAGCTTGAGTCTAAGATGGTGCTTTTAATACCTGAAGCTTCTAAGACTTACAAATTTTACTGCGACTGCTGCTGTTCTGGATAGCCAAAAGGTACGGAGCAGATGGCTATATAATCATGGCCTACAGTTACAAGATTTAGTAATTGATATAATGGTGAAAAGTGATACAGCGTTGAAAAAAGAACACCAGCAATATTAATGCATGTTACGGTGATCTGAGATTCATAATGTACTTCCTGAGAGTATACTGATCACCCAAAATTGATGAAGTAATTTCTTCCATTGAAGCAATATCCCATTCTACAAGTAATTTCTTACAAGATACTGAGTGTCTCAATGTTCTTATGTGGTTCATTCACTTCTTATGGCTATGCGCTCCCAGAAAATGATTTACTCATTGTTTCTGGCAACAGCTCTGGAAAATATAGGTACTACTTTATATACCTATATAATATTTTAAAAGTAAATATTTCTCCTTTTCCTCCCATGATGTAAACCCCATTGCAAATTTTAATTAAGAGTAGAAGCGGTACTAAATGTTTTATGTGTGAATCTAAAGTATGAAGAGATTAAATGGCCAGCTTATTTTGCTAATCATGAAATAGAAACCCACCAACTCCCACTTCACTTAATAAGACACCGAAAAAAGGCTCAGAGGGCTGCTCTCTGAATAGAAGGGCTCTTCCCATCTGTAGGGTGAGAGCTGACATTCCCCCCTGCTTAATTAGTTCATTCCATTATTTTCAATTCACCTAAGCTTTCCCTCCTTTTACTCTCCAGAGGCTTTGCAAATTATAAGACTGCCGCTTTCCTCTAAACTTGAAACCAGGAGTTCTTGAGTTTTTTAAAAAATCATCCTTGAGATATAATTCACATACAATAAAATTCACCCATTTGAAATGCTCGATTCAATGTTTTTTAGTATATTCACAAAGTTGTGCAATAATCACCACAGTCAATTTTAGAACATTTTTATCCTTCCAAAAAGAAATCCCATACTTATTTTCAGTCACTCCCATTCCCCCCTCTCCCACCACTAGGAAACCAATCACCTACTTTGTCTCTATAGGTTTACCAATTCTGGACCTTTCATATAAAAGGAATCACACAGTATGTGGTCTTTTGTGACTGGCTTCTTTGACTTACCACATATATATTTTCAAAGTTCAACCATGTGGTAGAATGTATCAATACTTCATTCCTTTATTGCCAAATAATATTCCACTGTATAGATATACCACATTTTATTTATCCATGCATCAGCTGATGAACAATTGGGTTGTTTCCACATTTAGGCTATTATGAAAAATACTGAACATTCATGTCCGTGTCTTCGTGTGGACAGACATGATCTCATCTCTCCTGGATATATAGCTAGCAGTGAAATTTCTGTGTCATACAGAAAGTCTATGTTTAATTTAAGGAACTGCCAAACTTTTTCAAAACAGCTGCACCAGTTTACATTCCACTCATGAACATATGATGGTTCCAATTTCTATACATCCACACCAACACATACCATTATCTGAGTCATACTAGTGGACATAAAGTGGTATGTTATTGTGGTTATGATTTGCATTTCCCTAATGTGTAATGATGTCAAGCATCCTTTCATGTGCTTATTGGCCATTTGCATAGCTTCTTTGGAGAAGTGTCTATTCAGATTCTTTGCCCATTTTTAATTGGGTTACTTATCTTTTTAGTATTGAGTTTAAGAGTTCTTTATATCTTCTAGATACAAGTCCTTTTTCAGATATATGATTTGCAAATATTTTCTCCCATCATATGGATTTTTTCCCTTTTTTGATGGTATAATTTGTAACACAAAGGTTTTAAATTTTGAGGTAATCTATTCTTTCTTTTGTCATTTGTGCTTCTGGTGTCATATCTTTTAAAAAACAAACAAAATAAAACTGCAGAGCCCAGGTCATGAAGTTTTCTTCATATTTTTTTTCCTAAGAATTCTATAGTTTTAGCTCTTACATTTAGGTCTCTGACACATTTTAAATTAATTTTTTTGTATGGTATGAGGTAGGGCTATGCAACTTCATTCTCTGCATGTGGATATCCAGTTGTCTCAGTACCAGTTGAAAAACTCTTCTTTCCTCCTTGAATTGTTTTGGTACTCTTGTCAAAAAGCAACTGACCAGGGGCTTCCCTGGTGGCGCAGTGGTTGAGAATCTGCCTGCCAATGCAGGGCACACGGGTTCGAGCCCTGGTCTGGGAAGATCCCACATGCCGCAGAGCAACTGAGCCCGCGCGCCACAACTACTGAGCCTGCGCTCTAGAGCCTGTGCTCTGCAACAAGAGAGGCTGCGATAGTGAGAGGCCCGCGCACCGCGATGAAGAGTGGCCCCCGCTTGCCACAACTAGAGAAAACCCTCGCACAGAAACAAAGACCCAACACAGCCATAAATTAATTAATTAATTAATTTTTAAAAAAAAAGCAACTGACCAAAAATTTGTGTTTAATAATACAGAAAGAATTTAAGGAAAAAGATGACCTGAAAATTTCTAAAATCATAATCTGATGAGATTTAGCCAGTAACCAGCAATGGGGTGGAGAAATGGCTGGTCAACATCCAGATGACAGATACATTGTGGCAATGCAGACTCTATCCACATCAGTAACAAAGTTGATAATGGGTTAGGAGGGGGAAAGGCTGAAATCTCACAGGTAGGCAATAATATCATGTGTTTATTACATCATGTCACGACCAAAGTCAAGTAGGTGGCTGTAATTTAATGTGATTCATCTAGTTTGAAGATGTTATAAAGAGCAGCCTCAAAGGGTGAGGTGGGGTGTTTATAGGTGTGAATGGCAGCAACTAAGCAGGATGTGACAACCAATTGCTTAGTAGGCTGGCTCAGAATAGGGTGTAGATCCAATAGAGGCTGTGAATCAAGAAATGAAGGAGGAAAAAGAAATGAAATTTAGTTATTTGGAGTGAGGTGGATGGACCTAGAGTCTGTCATACAGAGTGAAGTAAGTCAGAAAGAGAAAAACAAATACCATATGCTAACACATACATACGGAATCTAAAAAAAAAAAAAAAAAATTGGTTCTGAAGAACCTAGGGGCAGGACAGGAATAAAGACGCAGATGTAGAGAATGGACTTGAGAACACGGGGAGGTGGAAGGGTAAGCTGGGACAAAGTGAGAGAGTGGCATAGACTTATATATACTACCAAATGTAAAATAGATAGCTAGTGGGAAGCAGCCGCATAGCACAGGGAGATCAGCTCGGTGCTTTGTGACCACGTAGAGGGGTGGGATATGGAGGGTGGGAGGGAGATGCAAGAGGGAGGAGATATGGGGATATATGTATATGTATAGCTGTTTCACCTTGTTATAAAGCAGAAACTAACACACCATTGTAAAGCAATTATACTCCAATAAAGATGTTAAAAAAAAAAAAATGACACTGTCAAAAAAAAAAAGAAGTGGGCTTCCCTGGTGGCGCAGTGGTTGAGAGTCTGCCTGCCAATGCAGGGGACGCGGGCTCGAGCCCTGGTCTGGGAAGATCCCACATGACACGGAGCAAGTGGGCCCATGAGCCACAACTGCTGAGCCTGCACGTCTGGAGCCTGTGCTCCGCAACAAGAGAGGCCGCGATGGTGAGAGACCCGCGCATCGCGATGAAGAGTGGCCCCCGCTTGCCACAACTAGAGAAAGCCCTTGCACAGAAACGAAGACCCAACACAACTAAAATAAATAAATAAATAAATAATTTTAAAAAAAAAAAGAAGAAGTGAAGGAGGAAACCAAGCCAGACAGACAAGGCAAATATGACAAAATTTTGGGGAATGCCATGAGATTTTAAAGAAATAGACTAAGAATTTACCCCAGGTACTCTAGATGCGAAGTTGAGAACAGTCTCTACTCTTAGGTTAGAAATAGGCTTTTTACATACTGCGTCCTTATTAAGGATTGGCTTATGAATTTGTAGGGATCTAGGCAGTACATCAATGCCTACAACTAAGAAGCACTTACTGAATCCTTGCTGTATCCCAGGTACGCGTCCAGTTGCTTTGCCTATATTAACTCACCTGATTCTCATGAGTACCATAGTAGGTTAATCCTATTATACTAATAAAAGAGGTGACAAAACTAAGGTTTAAAAAGTTTAAGTATCTTACCTAAGTCTCACAGCTAGCTGAAACTAGATTTAAAACCAGATCTAGCTAACTCCAAATTATGTGGTCTTTTGATTATAATGGTGAAGATGAAGAAAAACTGCATTCGGATCAAGCTTAGTCTTTTACTTAATAAAAAAGTGGTATGCGGCTTGGGTGCTAGAGGTTAATAGGGCTTCTAATCTTCATGGGTTATTAGTATTACCATCAAACTAATGATCTATATATGAAACTTCTGAGCTATCTCTGATTTCTTCTTCTCCCAACATGTCACTTCTATCTGACATCCATTTTCTATTCCATTCTTACGGATCTATTTCAAGTAATCATCACTCCTAAACTTGATAATTGTAGTATCTTCCAAACTAATCTTTCTACCTGTTAGCTTTCCTTATACAAATCCAAGTGATTCACTACTGCAAAACTAATCCTGAAATGCAGCTCAGATCATAGTATATCTACATTCAAAAATACTCAATACTCTCCCCTCATGTTCACCAAATCAAATAGAGCTAATTGACCTTCACATTCCTGGCTTCCACAATATAGCCATGACTTCCCATTCCAGCCTAGACATTTTAGCTGCCTACAGCTAAACTGTACCATTTACTATTGTTGAAAACTACTCCATACTTCCAAATTTAATGCATTTATTTATTCTTTTCTCTGGGCATGGAACGCTTCCCCACATGTCTGCCCAGTGAAGTCCAATCCATCTCAAATGCCACCTCTTCCAGGAAAACTATCCCAATTCCCTCAACATAATAATTCCTTCCTCTTTTAATTACATTTTTTTCTTATATAGCTCATATAACTCTAAATTATTATATCTTTGTGGATTTTCCTAATCTCCCTTTCTAGACTTCAAGTTCTCTGAAAGCAATGCCTGTGTATTACTCTTGTCTGAATTCCAAAACACTTAGCAGTTGCTTTGAAATTATGGCCATTAAAAAAAATCATTGGATTAAATTATTAAAGTTGAAAAAAGTATAGTGGTGTATTAATCAGAACTATCTTGGTTGCAAACAACATATGCTCCATCTAACTTAGACCAAAAGAAAATTGTTTTGGGCTCATATGAACAAACTATGGAAAAGGAATGATAGGGCTATCTTCCAAACATCACAGATACAGGAATTTGTATCATGTTGCTATTCTTCTCTTATGGGTTGGCTTCATACCTACTTATTAAAAGACTGACTTTGTCTTCCTTGCCAGAGACATGGCCACTAGCAGCTTCCCAATTTCCATCCTCTAAGCTTTAGGACCATAGAGAAAAGGAATCTTCTGTAACACTCACCTCTACACCTGCATCTGTTTAAAAAAATACCAGAAAAAAAGTCTCTGACTGGCCCAGCTTGATTCACGGATTCACTGAACTTTTGACAGTGGTCAAAGTTGAGCATAAGAAGGTAGTAGCTCCTGTTAAAGACCTCATGGATAAAGTAAGGTATCCATGTGTGTATGAGTTCTTTAGAGTGCTTTCTCAGAAAATGAGGGAAGGGGTTTATATAGACAAATATTTAATATCCACTGTAAGTAGTGAAAGCTTTCAGTGGTAATAACTAGTTACTGCTTCATAGTTGAGTTTAAAAAAAAAAAAAAGGAAAAGAAAATTTTAGTCTATCAGTATATAAATAGCATTTTGGAACAAATGGTATCATTTGTTTTCCCATTTCTCATATTACTGTTCCTTCTCCAGCATTCCTAAGTGGGCAGGTTCAGATTTTGCATAATTTATGTAGAAGTAAGGCTATGTACAACTGTTGATAAATTTCCCAGATTGATATGGAAAAGAAAAAGGCTGCTTATCATAACTATTTGGGAATCCAGTATTCCATGATGGTTAAAACAGTGTTACTGAATATAAATTTCAGCCTTTCTCATGTAGATTATTTTTTCTACTTCCTTGCATCATATTTATCTCTCCTACTTTTATTGTTGGGAGGATCCACCATGTATCTTGCAGAGTATCATATGCACAGGACATCAAGAATCATAGTCTCAAATAACTATAATGGCCAGCAGGACAACATAAATGAGTAGGAAATAAGGTGATCTGAAAAGTGTCTACTCTTGAAATGGGCAGCTGCTATGCTACTCCAGCCAACTGAGGGAAGGCAGACGAGTGTTGTTAAATCAGGTGGTTCCTTATATTAAAAAATTCCAGAAAGTCAGGGTTATACATGAAACCCCTTGACTTTTATTTGTGAGCCACCAACTGAAATATTTTTCAAATGCTTTACAGAACAAACAGAGCAAATCTGCAGGTGAAATCTGACCTGCCAATGTAATCTTCTGTAGATGTGTTCAACAAGTACTCAATGAATGAATGCTTATGTGCAAAACTAATGAGTTGAAAATCAAATCACGGTTTTCTATTAATTACATTCCAATAGTAGAGACTACTTTCTCCAGAAGAAAATGTTGGCCTCAGTCCATTAAAACACTGCTTAAAATTTTAACATTTATATGAGAATCATTCTTCTTTTATTAATGGGAAGCATAGGCAAATCTAATTTTAAAAATGACCCCTGAAGACGTTAGTCAAATGGATAATTGATTCACTCTTATAGATGCCTTCTCATATGGTATTAAAAGGATCACACAGCCAGCATTCATTGGCATTCTTGTTTATTTCTTGTTACTTAAATAACAAGAATTTTAAATGTTTAAACTGCTCAATTTCATCCTTTTCAAGAAGGCATTTCAAACTGCTATCAGCCAAACTGATACCTCTTTCTTTGAATTTCTATAGCCCTTATTTGTTGTATGTCATTTAATCATATTTCCAGGCTTCAAGGAGTTTCTTGACTAATAGAAGTGAAATATCTATACAGTGAAGCAATGGAAAGAACAACAAACTTGTTATTAGGAGATCCAGTCAGATTCAAATTCATTAATTGTGCGACTTTGGGAAAGGAGAGTAAATGGTCTGCTATGTACTTCAGCAAGAACTCTTCAGCAGTGGTCAACTGTGAGAGAGAGACAACAGAAGGAAATCAGGCATTTAGTTGTCCAGGCAACTGTCAACTGTCAACTCCTGTTAAAAAAAGGAGATAGATATGAGAACCAGAAGGGCAGAACTAATAGAACCTACTATGAATAGATGTTGGGAGAAAGGAAGAGAAGAATAAAAATAAATGCCGAGATAGGTGGGTAAAAGCTATTTTATCACTTAAAAATCTACTTAAAATATAATGGCATGCTTAAAGAAAAAAAATAATATAACCTGGGTTCTATACATATGTAAAAATAAACTCCATGACAAAAAGCCCAAATAAAATGAGGGAAATGGAAATATACTGTATTTTGTAGAAAATAAAAGGAAAGAAACCTTACTTTTAGAGTTAAGAAGAGAAATAGAGGATATTTTTTTAAATCACACTATAAAGATGAAAAGTGCAATGTCTGAGGTGAAAAGTATATCAGATCAATTTATCAGCAAATTACATGAATCAGAAAAAAAGACTGTTGAATTTGAAAACAAAGCAATGAAAACTATGCAAAAAGAAACAAAAAAGGACGAGAACTAAAAAGAAAAGACAAAAGAAGGGAAGGAAAGGGGAAAAGAAGAAGGCATTGTGGGGAATATAATATGTGTATAAGTAAAATATATGACAATAACAGCATAAAAATGGGAGGAGAAAAACAGCAGAATACTACTGTAGAATTCTTATACTATGTATGAAGTGATATAATATCACTTGAAGGTAGACTCTGATAAGTTAAAAAACATATGCCATAAATTTTAAAGCAACCACTAAAATTTTAAAAATGAAGAATTACAGCTAATAATGATAAACAATTGAGATAGTATGAAGTAATAATTTAAAAAGTACTCAATCTAAAAGAAGGAAAATAAATGAGGGAAGAAGATCAAAATAAGGACGGAATGAATAGAAAATGAATAGCAAAATGATAGACCTCAACACATCAATAATCACACAATATGTAAATCATTTATAAACACTACAATAAGAAGGCAAAATTATATAATTGGATTTAAAGCAAAAAGCAAGACCCAACTGTTCACTGCTTACATGAAACATTTGAAATATAAAGAAACAAATAGGCTAAATGTAGAATGAACAAATATACACCATGCTAATTCTAGTTGAAAGAAAACTGGAGTGGCTATATATCAGAAAATTGGATTTCAGAGCAAAGAATAATACTAAGGATAAGGGGTTTTATAATGATAAAGGGGTTAACCCATAATCAAGAAAACATAATAATCCTAAAGATTTATGCATCTAATAAGGGAATATCAACATATGCCAGACAAAAATTAATAGAACTTGAGGAGAAATAAATAAATCCATAATTACAGTCAGAGATTAATCACAGAGCAGAAAACATCAAAATAGAAATATAACACAATAATGAAAATCAATTATTCTCTGAGAAAAGTCAAAACAATTGATAAACATCTAAAATGATGACATAAAAAGGAGACTCAATACAAATTAACAGTATCATTAGATAAGATGGAAAACCTAACAAGAAGACAGCAACTACCAGAGCTCATTCAAGAAAAATAGAAAACCCTGTACAGACCTATATCTATTAAAGATATTGAATTTGTAGTTACAAACTTCTCTCACAAAGAAAATAAGATCAAAGAAGATCTAAATAAATGGAGAGAAAAATCCATGTTTATGTACAGGACAACTCAATATTGTCAAGAGGTCAGTCTTTCCCTACTTGATCTACAGACTCAATCCCAATCAAAATCAACAAACAGATTCTAAAGTTTATATGGAGAGGAAAAAGACCCAGAATAACCAACACAGTATTGAAGGAGAGGAACAAAGTTGGAGGACTGACACTACCCAACTTCAAAACTTAACTATTAAGCTAGAATAATAAAGCCAGTGTGGTACTGGTAAAAGAACAGACAAGTAGATCAATGGAACAAAATAGAGAGCCCATAAATAAACCCAGATAAATACAGTCAACTGATTTTTGAAATAGGTGAAAGGCAATATATAGTGGAGAAAAGATAGTCTTTTCAACAAATAGTGCTGGAACAGCCGAACGTCCACATGCAAAAAAAAAAAAAAAAAATTAATCTAGACACAGAATTTACACACTTCACAAAAACTAACACAAAATGGATCACAGACCTAAATGTAAAACACAAAACTATAAAAACCATAGAAGATAACGTAGGAGAAAACCAAAGAAACTAAGAAAACTCCACACCCAGATACCTTAACTTGTGAATTCTGTCACACATTTAAGGATGAAATAATATCAATTCTACACAAATCCATCTAGAAATTGAAGAGAAAGGAATACCTTCCAACTGATTCTATGAGGCCAACATTACACTGATACCAAAATCAGGCAAAGACTTAAAATAAAACTACAGAACAATAGCCCTTAGCAACACAGGTAAAAGGATCCTAAAAAAAAATTTAGCACATCTAATCCAACATTGCACAAGAAGGGGAATACATCATTACAAAGTGGGGATTATCCTAAGAATGCTAGGTTAATTAAACATGCAAAAATCAATGTATTTCATCATATTAACAAAAAGAAAAAAAGTATATAAACCATTTTAATAGTCAAAGAAAAAGCATCTGTCAAAATCCAACATCCTTTTCTAATAAAAATTTTCAGAAAACTAATAATAGAAGTCAACTTCCTCAACCTGATAAACGGAATCTGAAAAATCTACATCTATCATCATATAAGTATGCATGAAAATCTGAATGATCACCAACAAAACAAGAATGTCCACTCTCTCTCGCCACCTCTATTCAACATGGTACTGTAACTTCTAGCCAATAAAATAAGAAAAATAAGTAAAAGGCATTTAAAATTAGATAACACAATAACAATATCTTTGTTTATAGATAACATGATCATCTATGTTGAAAAACTGCTGGAATCTATAAAAAAGTCATTAGCACCAAAAAATGAGTTTAGGAAGTTGCAGGATACACTTTAATATCAATATTAGAAAAATTAATTTTGTTTGTATATACTAGAAATAAACAACAGAAACTGAAATAAAAACAATACCATTTACAATCATATTAAAAATATGAAGTACTTAGGGGAAAATCTGGTAAAATCGGGCAAGACCTGTACATTGAAAACTTTATTTATAAAAGATGACCTAAATAAACAGAGGGATAAACTTTGTTCATGGGTCAGAAGACTCAGTAGTGTTAAGATATCAATTCTCCCCCAAATTAATCTATAGATTCAACATAATTCTAACCAAAATTCCATCAGGCTGTCTTAAAAAAATTGAAAAACTGATTCTAAAATTCATGTGTGAACTCAAAGGACTTAGAATAGCCAAAGCAACTCTGAAAAATTTGAAAGTCAATCCTACCTGATTTCAAATCTTATTATAAAGCTATAGTAATCAAGACAGTATACTATTGGTACTGTATAAGTACCAATAAGTGAATCAATGGAATAGAATAGGGATTCCAAAAACATATCCAAAATGAACAAAATATTCTGTCAAAGGTAATTAATTCAGTAGAGAAAAGATTTTAAGCAAATGGTGCTGGAAAAATTATAAATTTATTTGCAAAAAAAAGGATTCTAATCCATACTTTACAACATATATAAAAATTAAATCAAGGTGGATCACAGCCTTAGCATAAAATCTGGGACTAAAAATTAAAGAAAAAAAAAAAAAAGAGAAAGTGACCTTAGATGAGGTTAGATATGACACCAAAAGCACGATTCATAAAAGAATAAAATGATAAACTAGATATCATCAAAAAATAACTTCTATTATTCAAAAGACACTGTTTAGGAGAACAAAAAGACAAGTCACAAAAGAGGAGAAAATAGCTGGAAATCATATAACTGATGAAGGACTTGTATATGGAACATACAGAGTACTTTGAAAACTCAATAATAGGAAAACATACAATCCAATAAATTTTAGCAAAAGATTTAAGCAGAAACATCACCAAAGAAGATATGTGATGGCAAATAAGCAAATGAAAAGATGCTAAACATCATTAATCATTAGGGAAAAACACATTAAAATGGCAAGATATTACCACTACAAACCTATCAGAATGATTGAAGTTTAAAAGACTAACCATACCAAGTGTTGGCAAGAATGTGGAAGGACTGGAACTTACATACATTGCTGATTGGAATGTGAAATGGTCAATCAACTTCGGAAACCAGTTTGACAGGTTCTTAAAAAGTTAAACATATATCTGCCATAACATACAGCCATTTAACTCATAGGTATTTACCCAAAATAAAGCATATAACCATACAAAGATTTGTACACAAATGTTCATAGGGCTTTACTTAGGATAGCAAAAAAACTAGAAACAGAAAGACCTGCATGTGAATGGAATTGTAACTATTGTCACAAATAACACAGATGAATCTCAAAATTACATTGGATGAAAGAATAAAAGAGTTCATACCATAAAATTCCATTTATATAAAACTGTCAAAAATGCAAACCAATAGAGAGTGATAGAAGGCAGAGCAGCTGTTACTTGGTGATGCAAAGAAAGAGGTCAAGAGAAGTCGGAGGGAGGGATTACAAAGAGGCATGGGGAAATGTCTGGGGATGATGCATATGTCCACTATCCTGATTGTTATGAGGCTAGGCAATGTATAAACAAATCCACTCTTATCAAATTATATAGTTTAAGTAGGCATTGCACATTGTGTGTCAATTATATCTCAAACTGTTAGAGAGAGAGATGCATCCCTTACCAATCTAAGAACACGTGATAGAAAAATTTTGAAAGAGCTTTCTCTCTTGATTACCATAATCAAATGTCAAGTCTAAAACGAAGTAACAGCCCACAATTTTCTCCAAGTCATCCATCCTCTATCAAAATTCCTAGCACAAACAGTAGTAAAACAACATTTAGAATGTTAAAATAAGGCTAAAGGTCCTCTGACTCATGATAATGGACAGACTTTCTCATGGAATCCCTCCAATATCGAATGACATGAATAAAAACCAGTTCTCCATCTGAATCAATGATACAACAGTTTCTGAAACATTCTTACTTTAGGTCTTTGATCATGTTGTCTCCCCAGCATGGAATTCTTGCCCCTGACTTCTTTTGCTCCATCCAAATGCCTGTGATTCCTTCAAAACACATCCCAAATGCCATCTCTTCTATTAAAGTGCTCCTTGATGAATATAATCCTTCATTCCAGGAGTGGGCAAACTACAGCCTGGCCTGCTGCCTGTTTTTGTAGAAGAAGTTTTACTGGAACACAGCCATACCCATGAATTTAGGTATTGTCTATCTATAGCCTCTTTCATGATACAATGGTAGAGTTGTGCACTTATGACAGAGACTGTATGGCCCACAAAACCACATATTTACTATCTGGCCTTTTATAGGCAAAGTTTTCGGATCCCAGTTTTATTCCTTTAAATTCTCACATTTCATATCTCTCTTAAGCAGCATTCATTATTCATCTTCTTAACTTATGTTTAAGATCCTTAAGGGCAGGGACTCAACTGTACAAGCACTACGCCGTGCTTTGCGGCAGTTCTCAATAAACATCTGTTAAATCAGACAATTTATGAATGAAAAGAGTTAAATCAACAGCAGATACTCACTAGGAATAGCTCTTAATTGTGGAATAATAAGAGTGCACTGCTTTCATGAGGTTAGGCTATGATACTGCAATAACCTTTGCCTTTAGCTCAAAGAATTTCACAGTTGGAATAGGCTTTAAAGCTCATCAGATCCAATCTACTCTTTTGTACCTGAAAAAACTGAGGGCCAGAGAGTTTAAGTGATTAGCCAAGGATAAATTAAATAGTGTTAGAACAAAGACTAAAACTCATGTATGCTAGAGATAATGGAACAGACAGGTCCATGGTCAGGCTTCAAGAGATAGGCTAACTCCCTCAAAATGAATAGCTGCAAAATTTTGTGTATGTGTATGTAAACATCTTCTTGGAAAGGGTTTTATATATATTCTCATCAGAGTCAAAAAAAGTTCATAATTGCAAAATGGTTAAGAAAAAACAAAACTGAGGAAAAGATATTTTTTGGAGAATTACTGATTGTTATCTAGTTAAGTAGCAAACCCATGACTGGCCTACAGGTCTAATCATCCCTATATTCTTTATTACATCCAAGGCAGAAGCCAATACACATTCTGCCAGTTTAAACAGCCACTGTGAGTAGCAATTCAAGCAATCCAGGTATCCCTCTTTATTTTCCCCTAAGGATACTTCAGTGTATAAGTACTTCTGCAGTACTTATCAAAACAACCAAATCAAGATTTTGTGTGTGTGTGTGTGTGTGTGTGTGTGTGTGTTTAGCAGGGGGGTGGGGTTGGGAGTTAATGTGAAAGGAAAAAGGTGTATATTTCCTATTTTAAGTAATATTCCAAGGAGGTTATTTGGTATGCATGAAGAAAAATAATTTAATGAGAGATGTCAAATAATTTATTATCATTATCATTCTATTTTTAGAAAATCTCTGTCAAAAAAATCTTCCAATAAAATGAATCAATGAGACTGATAAGTTAATACAAGTACAAACTCAGCATGACATAAAGTTTCTGTAGATAATGAATGATACTTTCATGTAAACTAAATGCTAATGTGCACTGCCTCTAAATAGTAGCATTACTATTGCCAAACTTATCAGACCACACTTAAAATGGAACTTAAAAACCTGTTTGTTACACTACTTAAAACAAAACAAAATAAAACAAAACACTTACTTGAAAGTTCTACTGAAAGGAAATTAGCAGTAAGAGAATTGGTTAAGGAGATGAAAAACAATAAAAACATACAAAAATTTCACTCATATTACTCAAAAAAGTGTAAAATACTTAGAACTATTTTTGGCAAGAATGGTCACAGAACCTTTATGAACAAAACACTAAAATCTTATTAGAGGATAAATTATTACAGGATAAATTCCCCCAAATGGAAAGATATTTAATGTTTTTGAATAAGAATTCTAAATATTATTTAAAAAGTAAGTCTCTCAAAAAAAAAAAAAAAAAGTAATTCTCTCAATGTTACTATGTATATTTAATGAAATCCCAATTAGAATCCTAATTTTTGTCCCTTATCAGGTAAAATTATCTTAAATTTATATGGAAGAATAGATGCCCAAAATTTGAGGAAAAAAAAATGTTGCTGGAAGCCTCTATTATCAAATCATGGACTTAACAACAAAGTGCATCAGATAATATGATTATTATCAGATAGATAATCTCTCTGATAATAAGACCAATGGATTTGAGAAAGGGGTCAATGGCTTAAGAAATGGTACTGGCAAAACTAAATATATGTCTTGAGGAAAATAAAATTAGATTACCATTTTACATCATATCTTTAAAAATTTAGGATTAAAGACTTGAATATAAAAGGATAAAACAATAAAAATCCCATAAGAAAATACAGTACATTCTATGTATAATAAAGAGTTTTGAAAGACTTTCATGATCAAGAATGAATTTATTATAAAATTATCAAAATAAACATATTTATTCAAAGCTTTGAAACTTCTGTATGGCAAAAGATATTATGAACAAACTCAATCAACAAACTATAAATTTAGAGAAAATATTAAATAAAGAGAGTAAACTCTATGTTATAAAGAATTCTTAAAACTTGGTAAGGCAAATATGAACAACCCAATAGAAAAATGGGCAATTAAGGGGCCATTTACATAAGAGAAAATTCAGATTTGGGGGGGAAAAAACATTAAACAGAAGCTTAAACTCAGAGATTTGTAAATTAAAATAAAAATGAACTGTCATTTCACACCTATCAGACTGGCAAACACTTAAAAGGCAGATTACAACCATTATTAGTGTAGATAAGCCAAAAAGTGTAGTCTCATACATAGCTATGAAATGGTAAAAAAAAAAAAAAAAAAAAAAAAAGACATTTAAAACAAAAACTGGCATTTCTGTAAAATATATGTTAAATGTTAAAAATATATTTATTTTTAATTACCCATGAATACTATCATTGAATATCTTTTCAACTGATATCTAATACACATTTATTAATATATTTTAATGAGGTTATCTATGAGCAATATATTTTTATAGAATAGAGGGAAAAAAGATATCCCAAATTATATCTGATTTCTAAAACTGACTCATTTTTTACCACGGTTTGAACAAGTAATAATACAAACATTATTTTTTCTATATATATTAGGAATAGTTTAAACGTCAATTTTAATAGACTCTAGGTATTTGTGTAACCACAGTACATAAGAGAGTGCTGCTTTTCTGATGCTTAGATTCTCGGAAACACTGTTAGAGACTGTCACCAGGGGGAAGTCTTGTTTTCCAGAGGCTAAATTTAAATTACCATAAATCTTACAATTGTACATTTCTATGAATAAATATATCTCAGAAGACACAATTCAAAACACAAGACAAAATTCCACCTTCTAATTCAGTCATAAGTTTCTGAAAACACAACCAATCAATATTTGTAAAATATAATGTTAAAGATAATTTTGTTTTATATCATAAATAGATCACAAAGTTTTCACATGTAAAATGGAAAATAACAAGCCATATTTTACTTTAAATAGCCAATAATTAGGGTATTTTTCTCTTTAGCTAAATATAGAAACCACTCAATTCCTCATTAAACTCTTCCTGCATAGATATATATAATCAATGACCTTACTCCATTAAATCTATGAAACCTCTTTAGTTTTTTACCGCCTTCATACTACAGTTGTTCCTTAACAGTTTCCATTGAAATACTCATGGATAACAGTGAAAGAACTTGTATAGTTCCTTAGGCCAATTATTCACCTATTCTATGATGTTTCTAAACCAAGAATATCAAGTCTCTTTAGCTCACTGCCTTTCCAGTTTTAATCCTTCCCCAGAGGAAATCTATGTGTGGGTAATTTTTGCTCTAGGGCACTTGCAGATTTGTTCCTGATGATAGGAACTGAATAGCTAAGTTACAGCATGCAAATTCCTGCCCTGGTAGCATGTTTCTTAATGCCATAGCTGTTATTATTTCAAAAACAAATTAAACAAGGGAGTTCTGTAGAAAGCCAATTAACCAATTTAGGTAGCAACTTAATACAAATCACTGCCCCTTACTTTCACCCAACATGATGTTTTGTGATTCTAAGATGTCAATGTTTAAGTGCACAACTGTAGCAAGTGACTGTTTAAAAGTGATTCGAGGTGCCTACACAAGCATTCTACTGGGATGCATATGTTAAATGTAAATTTTGATTTATTTTCACTTCCTACCTCTGTCATGTGGTTTCATTCTTTTAGTGTCCTATTATAAACAAAATTGGAAAAAATGTGTAGAAAGAGCACAGAACTAAAAATCATCAGAATGAGATTACTATCCCAGGTTTATATCAAGGAAACTGTATTTGGTCCAAACACCAGTTACACGACGCAATGGCCATAAGGAAGGCTATTTCATAATTTCAAGACTTTATGCACATTTTGAAACAAAGTTAATGTATATGGATAATTTTGCTGTTTGTTTTTCTCTTTAATTTTCACAGAACTTTAGTCCTGATTATGAGCCATTGGGGTCAATTTCAACAGGAAATATTTAGTGAGACCCAGCTCAAAAGACATCTGATCTTTGAGACTGCCATACCTTCCCTAGACAGAGGTTCTTCGGCACTTCCTCCTCAGTAATTCCCATTTAAAACACTTAGATTTGTTGAACCATGTTCAACCAATCTGGGTATAATTCATGAAACCACTTCAGTCAATACATAAACATGTATCCAGTGATCAGCAGAAAAAAATAAACACAACATAATAACTATTGACACTGACAAGTAAATAATGGTTTATAAGAACTAATTCATTTCTAAACATTTATTTACTACTATTTAAAATTAACCTTAGCATTTCTATAACATGCAACATGTATAGTTTATTTCCAAGTTTATATAGCACAGAAACGTTTTAAGAATTGTACTCATTTATGATTATTTATATTCCTAGAAAAAAATTTTAAGTGTAAAGTGAATGGACAACTTGAATAAACTTTTAGAAAATTAAGACATTATAATGAAATATTAGAGAAGAGATTAAATTAACTACAAAAACAGATATAAAACTAAAGAAAAGAGAGGAAGACTGAAAATGAAAAGAGCAAAGTACCACAGGACAAATAAAAGCATTAAATGAAAATAGCCGAACACAGGAAAAACAAATCATAACTGATCTCTATAAAGCTCTTAGATATTGTGTACCTCTCCTGCTGCTCACACTTCATTCTATCAGTAATAACTGTGGTTTTTATGTCAAAAGAAGACTGTTCTATTTTTACCCTTTGAATAACCATTAAAAAATCACAAGGACAGATATTTGGCAAAACCTGCTTACACTTTAATAAACTTGCATGGGGTCTTTGACAAGTAATGACGTTATTCTCATAAGGAGTTGATTATTTCACTTATTAAGTATTTGAAAAGACTGATAACACTTTTGTGTTAAGAATGTACAACTGAATAAATAAGATGTGTTAATACTGTTGGTGTTGATCTGTAAGATCGGCCAACACAGTGTATGTTTCCCCCTCACAGAGCTAGAGATATGTATTCTATGGAATGGCATCTCTGGGGTCCCTTAACCAGTTTCCTCGGCCCATCTCCCTGACTAAATCCCCTCATAACAGAGTTTCACTTTTTATCTTAATACCCCTGCACTTAGCATAAGGCACTATATATTCTAGGGGACTCATTAAGTCTGTTTTTTGGATGAACAGATGAGGTAATGGACTGATGGACTAGGCTTACAAAGGGAAGAGGAGGAGGAAAGGGGGGAAGAAGTGCTCCATCCCCAGGCTGTGAATTCCTTGAAAAGAGCTCATTCTTATTCATATTTATCATTTTAGCAGTTAAGTGTGATATCTGGCATATATTAAATCTTCAAATAATGTTTGCCAAATGAATGAGTGAATGATTTATGTTAGAATTTCACTGAGCATGTGATTCTTACAAGTGTAAGTTTGTATCATTAATTAGAAACTTAGTTGATCCTTTCATAGAATATTACTCTCTTCTGTTCTAACTTTAGCCCCTATAACTACTTTTTTATGACACTAAAAGAAACATTTCACAAACTATACAAAATATTAGACTCATTATTTTTACGATCATCCCTTACATATCTTACTCATTCACTAATTTAATATTTTCTCTAAAATGTATTTTATATATGCTGTAACATATTGTCTACTTTGTTTTCTGCAAATAGTTCACTTTCTTTCCCTTTTAAATACTTTACGTTAAGAAATCTTACTTTAATTAAATCAGTTTATCTTTTCCCTAATGATGTGTTTCTTTGCTTTTAGAATTTGAAATTCCTTTCCCTTCCAGATGTTTTATATTCAATTTTACTTTTTCTAATGCAACAGTGGCTTGATTTTTTTTTCACTCTGCTATTAACCAGTTGGAATTTATTTTGCTATGAACTATTAGGTGAGGATCTAAATATTTTCCTAATCCCTATGAAATAGTCCAAACGCCATTTATTAAATATTATTTCGCGGGACTTCCCTGGTGGCACAGTGGTTAAGAATCCGCCTGCCAATGCAGGGGACACGAGTTCGAGCCCTGGTCCAGGAGGATCCCACATGCCATGGAGCAACTAAGCCCGTGCGCCACAACTACTGAGCCTGTGCTCTAGAGCCCACAAGCCACAACTACTGAGCCCACATGCCACAACTACTGAAGCCCGTGCACCTAGAGCCCGTGCTCAGCAACGAGAGAAGCCATAGCAATGAGAAGCCCGCGCACCACAACGAAGAGTAGCCCCCGCTCGCCGCAACTAGAGAAAGCTCGCATGCAGCAATGAAGACCCAACGCAAACAAAAATAAATTAATTAATTAAAAAAATATTATTTCTCTCCTCACAAATTTGAGTTGTCTCCTTAATAACATATTCTTACATACAACCAAATCTTATTCTAAGGGCAATGTCTATGTCAGACCGTGAATGACTAATAGGGACTGTGCTGATGTAACACAGCATCCAGTACAATAGAATAATCACCTAGGCAGTTAATAAATGCTTTCTATTAACAAAATTCTCAGTTATTTTTTCCTGCTCTGAGATTTAAATATTGATATAATAATGAAAATGCATATGTAGTTCTCCCATAGTATACTAGAAGACCCTGAAAAAGCAAAATACCTGTCTCTCATTTTCAGATCTCACATGTTTAGTACAGTGCCTGACATGGACGCAGCAAACATTTGCTGAAACGAACAGAATTATGGCAAGATTGAAAAAGAGAGTGCCATGAGAAGAAAAATGGTTTCAATGTAAGGAGGTGAAAGATTTTTCCAAGTAAATGAAAGAAGTTAAACGGTAGCAGGAGAATTTTATAAGAAACACAAAACTACAAAGTACAGATTTCATCAACTCTCTATTCACACCAATTACCATGTAAATATTATTGATTTTCAAATAACTCCCCTTTATAGGTTAGGTTAGGTTGGTTCATTACTTTTAGTAATGACAAAATTCACTCTGGCAAAATACACTTTCTCATTCCTCATTAACTGGTACATACTAATTATTCAGTCAAAAATTCTCATCTCTAATATGACTTGAGAATGTTTCACTTATAAATGGAAATTTGTGACCCTAATTTTCAAACTCTGAAACCTCATGACTACATTCAGTGTTTTAAAAGGAATCTTAATTTTAACTTTGTTAATTAAAATTTGTGAATCGATGGCCTGAGGAAAATGTCACTAGAAATATGTTAAATTCAGTGAGGCATTATTTAGAGAACGTATATAATTTCCATTAAGCTGAATTGTGAAAGGATGAGATGCAATTTAATACTGGCCTCACAATATAAATTCATCAGGAAAACTTTATTTCAAATAATATCTAAGTAGTGAATTCCAATACAAGTGGATATATTTTATATTTTTTAGTCTAAGGTTATTATTATCGTATCACTCCTCTCCCCCCCATCCTACTCCCCAAAAAAATCCTGCCAAATTTTATACCATTTTCATGAGGCAAGGCAATCTCTTAATTATGAATTTAATTTATAATGGCTTTTAAATATGTCTAGACACATTATTATCTTTTAAGTAAGAACAACCGGTTGGCAAATAAACAGTAATCATGAAAGGGCAAGGATCTAAGACTCCCAACTTTGAAACTGACTCCACTGACATAAAAAAATAACAAGAGTTCACAGGAAGAAAAAGGTTTCATTAAGAAGGTCAGGTGGCTCCTATTAGTAGCTAGGGGAGGAAAAAACGTGATGGTGGTTCTTGATACTCCAAAATGTGAGTATAGAAAAGAATGATCCTCTGCAGATTTGACTTAGGTAAGCAAAAAGTGGTATTTTCTTCGGGCAGATCATCTCAGATTGCCAGAGAGGCTTTCAAAATTTAACGGTCCTATTGCTTCTTGGCCTTCTGGCTGGGATCATACTCAGTAACAATCCTCAACCACTAAGCATGTCTACTGATTCAAACTGGAAGGCACGGTGGGGTGAACAGTAGAAGGTAACTAACATTCACAGAGAGAAGTATTATTAGCTCTTTTGCAAATTTAGGTTTGCAGTTTTTAAGAAACAAAGGGGAAAATCACAGTGCCAACCAGAGGAGGTGTCAGGGTTTGAACACAAGTTTCTCAAATTTCAAAACTATGCCCTTTCCACTGTACCACAGTCACAGATGATTCTGTTAGAAGAAATCTATAAAGCCCTAGTTACAAAAGGACTTTGAAACCTACGTGACATTTCATCTCTCCTACCTATTCAAGGTAGTGATATTGGAAAATAAACACAAATACGAAAAAGGAATAGTGGTTGTATAGATGGCTTTATAAGAGCAACATCTGGTTCTGAGTAAAACTTGGAATTCATTCCACTGTGAGATGGAGCTTATACCTAGCAGTATAGACCAAGAATATCATGGTTGGCAAAGAACAAGGATTTTGTCCTCAAGTTTAATGAAATAATAAACATAGTAAGTAAAGCAAAGAAACAAAGATCTTGAAATTCTAAAGCGATGGGAAATATAAATGGAACTTTGTGATTCCTCCTTCTTTTGCTGATACTCACCAATTCCACTCTACACACACTCTCACACACACACACTCACACTCACACTGGTACTCTCTAGAGACAAGTCTTGTTTCCAAGGCCTAGTCACCTCAAGTACCCAGAGCAATGCTGTGTACTTAGCTGTTCAATAAATACTTGCTGAATGAATAAAAACAAATGATAGAGAAAGTAGAATTACTCAATTCCTATTTAGGTCTATCAAGGAGAATGATCTTTAAACTGGAAAAGGTATAATAAACATGGTTAAGAGCTAACTGAAGGCTAAGATAGATGGAAAAACAATAACAGTACCTAGCTGTCTTACATGAATGATTTCAGCTCCTCAATCCTGACAAATTCTAACTCAGAATTTTCTCATGAAGTACAGATATGATCACTGAGCGTGCCAGAAGACTGAGACTGGAATATAAATCCTGACTCTCAAAAAGAGCATAGGATAGAAACCACAGAGAATGGAGGAGAGTCATGTAATCCTTAGCAAACTTTTAGAACACATCTTTTAAAAATAATTATTTAGGGACTTCTCTGGTGGCACAGTGGTTAAGAATCTGCCTGCCAATGCAGGGGACACGGGTTCAAGCCCTAGTCCAGGAAGATCCCACATGCTGCAGAGCAACTAAGCCCGTGTGCCACAGCTACTGAGCCTGCGCTCTGGAGCCCGCAAGCCACAACTACTGAAGCCCGTGTGCCACAACTACTGAGCCCACATGCTGCAACTACTGAAGCTCGTGCGCCTAGAGCCTGTGCTCCACAAGAGAAGCCACCACAATGAGAAGCCCACGCACCAGCACCACAATGAAGAGTAGCCCCCACTCGCCGCAACTAGAAAAAGCCCATGTGCAGCAACGGAGACCCAACACAGCCATAAATAAATAAATAAATAAATTTAAATAAATAAATAAATAAATAAAAATAATTATTTAATAAGATGATTTGTGAGCTCTTATAAATGGATGCACTGATCACCAAGAGCTGTCACAGTTCTTTAAGAGGTCACACCAGATTTTAATTTTCTTTTATTTTTTAATTAGAATTACTAACCTAGAAAATTATAGACACATCAAAGTTGCTAACAGTAATATCAACACACACTGAACACTTACTTTATGCCAAGAATTGAGTATTATCTCGTTTAATCCTCACAATAATCCTATGAGGGAAAATATTGCCATTTTAAAGATAAAGAAATCTAAAAAAAAAAAAAAAAGATGAGGAAATTGAGTCAAATAGACAGTAAAGCAACCTGCCCAAGGTCATGGAGTTAGTCAATTATGGGTGTAGGATTCAAACCCAGAACACTGCAGAGGTTTTGTTCTTATAACCACTATGCATATGGCCTCATATAAGTGGAAAAAATTTGATTAAGGCTCTCATGAAATTATTATAGAAAAGATGGAAAATATTAGGCTGGATGACCTTTCAGTTAGGTAGCTTCAAAGTTGGCCAAACATTTGCCCAAAACTCTGACTGATCAGTAGATCTTTATCAATGTAGAATGTTTCTTGTATCATGCCTTGTGATTCTATATTTGGACCCAAACTATTAACAATATTGTTATCAGTGAACTGGGTGAAAACATAATAGGCTTATAAAATATTTTCAGATAGCATACATCTTGGAGTTATAACTCATCTTTTAGAAGGCAGAAAGAGTAACTTAAAAGGACCCAAAGTGTTTTAAGGAACAGCTTATATTTACATGTTGAAATATAAAAGAAACAAATACAAGGTTTCACCTTTAAGTTACAAAAATCATTTTGAACAGATAGAATGTAAAACAATAACTTGCCATCTTAAACTATCAAATTGATAGGCACTGCAAATAAGAGCACTGTTGGAAGGCACTTGAGAACTTCTTATAAAAGATTTGAAAATATGCCTGTCCTTTGAACAACCAATCCTATTTCTAGGGATTGTTCATAAGAAAAAAATACTGGAGAAGGTGTGGAGAAAAGGCAACCCTTCTACACTGTTGGTGGGAATGTAAATTGGTGCAGCCACTATGGAGAACAGTATAGAGGTTCCTTTTAAAACTAAAAACAGTTACCGTATGATCCAGCAATCTCACTCCTGGGCATATATCCAGAGAAAACTCTAATTAGAAAATATACATGCACCCCAATGTCCACAGCAACACTACTTACAATAGCCAAGACACGAAGCAACCTAAATGTCCATCAACAGATGAAAGGATAAAGAAAATGTGGTATATATATATATATATATATATATATATATATATATATATATATACATACATACAATGGAATACTACTCAACCATAAAAAAGAAAGAAATAAGGCCATTTGTAGCAACATGGATGGACCTAGAGATTACCATACTAAGTAAGTCAGACAGAGAAAGATAAATATCATATGATATCACTTATATGTGGAATCTAAAATATGACACAAATGGACATATGTACAAAACAGAAATAGACTCACAGACAGGGGAAACAAACTTATGTTTCCAAAGGGGAAAGGGGGTAGAGGGATAAATTAGGAGTTTGGGATTAGCAGATAAAATTACTATATATAAAATAGATAAACAACAAGGACCTACTGTTTAACACAGAACTATACTCAATATCTTGTAATAACTTATAATAAAAGACTATATATATGTATATAAATTCTGTAATTTAACATATATACACATAATTGTATACGTGTATAAATTGTATATGTGTATAAAATTGAATCACTTTGCTGTACACCAGAATCTAACACAACAGTTAAAACAAATTACAGAATCAGTGAATGATGGGGCCATCTATACAATGGAATATTCTTCAGTCATTTAAAATGCCTCTGGAGACAAATGCTTGACACAGAAAGTTGTTCACAACATAGTTCAATGAAGTAATCATTATAAACAGCATGCAAAATGGATTTCATTTCTGGAGGAAAAAAAAAGAAAGGGAAAGGAAAGGAGGGAGAAAGTAAAAGGAGGGAGGACGACAGCGAGACAGAAAGAAATGGAAAGAAAAGAGGGAAAGTGAATCTACTGATAAACCTTTTTTTCATTGTGTTCCATTCTAATAAATGCATTGTACATCTTCCACATATAAAAGTGCTTAATTAAAACACAGATACAAGTACTTAATCAAAACATTTTCATGGAACAATACTTACTTTTTCTGTGTATAATGCTGTAAAATATTTTCTAATTTATACTATTCTATTTCTTTTTTTAAATGCTAGTTGTAATTAACTAAGTTAACTTCACAGCTGACTAATAGGTAGCATCCTGCAGTTTGGAAAAACACAGATCTAGAGAATGCCTGCAAGGATACACAATGATGTATTAATAGAGGCTATAATAAGTACAATTTGGAATTTCTTTTTTGCTTTTCTATTTTTTTTAACTTCTGTGATAAACAAATGAGAAATACAAGAATATTTTATGTAAGAAATAAAAAGTACTGTAGAGATGGTAATTGTAGAGATAGTAATTAATAGCAGTTCATGTGAAAAATATCTAGTTACTCTAATGGACCTCTAGCTTAAAAATAAGACAACAATGTGCATTAGGTGCCAGAAGAACTAGTATAGTCTTACCATTAAAACATACATACAGGGCTTCCCTGGTGGCACAGGGGACGCGGGTTCGAGCCCTGGTCTGGGAAGATTCCACATGCCGCGGAGCAACTCGGCCCGTGAGCCACAACTACTGAGCTTGCGCGTCTGGAGCCTGTGCTCGGCAACGAGAGGCCGCGATAGTGAGAGGCCCGCGCACCGCGATGAAGAGTGGCCCCCGCTTGCCACAACTAGAGAAAGCCTTTGCACAGAAACGAAGACCCAACACAGCCATACATACATACATACATACATAAAAAGAATGTAAGCAGACAAGAATAGCATTAAAAAAAATTTTTTTTAATTAAAAAAAAATTTAAAAAAAAAACAAAACATACATACATACATGCATGCATGCACATACACACACACACACACACACACACACACACACACACACACCATGTAAAACAAGGCAGGTTTATTTACACAAGGCTCTACTGGCCTTTGTATATTGAGATCCTTGTGTTCACTTCTGCATACCATGCTTCCACTGAAGAACCTCTACAGGAGAAACAGGATGATAGAGTCTGTAAATTATATAACATGAAGAACATCAAAGGAACAAAGGATCTGTAGCCTGATGTCTTTTCAAATATCTGAAAGGCTTTTATCTGAATAACAATCACAGAATAGAATTAAAATTTAATGTATGCAAGTCACGGAAGAGGTAAATCTGGGTGGATTTTAGCTTCAAATAAAGAGGAATTCTAACACTTATTTAACAATGGAATGCACTGCCTCAAGTAGGAACTACGCTCTTTACAATGTTCCTCAACAATCTGACCCTTTATTTCAGAAAATTGATCTAAAATTTTTAGTACCTGTAGCCTAGTAATATATCCAGTTCCCAGATCTCTGTCCCACCCTAGACAGATCTTTTTCGGGCTTTCTCACTGTACCTAAATGAACAGAACTAGCTCCCTTGGTAAGGTAATCAAGTGCCTATCAATGGCAGTGTTCAGACACACAAACAATAACCAATAAGTGGGGATACTGTAGAACAGAACTTCTACATCAGAGAGAACTGAACTAGCCAATCAGTACATTTTCTAAAATAAACAGATTTTTATTTTAATGGAGAAAAATCTCCTTTGCTCATTAAAATTGACATAATTTCATAAGGATAAAATTAGGATTCCTAAGAGGGAGCTTACAGTGTAATTCCTAAATAAAAATATTTTGGCTCTATCATATGCATTTGTAATTCTGTGGGAGGTATTTTATGTGCTTACAAGCATATATGAATATATATTATTTCATTCCCTTCTTTATACACAGGAGTCTTAACACACACAGTGTTCTGTACTTTTTTTTCACATAGTGATAAATCTTAGAGAATTTTTCATTTCAGTATTTAAATAGCTTCAACATTTTATATAGCTACATAGTAATCCATTTTATAGCAGTACCGTTGTTCATTTGACCACTCCATGATTGATAGTTATTCAGGATGTTTCTGTTCTTTGCTATAACAAACCATGTTGTAACAAATAACCTTATAAACACATCATGCCTCATGTGTAAGTATACCTGCAGAGATATATATTAAATATATATATAATAAATATTATATTAAAGGGAATATGTATTGGTAATTTTCATAAATATTAATAAATTGCTCTCCAAATGACTGACATTTTAGAATCCCACCCACAATATGGGAGGGTCTGAATTCCCTCAGCTTCAACAACACAGCAATTCTACGGTGTTTTAATGTGAAAAGCCTTACATTTCAAGATAGAATATATAAACCATAGGGAAAAAATGTTCTAGAATCCAACAACACATTAAAAGGATCATACACCATCATCAAGTGGGCTTTATCCCAGGGATGCAAAGATTCTTCAGTATACGCAAATCAATCAATGTGATACACCATATTAACAAATTGAAAAAGAAAAACCATATGTCATCTCAATAGATGCAGAAAAAGCTTTTGACAAAATTCAACACCCATTTATGATAAAAACTCTCCAGAAAGTGGGCATAGAGGGAACCTACCTCAACATAATAAAGGCCATATATGGGGGCTTCCCTGGTGGCGCAGTGGTTGAGAGTCTGCCTGCCAATGCAGGGGACACGAGTTCGAGCCCTGGTCTGGGAAGATCCCACATGCCACGGAGCAGCTGCACCCATGAGCCACAATTACTGAGCCTGCGCGTCTGGAGCCTGTGCTCCGCAACAGGAGGGGCTGCGATAGTGAGAGGCCCGCGGACCACGATGAGGAGTGGCCCCCTCTTGCCACAACTAGAGAAAGCCCTTGCACAGAAATGAAGACCTAACACAGCCATAAATAAATAAATTAAAAAAAAAAAAAAAGGCCATATATGCCAAACCCACAGCAAACATCATTCTCAATGGTGAAAAACTGAAAGCATTTCCTCTAAGATCAGGAACGAGACAAGGATGTCCACTCTCACCACTATTATTCAACATAGTGTTGGAAATCCTAGCCACGGCAATCAGAGAAGAAAAAGAAATAAAAGGAATACAAATTGGAAAAGAAGAAGTAAAACAGTCACTGTTTGCAGATGACATGATACTATACATAGAGAATCCTAAAGATGCCACCAGAAAACTACTAGAGTTAATCAATGAATTTGGTAAAGTTGCAGGATACAAAATTAATGCACAGAAATCTCTGGCATTCCTATACACTAATGATGAAAAATCTGAAAGTGAAATTAAGGAAACGCTCCCATTTACCATTGCAACAAAAAGAATAAAATACCTAGGAACAAACCTACCTAGGGAGACAAAAGACCTGTATGCAGAAAACTATAAGACACTGATGAAAGAAATTAAAGATGAAAAAAACAGATGGAGAGATATACCATGTTCTTGGATTGGAGGAATCAATATTGTGAAAATGACTATATTACCCAAAGCAATCTACAGATTCAATGCAATCCTTATCAAATTACCAATGGCATTTTCTACAGAACTAGAACAAAAAATCTTAAAATTTGTATGGAGACACAAAAGACCCCGAATAGCCAAAGCAGTCTTGAGGCAAAAAAAAAGAGCTGGAGGAATCAGGCTCCTGGACTTCAGACTATATTACAAAGCTACAGTAATCAAGACAATATGGTACTGGCTCAAAAACAGAAATATAGATCAATGGAACAGGATAGAAAGCCCAGAGATAAACCCATGCACCTATGGTCAACTAATCTATGACAAAGGAGGCAACGATATACAATGGAGAAAAGACAGTCTCTTCAATAAGTGGTGCTGGGAAAACTGGACAGCCACATGTAAAAGAATGAAATTAGAACACTCCCTAACACCATACACAAAAATAAACTCAAAATGGATTAGAGACCTAAATGTAAGACTGGACACTATCAAACTCTTAGAGGAAAACATAGGAAGAACACTCTGACATAAATCACAGCAAGATCTTTTTTGGCCCACCTCCTACAATAATGGAAATAAAAACAAAAATAAACAAATGGGACCTAATGAAACTTAAAACCTTTTGCACAGCAAAGGAAACTACAAACAAGACGAAAAGACAAGCCTCAGAATAGGAGAAAACATTTGCAAACGAATCAACGGACAAAGGATTAATCTCCAAAATATATAAACAGCTCATACAGCTCAGTATTAAAAAAACAAACAACCCAATCCAAAAATGGGTGGAAGACCTAAATAGACATTTCTCCAAAGAAGACATACAGATGGCCAAGAGGCACATGAAAAGCTGCTCAACATCACTAATTATTAGAGAAATGCAAATCAAAACTACAATGAGGTATCACCTCACACCAGTTAGAATGGGCATCATCAGAAAATCTACAAACAACAAATGCTGGAGAGGCTATGGAGAAAAGGGAACACTTTTGCACTGTTGGTGGGAATGTAAACTGATACAGCAACTATGGAGAACAGTATGGAGGTCCCTTAAAAAACTAAAAGTAGAATTACCATATGACCCAGCAATCCCACTACTGGGCCTATACCCAGAGAAAACCATAATTCAAAAAGACACATGCACCCCAATGTTTATTGCAGCACTATTTACAATAGCCAGCTCATGGAATCAACCTAAATGCCCATCGACAGATGAATGGATAAAGAAGAAGTGGTACATATATGCAATAGAATATTACTCAGCCATAAAAAGGAACAAAATTGGGTCATTTGTAGAGCCGTGGATGGATCTAGAGACTGTCATACAGAGTGAATTAAGTCAGAAAGAGAAAAACAAATATCGTATATTAACGCATATATGTGGAACCTAGAAAAATGGTACAGATGAACCGGTTTGCAGGGCAGAAATTGAGACACACATGTAGAGAACAAATGTATGGATACCAAGGGGGGAAAGTGGCAGGGGGGTGGGGGTGGTGGTGTGATCAATTGGGAGATTGGGATTGACATGTATACAGTAATATGTATAAAATGGATTACTAATAAGAACCTGCTGTATAAAAAAAGTAAATAAAATAAAATTCCAAAAAAAACGTTCTAGGGCTTCCCTGGTGGCGCAGTGGTTTTGAATCTGCCTGCCAATGCAGGGGACACGGGTTCGAGCCCTGGTCTGGGAAGATCCCACATGCCATGGAGCGACTAAGCCCGTGAGCCACAACTACTGAGCCTGCGCGTCTGGAGCCTGTGCTCCGCAAGTACAGAGGCCGCGACGGTGAGAGGCCCGCGCACCACGATGAAGAGTGGCCCTCGCTCGCCACAACTGGAGAAAGCCCTCACACAGAAACGAAGACCCAACACAGCCAAAAATAAATATAAATAAATTAATTAATTAAAAAAAAAAAAGTTCTAATAGGTCCAACATTTATTAAGCTAAGAGAGTTCAGTGAACAGTATACTAAAAGCAGCACTGGGAATTAAGACTTCACCAAAGTGCTATGAAGAAGTGAAGCAAATTATCACAAAAACAGTAACCTAAAGAAGTGTATTTAACAATGGACACCCAGATATCCTGTGTGTGAAACCCAATCTCCCTTAATAAAACCCCTCAAACCCAAAATCTGTTAAGGTTGGTCCTGAAGGGACAGTCCTTACATGGGGTCATATGGCTTTAAACACAACTACTGCTTCCTAGGATTTTCTCATTGGGAGTCCTACTAATTATGCTTGACACACCATGCTGCTTGGTCACAGTAGACACATTCCAAAAAAATAGGAATACTGTATCCTTCCCTTGATCCTTTCCTTAATAGCACAAATGAAACACAGTTACCAGCCAGCATGATACAAGTTAAATGCAATGGGCAACTAGCAGTGGTCACCTAAATCCATTTTCCCTTGCTTCATAGTAACAGAGTTTTAACTAAGTAGCCAAGCATACAGAGACTATACTTCCCAGCCTTCCTTGCAGCCATGTGTAGCCATGTGGCAAAGTTCCAACCAATGGAATGTAAAAACTTTCAGGCACTTTCTTAAAAGGAAATTGTTTGCCTTCTACTTACACTTTCTCCTATTTCTCAAACTAGAATGCAGAAATGGTAGTGACCCAGATCTAACTTTGCAGAGAAGGACAACTTCCTCCTAGACTACAAAGTAACAAAATGTAACAAACTTAGGACTGGTAACCTTGTGAAACTAACCACTTTGACAACCTTGACTACCCTACTATTGCTATGTCAAGGAGAAATAAGCTTCTATCTTTTTAATCCAATGGATATCTTTGTTACAGTAACTTTGTCTCTCAAATACACACACAAACAGATATACACAAACATATGCACATACACAAAGATTGGCCAAGGGAGGTATTAAGAAAAGGTAAAAACTTTTTTAAGTACAAATAAAAGAAAAAAGGTGTGTGTAGGTTTAGGCATCAGGATATAAGACTACAACTAAGAAATAAAAATAAGTAAAAATTAATAAACAGAAAGAAAATAAAAAACTGACCAAAATAGAAGAATGACATCAGAAACATATTTTCTGTGCTCAGAAAATTGATGTTATTGCAAAAGCATTAGAAAGAAAAATACACTGTAGTTCAGACGCCTTGTTTTATATTCAAATAATTACTTCTCACAAGCAGAAAATCACAGTAATTCAAATATAATTAACAACTGTATTTGGAAACATTTAAATACATTTAAACTTTCAGTGAATTATAAAACAAATATGGTATCTTAGCTTGATTAAATAATGACAAATAAGAATTTAGCAGAAAAGATACTGAAACTCACCCAGTAAACATTATTGAATATGTACTAGACAGACACTTGTGCTGGATTTGGGGATACAAAGGTGAATAAAACACAGTTCCTATTTGGGAAAATATCACTAGCAAATAGCACTAATTGTGTTGATATATAAAGATAAACATTCTTCAGTTCAATTGTGTCAAAATTACTGTATTATCAATTTTTTGAACAATTATTTTTTTTAAAACACACAGAGAGAGGGCTTCCCTGGTGGCGCAGTGGTTGAGAATCTGCCTGCCAATGCAAGGGACACGGGTTTGAGCCCTGGTCCGGGAAGATCCCACGTGCCGCGGAGCAATTAGGCCCGTGAGCCACAACTACTGAGCCTGCGCATCTGGAGCCTGTGCTCCGCAACAAGAGAGGCCGCGATAGTGAGAGGCCCGCGCACCGCGATGAAGAGTGGCCCCCGCTTGCCGCAACTAGAGAAAGCCCTCGCACAGAAACGAAGACCCAACACAGCCAAAAAAAAAGAAATAAATTTAAAAAAAAAAACAAAAAAACACACAGAGAATTATACATACACACTCAATCTCTTTAATACAATGATCCTTCAAGAAAAAGTTTTCATTGTGTTTAAAAATGAGTTTCAAGACAAAAAAAATTATTTTGAAATGTAATGAAAATTCACATTACATATACTTTAAAATTATTAATGCCTTTTAATCATTAAAGCATTGTTCCAGAAGTAAGATATTGAAGTTTGTTAGGCCTTTATATATAAACCATCTGTTCAATAAAGACTGTAAAATGCTTAAAAATAACAGCATGTACTAACTTATTCCTTTCTATTCTACGTGAATTTATTCTAATTATTACAGGAAGGAAAATACTGGAAAACACCTTGATATTTCATTTAACATTTTCACCTGAAAAGTGAATCATATAATAGCATATCTTAAAGTGTTATCTACCTAAAAATGACAAATATTTAATCTAATGAAAAATAATCTATAATTAATCTAACTTAACATTCACTTGGAATTTGTCAAAATCAAACATTTTGTTTTAACTCACTTTAATGCATTAAAATTCTGGAGTGACTAGCTGTTATATTAGACAAATTCTGTCAAGTGAAAACATAACTGTAACAATTTTATTCATTTTAAAAAACTGTTTGAAGCTTACAAACTATCCTACCATTGTTATGTGAAGGAGAAATAAGCTTCTATCTTATTTAAGACAATGTAAATGGCTCACTGATGACAACCCTCCCCCCCAAAAAAGTGCCAGAAATTACAATATAAGAAACTAAGGCAAAATTATACAAAAAAAGAAATGAAACTAACAACCAACTTTAAAATGATCATTTTAGAGTTTAACATATGAAGTTTTGTACTATGAAACTGTTATTATGTAACTTTAAACTAAAAATTGTTACAGATATAGGTTAGAATAAGATACTACAGTCTCATAAATATTATTTCTTTAAATATAAAACACTTTTTAAAAACTTGAACATTAGTTTGTGGAATAAGCCTACAACTAAAAACAATAAGATCTAAATCAAGAAAATAATAAAGGTTAAAACCAAGAAATATTATAGCTCAGAAATATGAGGTTTTCTGGAATTCCTTATTTTTTCCCACCAATACATATATCAGCATCCTAATTTCCAAATATGCCTTCTAACCTCTAGTGATTACTTTTAAATTTATTTCTGTCTCAACTTTGCATTCTTCAGCCACTTCTGCTTCTTTTTAAAAAGGCACCTGAGGGAGTAAATTTTAAAATCTGACAACAAAAAGAAAAAAATTGGAAGATAATTAATCATTAGTGTATAGCATTAAATTTAGTTTTTAGAATTCTCACAAAAAGAACTTCAGATATACCTACATATCAGGTATTCTTCACTCAACCTATTGGCTTTCTCCCCTTTGAATATGATAGCTATTTCTCAAAATAAGAGTGTATGCAAAATCATATCCGCTTATCTAATCACCCTTCAACTTGATTCCCAGGCTTCCTGTCAAGCTTGCCTATAAAGGTCCTTCTCAGGTAGCTGAAATTTTTCATTATTCTTTTATCCTTTTATCTCAATGTTCCAACACTGTTACTGTTTCCAGCAAATGGAAGACTTTTTACATAGTAGGACAAAAGCATACAGAGCAGAGATAGTTGAGACCTCTAAGCAGCCCTTCAGGTTCTTCCCCACAGGAGATAATGTGCTACAATGCAGATTTCACTGACTCTCTGCAGGATCTCACAAAATCTGCAAATCCCTCCTTGCAGACCCAGCAACAAAACCATACTTTCCTAATTGTCTCTTCTGTACAATTGTTAGTTTTATGTAGCATTCTTCTAAAGAAGGTGATTCACTGTGCACAAGTTATCAGAGGCTGAGCAATTACTTTTACTTTTAAACTCTGCATGTTCCCAGGGCTAATTAAAGCCCAGAAATATATAGACTGTTCACAGTAGCTTTCTAATATGACAGAACACTGACAATGAAGCAAATGGGATAACTGAATTACCATGTTTATAAACCAGAATCTACTAGCACCTCTGTTATCAGTCAATCAATTAAAAAGAAAACAAATAAACCTCAACTTTGTGGGACCCTTCCCTATTCTAACTCTGCAATATCAATTGACTTGTTTTAACTAACTTTGTTGTGTGTTAATACTTGTTCTAAATGGTCCCTTCACCTTTCCTTACTTTCACTTCAAGAGCATGGTGAGAGCTATTGTCTCCTAATTCAAAGATGCATACACTGACACCTCTCTACCAACAACTGACTTAATTCTCTAAACTGTCTCAGTCTTGTCAATTTTGAATCCAGATTTATCTTTATTTTTCAGAGCACCAGCCATTTTAAAGAGATTTCTACATTACTGAAGATTTTTCCATTTCATCTTAGCAACTTTTCATTGGTTTTCATAGTACTTCCCTATTTTTATTCCTAAAACATATTTTTTAAAAGTCCATGGTAGCCTCAATAAATATTTGTTAAATAGTTTAAGAACTGCTCCATTATTAAAATAGCCCAAAAAATCATACAGAGAGGAAATTTTCCTTCTGATTTCAGTAGATATGTGAAAATAAAATGATTACATATTCTGAATTGATTTCCATTTGGAAATATAGTGCTGTCTTTGTGTTGAGTTCTGAAGAATTTTCCACAAGTCAAGGATACATGGTCTAATAATCATTCCTTTATGGAAGTGAGGAACAACATTTAACAGGAAATATTTAAAGAAAAAATATTTAAAAACAAAAATCAAGGTTTTTCTATGGGCAAACTAATATTTTTCTCATGCCTTCCATGTAAAACAATGGTATTAAATGAATAGAATATTAAAAATTAAAGATGCTTTAACAATAAAACCCTGAGAAAGAATAAATCGTGCCTTGCTACATGATGAATTCCTAAAATAGTCTAAGTGGAATACAACCATAGAACACACAATTCATTATATCCATTTCAAATTATCCTTTTAATGAGATGTAAAATTCATAGACTATAATGCCAGATAAGCTATTTATTCTTTAAAGTAATTTTAACATATAGATATTAGAAGGACAAGAACTCACACACACAGTTATTGTCTTAGAAGTTTTTTCCCCCCCCACCAGGGATCAAACCCATGTGCCCTGAAATGGAAGTGTGGAGTCCTAACCACTGGACTGCCAGGGAAGTCCCTCTTAGAAGTTCTTCAAAGTACATGAGGGAATTGTGGTATAGAAAGTCTAATGCTATCAAAAAGCATCTTGTTAAATAAAAATGTAAACTAGTTTATTATCATATATTGTGACTATTTCCAGAAATAATCTTAACATTTAATTAATCTATTTTCAAAATAAGCCTGTGTAATAAAATTTATCATAAGGTTAGGAAAAGGGATGTTGAAGAAAGTTTCCCGAAGAAATATATATTATTTTGAATAGCAATCTACTTTTGCACAAAGTAGTACTTTTCCAACATGAATAAAAAGATCTTAAAGCAGGGAAAAATCCACATAGCCTTATCAAGGGATCTAAGGACCAAGCATTTTGCTCAATAATCTTGTCCACAACACTATCCATCTTTTCCTACAAAATGAAAAATATTATTGAAAAGAATAATAAACTCAGATAGGTCCCATATAACCAATAGAATGTTTATAATACAATACTGACAAACTGTTGTTGTACTCTTGAAATCAATAAAAAATACATTATGTGTAAAAAAATCAATACTTAATTCATGCAACCATCAGTATTAATACTGGCGTAAAATACTTCATTACGCATACAAGTGAGGTAAAACGCTTCATACTAGAAAAAACTTAACTGGTGAAAAAACTATAGTGAACGAGTAGTATTTCATTCCTTACATTCTATTTAGCATCTGTGCATACAGTTTCTAAAGTATATTTATGGCTCTCAAGTTGCATAAGGACCTCCTGTTAAGGTTCAGGGTAACTTAACAAAAGGAGCCATATGTACTTACCTTTTACAATCACAATACATCCATCACAGCTAAGCTGAAGCTGCCATACCAGTCATAGAGAACAAGGAGTTTTTCAGATTACAAAGAATAGGGAGGGGAAAATTCCAGGAATTAGCCAGCATGTAATTGAGGGGATGGGAGAAGAAAAGGAAAATCTAATCCTAAGAAGAATCTCTTCAATAAGCTAACTCAATTGAAGAGAAAAGCCTCAAGAAAACAAACTTCCATTAATTTAAAGATTGAATATTTATGCAAACAACTTGAATGTCCAGCAACAGAGAAACAGATTTATTATGGCCAAGTCAGATGATATACCATGCAGTCATCAATAATTACACTTATAAAGTTAAAATAATATTTTAAAAATACTCTATACATGTTATGTTGAAAAAGCAGAATGTTAAAATATCTGGTAAGATCTCAAAAATATAAGGAAAAAATAAAATAGAAAAAAAATCAGAAGTAAAAAATGCTGAGATTTTAACAGGGCATCTCTGGGTAGTAAATTATAGGTGACTTTTTTTTTCTATTTCTTTATATATTTCTAGGCTTTCTAAATGTTCTGCAATGACTATATTATTTTGATCATTAGAAAAAAGTTTATAAACATAAAATTTTTCAAAGAAAATATTCTCTGAAAGTCAATTTGAAACTAATGTAACAAATCAGAGTAATACTCTATTTTTAAATAGTTGTACAGTTGACACTACACTTGAACAACATGGGTTTGAACTACTTGGGTCCACTTATACCTGGATTATTTTCACTAAATACATTCCACAGTACTACACAATACTCAGTTGGCTGAATCCACAGATACAGTACCATGGACATGGAAGGCCAACTATAAAGTTAAAAGTGGAATTTCAATTGGTGGGGGGCAGAGGCGGGGTCGAGAGGAGGGATATGTGCCCCTGACCCTCAAGTTGTTCAAGGCTCACCTGTACTTTGCTCTCAGAAAATAACACAATAAGTAAACAAGTCTTATATACATGATCTGTGTCACCTGGATCTTTCTATCCAAACTTTTTCAAATAGAAATAAATGCTAAACGCTTCCATTTTTCCCACACTGCTTTTACATATGAACAAAAAAGCCAGCCAAACACAAAACCGATCTTTGAATTATTTCTCTTCCTTATGCAAGAGGAAAGCACATTTAGGGCTTATATGATATGGAGAAGAAAAAATCAAAAATAGTTCTTAGTATGCTTTATTCTGTAGGTTTGATTCCAGATGCTATGACTCAATGCACTCTAGCATATCCACTTATTATGGGGGATTATTTATGGATGTTATTGGTGGAAGGAGAGGGGGTATTGTTTTTGGTTTCGTCTTGTTTTTTCATTTTGCTTTAGCAGCATGCGTTTATGTTTCTATAAAGTCAGATTATCTGGAAAGCGGGTTTCATTTTTTAAGCCTGGTAATGTTGCCATTATCCCACTAACATGTTAAGGCAACTTTCCAAAAAATTAAATAATTTTTTCACATCACTTCAAAATTACAGACCATGTACAATATAACATGCAGGTGGTTTTGAAAACATGAACAAAAGGCAAGATTACTGTCATTAGGTGCTCTACTACCACTCTGTAAAGCTTCAGTGGAATCCCATTTCAAAGACTGTATCCAAGTGAAGAAACTATCTTTGAAGCTTAGAGTGGTATATTTAAATTCCCATTTTGAGGGCAAAACACTCGGTATTCCATAACTGGGGTAAGAGTACCAAATGAATCCAGCGCAGACAGCAAAAATTCCAAATAAGCATTCTCCCAAGTCACTGCCCGCTGCACGTTCTTCACATGTAAACCTTATTTAACACCAATCCTGAGAAAGCCAACTAAATAAACAGTCTTCATTTTCCCCACTTCCCCACTATCCTCAAATCTGACATCTCCTCCACTTTAAAACACACTTGTCTCTTAGCAGCTCTTTCATTCCAGGCATCTAGTCCCAAATGTCACCCAGTGGTTCTATTATAAGAGGCCTCCTCTGGGCTCTTCTCCCTGAACAGCACTATAGATTCTAGATGAGCATCTCCTACACCTTTTGGACTTCATGGACCCATAAAGCTAAAAACAAAGCAGAACAAAACAAAACAAAATATATATATATATATATGAGAGAATTGATATAGGGTTATCAACTTTTTCTCAATAATGTTACTAGAAAGAGTAGGACAGATATGATTATAGAATAAAAGAGAGTGGAAAAACTCACTGCATAATCCTTATTTTCTCATTTTGTCAAAGACCAGTGGAAATTTCCTAAAAACCTTGGGAACCACTCTTCTGGACCATCCCTTCCTTAGAACCCTTCTCCCCTCACTCTCTTGCCCATTCCCTCAGGTTTTCCTCTGCCCTGGAAGAGTAATGGCTTGCTAGTCTATCTTCATAGCCCCCTAAAAGATAAGAGAGGCTTGAAGAAAATATTAACTAAATTAGGGAGCAATCCTGTGTCGCTTAGTAGCTCCACTAGAATAATGTGAAATAAAGAATAAAAGTGCACTGAAAGTGCTTCTGCACATTTTAATAAAACAATGGGAAGGTCATTACTTGTAACAAAGTTGGTGTTTTTATTTTTAAACACTGATATGTGGATTTGGATAGTGGAAAAGACCTGGATTGTAAGCCAGAACACCAACTTCTAGCCCCAGCTTGGTCTCATTTGAGTCAGACCTATGTGAGTCTGAGCAGGTCATTTAATACTTCTTTATAAATGAAAAGGGGTAAACTAGAAGACCTCTTAAAGTAACTACACCTCTAAGAATAGGAATAACGTTCTCTAGAGAATACAATTAATTAAACATAAAACAGTATCAATTTTTGTATCCCAATACTTGTGCTTATTTATTAGTTTTACTTTAATTAGTTATATATTTCCAAAAAGGATGTGATGTGGCTTCTAATGAAGTACACATAAGACTGTTATAGCAAAAAGGTGACATTCTAAAAATATTACACTTCTTTTTTCAAGTTTACCAACCTCATTTTTCACACTCAACATGTTCAATATCAGTAGAAGAAGACATAGAGTGAGCTGAAAACGGAGTAGGCAAAATAAACTTTTGAAAAAGCAAATCCTAAATATATGTTATAAGCTACTGCTATCTAATAATGTTAGCATCAAACCATCATCTCTCGTCTATGTAATAAAATATAAATCAGTCTCAGATAAAAACACAGTTTTGTAAATTAAAATAATAATAATAAGACAAAACAATATCTTACCATTTAGTGACTTTTCTCATTCCTCCAAGTACAATAAAAGCTCTGTGAAAGGCAAATCAGGGTATTCGTTTTTTCTCTCAGCAAAGAATAGCTCTCAGTGTTTACTGAATTTAACTGAAACGACCTGAATTCTAGGCCCAAATTGTCTACAGTTATCTGTTATCACTATAAAACTAAAAAATCCTGATTTCCTAGATCCGTCCCCAAACCATGTTTCAGGCCATATATCCCTATATTTATTTTGCGAAAAAACACAGCCAAGCTGATTTAATCTTTCTATTTCTCTACTTTTCCCCATGCCATCCCTACCGTGCAGAGTAACTTGTTGCCTTTAAGTGTCTCCAGAAGTGAACGTGGGCCCAGCAGATGGCACTCCTGAGACCTACATGTGACCCATTTATAACTAAGTTCAGCTCCAATTCTGTTATTGACCTTCCCTCATTCCTGTTTAGCTCCTCCTGCTTAATACAACTCTTGAACATCTTTTATACTCTCAGGTTTCCTGCTTCTTTACTCACAAAGTTCTCCTTATCTACTTATATCAACTGTCTTTGGGGACTACCTCAAAACAGACCTCCCCTGTATGACCCTAGGAGTCATCGGCCTCCTCATTCCTGCCCCACTTACCCACCCACCCATTCATATCCTCCCAAGCACACCTACCCACCCCCTCCACCCTTCCCCCGACACAAACACACACAATGCGTGCGATATCTCAAAAAGGGGCCAAACCTGGCCCTATTGGTTATTCTCAAACAGTTTCAGGTAAGGAAATCCTCACTTCCTATCTATTAGTCTATCTTCTTTCAGTGCACCAGCTTTGCTTAAGCAGCAAAAGGCAGTGAAGTTGTAAGATGAAGCTGTATCTTCAACCCCCAATCACACCTGATGTGAGCCTAGGCAACCTTTGTGTGCCTGGCAAAGCTAAGTATAGGGATACTTATGAGTTTATAATCTATTTGGGGAAGTACATCTTCACAAGGCATGTGGGGGAGGAATTTGGGAACAGCTTTGGTTTGGGCTGTTATGTTACAGCACATTATAGGGTACTTAGCTTTTGTCATGAAGACAAATTTATTTAAAAAGTTTAATAAGGGGACTTCCATGGTGGCGCAGTGGTTAAGAATCCGCCTGCCAATGCAGGGGACACGGGTTCGAGCCCTGGTCCGGGAAGATCCCACATGCCGCGGAGCAACTAAGCCCGTGCGCCACAACTACTGAGCCTGTGCTCCAGAATCCGCGAGCTGCAACTACTGAGCCCACATGCTGCAACTACAGAAGCCCGCACGCCTAGAGCCCGTGCTCAACAAGAGAAGCCACCGCAATGAGAAGCCTGCACACTGCAACGAAGATTGGCCCCCGCTCGCCTCAACTAGAGAAAGCCTGCTCACAGCAACGAAGACCCAACACAGCCAAAAAAAATAAATTAAAAAAAAAAAGTTTAACAAGCACACTCTGGGCAATATATGATAGATAAGGAGACAAAGAATAAAAGATGTTGTGTCTGCCCATGTGGCAAATAAAATATGGCAGGGGTGGGGGATGAAGATACATTGAAAATGGTGCTAATAAAGGCAGCCATATGTACAAGGAATATAGGACCACAGTAGAGGGAGTGTGACTGGCTCTGGGGGAAAGGGGTGGGGACATTTACAAAAAGAGATATGGCTGGATATACGAGCATCTGTCATTTAGGGAAGGGAGAAAGGCATTCCAGGCAGAGTGTCCACATGTGTGTAAAGATGGGAGCATAGAAGGAGGATTACTTCTATCACAAAGTACGTTTAGGATAAAGGACAGGACATGAGGATGGAGCCTTTAATGGAGGCCAGATTATAACTGGCTTTGTTCAGTGGGCTAAGAAGTTTAGCTTCATCCCAAAGGCAGTGAGGGGCCACCAAAGACGTTTCAGCAGAGGAATGATAGTATTAGATGATCAGATATCAAACAACTGTTGGTAGATGGTGACTTGGAAAATCTTCCCAGTCTTTCAACCACAAAGAAAGCCCCTCACTAACTTTCCTTTGGGAAAGAAAAGCCCCTTACAGCTTGACAAAGAACACAGAACAAAATGATTTCATCCTAACCCATATCTGATCTTTTCCAGGTCCCCTTCCCCATGTCTGGGGAGAATGAGAAAATGGGGAAAAGAAAAGGGAAATAGCATCTACTAAGTATTAGGTGCCAGGAAATGTACTAAGTGCTTCACATACATTACAGTATTATCAATTTAACTCCAAAACAACCTTCTGAGGTAGGTAAAATCATTTCCATTTTAGAGAGGAGAAAGCAGAGGCCAACAAGTTGTCAAAAATCACAGAGTAACAGAATACCAAGGTAAAAAACTGGGATTTAAACCCAGACTTGACTAACTTCAAATATACTCATGTATGTAGGATAATGTAGTTTCCTCACATGCCATCTTAATTTATTCTTACAAAAATCCTTACATAGTAGAGTGTTATTAGTATCACTTTATAAATAAAGAAATTAAAATTCTGAAAGGTGGTCATACATATAAGTGGGCCAAGGAGAGGAGGTGCAAGAGAAAGACAAGGCAGATGTCCTAAAGACATTTTTAACTGCTTAAAAGTGAGCTACTGAAACAGATACCAAACTTGACAAGACTCTTCCTTAATCCCTCCACTATCCTTAACACTGCATTAGTGAACAATGTTTCATTGGTTATAATGTTATTTTTGTCTATATTAAAGTGAAGGAATAACTATGTAGAAACAAAAATGTACATGTTATGAAAATAGGTAAACATTTTTTTTCACTACCCCCCCAAAAACATGTAAACCAAAAAGAAGACATGAGAAATAGAGCAATTCTAATCAGACATAGAAACTAGTAATAATGGCACGTCCGTTTTTATCAAACATTAAAAGTTTTGTAACTACTTTGTCCTAAACACACTGTGATGGGTTTTTTGTTTTTGTTTTTGTCATAAAAATGCTTAGAAGAGTTCAAATTGGATACGTACTAAGATGTTTAGATTATAATACAAACACACCAAGCTTCTATTATGTAGTTTTCTGATTGCTTTAAAATTGAATTCTTCATAACAATGATATGAAAAATCACACAATTAGATTTTTACATTTGATACTGAACAAGTAAGAGAATAGTTGCTTCTTTTATAGATATACACCAGGCAGCAATGAAGTCAAGAGCAACTTTCTCCACTCAAGGGAAGAACTGGTGATGATGAGTCACTTGAATCTCACTAATGTCACTGTCTCTAATATTGGCAATAAATTAAACGCTCAGTACCAGCAGAATCCATACCAACATTCCCAAATTGAGGTTAATACAGAAGTTAGAGACACATGGCAGCATACCATGCTAATCTTGGTAAAAGTAAAAACCAAGCCACCCTCTCTTTCTGTACATACACAATGTCCGTTTTTTTATTAACTTTAAAAGTGTTTGGGCTTCCCTGGTGGCGCAGTGGTTGAGAATCTGCCTGCCAATGCAGGGGACACGGGTTCGAGCCCTGGTCTGGGAAGATCCCACATGCCGCGGAGCAACTAGGCCCGTGAGCCACAACTACTGAGCCTGCGCGTCTGGAGCCTGTGCTCGGCAACGAGAGGCCACGATAGTGAGAGGCCCGCGCACCGCGATGAAGAGTGGCCCCCGCTTGCCGCAACTAGAGAAAGCCCTCGCACAGAAGCGAAGACCCAACACAACCAAAAAAATAAAAAAATATAAAAATAAATTTTTAAAAAAAAGTGTTTGACATTTAATAACCATTAAAATAGATTTTTTTCATTCTAAGTGAAATTAAGGATTTGGGGGGGAATTACATCATTTTCAAATGCTGGAATAGAATAAAATATATTTGACAAAATGAGCATGCTCACTCTCTGCCTTGCCCTTCCTGTGCACCCAACTCAAATTTAGTAAAGCAAATGAAAACAATATCTACAGTTATACATATATAATGTGGTTTTCACCTTGGAAAATTGATATGGAACATAATGAAGATGACAATAATCTGGACCTAATGCTTAACTATCACTACAGTAATAATACTATGAAGATTATTCAGATAGCAAAGCAAAAACTGAGAAGAGAAACAGGAAATCTTTGCTTTATTCAGATAACCTAAAAAGACTGGGAAAGGACTCATGGACAAGCAGCTATTACTAATTACAGTACAAATTTTCAATAGTATCTCCAAAACTCCAAAAATACTTTATTGCTTGTATAGCTGAAAACCATACAGAAGATAGCCATTTTTTATATTCAAAATCACAAAGTTTCAAATAAATGAAGTTAAAAATATCTTGTAAATTGTTAAAACTAAGATCTATGCAAACTGTAATTTAACAATACATTTACACTGTTCATATGACAATGAGAATAAAATCCCAGATCACGATTGCTGAAAATACTTCTGAGGAAAACTATCAGGAAGGAATTCTCAGGCCCTAGTAATAGAATAATTATCCTCATATAATCTGATTAAACAAAATAAGAAAGTGAGTGATCCTGACATAGCTGTAGACATGAACACCTGTTAAATCAAATATGGCACAATGTCATTTAACAGCACTTTTAATACTGAAATATTCTTTTTCTCCAACTCTGTGTTCCCCAGGAAGAGACAAGTCTGCTTGACTACTTAGGACCTTAAACAAGATCCCTCTTTCTATCTGCTCCCCCATTTTCTCTTTTTTGTCTGGGCAATTCCAGCACACATACAAGGATTAGTCACAGAGATGGATGGGACCACATGGTTCCTACCTTCAGGTATACGAATGTCTAACCTTCCAAAACAAAGGGTTTTTTTTTTGTTTGTTTGTTTGTTTTAATTTATTTATTTTTGGTTGCATTGGGTCTTTGTTGCTGCGTGCAGGCTTTCTGTAGTTGCGAAGAGCGGGGGCTACTCTTCGTTGCGGTGCGCAGGCTTCTCATTGCGGTGGCTTCACTTGTTGCAGAGCCCAGGCTTTAGGTGCACGGGCTTCAGTAGTTGTGGCATGCGGGCTCAGTTGATGTGGCTCTTGGGCTCTAGAGCGCAGGCTCAGTAGTTGTGGTGCATGGGCTTAGTTGCTCCGCGGCATGTGGGATCTTCCCAGACCAGGGATCGAACCCATGTCCCCTGCATTGGCAGGCGGATTCTTAACCATTGTGCCACCAGGGAAGTCCCAAAACAGAGGTTTTTGAAGACAACTTGAGATTAAGCCTTCAAAAACTTCTTTCACAGATGACTTGATCTGTTATAACTATTTTTTTTAAATTTATTTTATTTATTTTATTTTTGGCTGCATTGGGTCTTCATTGCTGCGCGGGCTTTCCCTAGTTGCGGCGAGCGGGGGCTACTCTTCATTGCAGTGCGCGGGCTTCTCATGCGGTGGCTTCTCTTGCTGCAGAGCATGGGCTCTAGGTGCATAGGCTTCAGAAGTTGTGGCTCTTGGGCTCTAGAGCGCAGGCTCAGTAGTTGTGGCGCATGGGCTTAGTTGCTCCGTGGCATGTGGGATCTTCCCGGACCAGGGCTCGAACCCGTGTCCCCTGCATTGGCAGGGAGATTCTTAACCACTGCACCACTAGGGAAGCCCTGTTATAACTATTTTGACTATTTAAGCTCTCCTGCAGTGTAATGATAATATTTCACCTTTCTCTTACATGGCCCAAAATACAAAACAATGTAGCATTTGTGTAAAAAAATCTCAAAAATTAGAAATAAGAAAGTGAATAATTCCTTTACTAAATTAAATTCCTGATTTTTTTAGTATCTCTTTTGCAGGGTACTGTAAGAGGGATCTCTGTGGTGATGAAATAGTTCTACATCTTGATTGTGGTGTTAACTGCATGAATCTACACAGGAGAGAAAATGACAGAACTATATACACAAATTGTACCAATGTCCACTTCTGGGTTTTGATATCATACGATAGTTGTATAAGATATAACCAATGGGTGAAACTGGGTAAAGAGAACACAGGACCTCTCTGGTACTATCTTTGCAAATTCCTACATATCTACAGTTTCATAAAACAAAAAAAAAAGCGGGGGCAGCTTCTCACAGAAATCATAATATCTCAATGCCAAGAGTATAGGAAAAACATAGAAAGAGTAAAGAGGAAAATCATTCCCGCAAATTTAAAAGATCAGTGTGGGTAAACATCAGAAAAGCAAGTAAACCAAAGCAGGTGGATGATGGTTATAACCTGAAAATTTGATGGGACTGAATATAAGCTTAATGGGACTAAACATGATGGGAATATGACAACCAAACTACTATCTGTATGTCAACCCATATCCTTTCCTGGGGTCTGAAAATATATTCTATAAAGACCTACTATATGCAAGACATTATTTTGAAGTCTTAAATTTTATTTTAAAAACTATGTATTTTGCATTGGATGTCACATTCACAATCTTTTTATGATCTTAAACATTTAATTTACCATATAAGTGACTTAACTACTTCCTTCAAAAAAATTGTTTAGTGTATTTGACATTCCAAGAAGATAGTCATGTTTACCTGCGGCTTGGAGCCTTCCAACATAGCTCAGAGTACCCCAGTTGGAGAATCATCATCTTATTTTACAGCTCCAAAGTGGTGATTTACAAATCATTTAGGCTGGCCTACTCTGAGGTAGACACTAGACCCTTGGTGATTAGGCTATCTTGGGGAAAATTTTACAAGAGGGATAACTGCTAGCCCTCTATGATTTCAGCTGTGATTTTACTGGAAAAAAGGCTTATCCTACGAACCACGTACCTCCTGTAAACAGAGCCTCCCTGGGAAATAGAACTCAAATACTATCTCATCTCAACAAGAAGCAATAAAGCAGGCATTTTCACAAACATACACACACAAGAGTAGGCTTCCTGCATAATTAGCAGCTATTGTGCTTGAAAATACCTGGTTTTGAAAGTTTTCTGGGAATTTAGCAAAATTAAACTTAAGGAAAGGGTCCAAGACTACAAGCCTTCTTAAGTCATTCCCAGATTCACATCTCTTGAGAAGGTCAGATAAAGGATGCTTTTATCACCTAAATGTAATTAAAAATTTCAAACTGACTTCTACAACCAGCATTTCAGAAAAGCGTTACAGTGCACCAGAAGGTGTTTACTTTGGTTTGAGCACTCTCTGAGAGTTCTGAAGCCTAGCGGGGAATATGTTTCAGGTTTGGTTCAGAAAAGCTGAATGGTCCCCTCTGGAAGCTGACTAGGCTGTGAGTGCTTCTTAGAACCATGAGATGCCCCAAGAGGTTGTCAAATCATTGAGTGGTGTGTTAAATTGAAAATAAATAAATTTTTAAATCATTACTATATATAGAGACAGTATAATTTGTTTAAAAGTGTTTCTGCTTTGTGTTTTATTTTTTTCCTCCAGTAAGTGTAAAAAGATAAGGAGACCCAAAGTTTATTTAGGAATACATTATTTGAGGTTATTTTTTCACCAATGATAATTGGACTCAATGCACAGGAATAAGAGAGCACAGCCTATGTAGAGTTATAAATTTACCAACAGAGGCTGGACCAATATAATAAAGCCCTAAAACTGAAGATGTTCATGAATAATTTTCTATGCGAAGGTTGTAAAAAAGCAAAAAGCTATCTGTAATATAGAAAACATTCATATGTCATATTGTATACAATGGAAAAGTCAAACGGTATAGAATTTTCATTACCTGTTTTTAAAGGATTCATAACTATTCTAAAGTTTTTCATGACTGAACATCTAAAACATAAAATATCTGTAATATACTCCTAACCAAACTTTGGTAATTAATACTGAGAGCAAATTCCCATTATGAGTAAAACCCAACATTTTAAAAATTGAAACCACATTTATAAGCAAGTAGTTGGGGAAAAATTATGCTGAGCTCAAAATACAAGGTTTCTATGAAAGATAAATCACCTTTCTTATCTGAATTGCTCAGATCAAAATATCAAAACAATTAAATTACAATTTTGTCTGACATCAATATCCCATGCAACAGCGCAAAACAGACAACCCTGATTATGCCTGATTTCGGGCATACTGTTTGCTTTTAACTGGCAAACAAATTGAGCAATGAATCAAATTTTGCTAGAGGAAACATGAGGCACACTGCCAGATCACAGAGGTCAAGGAATTCATCAAGACTCGCTTTCTATACAACTGCATGTTTTTGGCTAAGGAAGAAAAGAAATCACCCATTCTCTCATACAAATACAAAAATATACTAACATAAGGACAGATATTTAACTGCTTCTACATCAAATGTGACTAGAAATCACACATAAAATGAATCACACTGATTTTATAGTTATATGTGCATGAATTTTTATGTATACATATCTGTATATGTGTTCGTATGTGTAGACAGCAAAAAAGGGGAGATTAAATTTTTGTGTTTACAAGCCTAGTTCTTCCACGTTGTTATCTCATCTATTTCTTTGAATGTGCCATGTAAAAAGTTACAGCATCATATTTTTGAGCTGTAGGAAGCCCTAAAATGATCTTGAGCTACCTGCTCATTTTTCAGTTAAAAAAACCAAAGGCCAGAGAAGACAAGGACACAAAAGCGAGCTGGGGACAGAACTGGGACTAGAACTCTGAGCCCCTGACTCCTAATCTTTCTCACCAAACAATCATGTCATACCCTAAAGACATGGACTCCTGAAAACTCGTAAATATTGTCAAAAGAAACAATAATAGGCTCCTATTGGTATATCATTTTATATTTATTTGCTTTTTAAGTACAGTGTTCTACTTTCAAAAATCCACTACGGCTTCATGAGAAAATTATGATGTACTAGAATTTTCTACCCAGGCATATTTGGATTTCACACACTATTCACCTTTAATGTACATTCAGGATTAGTCAGCATCCTAAAGCCTTTACATCTATAATCACAATATAGAACTTTACTTAAGTGCAAATCATTGATTTATGAATTTTCATTCTCTAATTGACTGAATTTTTTTCATATAAATTTTTTCCATGTATCTAAAGGAAATGCAGCATTATAATTAAGGATATAGATGCTGTAACAGGATTGCCTGTCTCCACTACTTAGTACTATGTAACCTTGGGCAAGTTAACGTACACACACCTTATGCCTTAGTTTCATTTGTAGAAATAATAGAACCCACCTAATAGGGTTTTGGTGATGATTAAATGAGTTAGTATGTACAAACCAAAACAACAGTGCTGGCTCTTAGTAAATGCTCAAAAATTACTAATTTTTAGTCAGCTAATAGAGTAACATATTAGAGCTAAAGGAATATCAGAGACCATATAGAACAGGACTTGGCAAGCATTTGTAAAGGGCTAGAGAGTAAATATTTTAGGCTTCTCAGCCACACCATCTCTGCCTCAACTACGAAATCATAATCTATGATTATGATAATCTAGATTATCATAATCTATAATCTATGACAAATGCAGACACAGACAATAAACTGATGGATGTAGTTGTGTTCCAATAAAACTTCACTGTTCATGAAAACAGGTAGCAGGCTGGATTTGGCCTGAGGGCCAATGTTTGCAGCCTCCTGATGTAGAATAACAGCCACACTCTACTGAGAAAGTAAAGAACAGAGAGGTCAATTGAGTAACAGAAAGTCAGCCAGCGAAGCACTGGCAGGTACAGAACTAGAAGCAAGAATTCTACCATTGGCTCAGTTCAATGTTCTTTCTACAGCTCCACACAGGAGAAGCTCCATGAAATCTCCCTATCCCGATCTACAAACAGAAACAATCGCTCCCTTCCCTACTCTCACATAACATACAAGTTTGGCAGAAAACTGATAGATTTTGAAGAGTGATAAGTACACTGGAGTTCATTATGCTATTCTCTCTACTCTTGAGTGTCTGATAATTTCCACAACAAATTTAAAAAAAAACTCAAAGCATTCAGTTCTCCTCATATGGCATTTATCAATTCTCTCAGAATATTTGTGTACATTTTCTTCTCTACTAGAGACGGTAGTCTGAAGACAAGGATCATGTCATTTGCATCTTGGTATCACCATCTCTTGCCAAGACCTCACACAAAACCCTATTTTATAATCATGATTTAATAAACAAAAGGTCCCTAAATAACTGAAAGAAAGTCATGTCAAACAAGGTACTATTTCCAACTGCAAAATTCTCTCCACCTTGTCCAGTGGCTTAGTATCCATGAGCAGTGTTGTCAAAATGCTCTTTCCTTACACCCAATTTGTTGCCAATCCAGTCTTCATTACATCATTTTCAAGATCCAACTGAAATCTATTCCTAGCTAACATCTCTTTCCAGGTCTAATACCACCCCTCCATAAGTAGATTCACCACCAGCAATAACACAGTTCTCTATTAGATCACACTTGGTACTTAAAAAGTAAGCTATCTCTTTGATATGATAATAATATTTTTAGAACATTACTGTAGTTAGCCAGCAGCAATGGAGGTAAGATTCAATGTTTTTACTGTCCTCACCATAGCCTTTCTCAGATTTCATGATATAATCTTGCTTACCTTACTTCCTCCTTCACCTCTAGCTAACTTCTATTTTATAATCTCAACTTTCTAAGTCTTCTCTCAAGCAGAACTCAAGGTAGAAATTCCCTTTTCTTTCCTCAACAAAACACAAAGTTCTTTGCTTCGAGAAATTCTCAGAATCTCAAAGTATTTTCTCATCAAATACATCCGTGACCAAATGGGAAAAAAGATAACATTTCCTACAAATTTCTTATGCACTGTCTGCCACTCATCACAATGAGGAGAGAAGGAATCCAAAGAGAACATGCACATCCCCCACCTGCACCTGTGTCCACACAGTTTTCCTTCTCTCTTATTAGTATAGATAAATAGCCCATAAACCTAGAAACAGATAACCTCTCCTGTTCTATCCTTTGCATACTGCTCCCCTCTCTCTCTCCTGCGTCATCAATTTTCCATCTCTACTGCCTCTTTCTCAGAAGCATAACAACATACCATTGTTTTGCACATCTTTAAAACTCTTTATGGGCTTCCCTGGTGGTGCAGTGGTTGAGAATCTGCCTGCCAATGCAGGGGACACGGGTTCGAGCCCTGGTCTGGGAAGATCCCACATGCCACGGAGCAACTGGGCCCGTGAGCCACAACTACTGAGCCTGCGCGTCTGGAGCCTGTGCTCCGCAACAACAGAGGCCGCGATAGTGAGAGGCCCGCGCACCGCGATGAAGAGTGGCCCCTGCTTGCCACAACTAGAGAAAGCCCTCGCACAGAAACGAAGACCCAGCACAGCCAAAAATAAATAAATAAATAAAAGTGAAATTCTTAAAAAAAAAAAAAAAAACTCTTTATATCACATAGCCCTCCAACTAATGATCCATTTCTCTCCTTTTCAATAAAAACCTTCAAGGGATGTATACCATTACCCTCTAACTCCTCTTCTTCTACTGCTTTGCCAAACATTCCAAACAAGGCTTCACCACCCACCACTCCATGGAAACTGATATCATCAAGGTCATCAATGACTTCCTTTGCTAAATCAACTCTCAATCCTCATCTCTGACAATCTCCCTACTTTTTCAAACATTTCCTTCATTTGGCTTCTGTGATTCCACACTCTCCTGCTCTTCCCCTTACCTAGCATACAGCTCTTTTTCAGAATCTTTTGCTGGTAGCTCCTCATCTCTTAATGTTGAAGGTCCCCAAGGCTCAGTTGTTGGTCCTCTTCAGTTTTCTAACCCCACATATTTTCGATGAATCTACCCTATCTCTTTGCTTTTAAAACCAGTTGTAGGTTGAAGAATCCTAAATGCATATCGGTAGCCTGGCTTTCAGACCGTCTGCTTGACATCCCCACTTGGATATTTAAAATGCATCTAACCCTTAATATGTCCAAATCCAAATTATTCATCTTCACCACCATGTCTTTCTCCTGCTATCTTCCCCATCTCAGTAAATGTAAATTCTATCTTTTCAATTGCTTAGGTGATTGAGTTCTCCCTAATTTCTTTGCTGTCACACTCCATATCTAATCTGTCAGCAAATCCTGTGGAATGTACTATCAAAGTACATGCAGCATATGAACTTTTCACCACCTCCACGGTTACCATCCTGGTCTAAGCCACCATCACTGTCACATGGATTATCAAAATTGCCCAACTGGCACCCCTACTTCTCCCCTGGCCTTCCTTCAATCTGTTCTCAACACAGCAGCAAGAGTAATGGAATTAAACAGTTCTGTTGGACTGTTCTGATCAAAACACTCCAAAGGCTTCCGTATCACTTCAAGTACACGCCAGAGTCATTACAACAGCTTACTAGACCATGCAGTACCATCTAACCTCTATTTCATTTAAGACCACATAACCTACTTTCCTCCTTCCTCTACACCACTCCACCACACTGGCTTCTTTGAACACACCAAAATGCAGGGCCTCTGCATTTTTTTCTTCTCTGTGACTGGAAAACTCATGCCCCAAATATCACCTGGCTCACTGCCTCATCTGCTTCAAGTCTACTGAAATGTCACCTACTCTGGGGGCCTTCCCTTATAATCATATTTTAAACTGCTAAACACATGCACACACACTTTTTCTTGCTTTATGTTTCTCCATAGCACTTAGTACAGGTATACCTCATTTTACCGTGCTTCCTTTATTACTTCACAGATAATGCATTTTTTTTTTTTACGAATTGAAGGTTTGTGGCAACCCTGCATTGTCAGATGATGGTTAGCATTTTTTTTTTAGCAATAAAGCATTTTTTAATTAACTTTTTTTTTTTAAGATATAATGCTATTGCACCCTTAATAGACTGCAGTATAGCATAACATAACTTTTATATGCACTGAGAAACCAAAAAATTCCTGTGACTTCCTTCACTGCGATACTCCCTTCATTGTGATGGTCTGGAACCAAGCCCGCAGTATCTCCAAGGTATTCCTGTACAGTAGCACCTTATATTTTTCTATGTATTATATATAATGTTTATCTCCACTAGAATGTAAATTCCAAAAAGGCAGTACTTTATTCCAGTGCCAAAAACAATGCTTGGCACACAGTAAACACGATAAATATTTGTTGACTAAATTAATAAATGAGTATTGAGCTCTCTATGTGAATCTGATAATGCTTTTTGTAAGCAATAATTGTACCATTTCACCCTTGTTGGTCCTATAATAGTCTATAGTACTCTTTGTACGGTACCAGGAATCATTAGATCATTCTTGTGAAGAGGAATTTCTTTTACATTCCCTGTAAGTCCTGAGATCAGAGATTACTGCCAGTTGCAAAAATGAAAAACCTGAGTAGTTTGAGGTGAAAGTATTTTTGAAAGATCTCTTCTTTCTATTAAGAATTCTTGGGACTTCCCTGGTGGCGCAGTGGTGTAGAATCTGCCTGCCAATGCAGGGGACACGGGTTAGAGCCCTGGTCCGGGAAGACCCCACATGCCGCGGAGCAACTAAGCCCGTGCGCCACAATTACTGAGCCTGCGTTCTAGAGCCTGTGCGCCACAACTACTGAAGCCCGCGCGCCTAGAGCCCGTGCTCCGCAACAAGAGAAGCCACCGCCATGAGAAACCCGCGCACCGCAACGAAGACCCCCGCTCGCCGCAACTAGAGAAAGCCCGCGCGCAGCAACAAAGATCCAACACAGCCGAAAATTAATAAATAAATTTATTTAAAAAAAAAAAAGAATTCTTAAAGGGGAAAATAAAGAAAATGAGAAAAATTCTACTCAAATATCAAAGCCCAGTTTCAAACCTAACCTTTCCATTAATCCTTTCCTCCCCCATTCACCCAGAGCACTTGTACCACTATCCCAGTGCTCACCATGGTCCCTTCTAGATACGCACTCTCTGGACGACAGGAACTGGATCTCTTTTCTCTCTTAGTCCTTCACCAGCTCTCCATGATTGACATTCAAAGAAATGTTACTGAATTGAACTGAATGGAATGAATACTACAGGAACCTATGATATAACTGCTTGTTTGTCAAGATGTAGTCCATCAACAGAAGCAACACCATGCTCTAAGTTCCTAAGGTTGGTTTCAAACAAACCCTTGTCCTCTGTTCAGCATGGCCAACTGAGGCAACAGGACACACAGACCAATAACTTAATCACACACAGAGGTCCAGGATCCAATACTCTGCTCCTCGAGATGCCCAAGCCATGGTAAGCAAAGACTTGCTGAGGACGACAGAACAGGAAAGGATACTGTCTGTGTACTTGTTATTCTAACAGTGTGGGGCAAAAGAAGACAAGACACCAAAGGATGAGATATCCAATAAAGAGGAAAAATAAAAATAAAAAAATAATAATAGTAAGTGTGGATAAAGAAAGGGGGAGGGAGGGCTAAAGGATGAAGAGGATGGGAGAGTGAGACCGTGGGGGAGATGTAGTAAGAGCCAGACACTAGGGTAGAAAGCAGCGCAGGCGCTAATCACAGGCTGCTCCTTCAACATTCTCTCCTAAACTTCCTCGAGCAAGCGACGGTGCGCGTCCTCAAGAGAGGCGTTCCACACGCGAGGGCGCCCCTCGGGCGAGCCATCCCTAAAGCAGGGTCAGCAGCGCCGCTGTCTACACCGGCGGGCGTGCGTGCGTGCGTGTGCGAACGTGTCAGAAACGGGCGCTCTGGAGCTGCGGGTCTCTGCACTTAGACGACCGGCTTCGGGAGATGGGCGGGGGCCTCGAGGCGGGGCCGGGGACTGCTCCGGCCGGCGCGTGCCCGGGAGCGGCCGGAGCCCGGTGCCCCGCGCGCCGCCTCTCCAGGTCGCTCCCGCCCCGCCGCCGCCCGAGCGCCCCTCCGCCCGGGGATCTGACACCCGATCGGCGCGCCGGGACCCATGCAGGGGTGCGGCCCGCGCCTCAGCCCCGCCGGTCCGGTCGTGGGGACGGGAGGGAGAGCCGGACGGCTGGGCCGAGGCCGCGCCGCCTCCGAGCGCCGAGCTGGTTGGGGCAAAACTTTGGAAACAGAAGGACTCGGATTACCTGAGCGGCGCGGGCGCGGGCGCGGGCTCGTCTGCGGTACGGCTGCCGGACGCGGGCCGGGTTTTCAGCAGCCGTAAAGCGGGAGCAGCGCGCGAGCTCTCGCCGCTGAGCTGCTGCCCCCGGCACCTCCGCCGCGAGCGTCAGCCGCTTGGCAAGGAGCGGGCTGGGCTGAGTCATAATAAAAGACACGTTTGCCGAGCGAAGCGGGAAGGGGGCTGCAGGAGCCTTGTTAAATGGCGACAGGCTCAAGAATAGGGAAGGTTTTTTTTTTTTTTTTTTAAATGGGCAAAACTGGAAAACTTGCCCCATGGTAGGAGAGAGATGAGCTTCTTTTACAATTTGAATATAGTTTACAAGTACTTTTCTATATCTAATAAAGACTTCTAAAGATTACTTTTTTAAGTGCATTGCCTCCGGACAGGTAGCTAGCTGGGTATAGTGCTGAGCCTCGTCCCTTCCAGCTTCAGGACCTTATTCTGCAGGTTACTTGAGTTCGTACCTTTGTTTCTTTTCATCCCTTGAACGGGGTAATAAAGGCATGTCCCTCGGGAGGGAGAATATTGAGAGGGTACTTGGCATTGTGCTTGCAGTTTGCACTTACTAAAGCTTAATTATGATTGAAAATTAAAAGGGGGGATAAGTGAAGAGAGGTCTTAGATGGACAGCTTTAAAAGGAAGAAGACAGAAAAATAAAGCAAAGATTTTTTTTTTTTCACGAGGGATAAATGAGACAAATGTCTCAATGGAAGAAAAGAAACTGGAACCTTCAAGAAACAAATGAGGCCGAGAGATGTAGCTGAGATGGGAGAGGGGGGAAAAAGGGGGGGGCGGGGGTAGGGGAGGAAAAAAGCCAATAAAACTAGGCTCAGTGGCCAGAAAGCTGAAGCTTCATGGGGGGAAGGGAGGAGATCATGACGAACTCCCTCTACTGAGGGAGATTTTTAAAAATATTTTAACAGATAAACAACTGTTTAAAAATGAGCCCCAAATGAGGAGCCTTTGCTCCAATGAATGAGATTTGGCAGTTCTGCAAAATGAGGAAATTCTTCCCGTGCTGCATCCTAGGGGGTTGAGTCATCAAACCATAGCAAAAATTAGTGGGCTGGATTCCTGAAAGGCATGCCAGATGGATGCATTCTGCTTAGTTTTCATAACTGTATTATGTTCCCTCTGTATTGTCAATTTTGGAAGAAAGGAATCTGAATAAAGATTTGAGGAGTGAACTTGAAAATAAAAGCCAAACTAGTTACTTAATGTGTGAGTATCCACCCACAATGAGCATGCAGTTAAAGATTACGGAACAAGTAACCATTTCTCCCACTTTCATTCTCCCTCCCCTTTGTTTCTGCTTTCACTGTATTTCTACTTTTGTTATATTATTTTTGTACAATGGAACTGCCTAGGGGAAAGGTGGTTTTAATTAATACTAAGGAATGGAAGGAATTTTAGCTAGGCCTCTGTAAGTAGGGTCAAACTTTTTGAAAGGAAGATTTTTTCAGTTGAAGTTTTAATGAGAGTAAGGGTAAATTGACAGATGTGAAATCTGAAGTTGTTTTAGACAAACAAGAAAACAGTAATAGAACTGTTGTGCAAGAATCAAAAAGAAATCAGAAACGGTTCTAGTCCGTAATTAACTGTAAGCACCAAAGGCTAGAGGAAACTTTTCTCTATCAGATAAAGAAAAATGGGTGCCTTGCTCTACCACCCAGCCTTTCAAATAGAAATGAAAGAAAAAGAGAGAGGAGAAAAAAGAAAAACCAACAACATAGAAAAAACAAAGAAAAACCTCTATCAGATTCTTGTAGAAGAATTTCTACAGATTTGCTTTTTCCTAGGAGATCTCCTACAGGGTAAAATACTCGTAGGTGCCTCTTTCGGTGTAGAAGCACAAGCAAAATATTTGAGGAGATTAAATTTTGTAGAATTGGGGAAAACTCTAAGTAAGATAAGAATCCCACTCTCTTTGTTTCTGTTTTGCTAAACCTTGGGGCTGAGGCAAACAGATTATCATTAAACCTGCATTTAAGTGAAACAAAGAGATAAAATCTTAAATGGTGTGAAGCCCTTAAACTAAAAGGAGCAAGAAAACAAAACCAAAGCCCAAAAATAGAGAAAGAGATTAGGAAGATTTTCTAAGGGAACCTTTGAACTTTCTGCAATAATATGAATGCCTATGACTTGCTTTAGACAAATAGGCAATATAAACTAAAGCTGAGAACCAAGAAGATCTGGTCAGTTCAGGTAAAAAAGCCTTCCTTGCCTGAAATGTTTTGGTCTGAGGTAATTCCATTCATTTTAGGTAGAGACAAAAATTCCCCACATGATTTTGTGTGTCCATAAACACCTCAATCACCTGAATCCACTTGAATGCACTTTTTAGTTGGACTTCTGGCATTCTGTAAACTAAACCTTGACTCAAGGCCTTTTGAGCATTTTGTGAATTTATCCAAAAGTAGATTTAGACTAGTAAGCATTTACTTTTAAAACTTTTAAATCCATCGTTAATTAGTGTTAATAATGTAAAGCATAGAGTGATCTGCTTTTCAAGGCATTTTATAGACAGAACAGTTATAATTAAATTATATCAACTTGATAACATTACAAGTCCCTTTTACACAACTGACTTTAACCTTAGTGTGCTAATATGATTTTTATTTAAGATTTCATATAAGATTATATTGGAAAGGATTGATTGTTTTGACTGCAAAAGACCGTATTGTTCTTTCTAACTTAAAACTTCAGTGTAGTAAGGATTTCATGTCACATTCCGAACACTGTTACAACATCATCTGTTGCTAAATTACCATGTAACAGAAGCACTAAACAGGTAGGCAGCTTTAACAAATTCATAGTTTTCTAAACTAATTTCATATACTAAAGACTGTATCAGAGCCGAAGTGAGATTCTCCAGCCAAATTTGAACTTTAGCTGAGAACACTGTGTTCCAAGATTGCTAGTTAATCCAGCTCAGTAGGGGAGGACAATCTTAAAGATACAGATCCTTGTTCTGCCCTGTCAACAATGCATATGTACTTGTGGAATCCATTGTACATATTTTAGAATAGGTCTACATGAAGCTATTCAAACCTAAAAATCAGCACTCTGGTCACTTTAGACAATTGAGGTAGGTTGAAGAATGGTCACTTTATGGGTTTGGTTTTTGGACACTGTCACAACTAGAAATTCTCAGGTAATTAAAATTTTCATTGGAAAAACAAGCAACTTTAGGAAATAGGCATTCTCATACATTTCTGACTAGAGTATAAAATATTTTATGCCCCTACAGAGAGCTCTTTAGTAACAATCAAAATTACAAACACCAGAATTATATTCCCCTGGAACCACCAAATTGCTTTTGGGAGTTGATGCTATAGAACTAATGCATGTACAGTATTATTCATTGTAATAACAAAAGTTTGGAAATAACCTAAAAGTCCACCTATAGGAGACTGGTAAAATTAATTATAATACATTCATTCAATAGAATGTACTATATGCAGTTGTTGGGGGAAAAATAAAGAAACAGAATGAGGAACTTTTCTGTAAACAGGTTTGGGAAATACAACAAGATATATAAAGTAAAGAAAAACAAGGTACAGAACAGTGTGTAAAATATAGTACCTTTGTATAAAGAGGAGATATGGTTATATTTACTTGCACATGCATAAAGAAATTCTGGAAGGAAACATAAGAAACTAGCAATAGTTACTCAGATAAAGGGGAGATCAAATGTGCAGACTGGACTGAGGATGGGGTGAAAAGAGACTTTCACTGCATACCTTTTTGTTTTCTTTTGGGGGGCTGTGTAAATATCTGTTTGAAAAATTAGGTTAAAAAAAAGAAAACAAATGCTAAATTGTATCCATAATGTATAAAAAGATAAAGTTGGAAAAGTTATTTTGAAATTGAATAATCTCCCTGTCATAATCCCAAAGCACTGAAATTTACTATTAAGAATTCCTAACTAAACTATGAATTCTATTTACATCTGTTTTGACTATAAAGGCCTGTACTATTTGAAAATATCAGATAAACCTTCACACACAAATAAAATTCGTATTCATTTCTCTCTAATGATTTTAAAGTTCCCAGTAATAGAGAAATTAATGCATAAAGTACAGTGTATTTTATGGTACTAGACTGTCCATTTTCTTTTGCTGAAAATACTGGATAGTAAGTAGCAAGTACTAATATTTTAATTCTGTAATGACTAAAAGAAAATAATTCTTACATTAAAGTACCTTTGGTCTGCAGACTCTCTGTAATTGTTAACTATATAAAGTCCCTGCTATTTCCAATGCTTTTCGAGAAATTAATGGCCTCAATGTGAGGAACTCAATGAAAAATAAGTAAATAAATTCAAATCACTCTGCTTACAGAGTGTTTTGAGTTTTTGCAGAAATTTATTTGTGTAAAGAAGGTTACTTAGCTGAGAAAGTGGCATCCAGGAGGTGTTGACAATGTGTGTGTGACTTCTTGCATGTTAAGCAGGGTGGCAGAAGCTGTTCGTTTCACTAATGTTGGTGTGCTCCATACATTTCGCAGCCTCCCATGCAGTTATATTAGTCATGTGACTGAGTTCTGACCAATGCAGTGTGGATGACAGTATGCCATGCTGTCTTTAGTTGTTGAGCAGGATGGTTGGAGAAACTTTAGCAGAGGATTCTAAGTACTGTATCTCTCCGTATCAAGTCAGCAAAAATAACCACACTCTTTAAAGAGAGGCAATTTAATATCAAGGCAATGATTACACAGAGTGTGATCTGTGAAGCTGAAGAAGTAGAAAGGGAACACTCAGGTAATTCAGAGGTAATTGCAGGAGACAGCTACCACCTCCTGGTATTCACGCTCTGTACAATAACCTCCCTTTGAATATGGGCTGGATCTAGTGAACTGGGCTGGATCTAGTGATACTTCTATTGAACAGAATAAAGCAGAAGTAATGAGATGTCACTTCCAAGATTAAGGTATAAAAAAAGACTATAGCTTCTCTCTAAGCATGCTTTCTTTCACTCTCTCCTGGGTTACTCATCTGGGGAAAGCCAGCTGACAAGCCATGAGGCAGTCCTGTGGGGAGAAAGTCTCCTGTGTCAAGGAAGTGAGGCCTGCCAAAAACCATATGAGAGAGATTGGAAGCTGATTCTTCTTCCCAGTCAAGCCTGCAGATGTGACTGCAGTGCCTGCCAACAGTTTGAACACAACCTCATGAGAAACTTTGATCCAGTGACACCAAGTTAATGTGTCCCCATTCCTGACCTGTAGAAGCTGGGAAATAATAAATGCTTTAAGGCACTAGTTTTTGGTAATTTGTTATGCAGCAATAATAAATGCACTAGGAAAACAAAAGGGAAAAGATGGATTACCAAAACCTGGGAATTCAGAGAGTGACCATGTGTGATTGGGTTCTCAGTCCTCTGAGGAGGAACTATATTTTATGGTTACCTCATAAAGGTGGAATGGACTCCCTCCCAATTATGGGTAAGATGTAGAAGCTGATAACACTCCACACACCACGAGAATTTGAGAAGATTTGATGACACATACAAGGGAGCCCTGGGGAAAGAAGAGTAGGCTCGAGTAGGTTCATGCTGACTTGGGGGGAGGCAGAGGGAGTGGTTGGGCCTCTAGAATGACTCATAGGTGCTCTAGGGGTGTGGGTCTGGGGAAAAAGTTCCTGTGCATGGGCTGGCGATTCGCAAGGTGTTAAATTGCCCACCAGAGCAAAAGGAGGAGGCACCCTGGGCTTTCTTATCAGCCTGTTCACAGATGGGGCCAAATAGGAAAGGGAAGGTGAGGCTTAAAGTCAGAAATCAAAGATCAAAAAGTGAAGTCAGAGCTCTTTGTTACAGGGTGTCTCCCAGCTATTGCTTGTACCTTAGGAGCTCAGAACAGGGTCCCCAGAAGAATGGTACTCTGACCTCTTAACAAGGGGCATGTTTGGCTGCAGCTGATACCTCTGAGAGAGCAACACAGGACCAGTTTGGGGAGCAGCAAGAGACAACTGAGACCTTCTCTGCTGCTGCTCAAACCATGCTGACAGGGAAAAAGAAAGTCCCTTCTCTCCTCTTTTACTGTCCAAAATCCCTTTCATGCTGCCTGTGAGTAGAAATTCATCAGTGTCTCAGAAATGTAAACTATTCTAGCCCCAGCATCACGGAAGACACTGTGGAAGGGTGGATTTGGAGCAGAGTCCATGGGCAAACACCCAGCACATTCCTCACCTTAGTCATCTCAGCATCTGTGCACATCTCTCCTCACATTTTTTTCACTTGTAGAGCAATAACTTCATGCTTCTGCATTTATTCAAACAGCAATACTCTATAACTGAGCATGAAAGTAAAAGCACTAACAATCATCACCAAACTTTATTTAAAATAATAAGGACATAAGGAGGAAAGAGGGAAAATACTATATACAAAATGCTGGAGTCCTTGTTTTTGTAACCAGTCAGGAGAAAGTTGATAATTGTAACTTCCATTATCCATTGTACCTCAGCCGGTATCTCTGCTGGTTATGGTTATTAAGCTGATAGAGTGACTCAGATCTTTATTCCCGAAGAATTTAATGCCTCAGTAATTCTGTCTCTTTTGTGTTTCTATAGCTTTCCATTAATTTTTACTCTTAAATATGTACATGGTAAGTGGTAACCCAGAGAAGCTGCTGGGTTCCAGATATAATCCTCTCTGGACATTGTATAGCAGCAGCCTAATTTCTCCTTGATAATCAGGATCAACCGCTTCAGCTAATTAAGTATCCCCCTCATTGACAGTTAATTCAGTGATATGCAAACCTCAAAATGGCCAGCGAGCAGTCTCAAATTCCAATTCAGTGGAACAGTGGTCATGTCCCCTGGTGGTAACATTCCTTAATTCCTTGGAAATTGAGATCACTAAATCAGAAGCATCCAAAGTTTCAGGGATGGGAAGCAAACTTTTGTAAGCAGATAACTAGGTGTAGTCACGAGAGAAGCCACTCATATTTCTCCCTCTAGATTCCTGGAGCGATACATTGCAACTTTGGGAGAAACAGCATCATATGTGCTCAAAACATATACTGTATGCTGCATCCCAGTCAGTGACATATGTGGAAGGACCAGCGAATATCATTCTGCCTCACTTATTTTGCTGTGAAACAATGCTGTGTGGGATTTCAAGATGGTGAATGTAGGTGTTCTGTAAGTCCATGAATGGTGCTGCTGGCCAAGCATTGCTGGCAGGTAAAGCAAATCCATACCCAGAATAAATGTGCCTTCTTGTGATGTCCAATCTCTGTACCCTCCGTGGAGGAGCCATGAGATGAAAGGAGCCTGGGACCTTGACCTTCTGCTTAGAGGAGGGCTACCAGAGAGCCACTGAATCTAGAACATCTGCTTTGGACCTTGTGTGTGAGAAATAAACTTTTATTGCATTAAGACACTGACATTTTGGTGTTGTTTGTAATAGCTTTTGGCCTATTTTGACTAATTCAAGCAACAAATTTCCCTCCAATGAGAAATAAAAGAATTCTAAAGATCCATGAAGGAACTAAGGACTTAGTTATTATACACAAAAACTTTATTCTTTTCTTTAACATATAATATTAAGAAACATTTTTCTGTGTTTGATCTATGAATTAAGTTTTCTATCTTCATTCAGAAATGATTTTCTATGTCTGAAATAATGAGGATTTCTAAAAAAATGTTATTACTACTACTGTTTATTATTACTATTATTATTATTATTACTATTACTATTGATTCTTTTTTTTTTCAAAATATCAATATCCAAGTCGTTCAAAGGATTTCTTTCTCTCTATCTGTCTAAAGGATATATTTCATTAAAGAATCTGTGAAGGACTATTCATGAAATCAAAATTTTAATTACTCAAAAAAATTAAACTCAAGTTTTCTCTATTCCTCTTTTCCTCTAATGCACAGTATAATTTGCTTCTTTCCTTTTTATACTTTTGGTATTCCAGAGTGATTTATTAATTAAAAGAATAACTGTATAATTGCCAGTTTTCTTTTTCATCACATTATAAAGCCTTTAAAATATGCTCACATCTTGAAAATCCATTTTTTACAAAAATTATTGATACATGGCTAGACTGTATGGTGGAAAAGAGACTTGAGAATTTCTCTTTTCCTGCTCTGTCAATATACCAAATGATCCAGAAAAAAATATTAAATGCTATGTACAGCCCAAGCTCTGTTTATTGGACGGATGGCCTAGCATGAATACCTGTGAGACTTTTCCATACTAGAACGTGTCTTAAATAGCTATAAGCAAAACACTCTTAATATAATTTAGAGTCTTCTTTGAAATAGAATAAAATGATCACCTAATGATTAAGAAAAAAGAAGTTTACTAGAATACAGAATGGTTTTAATAACTTAATAAATCTTGCAAAAGGTAAAGACAAGATAACCCATCCCAAATATTACATAACACTTGCCCTCCAACTTTCTTAATATAGTATATATATTTGAGGTTTCATCACTTTCATGATTTTTCCATTAAGTATACAATATAACTATTGATGTAACTTTCATATCTTCCATACTAGCATTCCAGTTTATGCAATGGACATAACTTCTTTTTCCCTTGCCATATGTCCTTGCCTTTGGGAAAATGGTTTTCTCCACCCCAGATGAATTTGATAGAACTATTTAGAAAAGAGCCCTGACTCCACGACCAGAGGCAAATTCTTGATCCATGAACACCAATTATAATTCTTAAGTGACAAAGAGTTGAGAATCTCTAGAGCAAAGCAGACTTGAGACAGATATATCAGCCCTAACCTCTGTGCACACCCTTAAGCCTTCCAAGCACATGAGCCATGTATACCCTATTTACCTTAAAAAGGTTTCAGTTGGATTTCTGTCATTTGCAACCAAGAGTCCAGAAATCAAAGCTTTCACTTACCACCCTTTTACTGGTTATTTCATCATGACTTCTAACTTATATTTTATTTATTTATTTATTTATTTGAATTTTATTTAATTTATTTTTTTATAAAGCAGGTTCTTATTAGTCATCCATTTTATGCACATCAGTGTATACATGTCAATCCCAATCTCCCAATTCATCCCACCATCCCCACCCCACCGCGGCTTTCCCCCCTTGGTGTCCATACGTTTGTTCTCTACATCTGTGTCTCAATTTCTGCTCTGCAAACCGGTTCATCTGTACCATTTTTCTAGGTTCCACATAGATGCGTTAATATACGATATTTGTTTTTCTCTTTCTGACTTAATTCACTCTGTATGACAGTCTCTAGATCCATCCATGCCTCAACAAATCACCCAATTTTGTTCCTTTTTATGGCTGAGTAATATTCCATTGTATATATGTACCACTTCTTCTTTATCCATTCATCTGTCTATGGGCATTTAGGTTGATTCCATGAGCTGGCTATTGTAAATAGTGCTGCAATAAATATTGGGGTGCATGTGTCTTTTTGAATTATGGTTTTCTCTGGGTATATGCCCAGTAGTGGGATTGCTGGGTCATATGGTAATTCTATTTTTAGTTTTTTAAGGAACCTCCATACTCTTCTCCATAGTGGCTGTATCAATTTACATTCCCACCAATAGTTCAAGAGGGTTGCCTTCTCTCCACACCCTCTCCAGCATTTGTTGTTTGTAGAATTTCTGATGATGCCCATTCTAACTGGTGTGAGGTGATACCTCATTGTACTTTATGATTTACATTTCTCTAATAATTAGTGATGTTGAGCAGCTTTTCATGTGCTTCTTGGCCATCTGTATGTCTTCTTCGGAGAAATGCCTATTTAGGGCTTCTGCCCATTTTTGGATTGGGTTGTTTGTTTTATTAATATTGAGCTGCATGAGCTGTTTATATATTTTGGAGATTAATCCTTTGTCCGTTGATTCGTTTGCAAATATTTTCTCCCATTCTGAGGGTTGTCTTTTCGTCTTGTTTATGGTTTCCTTTGCTGTGCAAAACCTTTGAAGTTTCAGTAGGTCTCATTTGTTTATTTTTGTTTTAATTCCCATTACTCTAGGAGGTGGATCAAAAAAGATCTTGCTGTGATTTATGTCCAAGAGTGTTCTTCCTATGTTTTCCTCTAAGAGTGTTATAGTGTCCGGTCTTACATTTAGGTCTCTAATCCATTTTGAGTTTATTTTTGTGTATGTTATTAGGGAGTGTTCTAAATTCGTTCTTTTACATGTAGCTGTCCAGTTTTCCCAGCACCACTTATTGAAGAGACTGTCTTTTCTCCATTGTATATTCTTGCCTCCTTTGTCATAGATTTGTTGACCGTAGGTGTGTGGGTTTATCTCTGGGCTTTCTATCTTGTTTCATTGATCAATATTTCTGTTTTTGTGCCAGTACCATATTGTCTTGATTACTGTAGTTTTGTAGTATAGTCTGAAGTCAGGGAGTCTGATTCCTCCAGCTCTGCTTTTTTCCCTCAAGACTGCTTTGGCTATTTGGAGTCTTTTGTGTCTCCATACAAATTTTAAGATTCTTTGTTCTAGTTCTGTAAAAAATGCCATTGGTAATTTGATAGGGATTGCATTGAATCTGTAGATTGCTTTCAGTAATATAGTCATTTTCACAATATTGAGTCTTCCAATCCAAGAACATGGTATGTCTCTCCATCTGTTGGTATCATCTTTAATTTCTTTCATCAGTGTCTTATAGTTTTCTGCATACAGGTCTTTTGTCTGCCTACACAGGTTTATTCCTAGGTATTTTATTCTTTTTATTGCAATGGTAAATGGGATTGTTTCCTTAATTTCACTTTGAGATTTTTCATCATTAGTATATAGGAATGCAAGAGATTTCTGTTCGTTAATTTTGAATCCTGCAACTTTACCAAATTCAGTGATTAGCTCTAGTAGTTTTCTGGTGGAGTCTTTAGGATTCTCTTTGTATAGTACCATATCATCTGCAAACAGTGACAGTTTTACTTCTTCTTTTCCAATTTGTATTCCTTTTATTCTTTTTCTTCTCTGATTGCCGTGGCTAAGACTTCCAAAACTATGTTGAATAATAGTGGTGAGAGTGGACATCCTTATCTTGTTCCTGATCTTAGAGGAAATGCTTTCAGTTTTTCACCATTGAGAATGATGTTTGCTGTGGGTTTGTCATATATGGCCTTTATTATGTTGAGGTAGGTTCCCTCTGTGCCCACTTTCTGGAGAGTTTTTATCATAAATGGGTGTTGAATTTTGTCAAAAGCTTTTTCTGCATCTATTGAGATGATCATATGGTTTTTCTTCTTCAGTTTGTTAATATGGTGTATCACATTGATTGATTTGTGTATATTGAAGAATCCTTGCATTCCTGGGGTAAATCCCACCTGATCATGGTGTATGATCCTTTTAATGTGTTGTTGGATTCTGTTTGCTAGTATTTGTTGAGGATTTTTGCATCTATATTCATGAGTGATATTGGTCTGTAATTTTCTTTTTTTGTAGTATCTTTGTCTGCTTTTGGTATCAGGGTGATGGTGGCCTCATAGAATGAGTTTCGGAGTATTCCTTCCTCTGCAATTTTTTGGAAGAGTTTGAGAAGGATGGGTGTTAGCTCTTCTCTAAATGTTTGATAGAATTCACCGAAGCCATCTGGTCCTGGACTTTTGTTTGTTGGAAGATTTTTGATCACAGTTTCAATTTCATTACTTGTGATTGTTCTGTTCGTATTTTCTATTTCTTCCTGGTTCAGTCTTGGAAGGTTATACCTTTCTAAGAATTTGTCCATTTCTTCCAGGTTGTCCATTTTATTGGCATTGAGTTGCTTGTAGTAGTCTCTTAGGATGCTTTGTATTTCTGCAGTATCTGTTGTAACTTCTCCTTTTTCATTTCTAATTTTATTGATTTGAGTCCTCTCCCCTTTTTTCTTGATGAGTCTGGCTAATGGGTTATCAATTTTGTTTATCTTCTCAAAGAACCAGCTTTTAGTTTTATTGATCTTTGCTATTGTTTTCTTTGTTTCTATTTCGTTTATTTCTTTTATTTTTTTAACATCTTTATTGGAGTACAATTGCTTTACAATGTTGTGTTAGTTTCTGATGTATAACAATGTGAATCAACTATACATATACATATATCCCCATATCTCCTCCCTCTTGCATCTCCCTCCCACCCTCCCTATCCCACCCTTCTAGGTGGACACAAAGAACAGAGCTGATCTCCCTGTGCTATGCGGCTGCTTCCCACTAGCTATCTATTTTACGAAGTTGGTGAATTTAATGAAAATTTTAATATATAGGGAAAATACAAATCACCAAAGATCATCTTGTTAATACCCAGTGTTGGTGAAGATGTAGGGAATCAGCTATACTCAGTGTTTTGGAAGGCAGTTTGGCAACATCGAATAACATTTTAAAGGCATAAACCCATTGACTCAACAATTCCACTTTTAGAAAATGCTCACTCAAGTGTTCATGAGTATAGGAACGAGAAGATATCCAATAAGATAGTCCTTCATTGTTGCAAAACAATTCTGTGACAACTGCTGCCACTTTAAATTATGGCAGAATGTAAACTAAGGGGACTGTAATTTAACAAAACTAGTGGCATAGCACCAGCCACTGTTGAAGCTCTTTACATCTATTAATACATATGAGCCTAGAAACTACCAGATCATGTGGAAAGATCAATTAGAAATAGCTGCCCTTTTCTTTTATGTTGTCCTGTTTTACTCATAAAGAAACAGATACCCAGAGACTTGTAATTTGTCCATGTGAATTCATGAAAGACTTGGTTAACTTCTCTCCCCACTTTCCACAATGCACTCTGTGCTGAGAACACTAACATATATATTTTATCACCTGAAAGATTTATTATAGACTAAGGATTCTCAAATCCATATCTCCAGCCACGAACTCTTTTCTAAACTTCAAATTCATGTTCCAGAAGTGCCTGCTGAACAAGTCTACTCGAATGTCTCACACATACTCAAATTCAATATGTTCAAAGTTGAATTTACCATCTTCTCCCCAAACCCTAATTTCTCCCTGTGATCAATGGCACTACCATGGTTACTCAAACCAGAAACCTGAACATTGATTCTTCTCTCTCTTTTTTGTCCACAGTATGCAATTAATAATCATTTTTTAAAATAATTATATCTCCAAAAGTCTTTTAAATTCATCTACTTTTCTCCATCCCAGCTAACACTACTCTACTTCAGGTCACCATCATTCAGCCTGGATTACAGCAATCTTAACTGTCTCCAGAGAGAGTCCAACCCAGAAGTCTTATTCTTTCACTCCCTCCCCTGCTTCTGACCGTTCAATGTTTTCCAGTTGCTTTTAGGATAAATCCATACTTCCTTCCTTGTAAGGCTCTACATGACTTAGACCCATCTTACCTGTTCAGTTTCATCTCTTATGAATTCTCGTCTCATGTACTCATCTCCAACTATAATAGAGACTCTGTTTCCAGCTCTTAAGTTGTATTGCGTGTATCTCTATGCCCCTCTGTCAGTTTGAATCTTCCCTAGCACAGCTCTTATGCTACTATTTTGCCAATATCTGTTCACTGCTCTGTGTTTCCCACTAGAATATGCAGCTGCATAAGAGCAAGAACCATATCAGTCCTGATATCCCCAGCACCTAGTCTGATACATAATGGACACTTGATAAATAGTTGTTGAATGAATGAATAAATTAACTTCAATTTATGGAGTCAGAACCTAACGTAAAGCTGATAGATTTCCAGTTCAAGACCCAAATAATGCATTTGTTCATCATCTCCTCAGAAAAAAAAAATTACCTCAGAATAAAAGGATATCCTCTACCCACCTTTGTTTTTGATCTAGCAGGCATGAATTGTGGGTATAACTGTTTAAGGGTAGAAAAACTTATTTAAAAAATGCATATAGGCTCAAAAGAAACTGTTAATTTTGAGTGATCAACTGGCAAATTTACTGCAGATAAATTCAAACTGCCTCTTCCTTCCCCTTGATTCAGGCCAAAGGGATTTTGCGCATTTCTTTCTGAACTGGCTGTGCCTGAGGAGAATATTTCTCTATCAGAATAAGGCAGTCTCTCTCTCCCCAAGGTGCCCTATGTTTCTACCATTTCCTCATAATCCCAGTTCTTTCAGGGAAGTTTCTCTAACCTTTGGTCAACATTAAGCTATAGATCTCTAAAGACAAGTCACTTTTGGTTCAGAGGTGGGCCTTCCAACAGTCGAGAAACATCTTTAGGCAGTCATCCAGGTAGGATGAGAGAATGCATTTTCATCTGTCTTGAAAGGTATAGAACCAATTGCTCCTAAAATCAGTTGAGCATAGATTTTTATTTCTGTTTTCCCTTCAAACTTTTAACTTTACCAGGGGCTTTATAGATGTAGCTTTTGCCAAATAAATAAATTAATTAATTAAAAAGTATTACTGAAAATCATGAATACAGAGCACCAAGTCCTTTTTATTGAGTATATAACTTTGGACAAATCACTTAACCTCTATGAATCTCAGTTTCTTCATATGTAAAATGGAGAAAAAATATCTACTTTAAAAGATTGTGAAAATAAATGAAACATGGATGCACCTGGTATATAGTAGATGCTGAATAGATCGTCATTACGACTATCATCATCACCCAGGCATATATATCAGTATTTCGTTTAATTCTGCTCTGATCTTTATGATTTTTTTCCTTCTGCTAACTTTAGGTTTTGTTTGTTCTTCTTTCTCTAGTTCCTTTAGGTGTAAGGTTAAATTGTTTATTTGACATTTTTCTTGTTTCTTGAGGTAGGCTTGTATAGCTATAAACTTCCCTCTTAGAACTGCTTTTGCTGCATCCCATAGGTTTTGGGTCATCGTGTTTTCATTGTGATTTGTCTCTAGGTATTTTTTGATTTCCTCTTTGATTTCTTCAGTGATCTCTTGGTTATTTAGTAATGTATTGTTTAGCCTCCATGTGTTTGTGTTTTTTACGTTTTTTTCCCTGTAATTCATTTCTAATCTCATAACATTGTGGTCAGAAAAGATGCTTAATATGATTTCAATTTTCTTAAATTTACTGAGGCTTGATTTGTGACCCAAGATGTGATCTATCCTGGAGAATGCTCCGTGCGCACTTGAGAAGAACGTGTAATCTGCTGTTTTTGGATGGAATGTCCTATAAATATCAGTTGAATCTATCTGGTCTATTGTGTCATTTAAAGCTTCTGTTTCCCTATTTATTTTCACTTTGGATGATCTGTCCATTGGTGTGAGTGAGGTGTTAAAGTCCCCCACTATTATTGTGTTACTGTCGATTTCCTCTTTTATAGCTGTTAGCAGTTGCCTTATGTATTGAGGTGCTCCAATGTTGGGTGCATATATATTTATAATTGTTATTATCTTCTTGGATTGATCCCTTGATCATTATGTAGTGTCCTTCCTTGTCTCTTGTAACATTCTTTATTTTAAAGTCTATTTTATCTGATATGAGTATTGCTACTCCAGCTTTCTTTTGATTTCCATTTGCATGGAATATCTTTTTCCATCCCCTGATTTTCAGTCTGTATGTGTCCCTATGTCTGAAGTGGGTCTCTTGCAGACAGCATATATATGGGTCTTGTTTTTGTATCCATTCAGCAAGCCTTTGTCTTTTGGTTGGAACATTTAATCCATTCACGTTTAAGGTAATTATCAATATGTATGTTCCTATGACCATTTTCTTAATTGTTTTGGGTTTTTTTTGTAGTTCCTTTTCTTCTCTTGTGTTTCCCACTTAGAGAAGTTCCTTTAGCGTTTGTTGTAGAGCTGGTTTTGTGGTGCTGAGTTCTCTTAGCTTTTGCTTGTCTGTAAAGCTTTTGATTTCTCCTTCAAATCTGAATGAGATCCTTGCCGGCTATAGTAATCTTGGTTGTACATTCTTCTCTTTCATCACTTTAAGTATATCATGCCACTCCCTTCTGGCTTGTAGAGTTTCTGATGAGAAATCAGCTGTTAACCTTATGGGAGTTCCCTTGAATGTTATTTGTCATTTTTCCCTTGCTGCTTTCAATAATTTTTCTTTGTCTTTAATTTTTGCCAATTTGATTACTACGTGTCTCGGTGTGTTTCTCCTTGGGTTTATCCTGTATGGGACTCTCTGTGTTTCCTGGACTTGGGTGGCTATTTCCTTTCCCATGTTAGGGAAGTTTTTGACTATAATCTCTTCAAATATTTTCTCTGGTCCTTTCTCTCTCTCTTCTCCTTCTGGGACCCCTATAATGCGAATGTTCTTGCATTTAATGTTGTCCCAGAGGTCTCTTAGGCTGTCTTCATTTCTTTTCATTCTTTTTTCTTTATTCTGTTCCGCAGTAGTGAATTCCTCCATTCTGTCTTCCAGATCACTTATCCGTTCTTCTGCCTCAGTTATTCTGCTATTGATTCCTTCTAGTGTAGTTTTCATTTCAGTTATTGTATTGTTCATCTCTGTTTGTTTGTTCTTTAATTGTTCTAGGTCTTTGTTAAACATTTCTTGCATCTTCTCAATCTTTGCCTCCATTCTTTTTCCAAAGTCCTGGATCATCTTCACTATCATTATTCTGAATTCTTTTCCTGGAAGGTTGCCTATCTCCACTTCTTTTAGTTGTTTTTCTGGGGTTTTATCTTGTTCCTTCATCTGGTACATAGCCCTCTGCCTTTTCATCTTGCCTATCTTTCTATGAATGTGGATTTTTTTCCACAGGCTGCAGGATTGTAGCTCTTCTTGCTTCTGCTGTCTGCCGTCTGGTGGATGAGGCTATCTAAGAGTCTTGTGCAAATTTCCTGATGGGAGGAACTCGTGGTGGGTAGAGCTGGGTGTTGCTCTGGTGGGCAGAGCTCAGTAAAACTTTAATCCACTTGTCTTCTGATGGATTGGGCTGGGTTCCCTCCCTGTTGGTTGTTTGGCCTGAGGTGACCCAACACTGGAGCCTACCCGGGCTCTTTGGCGGGACTAATGGCAGACCCTGGGAGGGCTCACGCCAAGGAGTACTTTGTAGAACTTCTGCTGCCAGTGTCCTTGTCCCCATGGTGAGCCACAACCACCCCCCATCTCTGCAGGAGACCCTCCAACACTAGCAGGTAGTCTGGTTCAGTCTCCCCTGGGGTCACTGCTCCTTCCCCTGGGTCCCAGTGCACACACTACTTTGTGTGTGCCCTCCAAGAGTGGGGTCTCTGTTTCCCCCAGTCCTGTCGAAGTCCTGCAATCAATTCCCACTAGGCTTCAAAGTCTGATTCTCTAGGAATTCCTCCTCCCGTTGCCCAACCCCCAGGTTAGGAAGCCTGACGTGGGGCTCAGAACCTTCACTCCAGTGGGTGGACTTCTGTGGTATAAGTGTTCTCCAGTTTGTGAGTCACCCACCCAGCAGTTATGGGATTTGATTTTATTGTGATTGCACTCCTCCTACCAGCTCATTGTTGTTTCTCCTTTGTCTTTGGATGTGGGGTATCTTTTTTTGGTGAGTTCCAGTGTCTTCCTGTTGATGACTGTTCAGCAGGTAGTTGTGATTCTGGTGCTCTCGCAAGAGGGAGTGAGAGCTCATCCTTCTACTCTGCCATCTTGGTTCAGGGCCTAATTTATACTTTAGAATATTTAAAAATGCAAAGAAAATAACACAAAAATAAACGTAGCAATTAACAATACAAAATGGACATTCTCAAAAAACCTAGAAGACAGAGTATTTTCATTAATCCCAGAATAAGAAAGGGTGGGGCCAATCATCATCAGGTCTGAGAAACCTACGTTGGGAGTGCTCATTGCTACTGAGGTGTCATCAGTTCTAGGCCCTGCAGCATACAGAGTTCTGATTCTAACCCAGTACCATTTGTCTTGTGATTCGTCCTAATCATCCTGCTTGCCTATCTGTTCCCTCCCACTCTAATGCTCCAACCTTCTCTAGGAACAACATTCCCAGACTGTTTCTTCTAAGCTTTCTCCCATCTTGATAACGGCTTCTTCCCTTCCTGCTTAGATGAAACAGGAAGGCTGGATAGAGCTGGATTAGGGCAGAGTTTCCTTTCTCCAGATGGGACAAAATTTCAGAATAGTCCTTTGTTAGGAAGAAAACTTTGGGAGGTTTTCACCATCGCTACTCTTTCTCTCTCCTTGGCAATTTCATGTGGTAGCTTTCTTGGATTCCTCCTTTGAGAACCTGGCAAGGCTCCTGAGAAAAAGCCTGCAAGTAAGTGGGGGCCCTCCTATGACTATGGAAGTCTTTCACTCCCAAGCTAGTGTACAAGAAGCCTCCAGCAACTTGTCAGAAATATTGTTTAAATGTTCTTACCACCTTATAGAGTCTAGTGGCTTCTGCTTCAAAGAAACAAATCTTAGTGGTTTTATCCTCTGGATGTGCCTGACTTTACAGTTTACAGCTATATGCCTGTGTTCTACATTCTGTCATGTGTCCAAACCCAAGCCACTTTTTTAAAGAGGTCATTTCTTATTATTCTTCAAAAAAAAAAATTTCATAACATTAAAAATCTTATTACAAAAGTTTTTTTTTTTTTTATTGAAGTTGTTTAGAAAATACAGAAACAAAGTAAAAATCAAGCACAATTTCAACATGCAGACACTACAAATGATATATTTTGACATCTATCCTTCCAGGAGTTTTTAAAAGGTTTTTAAAACATTAATTCATTTACACAGCATCAAAAGACACTTCCAATTTCTCCTTGGCCCAGGCAAATGCAGGAAATCTCCTTAGAGTAGATGCTTGTGACCCTTGCCATAACATTGAACAGCCCCATTTGCCTATGCATATTGGTCCCAATAACTGAGCCTCGAAATCTCACCTTGCGGGCTTGGGCATAGTGCCTTCCTGAAGCCTGTGCTGGGAACTAGGTCACTGAGGGCAGCAACATGGGCCAGGGATGCTTCTATCTGGGCAGGACAAGGTTTAAAGAACCAGTTTAAGTGGCAGTGGGAACAATAGCACACCCAATATGGTCCCCTTATGGGACTGGTCCCACTTTCCATTTCTCTCACTCTGCCTGGAATTTTGGACAATACATGAGGGAAGAAGGCCTTATGAAGGAGATCTTGAGCTTCCTGATAATATAAGCATTGGGGTCCAAAGCAACTAATTAAAAAGAAAAGCTTTGTTATCAGTTTTTCTCCCAGGATTAAATGGGTCTCATTTATAGTCAGATGCCTTTTTTACAAATTATACTTCTGTTTATTTTTAAACATTTCTAAATACTTCTAAAAATTAAACCCGTGCCTGGATTAATACCAGTTTCTCTTACTTTTATAAATTAACGTAAAATACTAATAAAAAAAAAAAAAAGCAGGATAAGGAGAAGTAGGAGCCTGGTTGTGGACTAATTTAGAGACCTCACATTTTGATGCGTGGTCAATGACAACCTTTCTCTCATAGGTCTGCTCATTTCTGAATACCAGTCTCCTAATAGGATTCAAAGATTTCCTGTCCTCACCCCAGGCTCTGTTTCAGAAATGCCTACCAACAGAGTGAGAAGGAATACAGGAAGGGGAAACACAATACACTCGTGTTCTTCTCTAGGGCCCTGTATTATTTAGGTTGCAAACTAGGCTACTATGACAAAGGAACCAAGAAGCTCCAATAAGATAGAATTTATTCCTTGTTCATGTATGTGTCCAAAGGTAAGCAGGCAGTCTTGGCCTTGTAGTCATCTCTGCCATGCTCAACTCATGGCTTAGACCTCTATATATAATACAAGGAAGATGCTCCAATGCTTGCAATATCCCAACCAGTGGAAAGAGGAGCCTATCCCCAATTCTATTTAGTATAAGACTCAGAGTGATACATGGTACTTGTTTTTTTACATCTCTTTAGTCAAAACTCTGTCATGTGGTCACCCTTAACTACAAGATATCTGGAAACTATAATCTTTAGTTGGGCAAATATGTGGCCACTTAAAACTTTATTATAATACATGGAAAGAAGAGAATGAAAATAAGAGACAACAAGGAATCTACTGCAGATCTCAGCAGAGCCAGAGCCTTCAAAAACATTCATTTGTTTATTTGTATTAATTACTTTAGACTCAGAGTATGAGAAAAGAAGGAGAGGAAAATGGCAGTTAGGTCATGATGTTCCTTATGTTGTCTTTCTATCATTTTTTGTAAGTATTAGATGAAACAATACATAAAATGTATCCTGAAGATTTCCATAATGGGAATGCTATCTATTATAACATTTTTAATGTTGGTATTAGTAGTATAGATAGATGTGGTAGATTGAGTTATTTTATTTAGGTATTGATTTCCTCATCTTTGTAGGAAAATTTTACATCCCTACAATTGCTGCAATTACTATCTCATTCCCAATTTTTAGACCTTAGCTAGTTCTTAGACCCACAACTCATTGGCTGAAAAAGAGGCATCTCAAGAAGACTAACTCAACAATATCACAGCAAATGTATACAGCCATGATTCCTCCATCATTATTTAAAGGTATCTATGGCTATTTACTTCGATAAACATACTCTGGGGAAAGAGAAATGCACGTATTGAGGAATTTTGGCTAAAGGGTCTGAATTTATGCTGGACCCAGAGTCCCATCTTGGTTCCCTCAATTAGAATAGGAGATCTGGTTAATAATCATAGCATATTGACAGGTCCTATGAGGGGAAACCTCACTGTCATCAGTTCAGGTGTGGGTATAACCAGAGGACATTGTATATGGAGGGTCAATGTGACACAAAAATGTTTGCTTTTGACTTGTTCTAAAATATCCATCCAGTAGATGATGAAATGCAAAGAGAAACTCACTATTAAGACATTTCTAACACTAATGTCTAAGTTAGAGGTGCAGGCAGGATTCCCCAAAATTCTGCAGAATGAAATTTTAACTGCAGACATATTTGCTGGATGAATCCTGGACTCATACCATCACCCCAGAGTGTGGTCCATGGGGAAATAATTCCCCTGGTTAGGGTAAATTTTCAGCAATTGTTTTATATCCTTAGTATTGAGGTCTCCAGAAATATTTGCCTGAACTGCCCTGCAAATAGGAATTATAAGGGGCCAAAAGTTGGAAGATCTGGTGGAGAGAGTGTGGGTACTGGAGCTACAAATATCTGCATTAGAATCCTCATTCACGTCTCACTAGTTGTAGGACCTATAGTTGATAATTTTTTTGTATTACACTTTTCCTATTCAAATTACTCTGTCATTTCTCTCTTTCAATAGGACTAAGATGGATATACCATCTGTAAGAGAAAGCTATACAGAATTCAAAAACAGCTCCTGGCATACTACTGAACTCAGATAGAAACTGAGCTTCTGACCTGAGAACATCAAATAACCAAGTAGTAAAAATTATCAATCTTGACCTATCAAGTCATAAAATTGGGCGAGCCCTGCAGCAATCTGTTGTTAAGATGGAAGCGGTCTATCAATGTTCAGGCTCACATAGGTCCAGAGAACATAAGTAACCTATAAGAACAAATGGCCCAGACTGCCATGTCAGCTGCAGCTGCTGCATTAACAGCTCTCCTTCAGCTTCTTGGGAGGGGTTCTCCATTACCAGCTGATAGAGGAAGGAAGTTTGGACTTGATTCATGAATGGATTTTCTTGGCATATGGTTGCAAGCTGAAAATAAACTTTTTTTTTAATATTTTAACCTACATCTCCTACTCCAGAGTGGTCCTGAAAAAGGTAAGGGGAAATCCTCTCAAAGGGCAGAGCTTCAGCCAGGGCATCTGGTCATTTACTTTGTGTAGAGAGAGAAGTGGTCCAAAGTAAGGGTATAACTGGACTCTTAGGCAGTGCTGAATGGGTTAGCCCTTTGGTCAGAAGTCTGAAAAGAGCACAGTTGGAAGACTGGGGCCTGTGTTTAGAGCTATGACAGCGGGCATACAGTGTGAGCATCTTTGTTTTGCATGCTAACGACCCTCCCACCCCCCGCTTCCATCCTTTTATGCCATTTCTCATTAAAGCACCAGATCATTTGTACTGCAGAATGTCTCCCATTTTCCACCGGACTGATTATATCAGTGTGGTATTAATTAACATGTTCCTTCACACTCACGTTTTTACAGTAATCTGGCAGTAGATCCAGACTTGATTAGCTCAGCTTTGCTTTCTCTCTCTCTCTTTCTCTTTTGGATAATAAACCACAGAAAGATGATATTATGTGTACTACCTATTGCATCTTATCAAGAAGAACATAATATGATTGTCCTACTTTTGAAACTGTGCACCTCAGATTGGGACTTGAACCCACGTGTCCGTACTTGAACCCAGCCAAAACCCAGATTGGGACTTGAACCCACGTGGCTGGGACTCGAACCCGGCCAAAACCCACAGTCTTCCAACTGAGATCACACACCTGGTTTCAGGACTTAATGAAGCTCAAGTTCTTGATGTCTCATCGCAGAAAGAATTCAGTGAGAGACAAAGTGATAGGTAAGAAGTGGATTTATTTAGAGAGAAACACACTCCACAGACAGCGTGTGGGCCATCTCAGAATGTGAGAAAGGCACCAGGGTATGGGGTTGTTAGTTTTTATGGGAGTGGGTAATTTCATAGGCTAATGAATGGGAAGAGTATTCCAGCTATTTTAGGAAGGGGTGGGGATTTCCAGGAATTGGGCCACCGCCCACTTTTTGATCCTTATGGTAGGTCTTGGGACTGTCATGGCACCTGTGAGTGTATCATTTAGCTTGCTGATGTGAGCTTGCTGATACTGAGGCTCAAGGTCTAGTAGAAAAAGTCGACTTGCCCACCATCTTGGATCCATTTAGTTCTAATCAGTTTGTCCTCTGGCTATGTCATTCTTTCAAAAGTTGTGCCCTTCCTCCTTCCTTCCTTACATAAACCATATATATGATTTATATATGTATAAATCATATATATATGAGAGACATATTTTGATATCATTTTGATAATGATTGCAGTCATTGTCTTTTCATTGCACAGTTTCTTGCACCTTTTGCAAATGGTGCTAGAAAACAAATTTTTTTTAGAAATAAATAAATAAAGCATAAGTTTGTTGTTTGTTTTACTTATCTATTTGATTTTATATTTGTATCTTTTTTGTTACTTTGAAAAACCTTGTTTCTTAATGATATAAATATAATTATTCATTTGCTTTATCAATGTGCATCTATAATACATATATTAGTTTCAAAATAATAATACCATTATATGAAATACCAGAATAATGATATCAACATTACTATTCACAAGAGCACTGAATACAATTTCAGTGTGCTTTTTGTATTGTTTCTTTGTTTCCCTTAGGATATGTCCACTAGGGATGTAGAGTCAAAATATTGTGTTTTACACTTATTTGGAATAATTCTTGTCCATTCAGTTATGCTACCAACCAGATATACACTTAGGTTGACAATTTGTCACTTAGGTTGTTTCAATTTGTTTTCAAATAAATATGGGGCCTGGTTTGTTCTGTCATCCTGATTTATTATTTTTTCAAAATATATGTATGACATTTATATAATTTTGTATTCAAAACTAGCTTTCATCCTGAGCTGTCTCTCCTGTTCTCTCTTTTCTTGTACAGGTAAACCACTTTTATTCATTTTTGACCTACCATGATTTTGGATTTTGGATTTGAACCCAGATAGTCTGGGTCCTTAGTCCATGTTCTTAAAATGCTGGATTGAAACTGCCCCATGAGAAATTACCAAATCTTTTTTTATTGGGGAGAGTGGGGGAGGTGTGTGCAGGTGAAAATTGCATATATTTGTACCTGGTTCTTAAGATGTAAACTTGGAAAATATCATTCCAGGGCTCTCCATAAGTTTCACCCCCTACCTGTACCTCCCAAATTCAAAACCACCAGGCAACAGCTAAAAGCCTCTTTTATGGCTTTTTGTGTTGTTCCAAAAGCTTACAGTCTTAACCCAGATACCTACTTTATAGATTCATAGCATGCAAGCTTTGCAGATATTCTTTTGAAGTTTGCATTTATAAGCCTTTGTGTACCAGCCTCTGTAAATTTCCATGTGACCTGTCTGAACTGCTTGAAGACAGAGTATGAACAAACATTACAAGCTTTTTGTGAAAGAGAATGTAGGTTCCATATAAAAGATTTTCCTTAAATCCAGTTTTATCTCCTTTAACCATCCTTGTTCATTCTGACAAAGTTTCACTACCCTAGGTTACTATCACATCTCTCTCCTCTCCTACTTCCTGACTGTTAAACTGAAATTCTGTAAAGAAAAATATCAGTAAGCAAAAACAGAAACCAAATTTGATAGCTCCAGTTATATCTTATCTCCCTATTTCATGCAACAATAGACTCAACCACATCATCCTACATTAATTTACTGTTTGTGTTAGAGGTCTATATATTGGAGTTTTTTGGTGTTTTTTTTTGTTTTGTTTTTTTTAATTGTTGACTCTCATGTTAAGATTGAATTTCCCTAGACATAAGTAGGACATTGGTAATTCATATTTCCAATGTTCTTCATTTAAAAAAATTATCTGTGTCATCCTGTGCAAGTTACTTAATTTCTCTGTGCCTAAATTACCTTATCTGTAAAAGGGAGATTATAATATGTATTTCCCTCATAGCAGGGATAAAATGAGGGAATACATCAAAGTTTTTAGATCTGTGCCTGGTACAGAGAATTATTTTTGCACTCCCTCCATCACCAAGAGAGCTATTTATTTTATTTATTTATCCACCAGAACACTTTATCCCTTTTCCTAATAGTTGGATAGTTTAAATGCCTGATTTAAACTGAGTTTAGCCTCTACCCATAAAAGAGAATCATGGTTAATGATAGTCAAGAGATGGGGCAGGAGATCAAAATTATTGGAGTTATTGCAAATACCCACTTAGGACATACCTCAGGTACTGGACAGACTGAGGTAACTGGGGTATTGAAGAGACAATCAACTTTAAAACGAGAATCTTTTATGACTAAGTAAGTCTCTCTTCCGCCCTCTGGCCATCATCATGAATTATTTGTGAAACTAGAAGAAGGTCATGGTCAGCCAGGTAGCATCACTTGACTGTCACTAAGTAGAGAGTGGCTGATCTAGAAATTATACCAATGATTGTCAACCTATTATATCCAATGGCTCCCCTTTTAACAAATATTTTGAATATTCTCTTTATCGTGTGAAAGCTAAATTCATAGTTAATATAGCCTACCTACACAATAACAAAATTAATGAATCAATATGTTTAACCTGACATAAGGGAGAAAAAAATGCAATTTACAATAAAATAGTATGTACTTCAATATGTGAATGTTCCATCTCCTTAGTTACTAGACTATATAACAAAGTGGACAATTGTTTGTACCATATGTACAATAATTGTGAATGCTATACCACAAATCTGGACTGATGAGACATGTTTTAATGACAAATCAAGTATTATAAGTAGTACTGTCATTGTGAATTTCAGCAATGGTGAACACTCTTAGCTATATCTTCTCTCAGTTTACACAGTAATAGCTTTATTGGAAAATTCAATATATGTTAAACTTGCAAGATATATAGTTTTTTTAATATATACAATGAAGTTAGGTTTCAGAGTCTTATTGTTATAAAAAGGTTTTTGATCTATGGGAAGATTTGGTGGTACATTTTAAGGTCTTATGGGATGTGGGGCAGTGCTTATTGTGCAGAACATCTAACAGCCCTGCTTCCACCCAGATGAATACCAGTATCATCTACTAATCTTTGCGACAAACAACATTACTTTCCCCCTCACTCCAATATTTCCAAAACCTCCCCTAGAGGGTAATACTAAGAGGAGAGAAAAGTGCCAAAACAGCATAAGTACATTACATGGATTAAAGAATCTCCATTTTTCCTCATTGCTAAAAAGATACAATAAGTGACACGCTACTCTGTACCTAAATGTCATCTTGGAGAGATTTCTGGGATGGCAACAGATATCTGAGAAGTTAGGAATTTTTGCCTGAAGAAAATAAGATCTAATGATGTTGCTTAAATAATTACATAGAACTAAATTTTTCCCCCATTACACATTAGGTGAGGAATTACGGTTTTTCAGACAGCTTAGCTGTACCCAAGAAATAGTTGTCAATAGTGTATTTTAATACCTCAGGGAATAAGCTAACTGCAAAAGCTAACTGCAATATGGAGGCTACTTGTGACCTAAGGGAGAACAATCTTCATGGACTTCTGTGTTGCCATGGGAGATATCCTTGGGAGACAAGGATGTGGAGACAAAAAAGCCTGGCTGTGAAAAAAAGAAAAATGTCTTTTCTCTTACTAATCTGCCTTTTGTCAGTGTAATTTTCAGGCCCCCAAACACTGAACATAAGAGGGTAGCAAAAAAGTATTGTTCTACCCTGACAATGGCATACTAACTAGCAGGAGATGAGAAGCAGAGAAGATTTTTTTGTTTTTGAAGATGGGAGAAACTTAAACAGGTTTATTTGCTATGGAGAAAGTGTCAGTAGAGAGGAAATGGTTGAGATAATGAAGAATGGAGCTGATCAATTAGGGTGCACGTCGCAGGATGAACCGGGAAGCCACAGTGAAGGGATTTCTCTTTTGCAGGGAGCAACTGTGGAAGTCAAAGCAAAATATTTGGGGATTTGGAATCAACTGAAGGGAAAAGCTCAGGAATTCTTGCATTTTACTCAACATATTTAATCATTAAATTTGGATTATATTTTGAGTAAATCTTCAGAGGGTTTATTAACCTAGTTTCAATTAATTCTTCATACTTGTTTTTTTACTGAACTTTTAAAGTATAACATAGGTAAATAAAATTGCCTAAATCTTAAAATTATAGCTCAATGAATTGAATAAACCCCTATAACCACCAGCCAGGTCAAAAGACAGAATATTACTAGCACCCTCAGAAGTCCCCTCTTAGCCTCTTCAAGTGACAGTCTCCCCTCAAGGGTGACCACTAATCTGACTTCTAAATCATAGGTTAGTTTTGCATGTTTTTGAACTTTATAAAATATATGGAATTATACAACATTACTCTCTTTTGTCTGACTTCTTCCACTCAACATGTTTTTGAGATTTGTTGTGCGTGGTTGCAGATTTTTTATTCTCATTGCTGTATAGTATTCCATTGTGTGCATACACCCCCAGTGTATATATCTATTCTATTCTTGATTGTCATTTGGGTAATTTGTAGTTTTAAATATTATGCATAGTACCACTGTGAACATCTTTGGTTTTGCCTTGGTTTACACACTTACATATTTCTGTTGGATATAGACTTTAGAATAGAAATAAAGGCTAAGTTGGTTTTTTTAACTGCCAAAATTTGTTGATCTGTTTTACTAGCATGGAGAAACAGTGACATCTGGTGCATAAAACAATGAATTTCAAGTTTCAGTATTATTTGAAATTTTTTAGAGAATCTATTCTTAAAGGTGATATGAAGTCACAAGAATCCATATGTACAGTGAGCTTATAGTTCTTGTATCCGATATTAAAATTAATCTACAACGTATTCACTCTGAACACAAAGAATTTAAGAATAAAATTCTTAAACTCATAAATAATTGATAGATCAAGTAATTAGGTAAGATTAACAGATTTATGGAAGAAATGCTATTTTGGTGTGTACTAATGACAATATTTTAAAATGCAAATCACTATCCTTAATGTTGCCACAAAGTAAAAGGCTTTAAGGTTTGTGAAATATGCAATTTTCTTTCTAACCTAAGCTAAAAAATCTTGAACAAAACAAAATACAAGTATACAGGATTACTATGCTTATAAGGTAATTAAAATGTAAAACTAATTTATATATTGGAATTCTTTAGAATAATTAAGGGAGTTCTCTCTCCCTTTATAAACATTTCTAGGTCTGCTGAAAAAGTTAAACTTTAAAAAGAAATACATTATATGATTAGAAAACATACAAGTGCATACTACTTTACTTTTATGTTTGTGTGTAATCTTTGTTGTTACAAAATAGATGGATGGGTCACGTACATCCTTTAGGGCATTGTTTGGTTATGCCTACAGTTCTAGAAGGACGGTAGAGTTTTTTTCCTTGACACCATGAAGCTCATGTATCAAGGTTTATCACACTGAAACTTAATGCTCTTTAACATTTATTCCACAAATATTTATTATAACCTTTTATCTGCAAGCATATTAGCTAGTGGAGTCCTAGATGAAGTTCCCTCTTTCTCCCCCCTGCTCTCCTGAACTCCCTCCTATCCTTTTCTTCCTTTCTTCTATCTCTCTTTAATGTGAGAGAAACATGAGTAAATTTAAATGCTGACAAGAAAATTGATTACTGGAGATACTGAAGACACATGAGAGAGCTGGAGCGATGGATGGAGCAGAGAAGGCAGAAGAGCAACAATGGAGGAGTATAAGATAACAGTAGAGCGACAGGAAGCTGAGGAAGATTTGGTTACTGTTTTCTATAAGTAATGATTGAGTTCATATTCTGAAAGTGACATTGGAAGAGGTATCTTGGTGGTTTGAGAAAGTGAAGAAAATTCGTGGTAGTAATTGTGACAACCGGAGAAAGTAGGAGCAACTAGAGGAAATATAAAGGATTCCTGAAAAGCACTGAAAGCCCAGTTGAGGCAAAAGATCTTGAATTCGTAATGGTGCCAATTATCAGCAGTGCTTATCAAGCAAAGTTTTGTCAGAGAGGAGGAGGATAGGTGAGCTGGGTTGGGTTGAATTTTTTAAGAATATATATAATAAAAGATAAATGAGCCAGAGAGATAAGGGTCTAAAGGATAATTATGAAAATATTTCATGGAGTCGATGTGGGATCTGAAGATAAGGGTTGTTTCGCGGATAGATTACAGATAGATTTGATGGAGCGAGAGAATGTGGATGATTCTTCAGTACTTGGAAATTAGATGAAGACAAAGTATTATGGTAATAATGAAATAGGAGAGGTGGAAGGACGAGTGAGGTTAAGGTCAGAGGAAAATTGTGAATTTATGACTTTATGAAGCATTTGCAGTGATGAGTGCGACAGGAGAGTGTGGCGAATGTGAAAAGGAAATGGAAGTCATTGGAAGTGAGGAAGTCAATAAAATGAGAGGCAAAGATATTAGATGGACGTTGGTAGATAATCAGAATAGCTGTGGAACTTAAGCAAGTCTGAGTGATTTAACAACGCCCTTAATAAACGAGGGACAGTGATCGGGATATTAGTAGATGAAAGTAGTATTGGTGAGGACCAAAAGTAAATAAATGAAAAAATTAATAATTTTCAATAGAAGAAAATTAGCTGATTAATAAGCCTATAAAACAATGTCCGAACTTACAAGTAATAAAATGACTGTAAACAGAAAAAATGAGAAACCTTATATTTTATCAATGAAATTATCAGAATTCTAAAAAATCACTGTCATGGGTGTAATGAAATAGACACTTTAAGAAATGTGAATGTAAACTATTGGAACATTTTGGAAAGTAATTTAACAATATTTATTAAATATGTATCAATAAACTTTGACCAGGTAATTCCACTTCTGGGAAACTATTATAAAGGGATGGTACAAAATAATTGCAGTGTTACTTAAAATAATCAACACTGAAAAGAATCCGAGTACTTAACAAGAGAGGAAATTCTTCTTGTGTAATGTTAAGTAGAAATGTATCTTGCAGTATTAAATATACAATATGATTAAATTTTTTAAAACCAAAACCATGCATTAAAAAAAAAAAAAAAAAGATTGGAACAAAATGTCCTAAGAAGAAAGAAAAATAATACTTTTTTCCTCATTTAAAAATATTTTCTTCTGTGTTTTTCAAAGTTTCTCTATTTAGTGCTTTATTAATTTTTATTGGAAATATAAAACCAAGTTTATAAACAGTAGAGCCAACCACCAACAGCACTACCACCAGCAAAAATTCTAATGGGTTAAAAATATAAAATAAAATCAAAAGAAATGTGAACCAAATAAATAAAATAAGAGAATGATAATCTAAATTAAGATTCTAATGATATTTAAAAGTGGAATTTCATAGGTTGATTTGAAAGTTATTCTTGAGGAGTAAATGAAAAGGGAAACATATACATTGTAAAGTTTAATTTGGTAGAGCCTATTTATAAGTATCTCTAAAAATTTTAAGTGTTTAGACCCTTTGACACAGCAATTCCACTTTTGGGATCCTAACTTTAAAAATTGTTAGAACAAGTGCAAAAGATGTATTTGTAAGGCTATTTATCATAACATTATTTCTAATAGTAAAATCCTGTAAGTAACTTAAGTGCCTTTCACTGAAGAATGGTTAAATATATCATGCTGCTTCTGTTATGGAATGCTATGCTGGATCTGAAAAGAATGAGATGTGATATGTGACATTGATGCAAAAGATCTCTAAGACATAGGTGAAAAAAACTCATAGCAGTCCTGGCTTCTGTCAATAGGTGAAAAAAAATCATAGGAGTTCTGGAATATCAGACTCATCCTCCTGCTGATAACAATGACAAAATTCTGGGGAAAACATTAGAAACAAGATTGTTTAAAGGCAACCAAAATCAGAAACTGGAGGGAGTTTGAACCTTGGAAGAAGGAGACCCCATACAGATTGACAAAACTCATTCTCTGTGTATCTCCTTATTCTGATTTCTGAAAATTCTAGCTGCGCTTGTCTCCAATCTCTCTCCTCAATCCAGTGAGACTGTTGGACTCTTTCTGCATTTGCCTTCCTTCTGCCAAAATCTGGGAATAATTTCCAGTCAGAGGTCAGGGCCATGATAGGACTCACCTCATTTGATTTTCTTTCTTAAGGATCACAGATCTGTCTTACCTATTGCCCACTACCTGAAAATAGTTGTTTTCTATAATTTTTCCACTTTCTAGTTGACAGCAAGAGGTAATTCTAGACCATCTTACACTCCCATGCCTGTAAGTAGAAGTCTCACCTAGAATTTTAGATCCAGCAAAAATATCTTTTGAAAATGAAAGAAAAATAATACATTTTCAGATAAATGGAGGCTGAGAGAACTTGTTGCCAGAAGAATTTGCCACAGTACAAGATATGCTAAAGGAATGTCTTCAGACTGAGGAAATTGATACCAGATGGGAATTCAGGTATATAGGAAGGAGTGGAAAATAATGGAAATATTATATGCACAGGTAAACACAAAATATTAACTTAATTCCTTTCTTAAATTCTTCAAGTCATCGAATACTTAAAAGAAAAGTAAAAGCAGTATATTCTGAGGTTTATAACACTTTTAGAGATAAATATGTGACACAGTATCACAAAGGAGAGGGACAGTGCAAACTGAATTTTACCACTATTTCTTACCCAGTATGTGAAGTGACATAATATTAATTCAAGAAGACTGTGATTAATTAAGGATGCATACTATAACCCCTAGAGGAAACATGCCAAAACCCAAAAAGCAAAGCAAAGCAAAACTCCACAAAGCTGTATTAGCTAAACAGCCCATAGAAGAGACAGTACGAGATATTAAAAATTTTATTAACTCAAAAAAAGACATAAAGGGAAGAACAAATAAACAAATAGCAAATAGAAAACAAATAGCATGATAGTAGATTTCATCTCAATTATATCAATAATGCGAATTCAGGGTTTATAAAATGCATAAAAAAGCAAACCCTAACTATTTGCTGCCTACAAGAGATCCACTGAATAATAATAAAGACAGAGTGAACATAAAAAGATGGAAATACACCAAACAGTAAACATATGAAGCTGGTATGCTATAGCAATGTCAGACAATACTGACTTCAAGACAAGAAGCATCGTCAGACTTAAAGAGGGTTATTTTATAATCACGAAAAGATCAGTTCATCAAGAAGACATAAAAATCCTAAAGGGAATACACTTAATATTTCAAGGACTCCCCTGGTGGCGCGGTGGTTAAGAATCCGCCTGCCAATGCAGGGGACACGGGTTTGAGCCCTGGTCCAGGAAGATCCCACATGCCACAGAGCAACTAAGACCGTGTGCCACAACTACTGAGCCCGTGGGTCACAACTACTGAAGTCTGCGCGCCAAGAGCCCATGCTCCACAACAAGAGAAGCTACCGCAATGAGAAGGCCGTGCAACAAAATGAAGAGTAGCCCCCGCCTGCCGCAACTAGGGAAAGCCCACGTGCAGCAATGAAGACCCAACGCAGCCAAAAATGAAAATTAATTAATTAATTAATTAAAAAATAATGATAATATTTCAAAATACGTGAAGCAAAAATGGCCAGAATTAAAGGGAGTAATAGATAAATCCCCAAAGTTAAAGATTTTAATACTTCTCCCAGTAATTGGTAGAATAAGTAGACAAAATATCAGTGCAGGTCATCACATAAGATTTGAACAACACTATAAATCAACATGATCCAAGTGACATTTACAAAACACTATATCCAACAACTGCTGAATATATATTTCTTTCAAGAGCGCATGGAACATGCACTAAGATAAATCATATGCTGAACCATAAAACAAATCTTAACAAATTTCAAAGTTTCGAAATCATGTTCCCTGTCCACAACCAAATTAAATTAGGAAAAAGTAGCTGAACAATATGTGTAGTATGATCCTATTTATACTAAACAATATTAATCCAGCAAACCAGTATATTGTAAATCTACAAAAAATATGCATGTACATGTATAAAAAAAGAACTGGCAGAATACAGATCAAAAGTTACTTCTTAACAGGAGAATGAGAATGGAAAAGGGGATTGAAGAGGGACATTCATGCTTTATTTATATATATTTCTTTATTGTTGGATTATTTTTATTCATATATCACTTGTATATTTACAATTGATAAAATAAGTCTAATAAAGAATAAACATGTGAGGACAGCCTGTAAAAGTTCCAAAATAGAAAAGTGAAGAAGGACCTGCCCTACCACTATCAAAAGGTTTTATATGACTATGGTACTGGAGTACAGTTACATGCAGGAAGTGGCAAAAGTTAATGGAATAGAGTCCAGTAACAGACTTATTACATATGAGATTTTAGCAGATAATAAAGGTAGCATTTAAAATTGCTGGGCAAAGGATGTAATCTTTAAAAAAAAAAGGGGGGTGTTAGAAAACTTGGCTAAATGCTTGGGGTGAAATGAGACATTGTAGTAGCCATTAGTAGTGTCCTTCAATGACTTTTAGCTCTCTGTTCTGGGGCAGGTGGTAGGATTGTATTTCCTCACCATTTTTGAAGTTAGGTGTGGCTTTGTGACCTGTTTTGGCAATGAGATGTAAGCATAAGTAGTAGGTGTCACTTCCACGTAGAAGTAACGTGTGTCTGTCCTAGGCAGTCAACGTGCAATTCACCATTTCCTTTCCTGCTCTTGCAGTGATGAGTGATGAAGTGCATGTCAGATAGCTTCTCTATCAGACTGGCTCTTTGAGTGGCACCATGAGTAGAACACCCTACCTGCCTGCATTAGACAGGAAGCACAAGGGAAAAGTAAATTTTTATTATGTTAAGTCACTATATATTTGGTGGGTTTGCCACCACGGCGTAAAATGATTAATGTAAAAATTGATACCTAGAATTTTGCAGATATTGTAATGCCCCCTCCCCCAATTTCTTGCATTGGCATGGAGGCTCAGAAGCAGGTAGGAAGAAAATTACTCCTGGAAGTTGGAATATTTCTCCATGCTCTGCAGTAGCAAAACTTATCATAAAACTATTGCCCACAATGATGTGGATGACTGATTCCGTATCCAATGAACATTTTATCCTGAGGCAAAAGAAAGGCAAACAGAATGATAGTAGCAGGCTTTGGCTGACATCGCCTGAGTCTGGCAAAATATTACAAGAAGGTTAGCTCAGATAGAAATTGCCACTTTGCAAGCAGAAATGAAATTCATAGATTCATAATGGAATCTATAAATTTATGGATTTGTAGGGATGGAAGAGACAAATGCTCTCAATCTTAAATAGCTAAATGTAAAAATGAAAACAAATTTGGAAAACAAATTTGAAAAGCCAAAGCAATTTAAAACTCAGCTTCGGTTTATTTATAATTGTCAAATACTCAAATGCTGGACTTCCCTGGTAGCTCAGTGGTTAAGAATCCGCCTGCCAATGCAGGGGACACGGGTTCAGCCCTGGTCCAGGAAGATCCCACATGCCGCAGAGCAACTAAGTCCGTGAGCCACAAATACTGAGCCTGCGTTCTGGAGCCCACGAGCCACAACTACTGAGCCCATGTGCCACAACTACTGAAGCCCGTGTGCCTAGAGCCCATGCTCTGCAACAAGAGAAGCCACCACAGTGAGAAGCCTGAGCACCGCAATGAAGAGTAGCCCCTGCTCGCTGCAACTAGAGAAAGCCCGCAAGCAGCAATGAAGGCCCGATGCAGCCAAATAAATAAATAAATAAATTTTAAAAAGAAAAAGAAAAACTCAAATGCCTCTCAACTGGAGAATGGAAAACACACACAACTGGAAAACACACTATGGTGTCTCCATTCCATAGAATAATACTTAGAAGGATCAAATGACTAATACATGTAACAAAATGGATGAATCTCAAACCATTATACTAAATGAAAGAAGTTAGGCTCAAAAGGCTACATTTTGTTTGATTCCATTTATATGACATATGTGCAAAGGCAAAACAACAGGGACAGAAAACAGACCAATGATTGCCAGAGCTGGGGGTGAGGAGAAGACACAGAAGAATTTGAGGGATTAATTCTACTTTCTTTGTGTTTATTATGGCGGTAGTTACATAACAGTACACATTTGTTAAAACTCACAGAGTTGTACACTAAAAAGGGTGTATCTGAACATGCTGGTAAGCCCAGGAGGAAATTTGTTTTAATGATTACAAAGCTGAGCAGGAGTGGAGGACATACGATGATCCTGGAGAAGATGGGAGAAATTAGCCTTGCTAAGGAGGAAAGACACTTTTTCTTCAGAGATCAGAAGTAAAATATTGAGCGCATAATATGTGCCAACTAGAGCCAATCTACTAAGCACACTTGTATAGAGAGGAATACTTTATCTCGGCTGCATACACTATCCTCAGGAGGAAGTATTAGTCCCAGTTTATAGAAACTGAAGATCAGAGCTATTAAATAACTTGCACAAGTAATGGACCTGGGCAGATCTGTCTGACTGTTAAGCCCTGGTGGCTTCCTCTGTGTAATGCAGAACGTAGTATGAGTGATGTTAGAGATTTTCAGGTGGGAAGGGAAGTTGAGGAAATTATAATCAGGAGACTCTACTACTGGAGCATTCTAAAACTGGGCCATCTGTTGGCAGCACAGGCATCTGATGGGCTGAAGTGAAGTTGAAGCCTTGAGCAGAATGGAGAAAATTGGAGGAGATTGTGAGGATTTTGACATTGTTCTAGTCTTGGTCCTTGTACCACAGGGATGAGACAGCATGCCATTCTTAGTTACCTTAGGAGGAAGAAATCCCACTGCAAGATGCTAGAGACCCACAATACTCTTCATTCTGTGCAGATTATCATAAGAATGTGCAACTTGAGAGCCTCTTATTTTGCAAAGACAAATTATTATCCATTCCCCAAGTTCCATTCATTTCTCTGTTCTGTTTATAAAGAGTATGTCATTGAAATTACAGTGTATTCCTGAGGGTGGGAGAGGAACCTTAAAGTATCAAAAGGAATTGTAATTTGCAGATGATTGTTGTACTGATCTCTGATGGACTGATCAACCTTGATTTTTCAAAGTTTTTTAGGATATCAAAAAAGAACTGGAAAACATAAAGTATAAAATCATAACTGCAAACCCCACATCCATAACATTAATGAAACATAGTCTGAGTTCAGAGGGATCTTTTCTATGTATACCACTTCACTAGATTGTAAAGCTCATGTCAGTCTTCTTTGGTAAAGGTACATATGAAGCCTTGGATATTTTCATGGTGTTGAAAGTATTAGGAAAACTTCCACAAAACAAAATTGAATTGATTCAAATATGTTAAAATGGAAAGAGTCTTAGAAATCATCTAGTTCAACCTCTTCATTTTGCCTATGAGTAAAACAGTTTGGATTAAACAATTTTCTCTTAACTCATGAGAATTTGTTAACCAATTGCAGCATACCTTAAAAAAAAATTGTGTTGCATTTACATACTCCTTTTTGGTCCTTTCTTATATTGTGCCTATAAGGTGATAGAATGAAGGGTATGAAAATTAAAAGACAAATTCACTGTAAATAGTAATGGGTAATGGTATTATGTATTTTAAAATACTATTACATGCATTATATTTTCATTCACTTTAAAAAAATTGTTTCTAAAATTCTCCAATTATCTTTTCTTTTTTAAAGAATTTATTTATTTATTCATTTATTTATATTTGGTTGCGTTGAGTCTTCACTGCTGCGCACGGGCTTCCTATAGTTGTGTCGAGCGGGGGCTACTCTTCGTTGTGGGCTCAGTAGTTGTGGCTTGCAGGCTGTAGAGTGCAGGCTCAGTAGTTGTGGCACAAGGGCTTAGTTGCTCCGCAGCATGTGGGATCTTACCGGACCAGAGCTTGAACCCGTGCCCCCTGCCTTGGCAGGTGGATTCTTAACCACTGCACCACCAGGGAAGTCCCTTCATTCACTTTTGAGGCAGCATAGTATACTGAAAACAACTTTGGGATAGTGGTCAGAAGACGGAGTTCTAATTCTGCTCACTCTTCTCGAGACTCAGTTTCCTCGTTTTATGTTCCTGGTTCCCCTAGGAAATAAAAATCCTACAGTTTTTGAAAAAAATATTATTAAAATAAATGACATTTTAGATGGATATATAGAAATGCTTCTTGTAAGGTGGATGATTTTTCAAAAACGTGAAAATTTTTGGTTCTGTCTTGGAATATGTTTATGAAGAAAACAAGCAACCATCAGTCTTGAATGGTGTTCAGATATTTGGAGAGAAATGTGTAAATCTGATAGCATCTAGAGGTTTCTTCCAGATCTATCATCTCAGCATTATGTCCCCAAAGTAGTATATGAAATATAGCTTAGCACACAAGCTCTCATCATTGCAGAGTTTATTATCTATAGGTTCATGACATTTTACTGCACTACTATTGGTTCACACACGTGCCATAGCATCTCAGAGGTGGTATAAAGGCTGTAAAAAGATGATCTTTAGAATTTATTTATTTTTTATTAATTAATTAATTAATTTTTGGCTGTGTTGGGTCTTTGCTTCTGTGCGAGGGCTTCCTCTAGTTGCGGCAAGTGGGGGCCACTCTTCATTGCGGTGCGCGGGCCTCTCACTATCGCAGCCTCTCTTGTTGCGGAGCACAGGCTCCAGACGCGCAGGCTCAGTAGTTGTGGCTCACGGGCCTAGTTGCTCCGTGGCATGTGGGATCTTCCCAGACCAGGGCTCGAACCCGTGTCCCCTGCATTGGCAGGCAGACTCTCAACCACTGCGCCACCAGGGAAGCCCGATCTTTTGAATTTTTATAAGAAAATAATTTAAGTAGATGGGCAGTGAGTAGCTGAAATTGAGTATTTACTGTATTAGAGCTGGTGTATTGGTTAGAAGCAGAGTCCTGAAATCGTATTTAAAAGTTTTCAAACAGAGATATCTTATGAAATAGAAAAAAAAAAAAAAATCTTTAGACATAAAAGATTTTTCCTTTACACAGGAATGGTAATGACAACACCACTGCTCTTTTATAGTCTCTCTGGGAGTTTTTCTCACTGTGGCAGTTACAGAAGAATGAAAGCTTCATGCCTTGGGAAGTCTGCATTTTTATGTCTGGAGCTCTTCCATTAGGTCACACCGTTAAAGGCACAGCTCTTTCCTAAGGGAGACCTTTCTTGCTTCATAGCAACCCCGTTTATTCTGCCTGCAGCTGCTCTGTTCCCTTGTACTCCGTGCAGACCAACCTTATTAAAACAGGGTAAAAATGGTTTCTATGGAAAGTACATCGCTGTTGGTTTAACCAGTTATTATAAATATGAAAAATATGCTTCCAATTTTTGGAAAAAAGATAAAATATCTTAGAAGTGGTATCTGGACATCTCCAGGAGTGAAGAGACATAAAATAAAGACTGCTAGCTTTTGTACAAGACGTATGTTTGGCTTCCTCTTTTGCAGTGCAGGGGAAAGGTACAAATACACACTCCCTGAAGGATATGAAGGGAAAAACTTGATAGACAAACTTCATTCTCATTTACCTGATTTATCCATATACCCAACAATGTCAGGATCCTCTCATAGAAGAAAGAGGGGCTAGAGAATATAGTGATTCTGAATTCTTTTCAATATTCAGTTACTTTTATTTTTTCTCTTTTCTTTTTTTAGTCGTTCAGGACCTCGAGGTATGAAACATTTCGACTTTCTTTAGGGGAATGTCAAAGGGAGTCTCCTCTAACAGAGGGCTAGCTGGCTCTTTGCCCTCACAGCTCAGTAATGTAATTTTTTTTTTTAAGAGTCTCACAGAGTCCAAGTATTTTTTTTATTTTATTTTAATTAATTAATTTATTTATGGCTGTGTTGTGTCTTCGTTTCTGTGCGAGGGCTTTCTCTAGTTGCGGCGAGCGGGGACCACTCTTCATCGTGGTGCGCGGGCCTCTCACTATCGCGGCCTCTCTTGTTGCGGGGCACAGGCTCCAGAGCGCAGGCTCAGCAGCTGTGGCTCACGGGCCCAGTTGCTCCGCGGCATGTGGGACCTTCCCAGACCAGGGCTCGAGCCCGTGTCCCCTGCATTGGCAGGCAGATTCTCAACCACTGCGCCACCAGGGAAGCCCAGTAATGTAATTTTATCTGATCTTTCACTTCTTTTTTCTGCTTAAAATGCGGGCTCTTTCTAGAAACCTAGATCAGACTCACAAATATTAAACTTTTAAAATAAGTACATATTCCTTATTATCATGAAAACTACTCCCTGGCTTAGAATATGTAGTAGAGGCTTTTTTTTTTTTTTTTTTTTTTGTATGTGAAGATGGCAATTTGAACATGTCCCCCAAGTCCATATCAATAGCAAACTACCTTTCTGAGATAAGCAGCTGTTGGACCAACTGACTGGGGGCCTGGAGGGTAGAAGCCAGACCTTGGCTCTTCCAAGAACAGATGGAAGGAAATAGAGGACCTTTTGTCCTTTTGGTCTTATGATGCCTCTGGAAACCAACCGTGAAGAGATATGAAGTGCTTATCAAAATGCTGTGAATTCTGGAGAGAGTTTGCCTTACAGAGACCCACAAATCCCCAGGAGGAAAGATGAATGTTCCTGGGAAAACCAGCTGGTCTCTCCCATCAAGCAGGGAAGCCAAACATGTGGTATGGATCCTTTATAACAGCAAGGCCTGGAAAATACTAACTTTTGCATATGAGGAGGCTGCAAGCAGAAAGAAGTTTTTATGATGTTTCCACACTTGGAACTGACAAACTGTTGGCTGGTACATTCTAGTCGCTTGTTATGGATAGTGTGGTCTGTGACCCTAGCAACAGTGGTATCACCTGGTTGCTTAACAAAAATGCAGAATCTCAGGCCCCAACCCGGATTTACTGGATCAGAACCAGGATTTCAACAAGATTCCCAGATGACATACAGGCACATTAAAGTTCGAGAAGCCTATAGATGCAGAGACACCTGCATCTCCCTTCACTGGTGGTATTATCACCACCTGGATTAGCTGGACTCAAATCCCACTGAGAAAATTAAAAACCCCCCAGTGGTGGTTCTGGTTCTTAGCCAAGTACTGCTAAAAGGGTCTGATGAGCCCTTCAAGAGATAAATAAGGTCATTTAAAAAATACTGAGAAATTTCATGTTTGAACTAAAAAGTTAATAGGTAACTTTAAACAGAAAATGGTCACTGTTAAAACTTGAATGAGTGGTCTTGACAATTAAGTGAAAAAAAATATGTCTCAAAGAAAAACATACAAAGAAATGGAAATAGTGATGAAATCATAAGAGACAATAAAATCAGGAATCCTAAAATTCAAATAATATGGGTTCTAGAGGAAGAAAAAAGAATAGGTAGAGAAGGAGAGATTATTTAATTTCACAAGCAATAGGAGTATATGTACTACTTTGAAGTTAGACTGGAGTCTATAAGATTGAAGGGGTTTAGCAAGTTACATGCAGGATTGAGGAAGAAAGACAGTTCAGACATATGATAAAGTCCCTGGATTCTAAAATAAAGAGAGCATTTTACAAACGGCAGATGGAAAGAAAAAGTTGCTTACCAAATAAATCAGACTGACACGGAACTTCTCATCAACAGGAAGCTAGTGGAGTTACAACTATGGACACCTGAAAGTATAGGATAATCCAGCCTAGACATCACCTGCTGCAGAGGAGGAAAGATTTCTGAAGAGGTGCAGGAATTGAGAATGTATCTCCACTTATCTTGTGTGAAGATGATGGATGAGACAAGATATCATCTCATCAACAATGAATCCCAAGAGAGCTCCTATGACGGAAGAGGATGAAAAGGAAACAGTTACAAGTAGATGAATAGATGGATGGGTAGATGGATGGATAGATAAATAGAAATATATATAGATAAGTAGATTTATCTAAATAGAAAATATATTTTTAGGGAAATTTTAATAATAGTCTGACACCAATAGTACTAAACCATCTCAGTAAAAGTAGGGATTCGTTGGCTAGGGATGTGTGGTAGGAAGTAAAAGCATGCTAAATTCTTATCTTATGGGATTGGAGGAAGAAATAGTTGCATTTCTCTAATGATTAATGATGTTGAGCATTCTTTCATGTGTTTGTTGGCAATCTGTATATCTTCTTCGGAGAAATGTCTGTTTAGGTCTTCTGCCCATTTTTGGATTGGGTTGTTTGTTTTTTGATATTGAGCTGCATGAGTTGCTTGTATGTTTTGGAGATTAATCCTTTGTCAGTTGCTTCATTTGGAAATATTTTCTCCCATTCTGAGGGTTGTCTTTTCATCTTGTTTATGGTTTCCTTTGCTGTGCAAAAGGTTTTAAGTTTCATTAGGTCCCATTTGTTTATTTTTGTTTTTATTTTCCTTTTTCTAGGAGGTGGGTCGAAAAGGATCTTGCAACAATTTATGTCAAAGAGTGTTCTGCCTATGATTTCCTCTAAGAGTTTGATGGTGTCTGGCCTTACATTTAGGTCTTTAATCCATTTTGAGTTTATTTTTGTGTATGGTGTTAGGGAGTGTTCTAATTTCATTCTTTTACATGTAGCTGTCCAATTTTCCCAGCACCACTTATTGAAGAGGCTGTCTTTTCTCGACAGTATATTCTTGCCTCCTTTATCAAAGATAAGGTGACCATATGTGCGTGGGTTTATCTCTGGGTTTTCTATCCTGTTCCATTGATCTATATTTCTGTTTTTGTGCCAGTACCATACTGTCTTGATTACTGTAGCTTTGTAATATAGTCTGAAGTCAGGGAGCCTGATTCTTCCAGCTCCATTTTTCTTTCTCAAGATTGCTTTGGCTATTCAGGGTCTTTTGTGTTTCCATGCAGATTGTGAAATTTTTTGTTCTAGTTCTGTGAAAAATGCCAGTGGTAGTTTGATAGGGATTGCATTGAGTCTGTAGATTGCTTTGGGTAGTACAGTCATTTTCACAATGTTGATTCTTCCAGTTCAAGAACATGGTATATCTCTCCATCTATTTGTATCATCTTTAATTTCGTTCATCAGTGTCTTATAATTTTCTGCATACAGGTCTTTTGTCTCCTTAGGTAGGTTTATTCCTAGATATTTTATTCATTTTGTTGCAATGGTAAATGGGAGTGTTTCCTTAATTTCTCTTTCAGATTTTTCATCATTAGTATATAGGAATGCAAGAGATTTCTGTGCATTAATTTTTGTCCTGCTACTTTACCAAATTCATTGATTAGCTCTAGTAGTTTTCTGGTAGCATCTTTAGGATTCTCTATGTATAGTATCACATCATCTGCAAAGAGTGACAGCTTTACTTCTTCTTTTCCAATTTGGATTCCTTTTATTTCTTTTTCTTCTCTGATTGCCGTGGCTAGGACTTCCAAAACTATGTTGAATAATAGTGGTGAGAGTGGACATCCTTGTCTCATTCCTGATCTTAGTGGAAATGGTTTCAGTTTTTCACCATTGAGAATGATGTTTGCTGTGGGTTTGTCATATATGGCCTTTATTATGTTAAGGTTAAGTTCCCTCTATGCCTACTTTCTGGAGGGTTTTTATCATAAATGGGTGTTGAATTTTGTTGAAAGCTTGCTCTGAATCAATTGAGATGATCATATGGTTTTTCTCCTTCAATTTGTTAACATGGTGTATCACATTGATTGATTTGCAAATATTGAAGAATTCTTGCATTCCTGGGATAAATCCCACTTGGCCATAATGTATGATCCTTTTAATGTGCTGTTGGATTCTGTTTGCTAGTATTTTGTTGAGGATTTTTGCATCTATGCTCAACAGTGATATTGGCCTGTAGTTTTATTTCTTTGTGACATCATTGTCTGATTTTGGTATCAGAGTGATGGTGGCCTTGTAGAATGAGTTTGGGAATGTTCCTCCCTCTGCTATATTTTGGAAGAGTTTGAGAAGGATAGCTATTAGCTCTTCTGTAAATGTTTGATAGAATTCACCTGTGAAGCCATCTGGTCCTGGGCTTTTGTTTGTTGGAAGGTTTTTAATCACAGTTTCAATTTCAGTGCTTGTGATTGGTCTGTTCATATTTTCTATTTCTTCCTGGTTCAGTCTCGTGAGGTTGTGCATTTCTAAGAATTTGTCCATTTCTTCCAGGTTGTCCATTTTATTGGCATATAGTTGCTTGTAGTAATCTCTCATGATCTTTTGTATTTCTACAGTGTCAGTTGTTACTTCTCCTTCTTAATTTCTAATTCTATTGATTTGAGCCTTCTCCCTTTTTTTCTTGATAAGTCTGGCTAATGGTTTATCAATTTAGCTTATCTTCTCAAAGAACCAGCTTTTAGTTTTATTGATCTTTGCTATCATTTCTTTCATTTCTTTTTCATTTATTTCTGATCTGATCATTATGATTTCTTTCCTTCTGCTAACTTTGGGGTTTTTTTGTCCTCCTTTCTCTAATTGCTTTAGGTGTAAGGTTAGGTTGTTTATTTGAGATGTTTCTTGTTTCTTAAGGTAGGCTTGTATAGCTATAAACATCCCTCTTAGCACTGCTTTTGCTGCATCCCATAGGTTTTGGGTCGTTGTGTTTTCATTGTCATTTGTTTCTAGGTATTATTTGATTTCCTCTTTGATTTCTTCAGTGATTTCTTGGTTATTAAGTAGTGTGTTGTTTAGCCTCTATGTGTTTGTATTTCTTACAGATTTTTTCCTGTAATTGATACCTAGTCTCATAGTGTTGTGGTCAGAAAAGATACTTGATACGATTTCAATTTTCTTAAATTTACCAAGGCTTGATTTGTGATCCAAGATATGATCTATCCTGGAGAATGTTCCATGAGCACTTGGGAAGAATGTGTATTCTGTTGTTTTTGGATGCAATGTCCTATAAATATCAATTAAGTCCTTCTTGTTTAATGTATCATTTAAAGCTTGTGTTTCCTTATTTATTTTCATTTTGGATGATCTGTCCATTGGTGAAAGTGGGGTGTTAAAGTCCCCTACTATGATTGTGTGTTGATTTCCCCTTTTATGGCTGTTAGTATTTGCCTTATGTATTGAGGTGCTCCTATGTTGGCTGCATAAATATTTACAAGTGTTATATCTTCTTCTTGGATTGATCCCTTGATCATTATGTAGTGTCCTTGTCTCTTGTAATAGTCTTTGTTTCAATGTCTATTTTGTCTGATATGAGAATTCTACTCCAGCTTTCTTTTGATTTCCATTTGCATGGAATATCTTTTTCCATCCCCTCACTTTCAGTCTGTATGTGTCCCTAGGTCTGAAGCGGATCTCTTGTAGACAGCATATATATGGGTCTTGTTTTTGTATCCTTTCAGCCAGTCTATGTCTTCTGGTTGGAGCATTTAATCCATTTACATTTAAGGTAATTATTGATATGTATGTTCCTATTACCATTTTCTTAATTGTTTTGGGTTTGTTATTGTAGGTCTTTTCCTTCTCTTGTATTTCCAACCTAGAGAAGTTCCTTTAGTATTTGTTGTAAAGCTGGTTTCGTGGTGCTGAATTCTCTTAGCTTTTGCTTGTCTGTAAAGCTTTTAATTTCTCTGTCAAATCTGAATGAGATCCTTGCTGGGTAGAGTAATGTTGGTTGTAGGTTTTTCTCTTTCATTACTTTAAATATGTCCTGCCAGCCCCTTCTGGCTTGCAGAGTTTCTGCTGAAAGATGAGCTGTTATCCTTATGGGGATTCCCTTATGTGTTACTTGTTGTTTTTCCCTTGCTGCTTTTAATATTTGTTCTTTGTATTTAATTTTTGATAGTTTGACTAATATGCATCTTGGCATGTTTCTCCTTGGATTTATCCTGTATGGGACTCTCTGTGCTTCCTGGACTTGATTAACTATTTCTTTTCCCATAGGAGGGAGGTTTTCAACTGTAATCTCTTCAAATATTTTCTCAGTCCCTTTCTTTTTCTCTTCTTCTTCTGGGACCCCTATAATTCGAATGTTGGTGTGTTTAATGTTGTCCCATAGGTCTCTGATACTGTCCTCTATTCTTTTCATTCTTTTTTCTTTATTCTGCCCTGCAGTAGTTATTTCCACTATTTTATCTTCCAGGTCACTTATCCGTTCTTCTGCCTCAGTGATTCTGCTATTGATTCCTTCTAGAGAATTTTTAATTTCATTTATTGTGTTGTTCATCTCTGTTTGCTTGCTCTTTAGTTCTTCTAGGTCCTTGTTAAATGTTTCTTGTATTTTCTCCATTGTATTTCCAAGATTTTGGATCATCTTTACTATCATTATTCTGATTTCTTTTTCAGGTAGACTGCCTATTTCCTCTTCATTTGTTAGGTCTAGTGGGTTTTTGCCTTGCTCCTTCATCTGCTGTGTGTTTCTCTGTCTTCTCATTTTGCTTAACTTACTGTGTTTGGGGTCTCCTATTTACAGGCTGCAGGTTCGTAGTTTCCATTGTTTTTTGTGTCTGTCCCCAGTGGCTAAGGTTGGTTCAGTGCGTTGTGTAGGCTTCCTGGTGGAGGGGACTAGTGTGTGTGGTCTGGTGGATGAGGCTGGATCTTGTCTTTCTGGTGGGCAGGTCCACGTCTGGTGGTGTGTTTTGGGGTGTCTGTGGCCTTATTATGACTTTAGGCAGCCTGTGTGCTAATGGATGGGGCTGTGTTCCTGTCTTGCTAGTTGTTTGGCATAGGGTGTCCAGCACTGTAGCTTGCTGGTAATTCAGTGGAGCTGGGTCTTGGCTTTGAGATGGAGATCTCTGGGAGATTTTTGCCGTTTGATATTACGTGGAGCTGGGAGGTCTCTTGTGGACCAATGTCCTGAACTTGGCTCTCCCACCTCAGTGGCACAGCCGTGACTCCTGGCTGGAGCACAAAGAACCTGTCCTCCACACAGCCCAGAATAAAAGGGAGAAAAGAAAGAAAGAAAGAAAGAAGAAGATAAAATAAAATAAAGTAAAATAAAATAGTTATTAAAATAAAAAATAATTATTTAGAAATAAAATTATTTTTAAGTAAAAAAAAAACGGACAGACAGAATCCTAGGACAAATGGTAAAAGCAAAGCTATACAGAGAAATCACGCACAGAAGCATACACATACACCCACACAAAAAGAGAAAAAGGGGAAAAAATATATATACCGTTGCTCCCAAAATCCACCTCCTCAATTTGGGATGATTCATTATCTATTCAGGTGTTCCACAGATGCAGGGTACAAGTTGATTGTGGAGATTTAATCCTCTGCTCCTGAGGCTGCTGGGAGATATTTCCCTTTCTCTTCTTTGTTCCCACAGCTCCTGGGGTTCAGCTTTGGATTTGGACCCGCCTCTGCATGTAGGTCGCCTGAGGGCGTCTCTTCCCCGCCCAGACAGAACGGGGTTAAAGGAGCAGTTGCTTCAGGGGCTCGGGCTCACTCAGGCCGCGGGGAGGGAGGGATACGGATGCGGGGCGAGCCTGCGGCGGCAGAGGCCGGTGTGACATTGCAGGAGCCTGAGGCGCGCCATGTGTTCTCCCGGGGAAGTTGTCCCTGGATCACGGGACGCTGGCAGTGGCGGGCTGCACAGGCTCCCGGGAGGGGCGGTGTGGAGAGTGACCTGTGCTCGCACACAGGCTTCTTGGTGGCTGCAGCAGCAGCCTTAGCGTCTCATGCAGGTTCCTGGTGTCCGCGCTGATAGCCGTGGCTCATGCCTGTCTCCGGAGCTCCTTTAAGCTGCGCTCTTAAACCCCTCCCCTCGCACACCCGGAAACAAAGAGGGAAGAAAAAGTCTCTTGCCTCTTCGGCAGCTCCAGACCTTTTCCCGGGCTCCCTCCCGGCTAGCTGTGGTGCACTAGCCCCCTTCAGGCTGTGTTCACGCCGCCAACCCCAGTCCTGTCCCTGGGATCCGACCTCCGAAGCCCGAGCCTCAGCTCCCAGCCCCGCCCGCCCTGGCGGGTGAGCAGACAAGCCTCTCAGACTGGTGAGTGCTGGTCGGCACCGACCCTCTGTGCGGGAATCTCTCCGCTTTGCCCTCCGCACCCCTGTGGCTGCGCTCTCCCCCATGGCTACAAAGCACCCTCTCTGCCACCCGCAGTGTCCGCCTGCGAAGGGGCTTCCTAGTGTGTAGAAACCTTTCCTCCTTCACAGCTCCCTCCCACTGGTGCAGGTCCCGTCCCTATTCTTTGTCTCTGTTTTTTCTTTTTCCTTTTACCCTACCCAGGTACGTGAGGAGTTTCTTGCCTTTTGGGAGGTCTGAGGTCTTCTGCCAGCGTTCAGTAGGTGTTCTGTAGGAGTTGTTCCACATGTAGATGTATTTCTGATGTATTTGTGGGGAGGAAGGTGATCTCCGCATCTTACTCTTCCGCCATCTTGAAGCTCCTCCTCTCTTGTTTTTATATTTTGGAAGTGATATATATTTTATTATGAGTGTCTTTAAAAATATGGCAATGGTTGGTAAAGAAATACAGAAAATGAAATAAAACTCTAAATTAGGAGGGAACAAGTAAAGAAAGAACAGTAACTTAAAAATCAGAAAAAATAAGTAGAATAACAGGGAAAGGGAGAAAGTAGTAAAGTAAGTAGGAAACAAAGTAAGATGAAAGGAATAAAAGCAATTATATCAGTTTCCTAAATATGAATGAAACTAATTTTCTCATTTAAAGACAGAAATGACACTAAAAAACAGAAATTACAGTTTAAAAATAACTAGGTATATGTTGTTTATAAGAAACAATGTAGGGGCTTCCCTGGTGGCACAGTGGTTAAGAATCTGCCTGTCAACACAGGGGACACAGGTTTGAGCTCTGGTCCGGGAAGATCTCACATGCTGCAGAGCAACTAAGCCCGTGCGGCACAACTACTGAGCCTGCACTGTAGAGCCCGCGAGCCACGACTTCTGAAGCCTGCATGCCTAGAGCCCATGCTCCACAACAAGAGAAGCCACCGCAATGAGAAACCCGTGCACCACAATGAAGAGTATCCCCCAGCTCGCCACTAGAGAAAGCCCATGCACAACAAAGATCAAATGCAGCCAAAAATAAATAAATAAAATAAATAAATTTATTAAAAAAAGAAACAATGTAATAAAGAAGGTGTAAGGTGATAAAGAAAGAGGTTGTTGAAGAGATACCAGGCAAAGAAAACCTGAAAACAAGCAAAGGTACAAGATAGACATATTTAGCTATATAAACATATTAAGGCAAATTAAGACATATTGCCTGGAAAAACATACCATAAACAAAGTTGACAGTCTAATTATAGATAATAAAACATATTTCAAACAAACATATGATAGATAAAAATTTAATGTCTATTACACAAAGAACTCATATAAATTGATAACCAGAAAACAAATAGCCGAATAGAAAAAATATCAGAATATTAAAATGCAGTTCATGAAGGAGCCCATCTAAATGACTGTTAAACACTAAAAGTGTGCTAAACATCCCTAGTAGTAAGGAAAATGCAAATTAAAAAAAAATGAGCTACATACATTTTACATTCATCAGATTGGTAAACTTTAAAAGTAGTAACCCCAAATGTTAGTAAGCATGAGAGGGTAAAGCTATATACATTGCTGATGGAAATGTAAAAGCTTACAATCTTTTTGGAAAGCAATGTGATGATAGATTTTAAATTTATATATGTATATATATATATGTATATACACACACCCCTTTGGTCTAGCAATTTTACTCTTGGAAATCTATTCTGTAGAACTAAAGGGAAACATTAATATGTATTATTACAGCATCTTTCCTAATGTTAAAAAAAACAGATGCAAGTAAATGCCTCTTGATATGGGTATGTTTGAATACATTTTTAAAGAGAAGACCTTTTATTATGGAAAATTTAAACATACATAAAAGTGAATGACATAACACAATGAATCCCTATAAATTCATCAAATCACATGGGAAATTATGACCATTTTTTCTGATTTTATCTTATGTGTCTACCCTCCAATTTTTTTCTTCCTGGAATATCAAAAGATATCATTTCACCCATAAATACTTCAAATAAGAATTCTTAAAAAAAACCACAATATCACTATACCTAGGAAAATTAATAGTAATTCATTAATATCTAACATCACTTGTTGTTCAAATTTCCTCTTTGGTTCAAAAATGCTTTTTACAGTTGATTTGTTTGAATCAGAATCCAAACAAGACCTACACGTTGCATCTTGTTGGTATATTTCTCAAGTCTCTTTTCATCTGTAAGAGTTCCCTGCCTCCTGTTTTATGCAATTTATTTATTGAGAAAACTTGGTTATTTGTTTTGTAGCATTTTCTACGTTCTAGATTTAGCTGTTTGTTTCCTTGTGGTCTTATTTAACATACTACTTGATTCCTCATTTTTTTTTTTCTTGTAAACTAGTCAGCCATTAGATATTGAGGGTCTACTAGATTTTAGTTAAATTATTTAGATAGAAATATTTCATAGGTGGTGCTAAATACTGCCTGTTACAACACATTTGTAGGCATATAATGTCTAATTGTCCCACTTTTCAGTGTTAACATTGATTACTGGGTTCACGTGTTATTGGTCTGATCACCAACCTAGTCTTCACCTAAAGGGTTTAGCATCCATTGATCATTATTTCCTAGATCCATTATTTCATCAGGTTTTCTGGTTTAATACATTTTGGTACATGTATACCATGAAATAGTATTTTGCAACTATTACAAATAATAATAGCTAATGCTTTTATGGAGCTTCCTTTGAGTAATATTCTGTTCTAATCACTCTATCAATAAGCAGATTCCACTCAAGGGTGTTGTTCTTCAGGATTTTGTCAATTGGAAGGCATCTTCTTCCAATCCTACCTAGAAAAAAAACCCAAAACATTTCAAAGACCTTGTAATTTTTCACCCCATTCCAAGGATATTGGCTTACACCAATAGCCGTAGTTTCCCATTATTTTATCTTTCTTTACCTAACAGTTGCTATACCTGGTTTCTAGAACTTATATACTGAAGACCTATCCTAAGCAGAACTCAAGGTTGAACAACAGAGCATACAGCATAGCTGATGGTTCGCAAATTTATATCTCCAGTTCTGAACTCTTACCTCAAATCCCAAGCTCAAATATCCAACTACCAACTGTTTATTAGGCCTCTTGAACTTCACAGGTTCAGAAATTGCAAACAAAATTGTAAGCATCACCTCTCTACCTCTAGCTCTTTTTGTACCATTCTCTTCCTGATTTATTGCACTTTGCCACACTGGCTTTCTATTTACTTGAAAACAACAATCTTGTACCAAACCCAGGGGCTTTCCACTGTCTGTTCTCTCTGTCCCAGAAACTCTTCCCTCCGATTTATACATGGCTAACTTCTTCACCTCATTCAGGTCTCAGTTCTAATGTCATGTCTTCAGTGGACCCTTCCCTGACTAAACTAACTCAAGCAGTCCCCTTCTCCATTTTTTAATATCCCACTATGTTTCATTTTATTTATAACACTTTCACTATCGGAATTTTTATCTTATTTATTTGTTATTGTCTGTCCCTCTCCACTATTCACATGCTCTATTAGAGTAGGGACATTATCTGCCTTCTTTACCATGTATCTTGAGGCAACAATAAATTACTGTGTGATACACAGTAACTGCAGAGTATCAATTTTGTTTTCAATAAATTATTGAATGATATTATTTTTCAATGAGTCCAACACAAGCAGTGTTTTAAAACTGTAGAACATATCACCATTTCTTGTGTTGAGCATTAAAGAAAGTAGTTGGTTTGTTTAAAGGCCATGTTGTACAAATAGTATGCATCTTTAATCCCTAGATTCAAATTAAGAGTGGTAAATTGTGGCATAACGGATTTGAAACCTACAAACGAGAAACCAGATTCGTATCTTCTGTTTCACTCTCACTCTGTGGTTTTTTCCAATTATAACTTTAGCCTCACTTTAGTTTGTCCTCCCCATAGATACGATTTATTAAGATGCCCAATTATAGAATTATCCTTGTTTTCCAACAGCACCCAATTCACAGCAAAACCCTACTTCCTTGGACCCTCTCCAAAATCACTCAACCAAAATCCAAATCCTTTAATAAGTTCTTCCTGATACTCTCTTACTGAGACACCCCAGAATTCCCCATGATGTGTGTTCTCTCTTCAGGCAACTGGTAATAAACTCAACTTGTTCAATTACCTGTGTTCTTGGGTCTTTGGCTGGAGGACACTGTTGCACCTGACAGCTTGTTACACCTGGTGGCAAGTGGTAAAAATCTCATCTATACCCAGGTAACCCCATATAAGGGAAATTCAAGGGCTCCTCTTGGGTTACTTGACATAGCAGTGATACACTATACACCTAAGTAGAGAACTGCAGCTGCTAAGATCTGCTGTTAGGAATATTGTGTTTTCTTCCTCCAAAAGACCACAGCCCTGTATCTGAGGGCAGTGACACTGAAACTATAATGTGCATATGAATCACCTGGAGATCTTGTTTTAAAAACATACAGGTCCTGTCAGTAGGTTTGGATGGGATCTGACATTTTACATTTTTAACAAGTTCCAGAGTGATAGTAAACTTTGAGTGGCAAGTTTTTAAAGGACCTAGAGACCCCTATTCCCCTTTTTCCCTTAATGAGGATGCTCAGATGACCACCAGATAGGTAAGATGTAAGTTGTGTCCTGAAACGATACACTTCTCCTGCCCTTCCTTCCTATTTTGGGCCAAAGGGTAGAAAAAGGTGGAAGCTTTTGTATTTAAATTAGAAGTGTGTATATGCTTGTGTTCCTATGCTTTAGGCACAACCAAAAACAAAAAAATATTTGAGATTGATTTGTAACAAGGTGTGTTACCTGAGTGTTTTTGTGTGGATTCCCCCAGAAACAAAAGCTGAGACAAAGATTGAGAGTCAGTGGGGAGGTGATTCCAGGAAACACCAGTAGGGAAATAGGGAAGTAGGCAAGAAAAAGAAGGAAGGCAATAGAGAGTAAATTATCAAGCAAGTTACCAGGTGAACTCTCTGCGTTCTTTACAAGCAGTCTATTCATGACTCTTGGTTCAGCAATGAACTGTATGATAATTCACACTCTCCATTTCTTTCCAGACTCCTTTCTCACTACCACAATTGGAGAGGCATATGGGCTATGATGCAGTAATGATCCTATTAACCAACAGTTCTTTAAAATGATCCCTCAGGTCATTAATCTCCTACAAAGCAATCCTCCTAGATTGTTCCCGAAATGCCCTTGAATCGTCTAAGGTGATGCTGGGCTGCTCCCCTTGGGCACATCCCACGAGCCAGGCCTGTAGGGACTGACTTCAGTTTTCACCTCAACCTCTCCTTCTGTTCAGATGCTGGGGATACCTCAGAGCGCAAGAAAACTGGGCTCAGGCCACAGGTGTTTCTAAGACAACACCAAGGAGGAGGGAATAAGGGGTTGTGGGTTTTTTTTTTTTTTGGAAGAATATCTGGCCTCTCATGCTTACAGAAGCCTCCATGCCACAGACTTGATCCCGGGACATAGATCTATATCTGCAGCAACGTCCACCGCCAAGGCCTAGGTTAGGCCACAGCTACTAGCGTTACACTTGGTCCCAGAAGCTTCTAAAATCGTTGCTTTTTCCTTCTCCTCTGGGATAAAATTCAGTATTAGTGATCAAGGAAAGGGGTCGATGAACTACTGTTCAAGTGTCTCACATACTATTATATTTCCAAAACTTCCACAGCTCATGTTAGTCAGAAAGCTCCTGCTTTTGCTGCTCTAAATGAGAATGGTTTGCTAATTTAAACTCAGAAGAGTGGTTAGGACTCCGCGGTTTCACTGCTGAGGGCCTGGGTTCAATCCCTGGTCGGGGAACTAAGATTCCTCAAGCAGCGTGGTGTGGCTGGGGGGAAAAAAACCCTTAACAACTCCAACACAAATGTTGAAGATCTTTTTCCTCACTCTTGATGTTGCCGTGAATTAAACTTCCATATTCCTGTCACCCTTATAATTTTCACTCACTTGGTTGACTTAGAGATTTCCATAAGCTGGTCCTAGCTGCACATAACACAGCCAGCTTGGAGACTGAATCTTGAGAATACCCTTTGCCTTTTCCTAGTAGCCCTGTGCCATGGGAGCAAGGATGCTTCGTTCTGCCATTGGCGCTATTGCAGCTTCTCAGTACTCAGGATTGACCTTCCAGGATGTCACTTCCCGCACTGGATAGCCTTTCCCACATCCATACTTTCCCTCTACCCATGCAGCTGTCTATGCAGAAAAGGGGGTGACCCAAAGAATTTTTTTTTGCCCACCAAATGCTAATCACTGATATTTCTATCTGCTTTCAGCCTCATGCCTCCTTCCAGTTTTCTGAGCAGATTCTGTTTCCAGATATTTACCCCACAAATGTAAGTATTGTTATCATTATGTTTTCTTACATATGTAGCTGGTTTATGCTATTCCCTTTGCTTACAGAGTGTGCCTAACTCAGCTGCATCAATTAAGATCCATTCTTATGTCTTTGAGAACATCCGTATTTCTACCTTTTTCATCAAAGTTTCCTTTATCCTTTGAAAAGTACTCTGATTCATGTTCTTTCCCAACTTAATCGAAACTTAGGATAGTACTGGTAGGAAAAAGCATTAACAAACATTTAATACAGCCAATCCTTTCATAGATGGGGATATTAAGGCCCAGAAAAGTTGTGACTAAGCAAATGCCAAAAGCTAGTTAGTGGCAGCGCTCGGACCTGAATCCGATATACCACAGTTGTATCAAGTGCTGTTTCCTCAAAGAGAGAAGCCCTGTGGGTTGTAAGCGCCCAAATTTTTATCAACATAGGACACATCACATTCTGTCATTTATTTATCAATATATGTTTTGTTGTCTTCTGTCCTCTCTGAGATTGGAAGCTCTTCACAGGCAGAGGTTGAGTCTCCCTCATTTCTGTATTTCCTTTATTATTAAGCACAATACCCTGCCCTGAGAAACAGCTGGTGCTCACTAAATATTTAACCAGTAAACAATGCATGAACAAATGAGTGAATGCTCTTTTGCTAACAGTTATAAGGCAATACAGTTTAATTAGAAGAAGTAATGGATGGTTTGGAATGCCAGTTGTTCTGTACCACGTTACCTAAACAGCTGGTTAATTTAAGTAATGTGAGTCAAACCAATGTTTTGCCATCACATAGACAAAAATTGGCTCATTAACTGGATTGTTCACTTTCTAGTTTGTGGCTTTGAGATCAAGTAGATAGAAACTCATAGTGTTTTGCATTTTTCCCAAATAAAGCAATGTTTAATTGGGTGATCCTGACCATGTAAATTAAAGTCCCCTTGGGTCCTCTCCTTTTCATCTACTAAACGGTGTAGTCAATTCTACCTTCTCATTGCCTTACAAGGAAATTGCCATGCCAACATTTTTAAAAATTAATTAATTAATTAATTAATGGCTGCTTTGGGTCTTCGTTACTGTGCGCGGGCTTTATCTAGTTGCGGCGAGCGGGGGCTACTCTTTGTTGTGGTGAGTGGGCTTCTCACAGCGGTGTCTTCTCTTGTTGCGGAGCACGGGCTCTAGGCGTGTGGGCTTCAGTAGTTGCAGCACGCAGGCTCAGTAGTTGTGGCTCACGGGCTCTAGAGTGAAAACTCAGTTAGTTGTGGTACACGGGCTTAGTTGCTCTGTGGCATGTGGGATCTTCCCAAACCAGGGCTTGAACCCATGTCCCCTGCATTGGCAGGTGGATTCTTAACCACTGCACCACCAGGGAAGTCTAGCCACGCCAACATTTTTATAAAAGAGGATTTTATGGAGAGAAATAAAGGGACAAGTGGCCCAGTTCCTATCTCTTTCCAAGGAAGATTGTGTAAATGAATGGTTTTGTTCTAATTTATCAACCCAGCTTTGCGTTAGAGTTTGGCAATTTGTGAAGCATGAACTCCTCGGCATCATCCTTATTGTCACATCCTGACTCTTTGGTTGATTTACTAAATAATATGATCACAAATAAAGACATTTGATGGATATTCTGGGGTTCCTTGGTTCCTGTGGTTCCTTGGGCTATAAGACACACACACATACAAAGAAAAAGAGAGAGACAGAGGTATTTGCTTTTGAATATCTTCAGACTCCTTGGAAATTGGATTTCTGGTTTTTGCAAAAAAAAAAAAATTAATTATTGACTTAAACTGGCATATAATCTATTCTTGTGAGCTGTCAAAGGGAAAGTTCTCAGTTTGAGTTCTAAAGGGGATCATATGTTCTAAAAACCTGACAGACTCGTACTTGATGAATGTTGCTTCTTTCTCTTCATGCCTTATACCAAGTCTGTTGAGTCTCAGTCTTCTCAAGCTTTCTCTGCCTCTATTTTCTCCCTCCCCTACTATGGTAAACTATAGTGTGATGACCAAATTCAACCTACTCTCTGTTTTCATAAATGAAATGTATTAGAACACAGACATGCTTATTTATTTTCTTATTGCCTATGGCTGCTTTTGTGTTATAGCAGCTGAGTTGAGCGGTTGCCACAGAGACCGTATCCCCCACAAAAACTAAAATTTCCACTGTCTTGCCCTTTACAGAATTAAAGAAAAAAGTTAGCTGATCTCTGAACTACAGGACAAAATAAAAACTCTACAGCCTGGCATTTATGGCCTTCTGAAAATGGTAGTTAGTGCATAGTGGGTGATCAATAAAAGTATAATATATGTAAAATTTTATGCTGGAAATAAATCCTGCACTATTAATTCCTAGCTCAGTCTCTTAGCTTCAGCAGTCTCCTGTCCTATGGGGAGACAGCATACAGTGAATTGTCAGGGCATGTACATAGCCTGTGCAGTCCAACGTGCCTGGGGTCAAGTTCAAACTTTGGCATTTAGTAGCTGTGTGACTTTGACTAAGTTAGTTTTCTTTTCTGAATCCTGGTTTCCTTATTTATAAAATGACTTCAAGGGGTTCTAAGAATAAAATGAAGCAACATGTTTAAAGTACCTAGTACAGGGGGCTTCCCTGGTAGCACAGTGGTTGAGAGTCTGCCTTCCAGTGCAGGAATCCCTGGTTGGGGAACTAGATCTCACATGCATGCCGCAGCTAAGAGTTCATATGCCACAACTAAGGTGGCTGCCTGCTGCAACTAAGACCCAACGCAACCAAAATAAAAAAAAATAATAATAAAGTACCTAGTACAGTGCCTGAAACATAATAGTTCACACTCAAGAAAGCCTGTTCCATAGTTTCTTGATTAGTCCAGGAGCTAGGATTGACTGGAAAACATGGTATATTTGTCAGCTTGCGCTGACATAACAAAATACCACAGACTGGGTGGCTTACACAACAGAAATTTATTTTCTCACAGTTCTGGAGGTTGAGATACCCATCAAGATGCTAGCCAGTCTGGTTTCTGGTGAGTCTCTCTTCCTGGCTTGCAAATGGCCACTTTCTGGCCATGTCCTCACATGGTGGAATAAGAGAGAGAGAGAGAGGGAGAGAGAGAGAGAGGGAGAAGGAGAGAGTGCTCTGTTGTCTCTTCTTATAAGGACACCAATCATATTGGGTCAGGGTCCACCCTTATGATCTCATTTAACCTTATGTATCTCCTCATAGGTTCTATCTTCAAATACAGTCACATTGGGTATCAGGATTTCAATGTATGAATCTTGGGGGTACATAATTCCGTCCATAGCACATGGCATACAGAGAGTGGTGATTCAGGTTGTATTTGGTGGATTGGCCATCATGTCTCCCACAGAGTGGATTTAACCTTTAAATGAGGTGTGCATTTGGTTTTCAAATTTCAAAACCATGACATCTTAGTATAGTATAACATTTATGTATATTGTTAAGCCGCAAAACATATTATAAGACTATATATATGTGGTAGGATTACATTTTTGATAAAAATATACAGAAAAGAAGATTGGCAGGATAAATATCCACAAGTTAAATGAAATTATTACTAGGCAGTAGGATAATGGGCAATTAAGTTTTTTTCTTTTCTCTTCCCTGCTTTTTATATAATAAATATGAATTGTGTATTTAAAAGTAAAGACGTGAATAAGAACATGATTAAAAAACTAAAATAAGTACAAAAAACACACATTCTGACAGTGTTCAAACTTTTTAGTTATTTAGGTTTTGAAGGTGAGATTCCCATAACATAAAGTATGCAAATCAGTGGTATTCCATACATGCAAATGTTGTGCAACTATCACTTCTGTCCATAACTTTTAAAAACATCTTTTTTGAGGTATAACTTGCATGTTATAAAATTCCTCCATCTAAAACGCACAAGTCAGTGAGTTTTCTAAATGTAGAGCTATACAACCAAAACTGAAATCCAGTTTTAGAACATTTCCATCACCCCAATAAGATTCTTGTGTCCATTTAGATTTTACACCCATTTTCACTTCTAGCTCCATGCAAATTCTAATCAACTTTCTGTCTTCTTAGATTTGCCTTTTTTAGACATTTCACATATATGGAATTACACCAAACGTAATCTTTTGTTTTGGCCTCTTTCACTTTACGTAATATTTTTGAGGTTTATCCCTGTCGTAGTAAGTATCAGTTGTAGCAAGTATCAGTGTTTCATTCCTTTTTTTTCTTTCCTGAATAGTATTTCATTGTATGGATAAATCATATTTTGTTTCACTCATGAACACTTGAGTTATTTCTATATTTTGCCTATTATGAATAATTCTGCTATAAACATTCACATGCAGGTATTTGTGTAAACAAATAATTTCGCTTTCCTTGGGTAGGATCTTAAAAGTGGAATTACTGGGTTGTATGGTAAACTTATGTTTACCTTTTCATGAAACTGTCACATTGTTTACTTTATAACTTGGTTTTTAATTTATACAAACATGGGACAAAAACAACTACATCTTTGCTTTCATAAGTTGTGTAGCCTATGGTAAGTTCCTATGGCTTCTACATCTGTTTCCTCATCTATAAAATAGGGACACACATGGAACTCATACCACGGAGTTGCTGTAAGGATTAAAGGTATAATGTGTCAAACACTTAGAAAGTGATTTATATGGTTACATGTGGAAATATTTATAGCTATGTGTTCACAGACGTGTTAGTGTACTTGAATATAATTCCTTGTTCTGTCAGGTAAGAGGAACTTGAAACAATGGCACACTTACAGCTCAGATCTTGGCTTCTAACACCATTCTCCAATAAATGTATCTAGGACTGCTTGGAGAAATGGTTGATTCTAGGAATAGAGAGGAAATACACAAGATGATCTTAGAGAATCTACTAGTGCCAGAAAGTAAGGAAGTGTTTAAAAAGAACAATAAAAAAACTAATAATGGGGTATGTCCATGGGACAAAAGAACCAACTGAAATAGCTCTTGATGGCTAAAACTAAAAAAAAATTTGAGCACCGAAATACACAAAGTAGTATTGGATTATAACCCAAAGTCTAAAATAAATATCCATAAGACCACACAGATATAAATTTTCAAAAAGTAAGTTGATGAAGAATTTGACATGGAAGAATAACTAAGATAAAGCCCAGGGTAGGGTTAGTACAAAAATTCCATCTTATTCTCTATGCTCCTATAGATGGACTGCATATTTCTTCTGAGTGTCTAAGCAGTCAAAGCAGAGAATAAAGTAAGTTACAAGACTCCTAGAAAATACAAGCTTATGCAAAAAATCAAATTACTTGTTCAGGGGTGGTGCAGTGGTTAAGAATCCGCCTGCCAATGCAGGGGACATGGGTTCAAGCCCTGGCCTGGGAAGATCCCACATGCTGCGGAACAACTAAGCCCGTGTGCCAAAACTACAGAACCTGCACTCCAGAGCCCACAAGCCACAGCTACTGAGCCCACGGGCCACAACTACTGAAGCCGGTGCGCCTAGAGCCCATGCTCCGCAACAAGAGAAGCCACCACATGAGAAGCCTGCGCACCACAAGGAGGAGTAGCCTCTGTTCGCCGCAACTAGAGAGAAAGCCAGCACGCAGCAATGGAGACCCAACGCAGCCAAAAATAAATTAATAAATTAAATAAATAAATTTATTAAAAAAACAAAAACAAACAAACAAAACCAAATTACTTGTTCAGGAGAAGGCCAGTTTCTCTTGAAAGTGAGATTCAGGACACATTTCTTTCTTGGGTTCTTACAACATCCTTGCAATAAATATAATAAGGAGTTTTAATAAGATCTTTTACCATAGACTAATTAATAATAAATTTGTTTAATTTCTTACGGCATATGTAAAAGATAGTGTTTATGGGGACTACATAATCTGTACTAACCTAAAATCTAAAACCATTACTTTCTGAAAGAGGAGGTTTTGATTTAGTTGAAGTCTTGAAATCATAGGTGGCAGAAACTGGCAAAGAGTAAAATATTTAAACATTACTTGAAATTTTATTTAGTTTTACAATCCTGACTTTCTCCTGATTATTAAGAAATTGACTTGTTAAAAATACATATTTCCAATTTCAATCCTGGGTTTCATATACATGCATTTAAGAAATGGTTAATACCCCAGCTACTGACATTAATCCCTCCTTTTAATACTATTGCATCCTATTCTGGCTATAAACCTCTGCCTATCTTCAGCTGCTTGCACGACTTTATCTATAAGCCAAATTGTTCCAGAATTATTTAGAATAGGTTGTTTACACACTGAAAGGCAGGGGTTTTCATCAACTGCCAGCATTATTCTGAACTTTCTAAGTAAGATTGGCTTGACTTTCCTAATCTACTGGAGTTGTAAAGCAAGACTGTGAGATCGCACTGGAAATGGTCAATTGGTGTCCCACAGGGCTCACTTCCAGAGGAAGAGCTAGGAGCTCTGGTGGGGTGGCTCACACAACATTAGGTCTAAGGAGAAAACCAATCTATATTTACCCCCACTGAGGATTGATATTGGGAGGGCTCATTTGTTTCAAGTGGGGAAGAAGCACTACAGACTCCCGTGGGTTCTTATCATTTAACTCATCATGGGGCATCCCACAGACGCTGACCTGAAATTATTCTGGAGTGAGACTACAGAGACAGGTGCTTGTGATGGTACTCTGCGTAACTGCTTCCATCAGATATCACATTTAAATTACATTATGTTTTAGTCACTCAAATACATTTCTGTAAACAGAGCTGCTGCTTAACTTGCAACACTTCCATTACTTGTAACATTTTATCCAAAATGGGAGGCTCTATCTAAGGAAGTGATTGGCAAATTGACTGAGGCTCCCTTTCCTTGTGTTAAAAGACCAAGACCTATACGCTCTTCACTGTGTAATTTAGTGGCCTATGATTTTAATGATTGTCTTAGATCCAATCATTTTGTCAGGTATCAAATAAACTCCAGTCGAAATGAACATTACCCTCTTGGTGTTTGTCAGTAGGGTATTATTTAATTTAAGATAGATTTAACAATTCCCTTTTCAAAGCTTGAGCAGATACTTTAACTGAGAAATGAATTTTTCAAAGTATGTCCTTCCCTACATCAAACCTCTGTTATGGTGTGTTTTATTTACACGGGGAAAACATTTCTTCTAATGTAATTGTGCTTTTTAAAGTACAGTATCACTTGGGGACATTTTTTCTTATTTTTTTACCTGGGAACGTGAAGAGAACAGGATAAAAATAACAATCAGCAGAGTACTTTTGTAAAACCTAAATATTTACATTTAAAGCAGGCTCTTTTAAGGTTTTTATTGATGGCTAAGTGTAAACATTAAGATACACTAGAATGGTAAGGTACAGATTAGGTAGACCAGAACTTCAAATATAAAAGTAGTCAATAAGTTCCTAGAATGGACGGAAAAGAATTGTTACATAACTTTGAAAAGTTAATTAGGAAAAGTAAATAATTTTTAAAAATAATTTAAAAAATCATCAGGAAAAAATAGAGTCTCCTCTACTAAGGAGACTCACTTTTACTTCAATTGTTACCAGATTCCATATTCCATTCTCTCTTGCCACTTTTAGCAAGTTTGCCTGCCTTATCTTCTTTTTTATATCTTCTATCTCTTCCTCTCTGCTAGCTACTTCTATAAACATTCTAAAATAATCTCAGGTCAGAAAACAACTTCCTTTGATCCTGGTCCCTTCTGTGTATTGCATTATAACTTCTTTCATTCACCTGTAAACATGGTGAAACTTATTTACCATTCCTGTTTCAGTCCGTTGCAAACTGTCATTTTCAACTGTGTTTGATTCATTATTAATTATCTTCATATTGTCAGATCTCTTTAAGTTATTGTTTGACATGAACTGTGTTCCCTGTATGCACCCCATCCCTACTTCCCACATGAAATGTCTTCTCTCTCTTGGCTTCCTGGATAACATTATATATATTTTTCCTTACTTTTTTTTTTTTTTTTAACTGTAATGCTTTTTAAATCTCTTTCTTTGAAGTGTCCTCTATTGCCTGGTCCTAAAGTATTGGTTTGCTCTCCCCAGCCTTCTCCATCTGTGCTAATGCTGAGTGATCTCATCTATTACCAGGGCTGCAGCTCCCATTACTGTGGTGATGAATACACAATCTAAATGGATCAGACAAAGGAAAGTGGGACTACGTTAAGAAGGAAAAGTGGACATTCTGGGTAATAAAAGTGGAAGGATAATTGTAGACAGATTATAAAAGAACACTCAATACAGTTGATTACAAAGTAAATTTATAGGCCTTAGTTATTAAAAAAAAGAAAATTAACCCAAGGCATTGAATTCAGAGGATGTAGAAGATAATAGAATTACTTAAATTAAGATCAAAGAGTCATCCTAGTATTTTTGAGCTCAGAGATGCTCCCTTTCCCTCTCTGGATGCAGCAGGAGTCTCTTGGCCTATATTCCAGGTGGCTTGTACTAAATGACAGAAAAATGTCATGATATGGATTTTTTTTTTTTTTGCTATGATTACAAGTTATGAAGCTTGTGGGATAGGGAGAAGAACCTAGAAAATAACAAAAACATCAGTATTTCTAAAGCACCCATAAAATATGCTCTTACGACATCTCGAAGCGGTAAAATAAGATGAGTAGGCAGATCAGTTAAGACATTAAGGCAAAGGGTCCAGGACTTCATTGCTGATTTATTGAGAAGTATATGCTTCAATGTTGAAAGCGAAGCCTGAAAAAATTGCCTGAGTCAGAAGTGGGTTTTGTGAGCCAGCAGTAGCACGCGGGACAGGCAGTGCTGCTTCAGAAGATAGCCAGGCTTACACGATGGGGGCCATGCAGAGTACAGTGTACTATTCATACTTAAAAAGTAAAGGGGAAAAAAGAACTTCTCTGATTAAATAAAGTCATAGCAAGGGTTTACTAACAGATAGTATTAGAATCCAGACTTCTGGGGCTTCCCTGGTGGCGCAGTGGTTGAGAATCTGCCTGCCAATGCAGGGGACATGGGTTCGAGCCCTGATCTGGGAGGATCCCACATGCCGCGGAGCAGCTGGGCCCGTGAGCCACAACTACTGAGCCTGCGCATCTGGAGCCTGTGCTCCGCAACAAGAGAGGCCGCGATAGTGAGAGGCCCGCGCACCGCGATGAAGAGTGGCCCCCGCTCGCCGCAACTAGAGAAAGCCCTAGCACAGAGACGAAGACCCAACACAGCCAAAAATAAATAAATAAATTAAGAAAAAAAAAAAAAAAAAGAATCCAGACTTCTGTCTTGTGGGCCATCATACCAGGCAGCTTCTAAAAAATGAGGAGGAATTAGAGTATCTTAAGGAAGTTCTTTCTGTTTCAAAACCACTTTAACAATGGTTGGCCCCAACCAAGTAAACATCAACATGTATTAAACAAAACGCCTTAATTCACAGGGAAGATGCTAAGTTATCACGGGAGGCTGACAAATGTCTTGTTGCTCCTCTACTGTTCTGCTCCCTGGAGCCTCTTCAGCATTGTTGGAGGCAGGAACAATTCACTCCTTTGAAAATTCTCTAAATTTAGAGCTGAGATGCTCAGAAAATCATTCATCACATGTAAATGAACAGACTGGTTGTCCATTCCGAAACGCTGAAAATCTTGGGAAAAACAGGAACACGAACTTTCCTTGAAGAATGTAGTGCCTTTGCTTTGTGGGCCTCTCCATTTTAAGAGGCTCTTCACTCTAGATAACTCATAGTGCATTCTCATTTCACAAATCATGTAGTTTTTTTTCTTTTATCAGTGAGATTATTCTCTTGCAGACTTTCCTTTCTCATTTAGCTCGATTATTAGTAACTTAGAAACACAAATGTTGTAAATGGTCCAACTTAATTAAAAATGCAATATAGATGAGAGGTATATATTGAATGAGATTTTGTAATAAAAGAAGTCAATCTTTGAAGGAGAAAAGCCCATTTCATACACAGCCCTTGCATAAATTGACTGCTCTTGGGAATTCCCTGGCCTTCCAGTGGTTAGGACTCCGAGCTTTCACTGCCAAGGTCCAGGGTTCAATCCCTGGTCGGGGAACTAAAATCCTGCAAGCTGTGCTGTGTGGCCAAAAAACAAACAGCAACAACAACAAAAAATTGACTGCTCTCTCTGTAGCTCCATCCTCCCAGCACAGGAGGTCACTTCATGGATGCTGTACAAAGACTTGGAGCTTTAAAGGATAGGCCATGTTGATTGAGTTTGGGTATTGTTTTTTATTTCATTTTTGTTATGCTACCTGAAATTCTTAGAATATTTGGGCTCAAAAATGAACACTATGATAAAATTGCAAACATTTATGTGAATGGTAAATGGCTTTTAGGCGTTTACATGTTAGTATGAATTCATTTAATCAGGTTGCTTTCCTCCTAAACTCAGCTGGCCCTTGGCAATATGAGTTTTTGTCTGAAGAAAGGAAAGCAAATAATTTGAAAACATGAAACACTTTGGCTGTTGTGGAGCAGGCCTGGGTGGGCAATATCGTGGTACAGGAAGAATACTGAAAATAATTTTAATGAATTACAAGAAAAGAGATTTCTAAAAAAGTATCTTCTGTTTTCTGTGCAGGAGCTTGTATGCACATGCACACACACAGGCACACACATACACACAGAGGCTATATTCAAGATCTCTGCTCTCAGGAAATAGAACTCAGGGAATGACAGTAGCACCATAAAAATTAGCTATATTGTGGCTTAAACAGTTTTTATGGACTGGCCTTTTAACACCTTTCTGAATTTCAAAGTACAGACAAAAAAAAAGAACATTTTCAATATAATTGGATTATACATTTTAGAATCTCTAGACACCATAAATAAAAGGAGAGTCTCCTGGACGTTGTATATAATAAGATTATCTTCAGGGTTTAGCACCCCAAAAGAGTGTCTCTCTCTTGAAGAACTGGAAAGTTTTCTTTTAATCAGATAATTTTTGTTCCAGTCTCTAATAAATTCAAATTTGAGCCCTAATCATATTAATAAACCTGGTTCTTAATATGTTATTGGCTTATATGTCACTCATTCCTTTTTATTATTTTGATTTTCAACTTCTAATTAGGCAACCTAAGTATAAGCTGCCTTAACTCTTTTTTTTAAAAAATATGGCAACTAAGAAAAGAAGGCAAAAGAAACAGGATATTATTGTAAATTATGTGCTACGTGTTACACATGCATTACCTCAGTTATTTCTCCCGTCAGCCTGTGACATAGGTCTTATTACCCCATTTTTATAAATGAAGCTGGGTTCAAACAAATCCGACCTGACGATATTGATACTCAGACTTCTCTGTATGTAACTACTTTATTGCACGAGTGAAATTCTGATAGGTTATAACCAGGACACAGCTTTTTTTCATCCGTTTTTTTTTTAAAGTTATTATTTTTTTACATTTATTTATTTTTATTTATCGCACTTTTGGCTGCATTGGGTCTTCGCTGCTGCGCGTGGGCTTTTCTCCCGTTGGGGTGAGCAGGGGCCACTCCTGTTACGGTGTGCGGGCCTCTCACTGCTATGGCTTCTCCTGCTGCGGAGCACGGGCTCTAGGTGCGTGGGCTTCAATAGCCGTGGCACGCGGGCTCTAGAGCGCAGGCTCAGTAGCTGTGGCGCATGGGCCTAGTTGCTCAGCGGCATGTAGGATCCTCCCAGACCAGGGCTCGAACCCCTGTCCCCTGCATTGGCAGGCGGATTCCCAACAACTGCACCACCAGGGAAGCCCTCATCCATGTTTGCATTCTAAAAAGGTCCTTTGCATCTCCCCCTCACCTGATCAGGAGATGGCACAACTTTCAAGTCACTTTCAGCTTAAGAATACTTTTGATAATCAGGTATTACCAAGTGTGATACTTCCTAAAACAAATCTTCAAACATCCATCTGATTTAAAGTTCTTTCCCTGCCCTAGCTAAGGTCAGAGCTGGGCATCAGAGATTGGAAGTGAGAAAGCTGCTGTAGGCTTTTTACCCCTCTCCATTTACTCGGCACTTGGTTGCTCCAGTGTATCAGTGTGTGTGTGTATGTGTGTGTGTGTGGGGCAGGGGGGGGGCGGCCCAAGTGGGGGCTGGAGGAGGTTGGGGTAGGAGGACAAAGCGATGTCTCTCTTGCAGTAAGCTCTATAGTTCATCTCTCGGTGTCCTCTCTGATGGCAAACTTCCAAATGCTGGCTGACACAGGGGATTCATGTTCTGGCTGACTCCTTGAAACTTCACTTCCCTTACAGCCAGGAACATTTCCAGCTTCTTCCTGTGGGATGCCCTTTTGGCTGGGGTCCATCAATATGTTTTGAACCCTACCTTCCAAGGAATCCATTCGGCATGAGGGAACGCAAACCTCCTTGCTTCACAAAACAATATAAGTGCCGTCTGCTTTCCACTACTGCCCTCTCTACATGTCTTGCAAATCAAATCAGTTCCACCATCCTCCCACCTTTAACACTCTCCAGGTGACAGGCAGCAACCAATTTCCATGTTTGTATAGGTCCGGGGAATATATGTCAGGTTCCCCAAACAGCCAACTGGGGAGTGAGATCCCCAGTGTGCCCCTTTTAGACACTCCTAATATTTATGTAATTCTCTTATTTCTTCTACTTATCTTGGTGTGGAGGGGGGAATACTTCAATAAGGCTGATGACTCTTTACCTTGGTTAACCTCTCTGATGAACTAGTGTTCTTTTATATAGCTCGGAAGTAGGGGTTCATTGCTGCACTGGTTTTGCTGCCTTAAGTTAGTCTCACATGGATGTGTCTAACACCTTTCTTTAGAATGTAGGAAGTACCTATCATCCATTTTTCTCAGACTTGGGGCTTCAGCTGAAATTTAGAGGCAATAGGACAAGCCCTATCTAACACCCTGTTATACTGTTTTTAGAGTTAATATTCTTTTCACTGTAACATGCTGTTTCCCAAAATTTGAGAGGCACTGAACATGGCTGGCCCCAGGAAAGCTGTAGGAGCAGGTAAAGCTGTCTTTCCTTCTGGGTTGTCTCCATCTGACCTTAACCCTTGTATGCCCCACCTTACCCCTACCAGAAAGTAAAACAACAACAACGATAAAAACCAAAAACAAACAAAAAACAAAAACAAAATGCAGGATGTTTTCACTGTCCATTGCTTTGCATTTTAATAAACAATTTTTAGTGTGAAAAAAAGAAAAAAGTCAGATCTACTGCCATTTTTCAAATGCCCTGTGATCTGAGTTCAATATGAAAATAAATGTATATATAATATATAAAATGAGCAGACATTACATTGTGAAACTCTTTTCTACCTCTCTTGTCTTTTATGAACATGAGATACATATTTTCTGCTACAAATATAATATTGAATTACAACTATAGATCATCAAAATGTCAGGATCTGCCAAACCCAGCAATATTTCTATGGAAATAGTTGCAATCAAGCATTAAGGACTTTACCACTTTATTCTAGTTTCTTTCCAACATGGCCACTAGTTGGCCAGTAAATAGTGTTCTGCAAAGAACCACTAATTGAAAAAAGGTGTAGGTCTTATTTTTGGCCTTAGAACTACGTAGCTGTGTGAGCTTGGCAAATATGTTAACCTCTCTGCCACTCAGGGTTCTTATCATTAAAGCCTCTAAGTAATCTTTATAGCCACAAAATGTTAACCATGCATACAGTGCTCAGATGAACCGTTTCAGCGAAGCACTGAGATCCTTCTAAATAAAACCAGAGCCACTGAAGCTGCTAACTAGAAAATAACCCCTGACTGATAATAAGTCTGGACAAGCCATTATCCAGGATGGGTTGCTTTGATTTCAGTAAAGTGAAGTGTTAATCTAAGCAGTTAGTTCTTCAGAGTTTCCAGAGACTAAAGAGGACACATACCAACAAAACAAGCACACTTACAGAACATGTTATTTCTTAAACTGACAATGCAGTGTGTGTGTTCACTAGTATTCATAGAATATTATTAATAATATTCTGAAACATTTTCACAAGTACTGGTCTAATCTTTCTAGATAGATGTGTTTCAAAATATGGATGAATAACCACTGGTTCCAGGATAAAACTCCATGGCATGAATTACTATGACCTCCATAACTTGACCTCTGCTAGTCCCTTTCAGTCTTGTCTCTCGCCTTGCCCTGACTCAGACTCTGTCCTTTGGCCATGCTCAGCTACTTGTTCTTGCTTGAAAACATCAGGATGTTTTAAGCCTCCACAGTTTTTCACAGGCTGCTCCCATTGGCTACCATTCTAGTTATCTACTGCTGTGTAATAAATCATGCCAACACTAGCAGTGGTCAGGAGAGTTGGTGGTGCTTAGTTAGGCGGTTCTTGCTCAGTGAGGTCTATCCTGTGGATACAGTAAGATGGTGGCTGGAACTGGAATTGCCTGTGACTTGTTAATTCACATGCCTTGTTCCTGGGCTCAGAGGACTCAAGCAGCTGGTATCTGGAACAGTTGGCTCCTTGGGCATCTCTCTATGTGGTCTTTTGAATTGGCCTCTCCAGAATGGCAGCTTCAGGAGAGTCAGACTTTTTACATGGTGTCTTGGGCCTTCAAACATACATGTCTCAAGTGAGCAAGACAGGTGGAAGCTATATCATCTTTTAGGGCTAGCCTTACAGTAGTCATACAGTGTAATTTCTGTTGCATTCTATTCATTAGAAGTGAGTCACTAAGGACAAACAATGTTCAAGAGAAGGGTTATTAGATTCCACCTCTTGGTAGAAAGAGTGTCAAAGAATGTGGGGATATGCTTTCAGACCACTATATGTATATAGCAAATACCTGTTATCTTTCAAGACAGTCATCTCCACTATGAAGCCTTTGGACCATGTTCATGTCCTACCTTATTCCTTTCCCTTTTTCAAATTGATCATTTGTTCCATTGTACCTCTACTCCTTATACCTGCTGTTATTACTGCATGTATGGTTACATGTATTGAATAAGACATATGAGAGTATATGTGAAGCTTATGAATACTAGAAAATTTATTTATTACAAGTTAGATTTACTTTCCAAAATGATATTAAAGCATTTTCCAAAGTTAAGAACATTAGGCTTTGGGCATTATGAAAAATTACAAGTTGTTTACTACTTTGTCTATACTGAGAAACAGGTGACTAGAAACCCTAAGCTTATTTTCTCTTTGCTAAAATTATAGTCATTATAAGTAAAGTGTCTTAGCCTATGTTAATAAGTGCCCATACTCTTAGTTTTGAGGCAGTAAAAAAAAATTAGAGAATAATGTGGAATACATTCATCTTCTTTCTCTCAGAACTTTAGTCCATGTTAATCTTGTAGATCTTCCAGTGCTGATTGCTGTGAGAGCCATCAAAGGTCCATAAAAGCCCAATACAGTAATGGAGGAAGGAACTTTTCCAAGATGAATTTGAGATGTGATGGATTTGCAAAATGTAATGGCTAGCTTCCTGGCAGCTGTGTAATGAATGATAAGCAGAAGTTAAGCAATGCACTTCTATTTGCTTTAGATTTATATGTTTGCCTTTTGGATACATGCTGGCCATTGAAATTGACAGCATTAATCTTTGGCATCTTCATTTCATCTCCTATATAAAAGCTAGTTAAAAAGGGTGTTGCAACTCTCACCCAAATTAGTAGAAGCAAGGTTATTTATATATATATATATATATATTTTTAACCTCTTTATTGGAGTATAATTGCTCTACAATTGTGTGTTAGTTTCTGCTTTTTTTTTTTTAAACAGGGGTTATTTACATTTAATTTTCCCAAGAGCCAGACTTTTTACTTCCTATGCATTCCTATATCAATATTAGCACCTTGTATGTTGAGAACTTTTCAAAAGTTGAGTAGTTTACTGGCCTATTTTGGCAACTCGAGGTCTCTGGCACACGCAATTGCAATTGCGTGGGTAATGGGTAATTATTCTTTAATAGGAGAAGAATAGTAGGGGTCACATTTGGCTCAGAGTCATGGGTAGCACTTTCATTAAGTATCACCTTGTAATCATTACTCACTGCACACTTTAGCAAGACAGCTGATGAGGAAGGATGGCAGAACAGGGACATTGCCATCAACAGGCAGAGCACGCACAGGCTCAAGAGTGTAATTTGGTTTGACTAGTACTTGGAGACACTTACTGTCACATTATGCCACCCTACAACTAAAAAGAGTTTAGGGGATAAAAACTATTGTTTAGGGAAAATGTGTGGTTTCCTGATGGCACACACTTCAAATTCTGTTCAAATAAAAGCTAAGACAAGTGAGAGATCCCATCCATTCTATTGTGCCTTCAGTGAAATTTAGGACACAATCCCACAATTTCATAATGTTTCCTCAGGTAATGCATGTAATAGTATCCTTCACTCAAGTCAAGTGATATGAAATGAGAGATGCTACCTAATCATTGAACATAGAGGGAGGTAGAGGCAGGGCTCTTTTACTAATTTTTCTATGCCTTTACAAATAGCATGAAGAAAACTTTTACACTGATTCCCACCATGGTTGTTTTATATATTTTTAATTTTTTCAGTTCAGAAATTGTAAACAAGATGATCACTCATTTATTTTCAGATATTTTCATTCTAAATATGTTGCTTTGTTATTTTTGGTGTGTTCATAAAGTGAAAAACAAAACCAAAATCCCAACAACCCAGGTACGCATGGTGTTTAGTGTCGGCGCACGTGGATGGCTTGAGAAAATTTATCCCGTTCACAATCTTCATCAGCCACACTCTTCTCCTTAAGCTTTCCCCAAGCAAACATATGTGCCAATAAAACAGAGAGCGTGCATGGCCGACACTTCTCTCTAATAAGTCTCTCAGCCTCTGATTCCAGCCAAATTACTGTCTACAAGTCCTTTCTATATAGAAATTTTCAAGTTGCCACTGTTTACATAATTTTCATTAGAACACTTGGCTCCCATTAAAAACTTCCCACTTCTTCAAATAGATATTTGCAGCGTATGAGAAAAATAATATCTGGATATTTATTATTTATACTAATTTATGAGTTAAATTATGACAGAAGAGGTCTGGGATAAAAACTATTGAAAGAGCATAAAAGGATGGGTAAGGTCATTAATGTGTGATATATAATAGTTGCTTGAAGTAATTTTGGAGGGTTTTATAAACTTATTTTGAGGGGAAATTCTCTCTTTACTTCACGCTTCATGCTTTAACTAGTTTCTTATCTGTATGTTGAGTTAGAGTGATCAGTGTTTGTGTATGATTTCAGCCAATGGCAGCTTTCACTTGCTCATTAGATGGGAAAAAAGAATAGGAAATAGGCAAAAGATTGACTTCAAAAGAGGAGTCACAGTTTGGAAAGTGATAGATAGCAAACACAGACTCCTTTCCTTATCAAGGATGGTCTGTCATAATTTCCCTTTTCCTACCTATTGTTTGTTTCTAATTTGACTTCTGCCTTTCACATGACCTTAGTGGCTCTGTGTAATCTCTTTTATTTTCCCTTTATTTTTTTTAAACTGTGAGATATATTATACAATGCATAGAACATAATGTAGTTTAAAAAATAATTATACATACCCTGTATCCACCATCTACACCCAGTGCTGAATCACATCTAGCCCCATTCCTCAATAAGTTTACAATTTTAGTGGGAAAAAGAAAAAAAAGTAAATGACCGAGAATAATGAAATGATATAGATATTTTAACAGACACATGCATGCATATAAAGAGTGGACACCGGGCTTTCCTCGTGGCGCAGTGGTTGAGAATCTGCCTGCTAATGCAGGGGACACGGGTTCGAGCCCTGGTCTGGGAGGATCCCACATGCCGCGGAGCAACTGGGCCTGTGAGCCACAACTACTGAGCCTGCGCGTCTGGAGCCTGTGCTCCGCAACAAGAGAGGCCGCGATAATGAGAGGCCCGCGCACCGCGATGAAGAGTGGCCCCCACTTGCCACGACTAGAGAAAGCCCTCTCACAGAAACGAAGTCCCAACACAGCCAATAATAAATAAATAAAAATAAATTAAAGAGTGGACACCAAAAATAGGGCGTGGTCAATTGCATTCTTTGGAAAGAGGAAGGAAGAACAGGGGTGACTTCATAGATTAAATTAGAGGTGAGTCTTAATAGACCAATATGCTATTGCTGGGTGAACAATGAGTTGGTGTAGGATTCTAGGCAGAGAAACTGCAAACTCCTGAGGTGTGAAAAATCTTGGTATATTTTGAAATCACAAGTAGGATTGTGAGATGTAGGGCAGGGAGAGGGTCTTAGTACCTTACATTTTCTCTAGAATCTCAGTTCTGAAATTTGAGTGGAACAAACCTGGAGGCAGAGTGACCTGATAGAAGGCTGTTTGGGTAGTCCAGAAAAAGATTACGGTATGGATTAGGGAACATGGCAACACTATGCCAATTCAAGGACTTTTAAAGAGGTACAATTTTAAAGAAATACAATTTTCAAGAATTGGTGATTAATTGGATCTAGAGAGTAATGACAAGAGGGTACAAGAATCAGCCCCAAGTTTTTATTCTAAGTGATGTCACTTAGGTTGATGGTGATACCACTAAGTAAGATAGAGAGAAAATTCAGTAAAATTGCTTTATAACATGAATTTGGATATAATGGGGTTTATGATTGGTTCCAATCCTCCTCCCAGCCCCAGGGAAAGAGGAACATGAGGAAAAAAAACAGGGGGGGAGGAATATGGAACAAAGAATAGTTGGGAAGTGAGTGCCTTTTGATCATTTGAGCCTTTTGCAGTCAGTGCATGGCCATCTGTACTCAATATATGTTTCACTATCTTTACTTTTGTGCCTATTACAATTTCATAGCATGATTTTTTAATTAACCTTACAATAATGTGACCTTGAATTTTAGCAATTTTTTGGACTCCACATATAGCATTTTGGTGGGGTTCTACAGTATGTATAAGTAGGGGATAGGATCAAAGATGTTGAATTGAGTTTTTGTGGTGCTTATCATGCATGAACATGGAATTCATTAAATAGGTATATGAACAGCTATATCTGAATATCAAAACTGTTTGAGATGGAAATACAGATTTGGTGGTCATCAGTATATATTGGTACTTGAAATCATGATTATATTTTTTGTGGGAAACTGACATTTTAAGAGTAGACGGAAGAACAACCCACACAGAAAACAGGAATAAAACATTTCAGGGGATCAAATGAATACAGAGTCATGGGAACTGAAAGAATAGGGAAAGGTTTTGAGAAGAAAAAAGTGAGACGGTAACATAAGACTCGAAATTTCCCCTGTGTTTGATTATTAGGAAGCAGTTTGTGGTCTTGGTTAGAGCCATCTTAGTAATATTCTGGGGGTGGAGGGTAGATTGTAGTGAGCTGAGAAATGAATGAAGTTAACAAAGTGAGACTGAGTGTATTCATTCAAAATGTTTGAAGGAGAAGGGGAGGGTAGGATTTGCAGGTAGTTATTCAAGTAGGTAGGATCAGGAGGCTTTAAGATGGAGAAAACTTAAGGCTGTTTGTGGTGCCAGGAGCTAGAGAGAGGTCTAAGCCTCAGGAGAGAGAGAGAGAGAGGCTAGACTATAGAACAAATCTCTTGGATATTGACAAGAATTAGATCAAGTGCCAGGATGGTAGATTTAGCCCTGAGAAAGAGAAGGAACATCTCTTTCTCTAAGGTTAACTTAGAGGAAAGTAGGATAAATTTGTAGATCAGAAGTGATCAGAAATAGATCAAGAGGAATCAGAAGGAAAAAGTGACCTTGGCTGATGACCTCTATTCTTTCAGAGAAATGGGGGGAAGGTTGATGACAAACCATCAAAAGAGCTCTTGAATGTAAACTAACAAGATTCAAGGCTGTTTGATGTGTGTTAGTGAGAAAACTACTGAAATGTACCAAAGTGCCTTATGTTTTCTTAAGTATTAAAAAAACACCCTGTTGTCTTGATTACTAAAAAGAAGTTATGAGAAAAAACTTGTTGTAAAAAAAGTAACACTAGTCTGAAGGTCTGAAGACCGGCTTCTGACTATAGTCTGGCCATAGTTCTAGCTCCATTATATTAGAGGAGCCAATTTATCAAGTTTCTCATCTAAAAGGGGAGAATTGAACTAAATAACCTCTAAATGTCCTTCCTCATACAAACCTAACTTTATCTGCTTTGATTTTGATTAAGGCAACTAAAAAGTATGGAGAAATGTTTAAACCACACTATTTAATTTATATGCCCATGTCGTTCTGCGGTCACCTGGTAGCAGGAGACAAACTATAGCTTCACGTTTGGGGTAGAATTTTTTATTTATTTCAAAAATATTTATGACATACCTACTTTGAGTCAAACACTGTGCTAGGTGTTGTGTGAATAAAAAGATGTATTAGATGGGTTGATGTCCTCAAGGGAGCTTACAAACTCGTGAAAGAGTGGAATATCCATCTTTCAAATGTTGAAACTATAAAACCAAGACAGGAAGAGACAATGAACATTCCAGGACTGAGCATAACAGGGTAGATAGTCTTTGTTCCCAGGCTGTTTGTTAATTGTCACAGACGTTTGCTGTTAATTGGCCAGGACATTTTCCAGTTCAGTTTGTGTGATGTGCTGCTAGTTCCCTCTTGTCTATTAAATCTGTTGCCATCGTAGCCTGGAGAGATTCTGAAAGTACCATAGAAGACTACAGAAATGTTACCTCACTGCAGAGGGAATTGGTTTGGGCATGAACCCATGAGCAGTTTAATGTCATTCAGCTTATGCCTTGTGTTATCCTTGCGCTAACCAAACTCTGCCATCAGAAGCAGGGTTGCTGCTTGGGGGCTAAGAGTTGGGGGTTTCAAGGGATAGTATTCTATTAAACTTGACATTAACTCATCCTCTGCTTCTCTGCAAACCAAATGAATTTTCAACACTCCCACCCTCCCTCTCTCTTTTCTTCCCTGTCTTCTTTCCCGCCATTCTCTCTCTCTCTCTTCCTTCTTTATTTGCTCATGTACTCTATAAATTTTCATCCCAATGTTATTGGGTCTGTGCTAGATGATAAAGGTGTAGAGATAAAAAGTATGGTCTTGCCCGCCCCTCCGCCAACTGCCAGACTAGCCTGGTGCGGGGGCTGCGCGCAAAGACATGGGGGAGAAGCTGGAGCTGAGGTTCAAGTCACCCGTGACCGCTGCCGGTCTACACTCAAAGATTTGGAAAGAGATAGTTTAACAGAAAAGGAATGCGTGAAGGAGGAATGGAATCTCTTGCCTGAATTTCTGCAGACAGAAATAAAGAATCAGTTATGTGACTTGGAAACCAAATTACATAAAGAAGAATTATCAGAGGAGGGGCTAAAGTCAAATCCCTTTTAAATAAAGATTTGTCCTTGGAGAACGGAGCTCATGCTTTCAGTCGGGAAGTGAATGGATATCTAGAAAACGGCAGCCAGACAAGTGGTGAGGAGCGCAGAGTGGAAATAGCAGAGAAAAACAAGTCCCCCAAACCTATTTCCAAACTTTGCATGCCCAAGAGAAGCAAGTCCGATGGAGAAACAAAATCCCTGCCAAACAGAAACCTGAGGAAGACCCTGAAAAAGCAAAATCAGATGATTCTGTCGATGAAGAAGAAAAAGACCAGGAGGAAAAGAGACGTAGAGTTACATCCAGAGAGCGAGTTGCTGGACCGCTCCCTGCAGAAGAACCAGGAAGAGTAAGACCAGGAACAGACGTGGAAGCAGAAGAAAGAGATGATAAAGTAAAGCCTGGTCACCTCCAGGAAGAAAAGAGACTCAGAAGTCAAACCGAAGGACTAACACCTAAACACAAATCTAAGGAGGAGCCAGACAGAGATGCGAGGCCGGAGGAGGTCAGGCTGAAATGAATGAAGGAGAACACGAAAGCTAGCAAACGGACACTGGAAGAAAAAGAACCTGAAAGAGTAAAACCACAAGTTTCTGATGAGAAAGATGAGGATGAAAAGATAAACAGATCCCAGACATATTACTGAAATATCTACAAAAGCGCTTCTAAAAGGAGAGGAGTCTCTTCTTAAACATCACCACTGGGCTTCCCTGGTGGCGCAGTGGTTAAGAATCCGCCTGCCAGGCCACTTCGTGGATGACGGGTGTGCGAGAGCATCTGCGGGTGCCACGCGGGAGGGGACCAGGAAGACCCAGCCAAGGGTGTGTGGATCTGAGCCTCCGCGTTTCTAACCCGAGATCTCGAAATGCATTGTGATTCCTGTCCATTGGAGTGTAAAGTTTATGTAGGGAATCTTGGAAACAATGGTAACAAGACTGAATTGGAACGAGCTGTAGGCTATTATAGACCACTCCGAAGTGTGTGGGTTGCTAGAAACCCTCCCGGCTTCGCTCCTGTTGAACGTGAAGATCCCCGAGATGCAGCCGATGCTGTCTGAGAACTAGATGGGAGGACGCTATGTGGCTGCCGAGTAAGAGTGGACCTGTGGAATGGGGAAAAGAGAAGTCGAAATCGTGACCGCCTCCTTCTTGGGGTCGTCGCCCTCGAGATGATTATTGGAGGAGGAGTCCTCCACCTCCCACACATCTCCGAGACGGAGAGCCTTCTCCGTCAGCCAGAGCAGGTCCCTTTCTAGATATAGGAGAAGAGAGAGATCACTGTCCCAGGAGAGAAATCACAAGCCGTCCCAATCTTTCTCTAGGTCTCCTAGCCGATCTAGGTCAAATGAAAGGGAACAGAAGACCACTCTGCAAGATGAGTTGTGTACAGGAAATAACTTCATTTGACGGGAGTATGTACAGAAGATTCAAGTTTTGTTTGAGACTTCATAAGCTTGGTGCCTTTTTAAAATGTTTTGCTGTTCACATTTGTTTGTCTCTTGGAACAATGACACGTAAAGGTGTGATTCTCTATGGTTTGAAATGGATCACGTGAGGCATGTAATATGAAGAATTGTTACTTTACAATGTTCCCTTAAGCAAAATTGAATTTGCTTTGAATTTTTAGTCTTGCCTAGACTGATAATAAAACTCTAACTCCTGACCAAAAAAAAAAAAAAAAGTATGATCTTTTTCTCATAAAGCTCATAGAGGAATAATATACAAATAAACAGTAGGAGTACACCTTGGTAACTGTTCAGGCAGTATTGTGCAATAAAGAGAAAGAGGAGTGATCCACATAAAGAGGAAAGAGGGCAGGGATAATGGTGAGGGAAGACGTTCTGAACGGAGTCTTGAAACATAGCTGTGTGTGAACATGTGCATATGCATATGCTTTCTGGGGAGATGTTACTGCATCTTCAGAAATTCTGAGGCAAGAAAGGGCCACATGTGGTAGAGTTTGATAGAGGTCTGAACATTTTGTTTCTGCTCCAAATGGTGGAAGAAAGTTGAACTTCAATCCTACTTCGGCCACTCACCTGCCAAAGTAGAGTATATCGTTCTTCTCTCCTATTCTCTCACATCTTCTCTCCTCTTCAATTGACATTTCATCAAGGAACACCTCCTACATGCACACTCATAGGTCTCAGGACCTTGTCTTAATCTATTTGCACTGCGCAAAAAAAAAAAAGTAACTTTCTTGTTGTTGTAGAGTGTATGTGCTATTATTCATTTTTACTAGTCAGGCTGCTGATGAGAACAGGACAGGGTCATTAGGGGAATTTCCAGTGGTTTGGAAGGGCTATAGGGTACAAAGAAAAGAGTGCACAGTATGAGGTTGGAAAGGTAGATAGAGGTCAGATGACGAGGTGCCTAGTATGCCATTCTAAAGAGAATGGATCTTACTCTGAAGGTGATGAGAGCCACTGAAGCTATTCAAGGAGGGAAAGACACCATCAGACCTATATTTTATAATGGCCATGATTTATTCTGAATTGTGAATCATATTTCATAGTATATAGTCAAGAATTTGGCATTGCCCAAAGAGAAGTCTGCCTTTTGTCCTCAGCTTCTTGGAGGTAATCCATGTCATACCTGATAGAATTATCTTTGTTCAGAGTGAGGGGTGGCCATACCAGATTTTAGGGTGAGGACAATCACATCTGATAATCTTAGGGTCTAGATTGGTTATGACAGAGAGACCAACCTTGTGATTTAGGGTGGGGTCATGTGGTATCAGTCATACTGGAGGCTGAGATCAATGACATGGGTAATCAGTCAATCCTCTGTAGGGACTTCTCTGGCGGCCCATTGGTTAGGACTCTGTGCTTCCACTGCAGGGGGCACAGGTTCGATCCCTGGTCAGGGAACTAAGATCGTGCATTCAGCATGGCGTGGCCAAAAAAAAAAAGAAAGAAAAAAAAATCAAACCTGTGTAATGGAACTTCCATAAAAATGATGAATTCTGATGTTTGGGTGAGCCTCTCTGGTGACAATGCTCCATGAGTATTGCCACATGTTGATTCTGGGAGAGTAATGCATCCTGACTCCAATGGGGGGAAACCCAGGAAGCTCACATTCAGAACTCTCCTAGACAGTAAGTTTTATGGGTCTTTTTTATGTATTATTGAAACTGATGATGGCTTTGGGACACCACTTTTCCCCTACCCCCCCCCCCCCACCACACACACACTGCCAAACTCGCAGTTGGTATAAAAACTGAGGTCAGTCTTGGGGACTGTGCCATCTAACTTTGAGGTTGGCTGAAACTTCTTACACATAGGAGTTAAAAGTAGAAGCTTTGGAGTCACACTTGAATATAAATCCGCGTTTGATTACTTTTCAATCTGTGTTACCTCTCAAACCTTTACTTTCTTCATCAGAAGCAGATGACTTTGGTGTTCTGTGTCACCTCCCCTTAGCTCACCTTGGGTTAAGCTGCAGCTGTGCTTAATAGTTCCATGTGAGCTCAGGCTCACTTTGCCCTGGTAGTAGTCCAACTCAAGTGTATGCTGTGTATCTTTTCTCTTTTTGTCCCTGAGCTGTCGGAGCCTCTCAATCAACGCAAAAATGGCCCAGGGCCAGTCCTCTAACAAAGGGGGATGGCAGATGTGGTAAATGGCTCAAATTCTTGTCTTTTGGATGGCCATTTCTTGGAGGCCTTCTGTTCATTTCTCAGATATTCCAGCTCCTGTTGCCTATAGAAGCAATCATAGCAACACACCTTATATTGGCTCTTCTTCCCTCCCTCACTTCTGCTTTTCTCACCTAAGACCGTTCTCATGCTCTATTTTAGAACCTAAACTACAACATTATCACACTGTTGCTATGAAGATTAAGTGAGACATATTTATTTAAAAGAGGTTTAGTGCTTAGTAGATAAAGGCTGCTATTAGAACAGGACACAAAACAAGCTAGTGTTTATATGGTTGGAGAGAAGGAGATTTCATTTGAGAGATTTGGGGTATTCATCTGAGAGATTTAAAAGATACTGCATGGGTAAAATATATGGTTAAATATGCTAAGGGATAGTGGGAAATCTGAGATGACTTTGACAGTCTTTGAGGAAGTGACTGTGAGAGAGAGAGGCAGGTTTAGTGGTGGCAAACGCCGAATTTAATATCTGACGTATGAAGCTTGATATTCTTGTGAGTAGACAAGTGTGACTGTCCATTATGATGTTCTTTCTACATCTCTACGACTAGAAAGATGGGTAGTCTAAAAACCAAGTTACCACTGATCCTAAGTAACCCTCAACATCATCAGAGAGATGTATATAGAACAAAGGTTACAAAGTGGACCTGTGGGCCATTCACATAAATGGCTTTTGTTTGGTCTGCATAGTGTTTCCCCACATATTGGTATTTTTTTGTTGTTGTTTGTTTTTGTTTTATTTATTTTTGAATCATTTTCTAAGTGATTTTATATGAAAATCAAGATTTCCAGTTTTTCTTAAAAACAAAATCAGCTTAACGTCACTAAGCTTGCATTTCTGAATGACAACACTCAGATGGGTCTGAACAGCTTGTCACCTTTAGAATAGGACACGCTTTCTTCAGTTGACCACAGGCCATTCCACCTGCCTTTAGACCAAGGGTCAATTGTTATTTACAAGGCAGGCATTTTCTAGTTTTCTTTATAAAAGAACTACATCACTCATTTTTATTATATGTTTGCTTCCTTGTAGGCATTTGTGTTTGAAACCTGTGCAAAATAAGAGAGTGGGGAATGAAGAAGACCCTGGGCAAGGGTATATTTTAAGGGGTGGGTGCTTTGAAATAAGGTCCAAGAAAGGAGCCTGTGCTGAGTTGAATAGTTTCCTGTCAAAATTCATGCTCCCTGGGAACCCATGAATGTGACCATATTTGGAAATAAGCTCTTTGTAGATGTAATCAAGTTAAGATGAGGTAATACTGAGTTAGAGTGGACCCTAAATTCAAAATGACTAAAATCCATGTAAGAGGATACATACACACAAACACATGCCCACACACACATGCACACACAAAACACTATGTGATGACAGAGGCAGGGATCGGAGAGATGCATCTACAAGCCAAGGAGCACCAAGGATTTCCAGCAGCCACTAGAAGTTAGGCAGAGGCAAGGAAGGATCCTCCTTAGAGACTTCGGAGAGGGTATGGCCCTGCTGACACCTTGATTTTGGACTTACGGACTCCAGAACTGTGGGAGAAGAAATTTCTTTTGTTTTAAGACACCTATTTTGTGGTACTTTGTGATAGCAGCCCTAGGAAACTAATAAGGGTAAGATGAAGAAAAGAGGAGATCAACAGAAAAGCCAGTTCAAGGAAAAGTGTGTCATTTTTATGATCAAATGCTGAAAAGTGGTCAAATAAAATAGACTGAGATTGGTAGAAGTGACAAGTAGGAGTTTAGTGATGACGCTGGGAGGATCCCTTTCAAGTGAGTGATGGGAGTGAGTGGAAGCCAGAGGGAAGTGGGCAGAGGAATGAATTCAAAAGATGGTGACAGCAAGTAGATTCAAGAAGCTTCTCTTGAAAGGAGATGAGAGCAACAGGATAATTGAGGCACATAGAACTTAAGGAGCAAAGATAACTTTTTAAAAAAGATAAGTACTTTGCATATCTGTAGTGACTAATTGCTGAATGTGCCTACAGATCCACTCAGCACCCTTACCCAGCTGCTCTATCAGGAAGTCGACATGTATGAATCGCATTATGAGCGCTCGTGCATTCTGACTGCTGGTTAGTTTTGGTAGATGGGAGGCACCAGCAGAAATGGAAGCATTGTCCAAAAGTGAGATCAAGGTACTTATTGCCCAGCCTTCCTCCCTGCTGGTGTCATGGGTTAGCAGTGGCTAAGTTCTCCACAGCTTTTGTCTGGTGATACTCTCCCACAGCAGTGGTTCTCTCCCCACCTACTGGTAACTGCTCCTTCCTCTTCCCCCTTCAGGCCTGTGGGTGGGAACCAGAGGACATCACTTTCTTTTGTTGGTTTCCCTTTACCCTTCCCCTATTCTCATATGCAATCCTTTTCTTATGCGTTTCAGTTACTCCATTTGAATGTTCACCTATTGGAAAGAAGCCCATGAAAAAGGCAGTACATAAGGACTGAGACAATAATTGATGTATGTAGATAAATCCAGAGAAGTTGAGAAAACATGATTTTTGGAATCTCTTTCTACTTATAGTCAATCCTTCACACAGGCACCAGAGTGATCCCTTTAATAACATTGATTCTCTACTCTGAGCTTACAGGGATTCCCATGTTAGTCAGTGAATCTGCAGCTTTTCCCATGACATCCAAGGCTTATATGATCTGGTCCCCAACTAACTCCCTGACCTCGTTTTTTTTTACACTCCGTCTTGCTCACTCTACAGTAACCTTCTACTCTCCCTCTTATTTTCTCAACTGGCTTCCTTGTTCTTCCTCGAGCAAGACATGCATATTCCCTCCTCATAACCTCTGCATTTACTGACCCTCTGCCTAGAATGCTCTCCTGCAGACATCAAAGTGGATTACTTCCTCACTTGATTCTAGCCATTGCTTGATGTTACCTATCAGAGACAATTGTAACGCCTGCACTCTCTAAAATAGCAATATATATCTCCAAGCATCACATCTGCAGAGTCCAGATGAAGATTCACAATATTAAAAAATCCCCAGATTCTTTTATCCTCAAAATGAGTATTGTCTCATTTTTATCCTTCAAAATATACAAGGCATGGTGGCCACGAATATGCCTCTCTAGGATCTCTAACTGGGGAGAATATAATTCCTGCATGGCCCTAGCTGCTGTGCTCTGAAGTTCAACAACACATTCATGACAACACAGCACTTTCTGGGGGCTGCTCCCAGCCAGTGACTGAGTGCAGCAGGAATACTAAGGCAGGCCCAGTCTTGTGGGATGTGGGACTTGTCTGATGGACAACTTTGCTTTGAGGACTCCCCATTGACATTGCTGAATTATTTTAGAAGTGCACCCTAGTCTAAGATTCTTCTTTCCGAACTTCATTCCTTCTCTGTCTTTTATAAGAACCAGGCTTACATTTAGTCTTTTGGCTCTTCCAGGCTTCCCTAGCTTCCTCCTCACTTTCCCTCATAGGCACTCATCCTTGTCAATCTTTTCCACATTTAACTCCGTCTCCCTGTCTGCTGCTTGCAGAACCTGGAATAACACATAAAGGAACTTTCTCCCCAGGGCTCAAGGCACACAGCATTGCCCCTTGCTCAGGTCTTTGCTTTCCTAGAAAGCATTTTGATGACAAATCCCAAGGTATTTACAAATTCACTCTCCAAATCAATAACTTCCAAAGAGGAGTTTCCTCCCATATTTTCCATTAGTGTCATTATTCTATTTTCTGACCCTTCACACTTGTCATATTTCCCTCCTTTCCATTCTAGTTCTCTCCACTGCCAGAGAAAGCAAAGACCTCCGCCAGTTTTAAGCCATGAAACTTGGCCTGCAGGCCTCCTTTTCTGAAGGGAATACAACACATCACCAGCAGATGATGGTGAACTATGTACATAGGAAGCAGGCTTATTGTTTAGAGTATATATGCGTGTGCATGCATGCAAGCACATGTGTATAAATGGGCTTTGTTGGCATCCTAGAAATGGCAATGATGAAATTTGGTTCGATGTGGTTGAGGTGTCAGGTTCCTTCTACTCCATGCTCTGCTAACAAACAGCACATGACCCCTGATAATTCCCAGTTTGGAGTTTTCTTTCCTTTCTCCTGCTTCTGGGGTCCTTTCTTGTGTCCTTCTCAGGGGTCTCACTTTAAAATTTTTCTTCCTTCCTTCTCACATCCTGCATCTGTTACCTCTCAAATGGGTTCTTTGCTTGGGAATTTCATCCATATTATTCTGTGAAGTTATCTATTCTCATGGCTATGCAATATTTCATTGTGTGAATAGGTGACAGGAAAGGAGGGGGGCAGGGCACAACCCTTAAAGAATGACACAGCTGTTGAGAAAAACTGGATATGACAAAAACTGGTTAGAACCAATGAGGCCCAAGACGGCAGAAGATCTGATTCCCAGTAGACCTTGAGCCTCATTATGAGTTCACTGTAATATATTAGCATATGCTTAGTGACACACCCACAGGCGCCATGACAGTTCTGAAGCTGACCATAAAACGCCAAAGAATGGGCAGTGGCCCGATTCCTGGAAATCCCCACCCCTTCCCCAAAATAGTTGGAATAATCCTCCCACTATTTAGCCTATGAAATTACCCAGCCCATAAAAACTAACCACCTCCACAGCCCCGGGCCGCTGTCACCTTCTGAGATGGACTGCATTCTGCCTATGGAATGTGTACCTCTCTCAATAAACCTGCTTTCACTTTACTATGGCTCACTCTTGAATTCTTTCCTGCACGAAGCCAACAAATCTTACTTGCTGGCCTGTGCCAGGAATTTGCTCGAGACCTGGGACATGACCATCCTCTCTTGCCCCATTTTCCTGCAACAAATATACTAAAATTTAGGAATCAGTTCTACTTTTGATAGACATTAGCTTTATCTCCAGGTTTGGCTACTGTGAATAGTGCTTGTCTGAACATTTTTGTATGTGTCTTATGTTGGATTATATCCAGGAGTAGAATTGCTGGGTTATATAGCTGTTTTTTTAAGGCTATGTATTAAAATGCCTCCTGTAAACACTCCTAAAACATCTAATGAGTAATAGAAACTCAGATTCACTCAAGTAAAAAGGATTTTATTGCAAGCTACACAAATTCCACAGAATTCAAAAAAATAGAAAATTACTAAAAGCAGACATATAAATTCATAAAGCACAGCATTTGTGTTTAAACCACACTACGTATTTTAATAAATCCAGAAGCACTTAAATTTTTATAACCCAGAAGCATGCTTATGAGGAGGCCACTCAGTCATCAAGAGCAGATTAAATTGTCAGGGTCGTGCAATATATTTTAGGAAACTTTCTATTAAAAAATTAAAATATAATTTGAATCTTAATAAGAAAAATATTTAGCAATGTGGGAATATCTTCTACCCCAATCTTACTTTACTCAGGAGTCAAAGTAGCTGCTATTTTTTTGAGAGGAAAAAAGCACACTTTTTGTATGGTGAGGAAAAATATAATGGGGAACACTTAAATTTACTTTCAGCATATTTCAAGTGAAGTATATTTTCATATACTTTAAATATACATTTTACAAGAACATACATACAGTAGCCATTTAATAAATATATTATAGTATTTATAAATTATGTAATTATCTTACATATAATATACATATAATGAAGTATAAGTAGAAGGACTTTCATTAAAATGTGTTGATTAAATATCTACACAGTGCATATGATATGCGTTATGTAAATGTTATATTCATCTACCTACATTATTAAAAATTCTATTGGCCACACAGTTCCTCACAGGTGATTAATTTGTGCTGGAATCTTTATGCTGATTTCCACAGTGATATCCTACCTACATCATAAGGGAAGTAATTACTGTTTTCTGTAGGTGCTTATATAGGTGACCTTGTGCTTTGTTATTCAGCCTTCACTGAAATATGTCATGAAGTTCAAGAGAGAACGGGACTATTATATTATTAGATAAGCATACCTGTCCCCTGGCTAGTTCAAAAGGACATTGTAAGAATTAATGAGATTATATCATTGAAGTACCTTTAAATACTGGAAAAATTCAAACGATGTAATGGTTATGACTTTAAAATAATCACCAAAGGTATATTTTGGGAGTTTGATTGTATTCCATTCAAAAATTATTAAGTCAATAAATTAGCTTTATAATGTCATTTTTACTGAATTCAAAGGGTAGAGTCTTGGATTAATTTAACTTTTGTGAGAGACACCTTTTCTATGCAGCAAGATTCTTTCAGTGGGAAGTCTGAAAACCCAGCCCAAAGGGGCTTACCTATTATAGAGAATTGATTGACTCAAGTAATTGAAAAGGCTGAGGGTGGTATAACTTCAGGTCTGGCTGGGTGCCAGAGGATGGAGCAATGAAATGGCCACACTCGTCTGTCTCTTCTCAGTCCTGCTTCCTCCTAGGTTATTGCCATTTTCAGGCAAGTTCTCCTATGTAAGAGCAAACTGGGTCAATAGTAGCTTCAGAGGTTTTTTAACCCATGTGGAAACCCCAGAGGAAACAACAGCTTATCTTCCCCAACAGTTTTATGAACATCCCCAGACTGCTGTGGCCCACAGTGGTGATGCATTCCCCACTGTGGTCAGTGTAATGTGACTCTGTTAGCCAGGGCTGGGCCACCAGTGGATCCAGGAGTCAATAGTTTCAGCATTGTCTGATCCATAGAGTGAATGGGAAAGGGCTCTCTGCCCAAAGGAAGAGCAGGTGCTGCTACCAGAGGATGAGACTAAAGGCAAAATCAGCAAAGGACCAAGTTTTCTTTCATCAGTGTGAAACGTATAAATCAGAAAGTCCAAAAAAAAAATTCTTCCACCAAACCCAGTTTGGTTTTTAACATTTCTTGAAGATTGATGGAAACATTTAACAGTCTGTGCCGAAATGTTCTGCCACTCTAAATTACCTCCTGTATTTAGCAAAACTACTTGTCAAAATCTCATTGACTCTGTATTTCAGATTCACTGCCATGTTCTTCCCCAGCAAGATCACAACTGTACATGTGTTAATCAGGATATTTGGGACCCATAATCGAACACAATGAATACATAAGACAAATCGGATGACCCTGTCATGTTCAAACACCTATTAATTAGGAAGCTGTGAGGTTTCAGAGAGCAAGTGACTTGTTAAAACTCCAATAGTTAGAGGAAAACTAGAAGGCTAATCAACTTGATTTTATCTGTAGAAGAGATTCTCCACAAATAAATAATTAAAAAGGAATTTAGAGCTTCAAGGGGAAAATTCAAGATCTTATAGAATAGTAGAAAAAAGTAACAAGGGCAAAGGAAGTCAAATTACAACAGATGTACTTGTTGGTGGGCCATTTGAATTTTGCTGGCAGGATAACCCCAGCAGGAGAGGTATTTTCACATTATTTAGCAGAGGCCACAGCAGGGATAAGGAGTTCTAATCACTTTATTTGAATTGCAAAGTCATCAAAGGAGGCATGGGCATGTGAGAGATATTTGTAGAAATATTCAGTGAAATGCTTTTGTGACCACAAGAAATAATGGAAAGTAGATGTTGTTCGTGGACACATTAAGAGAAAAAAATTGATTTATCTTGGCTGAATAGATCAACTCATGAGATTCTCTTTGGTGAAGGAAAATAATTGTTCTGAAAATGAGGTCTTATGCTGGCAGCTTTAGTGCACAATCTTGGACCATCTACTCCAATTAAGTTCTTATGCCTCTTTGGTAATGGCGATTAAAATATTAGTCTACTTATAATGTTGATTGTGACATATAAACTTGAATAGAGTTTTAAAAAATCACTTCTGATAGGGGAGTTTTGAACTACTATATTTGGGATTCTGCTTTTCCTACCAATAATTTCTTAATGAATTTTTTTTAACCTAGACACAAGAGATCTTGGTGATTTTATAAACCTAACTTTGATACGTAAAATCTGCTGGTTCATTACACCAATCTCATTTATAGGTGAGGTTCAAGGAAGTCAAAGTGTGCATAGCAGTGGCTAGGTTCAGTTAGGCACCTATCACCACAGGCCAGGTCACTTTTGTGCAGTTGGGTATGGATTAGTTTTCTATTGCTGTGAAACAAATAATCATACACGTAACAGCTTAACATCCATTTGTTACCCCACAGTTTTTTAGGTCAGAAGTTCAGACGTAGAATGACTGAGTTCTCTGTTCAGGGTCTTGCAAAGTTGAAACTGATGTGCTGGACAGCTGTATTTTCATTTGGAGACTCTGGGAGAAAATTTGTTTCCATGTTCATTAAGCTTGTTGGCTGAATTCCACTCCTTGTGGTTGTAAGACTGCAGTCCCTGTTTCTTTGCTGGCTGTCATGTGGGGCCTTCTCTTTGCTCCTAGAGACTGCCAGCATACCTTGCCACATGGCTCCTTTTAACTGCAAATCCAGCAATGGGGAATCTTGTCAAGCCTCTCTTATACACTGAATCACAAACTTCAGGAAGGGCCCAGTCTCTTTCAAGTGCTCACCTGATTAGGTCAGGCTCACCCAGGATAATCTCTCTTTCTTAAAATCAACTGTCCCATCTAATATAACCTAATAATGGGAGTAAAATCCATCATATTCACAGTGTCAGGGATTATACAGGCTACGTACCCCAGGGAGGGGGCATCTTGGGAATCATCTTGGAATTCTGCCTACCAGAATATATCTTTCTTTGACCCAGATGTAGGTGGCTAACTCTATAATGGTCTATATTTCAAGCAAAGTATTTTCACTCCAGTTTTCAACCTGTTTCTACTTATCAATCACTGCCCTCCCTCCCCACAGCTGTGAAAATTGCCAAACTATGACACAACATTAGGCAGTGGTTTCCAAATTTAAGTATGCATGAATCTCCAGGAAAATATTAAATTTGCCGATTGCTGGCTACCAATCCTAAGAAATTCTGGCTCAGTAGGTCTCAGAGACAGTCCAGGAATACATATTTTAATAGTGATTCTGATGTATCCATTCAGCAGAACAAAATTCATGAAACACTATGGCTTCAGCATCTGTGCAGTGATCTTGGCAGTCTGGCCACACATGCTCCTCATAGCCTGGCATACATAGCATTGTTCAAACTTGAAAACTGGAATTTCTGAAAATATTTGAGGACTAAATTTGAGATCCTCCCTATCTAGCCCTGAAAATGACAAATTACTTTAATGTAAAGTAACTTTGGATGAGAAACATAAAACAAAATCTATACATATATAATATATATATGTATATATATAACAGAGGAATTACTTTTTAAAAAAATTTTAATGTTGTTTCTCTAAGTGTCATTATTAAAAACGTTATCTTTAAAAAAATGAAAAAAATGTTATCTTTTTTATCTGTGCTATGTCTTGTTAGATTTACATTAGGCAATGTAAGCCATTCTTCATTGAGATTGTCATGAATATTGACTGCATTTTGCTTTTATTCATACATAATGATGATCATGGAACAAAACAAGAAAAAAATGTTGTAGACTCTGCACTCATGCTGAAATAGACATTGTATTTTGGGATCATCAGTTAAAGCCTAAATACAGAGGCAAAATCTTGATTTATGGATAGAAATGAGAAATGAAAAATAAAAAATAGCACCATAAGAAGAAACACATTCAAAAAGAATGCTTCTTTTGGACAATTTTTTAGAGTTACATTGAATATAGGATTGTTTCATCTTTTCTTAACTCTAGTGACTTAAGTTTTATTCATATTTTATTTTCAAGGCCTTTCACCCCATCATTAAATTAAACCTTGTTTGTCTCTGGAAATTATTAAACTCTTTAAACAAGAAATGTGTGCATTTCAACTAAGACATTTGCAATCAGGCATGCAGTAACTTTCCCTCATGATTATGCCACTTTTTGAAAAACAAGGTAGTAGATACAAATTCAGATACTCTCTTTAAGAATTGCAATCTATATAAAATACTTACTTTGTTTTACCTGATAAAATGCAAATAAAAATTTTCAATTGCCATTAGTACCAATGATTGTGGTAATAAATAAATATGAATATCCAGCTTCACTTTTACTTACCCATTCATAGAAACCAGTATTACTTACCCATTCATAGAAACCAGTATAAGATTAATTTATCAAATTTTCATGCCTGCCAATTCTAGTATTAGATAAAAATCTTGGCTTTTTAATAGCAGAGTTCCTTTCGATATCTAAACATTGTATATGATATTGTTACTGAAATTTATTAATTTCAAAATATATGTGATAATATATGATGATTACGAAAGTGAATTCTAGAACATATTAATTTGGCTAGTATGATTGAAAATGTAGCATATATCAGGGTGTTTATTTTTTTACCATTGCATTTCCATATGAATTTTTCCCAGGAAATAATTTTTTCCCTTTTTTAAAAAAATTTTTATTTATTTATTTATGGCTGTGTTGGGTCTTCGTTTCTGTGCGAGGGCTTTCTCTAGTTGTGGCAAGCGGGGGCCACTCTTCATCGCGGTGCGCAGGCCTCTCACTATCACGGCCTCTCTTGTTGCGGAGCACAGGCTCCAGACGCGCAGGCTCAGTAATTGTGGCTCACGGGCCCAGCTGTTCCGCGGCATGTGGGATCTTCCCAGACCAGGGCTCGAACCCGTGTCCCCTGCATTGGCAGGCAGATTCTCAACCACTGCGCCACCAGGGAAGCCCCCTCTTTCTTTTTTTAATTTACATTTTCCCAAGTCAATCCTCAGTGAATTGAAAGGCAGATTTTTTTCCTCGAGTTCAGATCTTTCTTCAAAATCTCCCTTAGGCACATGTCCCTTTCTTTTCTATACACTTCCCTCTTTTTCTTCTTGGTTTAAGTTCCTAGGGTCTTGAATTTTCACTAAGTTGCTGGAATGTAAAGGTGGTAATTTTAAAAATTTCCATAATCTTCCTTACCTTTCTCATCACCCTTATTACCTGAAGACGAGGCATATGAACTTCCTCCTCCTTTATTGAGTAAAACCTAAGCTCTCATACATAGACTCCCTCTGATTTCTTCTTCTTTGCAACTCAAAGTATATTCATATATCATGTCCTGCTTGCTTGACAGAAGAAATGACTTGTCATATTAATGCTAATCCCTTTGACTATGGTCCAGATTCCAAATGATCATGTCTCTTCTGAGAACTGTTCAATCTCTTGCTTTTGCATCTTCAATTTGACCACTAACTTTTTCTCTTTAGTTGTGTAGGGGAGGGAAAATAATTTTCCCTCTACCCTATTAGGTTCTTGGCTGAGACCCCCATGTAATAAAAAACAGATTAACAGGAGAAAAAAACCAAACAATTTTAACTCCTGGTACGGCCCCCTTTCTAATGTAAATTTCCCTTACAAAAGGGAAACTTCTACCTTTTTCAGAACTTCTTTTGTGTCTGCACTTTTTCGAAATAGTCAGTTCAAAATAATCCTTATGCCAAAGGAGCATATTTTGGAGTGGCACATTCTGCTACCCCTCAGCTTGTAAACATACTCAAATCTCTATTAATCAATTTTCCCACAAAGAACCAAGATTACCTCTGTAGACCACCAAGTTTTCTTAAAAGGGTAGTCTACATGAACTCTCTCCATTTCTGATCTTTAACCAACAATCTCTTATAGTCTGACTTTTCCTCTCATGAACTCCCACTTTCTTTCTGAAACATTTACCTTCTGGTCTTTTCTCTTTCTATTCAGTCTCTGCTCATTTTGATATTGATGACTCCATCCTTTTGGAAACATTCATGTAGATTAATATCACTTGGATGATATTCCAGCATTTTTCTTTTTCTATTATTTTATATCCATCTCTATCACTATTCTAACTTAGTCTTCTTTGTTTCTTCTTACAATGTATAACTATAAATATCAGTGTTCTAGTTTTTGTCTCTGGCTGTTGCCTTTTATTCTATTCTCTTTCTCTTGGTGATGGTCATATATGACGGTAACCAGAAAAATCACTTCCTAATCAGATTTCTCTTAGCCTAAACTCTCTCTTGAGTTTCAAAATCACCTTTTCAATTGTTTTGTTGAATATTTCACAAGGATGTCCTGCCTGAATCAGAATTTCAACTTGTCCAGAACTGCCACTCTCATCACAGCAGTCACGTTTCCAGAATGGTGCTCCTTTCTCTTCATCTTTATGTCCCTAGTACTTGGGAAGGATTCAACATATGCTGAATAAGTTGCTCCCTCTCTATCAATGGTCTTTCTATTTTACTTGTCACTTAGGTTAAGGCCATAGAGTTTTCTGCAAATTCTTCCTTTTCTTGACCATCAATATCAAGAAGGTCCTGTCAACTCAATCTTTCCAATATCTCTTGCTGTCATAGTCTTTTTTTCTATTGCTTTTGCCCTCAATTGCTAAAATGTGAGTCACCAGAGGGTAGGAATATTAGACTGTTTTGTTCACAATTTTAACCTAACCACCTAGAAGAGTACTTGGTATATAGTCATTGTTCAATAAATATTTGTTGAGTTGGATTGAATCAAGGGCTCATTGTTTTCTTTTTGTTGTTGTTTTTGTTTTTTATCTGCTTTGTTTTTTGTTTTTGTTTTTGTTTTGCAGTAACTATTACAATAGACTTCCATCTGAACTCTCTGTACCCAGTTATTTCCCTAATCCATCATACATGTCACGGTCACTTACAAACTACTCCTCCTCTGTCTTGGTATACAAATTCTTACTTCTCTGAAGTATATGCCACTCTATCCCGACTCACAGTGATCATTTACCAAACTCCTGATTATTCCCAAACATCTGTCCAAGATAGAGATACAGAAAACTCATTTTTCTTTTCCATTTCAAATTTTTCCATCACTGAGAGTACATCAGTATTTATGTATATGACCCTCTACATCAAATATCACAATTTCTAGCTCACTGTTTCAACCTTCCAGAAACTCTTAAATATCTTTTAGCTTGTTGAAAGTATACAGGACTTTGCTGAGGTATCTCTGTATCTTTTAGTTTGTCCAATGTATTTTAAGAAGGTTTCACCTAATATCAAAAAATAGCTTTCATAGCCTATATGAGCTTTCATAATCCTTTGGTTCCATGAAAACAAACTGAATACCCACAGAACTGTGTCTCTTTCTTTCTGATAAAGAATGGGATGGGGTCAGGAAGTTCATTTTTAATCAAATTACAAGTTATTAACTTAATATATTGAGAAGATTATATTCCATAAATGATACTGCCAGACATTGTAGAGGACTGTGTTCTTATGAATAGCTCTCTTAGGAAAAATAAATTATTTCCTGCATTTGAGTTGCCAATCCATTTATGTTAAACTTTAATCAGGTTAGCAAGACTTTATTTCTCATTTTACTCTTTGCATTATATTACTATAAAGTGATTGGCTTTGTAACTATATGATGCATGTTGATCTTGCTTTATGCTCTAGATCTGTGTTTTGAAAGAAAAAATGTTATAAAATGAACATTGTGATCTAGAGTCATGTTTCTGTTTACATCTATTACATTTCATTCTCATAGGATTCCTTTGTCAATAAGCAGAATATTTTCCTTGAACTCTCTCCCATATTTTGATTATAATTTGCATGACTTTTGATGTCCCACGTGTTACAAAGCAACCCAGAGATAATTCCCTTTTTACATTATGTGAAATTATGAGTTATTATCACTAAACATAATTTAATAGTTTAAGGTATCACCTTGCTATTATCTGCAGTCTTGTGCAGAAAGTTTGGATTAGAAATGTTATGAATAGATAATGTTGCAAATCGAGTTCATGCAACATTAACAGGCATTTCCTGTATTACCACAGATGCAACAGTTTACGTTTTAAATCTGATTTGATAGATTTAGAAACTACTAAGGTGAGTTATTTAACAACTGTCATTTAAAAAATCACCAAAATTAAAATTAAGAAAGATAATAAAAAGAGTAAAAGTTTTAAAAGGAAGAGCCTCAATTAGCCATTTTTTTTTTAAAGTACATTTTTTTTTAAATTAATTAATTAATTTATATTTATTTTTGACTGTGTTGGGTCTTCACTTCTGTGTGAGGGCTTTCTCTAGTTGTGGCAAGTGGGGTCCACTCTTCATCGCGGTGCGCGGGCCTCTCACTATCGCGGCCTCTCTTGTTGCGGAGCACAGGCTCCAGACGCGCAGGCTCAGTAGTTGTGGCTCACGGGCCTAGTTGCTCCGCGGCATGTGGGATCTTCCCAGACCAGGGCTCAAACCCGTGTCCCCTGCATTGGCAGGCGGATTCTCAACCACTGTGCCACCAGCGAAGCCCAGTAAAAGTTTTAATACAGTGGAAAACCTTAATAAAAAGGATAATTTTCTGGAAAAGTATAAATTGCCAAATTTGAATCAGGAATTAAAAAATATATATAATTAGAAAAATACAGGGAACTTGATAATATAATAAAATAATTATTCTAGCATATATTTGGAGTAAGATGGCTGGTTGGCCAATTATTTAAAACTTAAAAAGACATATAATGCTTATACTACATAATATATTACATGGTGTAGCAAAAAGAAGAAAACTATCCAAATTTAAAACTGGAAAAGTTTTTGAAACTGGAAAACCTTGATACCAAAACTTGACCAAAAAAAAAACCAAAACAAACTCTAGGTCAGTATCAATTAGAAATATATATGTATAGATTATAAGCAAAATATTAGCATGTTGAATTCAACTCTGCATTAAAAATTATCATCTATCATGACCAAGTAGGGTTTATTCCAGGAAATATAGATGATTCAAGCTTAGGAAATCTATTAATATAATTTATCACTTCAAACTGTCAAGGGAGAACCATCTTTTTTTTTTTAATTTAATTTAATTTATTTATTTATTTTTGGCTGTGTTTGGTCTTCGCTGCTGTGCTCAGGCTTTCTCTAGTTGCCGTGAGCGGGGGCTACTCTTGCTTGCGGTGTGTGGGCTTCTCATTGCTGTGGCTTCTCTTGTTGCAGAGCACAGGCTCTAGGCACGCGGGCTTCAATAGTTGTGGCGTGCGGGCTTCACTAGTTGTGGCACACGGGCTCAGTAGTTGTGGCTTGCGGGCTCTAGAGTGCGGGCTCTAGAGTTCAGGCTCAGTTGTTGTGGTGCACGGACTTAGTTGCTCTGCGGCATGTGGGATCTTCTTGGACCAGGGCTCGAACTCGTGTCCCCTGCATTGACAGGGGGATTCCTAACCACTGCGCCACCAGGGAAGCCCTGGAGAACAGTCTTATGATCCTTCCCATTGAGTCCAAAAAGAGTTATTTCCTGAGAATATTTCTAAGGAAACTCAGAAAGAAAAATGCTTACTTAAAAATCATAATATCTACTTTGACCAACAGCTCATGTTATGCTTAATGGTGAAACATTTAGAAAATTGCCTTTAAAAGTCATGAGCAAGATAAGGATGGCTTCTGGTTGTCAGTTCTAAAGGAAATATAGCCAAGATCCCTAAGTCTTCTAATCTCTTCCAGTCATCAGTTGCTGATATAGTTGCTGCTGCCTACCCTTAGTTTTGACACATGAAATGTGATAGCCAAACTGATACCTTTTCTTGTATGTTATGGCTTCAACCATGCTATCATGGAGGATGAATGAATCTGAAGGATCAAACTTTAGCTTCTTATATGGTGTACCTACTAGTGAGAAAGGAGTCCGGCAAGCAGGAAATCCCATGGGTCTTAATATTATTAAACCATCCACATTAGATAAAGAAGAGAAGAGAGAGACACAGAGGGCAGAGAAAAAAAACTCTAAATGAGTGATCCTTCCTAATCCATTTCTACTTATTTAACCTATCTGTTAGTATAGTCTAGGTTTTGCTGTTGTGACAAATTAACTCTGAAATCTTAGATACTCAAGTAATAAAAATTTGTTTCTTGTTTATGCTGCATTTTCAGTGAGGATTGATATGGGTATTGCTTCACTTAGTTACTCACGGACCTAGGCTGATGATGGCTTCACCATCTTGTACCTGCATCATTTGGCACATGTGGTCTCCTTGGATGGCTTGGCCAAAGAAGATAAAGAATGGAGGTTGCTCACGGGCTTTTTATTGCCTCAGTCTAGAAGTGATTAGTGTCATTTCAATCACACTTCATTGCATAGAAAGTAGGACCCTTTAGAATAACAAGCGGGATATTTGTTGACCATTGCTGTCTACCACAAAGATTAAAACTAATCCTCCTTGGAACTTCCCTGGTGGTTCAGTGGTTAAGACTCTGCACTTCCACTGCAGGGGGCTCAGGTTCGATCTCTGGTCGGGGAACTAAGATCCCGCATGCCCCACGGTGTGGCCGAAAAACAAACAAACAAACAAAAAAACTAGTCCTCCTTGGTGGCCCTCCAGCTCTAATCAGTATACAAATGAGATTGCACTGGCTGGGATGGAAAAAAGTTAAAAAAAAAATGGAGTATTTATTAGTTCAATTATTCCTTACTGTAAGTAACTGTGACCTCCCAGGTTTTACTAATAAATTGATTTGAAATGTAAATACCAAATATATTCTGTAATTGTTAGCTTGACCAGCACACTCTGCTTATAAACAAGCCATAGGAGATGCCAGCATTATCAGAAAGTTGAGGTGAGCCTAGATTCAGAAACAGGAATATAGTTATATGATTTTAATTATATTAATAGTAACAATATCACAACAACAGATACCACTTGTATTAATCTTCTATAGTTGCATAACAAATTGACACAAACTTAGTGACTCAAAACAACACACATCTATTCTTACTATTTCCATGAGTCAGGAGTCTGATTATGGTTTAACTGGGTCAGCTGGTCAGGATCTCACTATGATGAAATTAGAGATATCAGCCAGGGCTATAGTCTCGCCTGAGGTCTGAGGTCCTCTTCCAATCTCACTGACTATTGACAGAATTTATTTCCATGTAGCTCTGTTAGGTCCCCATTTTCTTGCTGGTTTTCAGCCAAGGACCACTCTCAGCAACTAGAGCTTGCCCTCAGGTTCTTGCCTATGGCCACCTCCTCTCATAAAATGGCAGTTTGCTTAGCCTTTGAAACCAGCAGGAGAATCCTCCTAATTTTAAAGGACTCACCTGATTGTGCCTGGCCTATTGAGGATAATCTCCAATTTGGTTAACTTATATTCGACTGATTAGGAATCTTAATCTTGGAAGTGATTACTTCATCATATTCACTGGTTCCTGACACACTCAAGGGGAGGTGATTATACAGGGTGTACATGAGAGAAGGGAATCTTTGGGTCCATCTTCTTATTCAGTCTACTACACTCATAATATTTATTGAGTATATACTTGTGCCAGGCATCATGATAAGCATTTTACATGCCTTATCTCATAATTTCATCTCACAAAACCCTATGAAGTAGGTATTATTAGTCTTATTTTATAGATAAAAAATTGGAATGTCCCAGAATAACCTGCTCAAAGTATCACAAGCAGCAACTGCTGGGACAGAATTTGAACCTAGGTTTGAAGGACACAAAGTCAGTCTGCTTCACCTCTATACTACATTGTGTTTCCTTTTATTGCCACCTACTTAATAGAACAACTGTTGGGTGTGCCTAGAACTACTGCCCTGGACATTGCTTGTGTTGGTGTTGGGTGCTTTGTCTTTTCTCTATGCACCCTTTATGATCAGAACCTCTTCTGATGACCATATTCTTTAAGGGTTTAGAATCAAGTGCTACTGACCCTAGAACCATTCTGTTTCCTTGGGATGGCTTTGGGTATCTTTGACTTGATCCATCCATTTAAAAAATTAAAAAAAATTTTTTTTCTTTCTCTTTTTTTTATTGAGGTATAATTGATTAACAATATTATATAAATTTCAGGTGTGCAACATAGTGATTCACAATTTTTAAAGATTATAATCCATTTATAGTTATTATAAAATATTGGCTATATTCCCTGTGCTGTACAATGTATCCTCATAGCTTATTTATTTTATACATAGTAGCTTGTACCTCCTAATTCCCTATCCCTATCATACCCCTCCCCCCTTCCCTTTCCTTACTGGTAACCACTAGTTTGTTTTCTACATCTGTGAATCTGTTTCTTTTTTGTTATATTCACTAGTTTGCTTTATTTTTTAGATTCCACATATAAGTGATAAAATACAATATATGCATTTCTCTATCTGGCTTATTTTACTAAGTGTAATACCCTCCAAATCCATCCATGTTGTTACCAATGGCAAAATTTCATTCTTTTTTGTGGCTGAGTAATATTCCATTGCATGTATATACTACATCTCTTTTATCCATTCATCTGCTGATGGACACTTAGGTTGCTACCATATCTTGTCTATTATAGCTAATGCTGCTATGAACATTGGAGTGCATGTATCTTTTCAAATTAATGTTTTCATTTTCTTCGGATATATACCCAGGACTGGAAGTTATATCCATTTTTAATGTAACTTCCTGAAAGTCCGTTTATTTTATCGTGCTCCAGGTATTCTCTACATATACTGAAGTTGTGGAAGGAGACGTGAAGAAAAGGCTGAAGACTAGAGTCCATTTCAGAAAATCTCCAATTTTTCTTACAGGAAGAAATCTTACAAGTACTGGTCTCTGAGAAAGAAGGATGTCTTCTTAAGTAGAGTTGTTGTTTTTAATCTAAGTATATGGAAATCTTAGTTTCACAATTTATCTCTTTTGAGGATGTATCTAAGTGTTATGGCATTTACTTGTGGTAGTTTCTGAAGAACTGCACAAAATGCCTGACACAAGGTGAAACTCAGAACTTGAAACTCAGAACTCTCATCTCTATAGTGATCTGTGTGCTCCTCTGATTCACTTAAGCACTGATTCTCTGATTTAGTATTCAGATGATGATTCTCAGTTTGAAAGGGAGTACACATTTCAACTAGGACACATTTTTAAATAATTCTTTTTCTTTCTTCCCCCTACCTTTTCCATGGGGTTACACATCCTAAGAAAGATTTTTGCTTACCTCTCACTCATCTCCATTCCCTCAAATCATTGTAATGAACCACCTTACTGGTAGAAGTAGATACTATCTTTTGGGTGTGCTGTTGATGAAAAATTGTTTGAGAATTATTGTCCTAGAAATTAAAATTATAATGGAATCTGTTACTCAATTTTTGAATGGGAAATATAGTTGCAAAGAGAAACAATGCATAGATTAATAGCTGTTAAAGTTGTTACTATTTTTTCTAAGGCTGATTGTGTTCTCAAAAATCTGTGGGTATGGGGCTAGCATTGTTTGTTTTTGTTTGTTTGTTTGTTTTTTGGCGTGTGGGGATCTTAGTTCTCTGATCGAGGATTGAACCTGTGCCCCCTGCTGTGGACCACAGAGTCTTGACCACTGGACCACCAGGGAAGTCCCAGAGCTAGCACATTCTTATGTCACTAACTTCAGAAAACAGAAGGTTGATAAGAAAATCTGGGAGCTGAAGTCACAGAATTTTGGAGGTTGTGGCAGAGTATCCCAGCTGTGGCCACTGAATGAGAAACCCAGACTCCAACCAGTGACCCTCTGAGAATATGAAGATAATCAGGAGGGGAGTTTTTTACGTATAGTCAGCTAATAAAAAAAAAAATACAATAGGTGGTTTAGCAGGCTTGAACATTAGATAGGGTTTGAAGCTTTACATTTTATGGAATGTAGTAAATATTAGATAATTATATATTATTTGGATTAAGATGATATTACTTTGGGGCAAAGATGGGGTAGAGGGAAGTACTCTCTCTTTGGAGCCAGACTTTATGGATTCTAATCCCCTCTGGGTGAATTAACTGGAGCTAGTTACTTAACCTCTGTGTTTTCTAATCTATAAAATGAGAATAGTAGTAGCATCTACTAAATAGGGTTATGTGAGGATCAAATTGATTAATGTCTGTCAAAGTACTCAGCATACTGCCTGACACATAGTAATTAATTGATGTTAACTGTAAACATGGTGCCATTAATGTAGTAGGACAACAGAGCCAGTAATATTTTGAGAATTAGGAATAGTCCAGGGGTGACTGCTACATTTAGTGTATAAGGTGGGCTAAGGTCACTTGAAATATTTCAATGGCTTCTAAGCAATATCAAACAGCATTGTTAAATGACTTTGAGGCTGGAGGAAAAAACTGGAAATAATTCTCATGAAGGTGCAGGAAGTGTTCAGGAATAATCCTAATAGGGAAAAACAACAGCCAGAAAAGACTGTAAACTTATAAATACACTGGGTTAACTCCAGGAAGAATACATGACTGGTAGTGTGGGTCACAAGATTTAACCTCTAAGGGGAGTTGAAGTGTTCCCACTCCTTCTGCCACGTTAGTCTTCTGGAAGAAGAATTTAGATATAAGACAAATATAAAGTGCAACCCTCAATCACATAAAAATTTAAGACAATGGCTTCAGGCTTAATTTGGTTGTGGGAGAGATATACATTACAAGTAAAATTGAATCCATCTTGAACACTTTCAGAAGCAAGTTGAGTAAGAAACAAATGTATCAAATCTAGAAACAAATTAAATGGATTCATTTAATCTTTCTCTTACATCCCTCTGTAGGCTCTCTCCTAAATCTTTCTTGCACTATGCTCTTTGATTCCTTTCACTAGCATTTGTAGCATATGGTAGGCCTGGGAGAACATGAGAAGTCATGCAAGAATCTGGGTGTGTTCAGAGGAAAGAGTAGTGAGGGTCACACTTGCCTGTCTTTAAGCCTTGTATGCGAAGTATGGATGCTTACATATGGTCCAGTTCTCTTGATCAGAGGAGACCTGATTGAAGTACCAATCCAAAGCACCAGTTGGAAGTAAAGAGCATGAAGGAGCTTTGGGGTATAATATATATACTACAAATGTGGGGTTAGTTAATGATGTGTGCTTTGAAGTGTTCGGGGTCCTGGTATTTTCCTCTTACATTACATTTACATTACAAATACTCACTTGTATTAACATTGTCCTCAAATTTCTTTTTGATATGTAGAGATAATATAAGTTGATTCCTGAAAAACCCACATCTAATATCTCTCTGGTATAGAGGCTGCAAAGCTGAACACCTACCACAGGGGTAACCATGTAACCCAGTGACGGGTAAGCCTAAGTCTCCAGGAGGGCTTTCTTTCATAATGAAAAGCAAAATCTCACCAAGAGAAAGCCCTTCACCCCTTCACTTTTCAGTCCTTTCCCTGCTGGGAACACAGAAGTAATGCCTCAAGGGGGGGCAGCCATCTAGAAATGGTGATGCAATAAAGACAAAAAACCAAGCACAAAAAAGCAGAAAGACAGAAAAAGCAGCTGCTAGGTAGATGTGTCTTCTTCCCAACTTCTTTAGATAAACTTTTAGTTGACATATAACAGAGGTAGAAAAGTACAGAAGTCATAAGAACACAGCACACATCTGTGTAACCACTCCCTGAATCGAGATAGTATTAGCACCAGAGAGAGCCCTCTCATACCCTCTACCTGTTATTATCCCCTTCCACAAGGGTCATCACTATTGTCTATCATCATTAAGTAATTTTTCCTGTTTTGGAGCTTCATATAAATGGAATCACAAGATATATATACTTTTTTGGAAAATTTAATAACCGTGTGGCCAGTTATTACAGTACGGAGAATACAGTACTCAGGAGCTCATGGAGCTTATATTTTAGTGGAAATAAACAGAAAATAAAATAAGTAAAATATATGTTAGATGATGATAAAGCATTGCAGGGAGTTAGAGTATGTTGCCAGGGGGCCCGGGAAGATTACAATTTTAAATCAAGTGGTCAGAAAAGGCTGCAGCGAGAAGGAGACATTTTAGCAAAGGCCTAGGGCATGGGCAGGCAGACCGAGATTTGGAGTCTGGATGTTTGCCAGAGTACTCTATTAGCAATAACATTTTCATGACACGTAATAGTACGAGCTTTTCTGTAGGGTAAGGGAACAGGCAACAGTGTTTCCTTCTTGTCTTCCTGAAAGCCTTTTCACCAGTCTTTCAGACTCTCATTTTTCAAGACCAAGTGATGGAATTCCACTTAGCAAAAAACAGGGAGGAAGCAATCCTGACAAGGTCGAAATTTACAACATGAAAAGGAGGGCGGCAGAATTGGATTACTGACAAATGGAACAGGGGGCATGTGGCACTGAGCCCTTTGCCTTCCCTCCCTACTTATGGGGACTGCGTTCTATGGATTGGTGAGTGTTTCTTTTCAACCATAAAAGGGCACTATGCAAACGGATGACGCTTTGCTCTCACTGGTCCCCAAGATGTCTATTCCAGCAGCCCCAGCTTCACCTCCAATCCAGGTCCATTTCAGTCCTCCTTTACACTGCTGTCAGAGGGTCCTTTCTAATATCTAAATGTGATCCAATCCTTCTCTCCTGAAACTCCTTTAGATAGAAAACTCTCATTAGGCTTTACAAGACCTGTCAAGGCTAATCTGTGCCTAAGTTTCAAGTCTCTTCTGTCATACTTCTGCCACATGCCATCGGATTCTAGCCAGAGATTGCACCCTTTTGCCTTTCTGCATGCTGTTATATTTTCTTAGATGTCCTCTCTTCTTTCTCTTTCTCAACAGTGTAGGGGAATATCTCTGCCATGTCTCCCTGGCAACCTTGCACATATCCACATAGATCATGCAGGCAAAAGCTTGAGCCACAGCTAATCTGAGTCATGGCAGAATGCCTTTTGTTCTTTCCAGGACTTGAAAGGATGAGAGGCTTGTGAGAAGAAGCTATGAGGTCATCTCTCACTTGCTTCCCTATTTCCCTGGGAGGCTGTTGGGAGACAGTTTCTCATCACCTCTGATGAAGTATGAGGCTTTCTGTCCTATCTCCCTCGGAGAACGGCTGTATAACACCACTTAGCCACAGTCTAGAATTGAGTCCTCAGCAGTAGGGTATCCCACAACTCATATAGCAGTCAACCAGCACCTTTTTGTTTTCCTGTCACCCTTTTTGGTGTGTAGGACAAAGACCCAGGGAACTGGTATTTTTAGCTATTCTTTCTTTCACTGTCAGTGTAAGTAATAAGCTTCCTGGATCTAACTGTGGCTCATTAAATCTTTACTGACTGAGTCAGTCAGGGCTTACCCTTGACCCTTGCCTTGGCTCTGCCTGGTGTTTTGTGCTTAATAGATAATTCCTGACTCCTTCAATTCCCAACTCAGCCCTCTCCTCACTCTGAAGACTTTCTTGTCCCACAGAGGTTGCCTTAAATACCCCTCCCCCCACTTTTATTACGTCCGTAAACACCTCGATCCTAACAATTAAGACATAATTTATCTACACCTGCACTGTCAACTATGGTAGCTATTAGCCAGATGTGACTATTAAGTACTTGAAATTTGGCTAATGGATTACAAATATTTAGTATGAACAAAAGTATAAAATTTTCTCGATACTTAAAAAATATTGATTACATGTCGAAATAATACTTTGGAACTGTAAAACTGAGTATATTATTAAAATTAATTTTACCCATTTTCTTTCTTTTTTTTTAATAGACTTTATTTTTTAGTAGTTTCAGGTTTACAGAAAAATTCCCCAGAAAGTACAGACAGTTTTTCATGCCTCCTCTACTCCCAGTTTCTCCTGTTATGAATATCTTGCATTAGTGTGGTACATTTGTAACATCAATGAACAAATATTGATGCATTATTATTAACTAAAGTCCACGGTTTACATTAGGGTTTACTCTTTGTGTTGTACAGTCTATGGTTTTGACGAATGCATAATGTCATGTGTCCATCATTACAGTATCACACAGAATAGTTTCTCTGCCATAAAAATCCCCTGTGTTGCATCTATTTACCCTCCGTTCCCCTCAACCCTTGGAAACCACTGATCTTTTTTACTGTCTCCTTAGTTTTGCCTTTTTCAGAATTTCATACAGTCGGAATCATACAGTATGTAGCCTTTTCAGACTGGCTTCTTTCACTTAACAATATGCATTAAAATTTCCTCCATGTCGTTTTATGGCTTGATAGACAACTTCCTTTTACTTAGTAAGTCTAATTAAAGATTTGTCAATTTTGCTTACCTTTTCAAAAAATCAACTCAGTTTTATTGATTTTTTTCTATTGTTTTTCTATTCTCTATTTCATTTATTTCTGCCCTAGTTTTTATTGTTTCCCTCCTTCTGCTAACATGGGACTTAGTTTATTCTTCTTTTTCTAGTTCCTTGAGGTGTAAAGTTAGGTTTTTGATTTGAGATCTTTCTTCTTTTTAATGTAGATGTTTATTGCTATAAACTTCTCTTTTAATACTACTGTTGCTGCATCCCATAAGTTTTGGTATGTTGTGTTTTCATTTTTATTTGTCTCAAGATATTTTCTAATTCCTCTTTTGATTTCTTTTTTTAATCCATTGATTGTTCAAGGATATGTTGTTTAATTTCCACCTATTCGTGATAGACTTTTAAATGAATATTTTAGTATATGGCTTTCATGATAATTGCTTTTTGAATTTGTATGCCTACGGGACATTTAGCAACTCCTCTCTGTAGCATCCTATGCCCATCTCTATAATATACATATCACATTCTATTCTAATAGTTGCTTATACAACTGCACACAGCAGCCTGGATTGGGAGTACATTGAAGGCACATTCTCATCTAGTCTTCACAGTGCCTAGCTCAGTGTTTTGGTGGCTTATGGGTGAAAATAAATGTTTGCTGAATCTGTGAATAAGTTAATGGATTTAAATATTAGTGGTGTCAGGTGTGTTCTAACATCACCAATCAATAAACATATGTGCTAGGAATAATTGCATGCCATAAATGTTGAATTCAGAAAGCCAGCACAATTTTACGAAGCATGAGGGTTTGAAAGGAGAGAGTGACATCCATGTCTTAACCCTAGGAAGCACAACAAGTAATCCGTGTTTGAAGGCATGAATAACACTTCATTACAAAAGTCAATTTCCGGGACTTCGCTGGTGATGCAGTGGTTAAGAATCTGCCTGCCAATGCAGGTGACACGGGTTTGAGCCCTGGTCCGGGAAGATCCCACATACCGCGGGGCAACTAAGCCTGTGTGCCACAACTACTGAGCCTGCGTGCCACAACTACTGAGCCCTTGTGCCCCAACTACTGAAGCCCGAGTGCTTAGAGCCTGTGCTCCGGCAACAAGAGAAGCCACCGCAATGAGAAACCCGCACACCACAACAAAGAGTAGCCCCCGCTCACTGCAACTAGAGAAAGCCCGCACGCAGCAACAAAGACCCAAGGCAACCAAAAATAAAAAAAAAAAAAGTCAATCTCCTACCATATCCCTGGAGCGGCTAACACAGGAATTGTCGGTTTTCAACGTATTTGCAACTGTTTTATTTTATTTTCCTCTTCAAGGGCAATATGGATTTTAGTAATTTTAGTGCTCTAGAGAAGCAACACATTTGAGCATAAGCCTCTGTTCAAATAAAGCGGGTAGCTGACCCTTTAATTCTCTGAATGTTATATTGTTTTTTTGTTGTTGTTTCTCTCAGTGAAATAAAAGACAGGAAAATTTTTAGAAAAAGTTTAGGAGCAGACAGTGAGCCAGAGGAAAAGATAAAAAGAAAAAGTCTGGAGAATTCATATAAATCAATCACTCACTGCATAACACTCAGCCTACAGCAACCAAAGCAGTTTTAAACTTGTAAAACCAATATGTGATATTATTTTTCAATTTGCTTCAGACAGATTTCAAAGATAATTTGCTTTAATGTTAATTTTTAAGGTTTTGCATATTTCATCTAATACTTATATACTAATACAATCATAAATTTATTTATATGAAAGGGTTTTTCTGTCACCAGAAAAGACTTTTGTCTATACCTATATATTATTTGCCTTACGTTTAATTTTTACTTGTCTAGATTTGGCAAGCCTTTATTCCTACTAATCACAAATAGAGATTCCCAGCTGTATTTAAGGAATTTAATTTTTTTTGACTTGGATGTAATTGACACATGCTGTCTTGGTGACAAATCACTCCAATAATTCTCTCTTGAACCTGACCAGAATAATTGCATACTTAATAATGTAACAGAAGTTCGTGGGGGAAAACAATGGTTCCATAGAGTACCAGAACAAGAGCACCAAGTGTCCTAAGTAATTTGATTGGGAAACCTTATGGAAGGAAATGTGAGGTCATATTATGAAAGAATTTTTTTTTTTTGGTCCTTTATAAAATTTTGCCCTTACAGTTTGCAAAATGCTTTCACATGTACTTTTTTTTTCAACTCCATATTATTATCCTCATGGGTCAGAAGTTCAGAGAAGTTAAGCAATGTCCCCAACATTTCTCATCTCAAAGATGTGGCAAATATGCCAGTTGAACTCATGTCATCCAAGAGCATATTTTACAGACAAACTGTTAGGAACATATCTGTTCAGTGTGTGTTTTATGAAACATGTCATTCAGCCTTGAGAAGAAAAGCAAAAGTACCCTATTTCCTAGAACAAACCAACCAATCCCTAACAACAACAAAGTACATCCATGCATACACAAATTTCATTGCCAGCACTAAAGTAATTGGTACATCAGTTTCCTCCAAATCTCTTAGGGCTTGTAACAGAGTAGTATTATAATGCTTCAGTTGATGTTGTCTGGAATCTCCTTGCAGTAGCATTCTGTAATGGCATAAGATCAACAATTTCTTTTCGGAATCCTTGTTAATCACTTTCAAAGTATCAGCTACTTACCACAATGTCACTTCTGAAAAGTAGTTGTTAATATTTATAGAGTTCTCGTATATGTTAGATTCTGAGCAGTGTACAAATGGCCTAAATCTCTGTTCCCTGGAGCAGTAGTTCCCAACATTACACCACCAAGAGCCCATTTTGTAATTTGTCTTTCCATTGACGGTTCAGACAAATATTTTGTCTTCCAAGTAAACTGTTTACAATAATTTACTGTGGTCTTAGATTGGGAAAATAGAATTTTTCTCTAAGGATTTTTCAAATATTTAAGTTAGGATTCCCGTGGCTACTTCATGGATGTCTGGGTTCCAAGAATTCTAGATCTCTTGTGCCAAGGTTTGGTTCAGTTCGCACAGTCAAGTGCACAGAGCAGGCAGCACCTTCATGAAGGGACTGGAGTGGTAACATTCACTCCTTTGCCTGGGCACAGTCCGTACCCTAAAATTCCCTCCTTTTCCTTTGGTAAATTGAATCTAGGTTCCAGAAGCGTCTTCTGTTTTACTCCAGAAGTAGCTCTGAATGAAAGAACACTGACAGTGTTGGGAGTTAGAGGATACAAAAAAGTCCTGGGCATAGATTTGGGGAAAATCGAGAGAAGTTGACTAAATGAGATGGGGCAGGATTTAGGAAGACCGAGGATGCTGTGGGAAGCTAGGAGATGACTTGGGGGCAGTGACCAAGTTTGATGCTTGGGAGATGTTAAGTCGGTGAGTGGTAACTAAGTGGTTACCTGGGTCACTGAGTTTAGTCCATCTGTGCTAACACAGCATGTCTTCTTCTGTTTCATTTTAGCAACGTTCTGCTGCAGCTATACATGTAGCATTCTTTAGAAAACATTGATTTTGTTCTCTCTTGCTTTCATGTTTCTGTATTGGGTTTTATACTGGTGGGATAAGACTTCCCTGATAGTGTCTGTGCTCAAGTTTGAGTGTTAAGAATTCTTATAATTCTACTGAACTGAATTTATGGATATTGATTATTAGCAAAGGTTAAAACCTAGAATTAAATGAATTATATACATATTCAAATAGGATTTATTTTAGGTTAGGATATGATAAGAGTATTCCTTTTGGTCTCAAACAATCTATCTCCAGCTTGTAGTCACATATAAGTCACTCCTGATACCTGAACTTTAAGCTCTCCTTTAGCCTGAACTGGGGAACACCTCGGGAGATTTCTAGAAGTTGTATTACCTCATGTTTAGGGAGTGAGCACCAAGTGTCCTTGGCAATTTGATTGGGAGACCTTATTTATTTATTTATTTATTTATTAATATCTTTATAGTAGCATAATTGCTTTACAATGGTGTGTTAGTTTCTGCTGTATCACAAAGTGAATCAACTATATGTATACATATATCCCCATATCCCCTCCCTCTTGCATCTCCCTCCCACCCTCCCTAACCCACCCCTCTAGGTGATCACAAAGCACTGACCTGATCTCCCTGTGCTATGGGGCCGTTTCCCACTAGCTATCTATTTTACATTTGGTAGTATATATAAGTCCATGCCACTCTCTCACTTCGTCCCAGCTTACCCTTCCCACTCCCCATGTCCTCAAGTACATTCTCTACATCTGCGTCTTTATTCCTGTCCTGCCCCTAGGTTAGTCAGAATCTTTTTTTTTTTTGATTCCATATATATGTGTTAGCATACGGTATCTGTTTTTCTCTTTCTGACTTACTTCACTCTGCATGACAGATTCTACGTCCATCCTCCTCACTACAAATAACTCAATTTCATTTCTTTTTATGGCTGAGTAATATTCCATTGTATGTATGTGCTACATCTTCTTTATCCATTCATCTGTCGATGGGCACTTAGGTTGCTTCCATAACCTGGCAATTGTAAATAGTGCTGCAATGAATATTGTGGTACATGACTCTTTTTGAATTATGGTTTTCTCTGGGTATATGCCCAGTAGTGAGATTGCTGGGTCATATGGTAGTTCTATTTTTAGTTTTTTAAGAAACCTCCATACTGTTCTCCATAGTGGCTGTATCAATTTACATTCCCACCAACAGTGCAAGAGGGTTCCCTTTTCTCCTCACCCTCTCCAGCATTTATTGTTTGTAGACTTCTTGATGGCCATTCTGAAGTATTAGCCAAAAGTGGACTCCTCTAGATTTAACCAGATATCAGAAATGTTGCTGCAGTTACATCTTTACTGAAGAAATAAAACCATGTACAAAAATGTGCATGTTTACATACATACATGCATATACACATAATATTTCTCACTATATAATATTCTTTTTCTTTTCTTTCTTTTTTTTTTTGGCCACACCATCCGGCTTGTGGGATCTCAGTTCCCCAACCAGGGATTGAACCTGGGTCTTGGCAGTGAAAGCCCAGAATTCTAACCACTAGGCCCCATTAGGCCTAATCCTTCCCCACTAGGGAACTCCCTCTATATAATATTATTATTTTAAAAATTAATTAATTAATTAAATTTTAATTTTTGGCTGCATTGGGTCTTTGTTGCTGTGTGCAGGCTTTCTCTCATTGCAGCAAGTGGGGGCTACTCTTCTTGACAGTGTGCCAGCTTCTCATTGTGGTGGCTTCTCTTGTTGTGGAGCATCGGCTCTCAGTGTGCAGACTTCAGTAGTGTGGCACATGGGCTCAGTAGTTGTGGTTCGTGGGCTCTAGAGCACAGGCTCAGAAGTTGTGGCGCATGGGCTTTGCTGCTCCACAGCATGTGGGATCTTCCTGGACCAGGGCTTGAACCCATGTCCCACTGTATTGGCAGGCAGATTCTTAATCACTGCACCACCAGGGAAGTCCCTACATAATATTCTTAAACGGTGGAATTTCCTCTTGAAAATTCTGTTTGTTTCCTGTTCCAGATTGGTCAGAACCATGGTTAGCAAACCAGATGTATAAATCACACTAGCTTGGGTAGTTGTTTTATTTAAACATTTAAGAAAAATTGTAAAATACAAAATACATTTAAAAAGGCATAAAACATAAATATATAGATAGTTGAATTATTGTATACACCAACATCTGTGTAGCGACCTCTCAGTTCAAGTAAGAGAATGTTGTCAGCACCCCTGAACCCGTGTGTCCCCTTTCCCAATGACAACTCTCTGTGTCCCCCTTAGAAGTAACCACAGATCCAGCTTCTATGGTAGTCACTTCTTTGTTTTATTTGATAATTTTCACACCAAAGATTGAACTCCTAAACAATAGAATTTAGTTTTGCTTGTTTATGAAAACAACATATTTTTGGCTAGAAATGATTTAGCATTTGCAGAAGCCCAGGTCATCACGATTCAGTACTGATTAAGCACAGCCAACATGCTCCACTGACAACATGAGAGGCAGTGTGTTCCCCCGAAGCAGCTTAGCTGTGTCTTCGTTAACAAGAAGTTAATTGATTTTCAAGCAATATTTTCTACCATTTAAACTCTTTTCCTCTTGATTCCTTCTTTTTAATCTCCCTGCTTCTTTAAAAATGTCACTGGATGTAAAGGTTAAACATAGTTTCATAATAATGCTTTTTTCTTAAAAAAGTCATGAGCTATTTCTATATTCATGGCTGTAGACTGTTCCAACCTTGACTTTGATTAAGCTAATCAACTGCCATTTCTCTACACAGCAGTGCGACTGGCAGAAGCTGGGAGGTATTGATTAGTTCAGTCTTGCTGATGTCTGTAAAGACTGTTGAGCCGTTTGAAAGAAAGTTGTGGCTTGGGCAACTCTCAGTACCATTCTGCCATCTCCTGTGTAGGCTAGTCTATTGATCTCATAAAACTTATAGATGTACTTCAAATTGTTTTACTTGTACAAACCAATCTAAGAAGAGTTTAGTCCTTTAAAAAGCAGCTGCTGGGCATAGAGAGGCTAAGAGTTCAATAACTCAGAGTATTTGGGGTTAGTAGAAAAAAATGAAGTTATTTTTCTTCAGATCAAAAAAGACCAAAGGGACAAAGACTCCAACGCACTAATAAATGAGACATGACCCTTTCCACTGATCCCAGATATTAAAGTTGCTTTTCCAAAGTAAGAGTTTTATTCTTCAAGAGAGACAGGGTCATGTGGGAAAGAAAAAGATCAGAAAATGAAAGGTGATGTCACATCAGGGTAGTTATAATTAATAAGTCTTTCTGTAAACACTATGAGAAATGTCAAGAAAGTAAAAAAACATCATTTTAAATGACTATTATAGTCTAGAATGTTGTTTTCAAAAGAAAAAATACTTTCAAAGACAAATTTGCATGTGTTTAATCAGATATAGCTCAGTTGAAATTAGATTAAATACCAGATGTACACTAAATGATTTCAGGGCATGTGGGATTAATCTTTTTTAGTTCATCATGTGAAAAAAGAGATAGGTCACCCTACGGCCAATGTCTGTTCCTTATTTTGGGAACATTATATAACAACATGTTAAAAGAGTTTGTGGTATGGGAAATTTAAAATATATACAAAGTAAGATAATAATGACTCCATGTTTCCATCACCCAGCTTCAATAATGATCAACTCAGGATTAATTGTTCTCACCCTGGACACCACATCATTTCATTAGTAAATAATATTTTAACACTCATCTCCAAAGACATGGATGTTTATTGCCATTTTCATAGTTACCATTGATGTTTTATGTTTGTAAAATCCTTTCTCTCAAATAATTACTCTACTTTTTCTTCTCTCTCATAATAGTTCTCAAACATTAGTGTGGGTGAGAATCATCAGGAAAACATCTAAGATAGAGATCAAGAATGTGTATTTTAAACACACATTCTGGAAATTTTGATACTGTTGATCTGTGGGACACACTTCGAGAAACATGACTTTGGAAATTCATACTAGAGTTTCAAAGTAATTCAGTGAGGTTAAAAGTGAAGTATTTCATGTGAAGTCCACTTTTAAAGTTGTTTTCTCTGTGTTCATCGTAAGTATTAATATTTAGAACTCATCAATGTGCTATTTGCCATTTCCTCTTATGATAATTTTACATTTGTTCTCTGTTTAAATGACTTTCAAGTTTCATGTAAGTGAGATCTATATGCTATACTCTTAAATGAATTGAGGTTTTATCCCTTCTTTTAGGAGGTATTTGTTTTAGAAAGCAGTCGTTTCTGATCCTGTCTACAATATTTGCTATGGGGATTATTAAATATCTAACTTTATAAATTGCATAGCTGAAGCACTCTTCAGGAAAGATGAGATAAATTTGGGTTTCTATTAGAAAAAATAAATAGTAGTTCAATACAAAAAGGCATTCCTCTTATTGGTTAAAGCAAAATTAGAAAATCATTCTTCTGGTAGAGAAATGCTTGGGATGATCTACTTTGTCTTTCTGACTCGGCCCATGAAGAGAGAGGCAGACAAATAAAAGATGAATGGGGAGACTTAAAAGCCAAGCTAAAAACCTTTGGCCAAAGTTCTGGGAGTAGAAGGATCATTGTGAAGAAAAGCTAATGGTTGCTCTTTTATAAGTTGTAAGCAAGCAGGGGTTCTCACTAGAAAGAGAAACAAAAGCTTTCCCTGTTCAAGAAAGTTAAATAGACATTGAAAAACATTCTCAGCAGCATCATTATAAAGGATTGGATCTCTATTGGCCAAAAAGGGAAGTCTGACAAGGAGAGATATGTGGTCACCAAAGATTACAAAAGGAAAATGAAAATCATCCTGCTTTTAGGATGAAGGTGAGTGTAGAATTTGCAAGAAGACACAAAGACCATCTCACACCAGAGCCTGTGGCCGCTTAATGTCATTCTTATACAGTTACAAGTATGTTTGAGTTCCTCCTTGGTCCCCAGTTGTACAAGTCAGCTGGAAATTATTAGTGGATGTAAAAAGCAGATGTGGCACTGAAGGTTGAAGGAAAGCAGTATAAATGGAACTTATAATTTCCATGGAAGAGAATATTATAGGTAGAGGAATGCAGGGAACTATATTCAAATTCTATGGTGTCAAGTAGATGTACCAGGTATGTGCTAGTAGGCAGTATAGGATTAAAAATTCTCTAATGATCAATGGATACGTTCCACTAGGTCATCAGTTTGATTTCTGAGTTGCGGATGTGTTAATGGAGACTGTGAGCTCCTTAAATAGTACTGTCAAAAGCTGGAAGACATTTGGAACAAACATACCCGTTTTTTAGAATATATGTGCTAAAGTATTTGGTTGTAAAGTGTCATAATATGTGCAACATCCAGCCAAATACTTCAGTCGAAAGAGAGACAGGCATAAACAACTGTTGCAAAATGTTAACGATTGGTGAATCTCAGTGAAAGGTACCATTCTTTAAATGCTTCTGGGGCTTCGAAAAGTTTGAAAATGAAAGTTGCAGAGTAAAAGAAATAATACAAGCATATTTATAAATATGAAGGTAAATACCACATAAAACTAGTCAAAAGAGTTGAAATTGATTGTCTCTGGAGAGAAAAACCTGATAATAGTGGCTGTCTGCTGTTTTTCGTTATATGACTCAGTACTCTTTGAGTCTTTAAACACTATGAGTGCAACACTTTGACTAAAAACTAAACACTGGCTTTAAATGAAAAAAAGTCAAACAGGCAGACTAAGAGATCAGATTGCCAGATGCTTCACGGAATCAGAAAACCCATTGATAAATATGCTGGAGCAGTTTTATCTACCTGTATAAGGAAAAAAAAGTATACCATCTCAATGGAGAATGGGATCACTCCAGAAGAGGGTGATAGCCATGTGCGGGAGCAAGTCAAAGATGAAATACAGGGAGTTTGAGTGTCAGGAGAGGGGACAACATTCCCTATGGCCACTCAATTCAGTCTTTCTTAAGAGATAATACAAGATAATTTATTCATGAAGGATTACCCGAGCTAGGCTATTTCCCAAATCAAATGAAATCATTAGATGCTTTTACTGACATAGGTGACATAGGTCATCGTCTATACCTCAGCTTCATGGGCACATTGTAGGTGCCCTAGGAAATTAATTTACTAACTACTGGTTCTTGTTCAAGAGGTCAGAGATCATTTGTGGGTAGAGGAACGCAGAGAGCTACTTCACATTTTATGAGTGTAATGGAGAAAGAGCTCACCATTCTGGTTGTTTATGTTTTTATTTTGTTGTTACCTCTTGAACAAAAACACCAAGTGCCCTAAGAAGAGGGGGAATCCTGATGATATACTTATCTGTGTTCCAAAAGTTGTATCAATGTACTTTTAAATGGCCTCAGCCTTGATCTCTAAAATGAAGTATCAGTCATAGGTGATAGCCAGGGTGGACACTGGACCATTGAGCAGCTTGGGTGGTGGGTGAGTGATAGGACTAAGTAGTTGATATGCTCCCGACATATGAATCAATGGGGACAGTCCTCATTTTCGACAAGAGGTTTAGGCTGACATGACCAAGGTTTGGACCACGGTGCTGCTGGATAGTTCTGAATCTTGGTGCCAGTGAATCTGGGCTGCCAGTCTCCTGTCTCTGCTCTGTTATTCCATTCTTGTTCCTGGCTGAGGTGCCAGAACTGCAAAGCTTTGTGGACTTCTGACCTTGCCTCCTGTCAAAGCTGGTAAATGACCTTAGTGGCTGTCTCCTTAGAGATTGTCAGAAGCTGCAACTCAGTGCTGAGCTGCCTTGGAGGCCATGCAATCCTAACAACTTGGCTTAAAAATGGAGGAGAGATCCTGACCCACATCAGTCTTTGTGCAAATGAGAAATAAACCTTTATTATGTTAGATCATGACTAAAAATTCGGTATCTTTGTTGCGACAGCTAAAGATGATTATTCTCATTAGATGCAATATGATTTGGAGAAAGAAGTGGAAGATCTCCAGTTCCACAGTGAATCACTACAAGGCATCAAAGACTTCAGAGTTACTCCGGAGATAAGGGTGCTGAGTTCTACAGTGAGAGAGTAGATTCCAGATCTGTAATTAGGTCGTGGTTCCTGGCTGGCAGAATTGGGTGGGAGACATCAGCAGCTGCCACAAGTCAGGCTCTGCAGCAAATCTCAGTTGCTGCTTGGGGAGAGAAAAATCAGTCACTGAAGGAGAGAGAGAGGCTCATGAAAGATATTACTGCAGGGTATTCTGGTTGCGTGGGTCTCAGACATCTTCCTGGAGACGGGATATAAAATACCTGCCTGATCTCCAGTCCTGGATGAGAAGGGGACTATGGCAGTCGTTTGGTGTTTGGTCTCAGATCCATTGCCTGCCTTCTCCTGATCTGTATCACAAGGGATTAACCCTGCTGGTTTTCATTTGGTTTGGCCAATGGAGGGAATTGGCAGAAAATTGGAAGGCAAAATCAAGAAGCCAGAGTTCTATCCTCGCTCTTGTACTCTGACTTGGGAGATGTTTAAGGTAACGGTTGTGCCTTTTCTTGTGGTACCAGCTTACCATTCAGTTTACCCCCTGGTGGTATTTGTTCCTATCAGGCATCCCTGAGTCCAGGGCTCTAGTAATTTCATATTCTTTTTTAAATCCCTGCAGCCTGAAGGGTGATAGTAGCTTTCTGCTGTTGCTAATGTCAAGGGTTCTCTCATCACCCATTTTGGTTGTGCATCTTTTCCAACACATTCGTAACTAGTTCCCTGTATATAAGGTCCCTTTGAACTACATGTCAGGGGCTCTGTTTTGCTAATTGGACCAGGCTGACTTGGACTGTAGACCTTGCTGAGGTCCCAGGACCCAGAGTTGGATAAGGCACCAGAATGGAACTCTAGATATAGGGGGAAAGACAGAGGGTGATGCCATTGGATGTGTGGGGAGATTTGGAAAAGAGTCCTGGAAGAATGGGACACTGAGGGAGAAAGATGTCTTTTATGGGGTACCCACATTTGAGCTGTTAGGTAAGGAGTGTGCATTTTCGGTACACTGTTAGCCATGTTTTGAGTAGGTCTCTCAATTTTAAGTAGGTGTACTTGGGAAATCCTCAGAGTACCTAACTTTCCTCTTACTCGCTCATTAAAAGGATCTGAATCTGGGTTTCTCTCCTAATGAACAATCAGACTCCTGGTGTCCAGGGCAAAAACTAGACCTCAGTAATATAGAAAGTTGTCTTTGGAACAATCTAAGTTGGTTTTCTTAGGTCGACTTTCTCTTCCATCCAGTTGGTTTGCCTTTTGCAGATGGTAAGGTCCTTATGCAGACTCTGACCCACTTCTTAGGAAAGGGATAGAATTATGCCAATGCTCAAAAAACTTGGACTCAGGTTCACAAATGTAATTATTGAAGTGAAAAATAGAGACTTTAATTAAGTGCCTGTGTGTGTTTGTAAAGAACCAATGATGTCATAATATCCTTTAAAAACCTCAAATATAGGTTCCCAGATTTTCTACTTATACGTTCACCATTCACACTGAAATGTGAGAGCAAAGAAAAGAAAGAGATGAACTTAAATGCCATGAACTTGAATTTGTTCTAAGCTTTTGGAAAGAAGATATAAATTGCTAAGGAGGAACTTTAAAGACAAACTGAAAAACACTCTATTTCATTGTAGCATGCCTCATTTCATGGGTTTTTAAACTTAACCACAGCAATATGTACTCATGGTGGCAGAGACGTTCCACAATTGTTTGCACAATTCCACTCAGGCAAATTGGGTCAGGCAAGGAGGCATGACTGAAATGACAAATCATCCGAGTTCTCTTTCAATTCTTCCTCCTCTCTAGCTAGTCATCTCTAACCTATTATGTAAGGCCACCTCAAACCCTGCTTCTTTTGTACAAATTTTCTTCTTTGGGAACCCTCTGCTTTTTCCTAACCTGTTTGGTTTTACTGTTGGTACCTGTAGTTAGCACATTACGCAGTAGAAAATTTTATTCCAATTTTTTTCCATTGTACCATGTAACACATTTTTTTCTTCAGATATGACGTCACTTAAATTGAAAAGAAAAACCATGGGAGCAGGCATGTTGAAAAGAACTCAAATGATACTAAATAGTTATAGTTAAAGTGGTAAGTCTTTCTATTTTTTCCTCTCCAGGACCATTTCCTTCCCAGATGTAACTACGTCAACTCAACTTTTTCACATGTGTGCCTTCATGCTTCTGTGCCTTTGCAGTCGTTTTCTTTTCTGCCTGGAATGTGTTCTCACATTCTCTGCACATCTTTCAAGACCCTTACAAGCGACACGCTCTGTAGACTCTTCCTTGGTGTGCTCAGTCAGTGTTTTGTTCTCTGTACTCATTTCATTCTGCCCTGTTTTGCAACAAGCTCTTTACGTATCACCTTCACTATAGTATGATATTCTTTCCTTGAGGGAAGGAGCCTATTTTATTCATCTTTGTATCTCTTACAAAATCAAACCCAGCCACTCTTACTACATACTTAAGTCAATGAACTAAATGTATATGATATAGCACATCCATTATCTGTCTTATGAGGCTTTGTCACAGCCAGACTGGCAGCATCTTTGGGACAAGTGTTGAGACTTTTTGCTTTCCTACTAAAATAAAAATGAAGTTAGTTAAAATATTACAACCACATCTTTCTGTATGTTTTGCTTTTTTAAAGAATTCTTTAATTTACAAAAATTCATTTGAATAGCACAACATCCTATATCAGTAGGCTGCATTGGTGTAAAGAAAAAAAAAAAAATGATCTTTTACATGGTCTTAGAGTCAGTCAGACCTGAGCTTGAATTCCTTCTCAGCTATCTGTAAGCTATGGGATCTTGGGATAATTCTTTAACCTCTCTAAGCCTCAGTTTTCTCATATTAAGGCTAAAAATTAGTCTTACAGAATTGTTGGGAGGAAAGAGTGACATGTGAGTATAAAGACATGTGATACACACTTGATACTGAACATAAGTGAAGATTCCTCCCCCCATCACACTGCCTAGGAAGTAGAGCCTTAGATGGGCTAAAAGATTGTCCAAGGCCACATGGCTGGCAAAGGATTGCAAACAGTAACAAAACCAGGAGTGGAATCAAAGCGTATGTACATACCTGTTCCCTTGTGCTTTAACTCTGGGCTGAGACTGCACATTCCTGCAGGAAGCTGGAAATTACTCACCTTTGCTATCATCCTGCTACCATGGAAACTCCATAACCTAAGGTACCACTGCAGCCTGCTGCTTCCTGGTGTGATGATGAATCTGAGGCTCTCAGAGGTTAAGAGACTCGTCCAAGGTCAAACAGCTATTTAGGAGCCATGTCTACCTTGTTGCCCTAGCTCTTGCCTCGTGTGACTGAGACACTGTGGTTGAATCTGGATGGACCCTGGGTGGACCCAGGAACAGCAGCACTAAGCCTAGCTCCTGAACATCACACAGAGAGACAGCAACTTGGTATCTCTTGGCAAGCCAGCCTCAGAACGCTATGATAAGAAGGAGGAGGAGGGTAATTAAGATGAGGAGAGTGAAGGCTCAGAGGGCAATGAGGTCATCCAGGATATGGACGAGATGAATGATTACAGTGAGTAGCCTGATGATGGAGAGTCACTGAGGTGGACCTGGAAGACAACAGACAGGATGAGGACCAGTGGATAATCGAGGTAGACAGGGCAGGGTAGCCCCCGGCAGATTCCACGCCAGCCAACCTGCTCTACACCCCATGCAGAACCAGCTGCTGGTTGTTGAGGAAAAACAAAAATGAAACACAGCAAGAAAGACTTCTGCTCACCTCTTCTACTCATGAGGAAATGTCACACTCAAGCCATCTCCGATTAAGAAAATGCAGATAATAAAATTGTAGGTAATTTATTAAATTACAGAGATTTATCTGTTTCTCATGAGTGAATATCTAGTTAACATAAATTGGTTAAAATCATACATCCAGTAATTGAAATTATTACCCATGAAGTGGAACTAGGGAGAAATAGATATTGACCTGTAAGGCATTCCACTTCATCCCAACACATTCTTTCTGCCAACTGTAATCTCTCTTCTTCCCATACTAAGATTTGTACAACTTCAGTTGGAAAAAAGCAAGAAGTGTGTTTAGTGAAAAAAAATAAGCCCTCATATGCATTCAACCACTATGCTTCAGTATAAGGAGCCTGGAAACCCTTTGGATGATTGGCTATTTATGATCTCATGGAAGGTGATCAGAAGTAAAAGAAATAAGAAATTTAGATGGGCTTGGAGCTCCTGTGATGTCATAGAAATGTTTGCTGGAAGGATTTTTGGAGATAAAATTCAGAGCAGTTTCTGAAATTTCTATGCTTTAGATCAGAGCTTCTCAAAGTTGTGAGGTGGATATGAATTACCTGGGGATCTTGTGAAAATGCAGAATCTGATTCAGTAAGTCCTGGGAAGTCACTAGTTTTCCCTTCCCTTCTCTAACAGGATCCCATGTGTGCTGATGTAGCTGGTCCTCAGACAATACTTTGAGCAATAGGGCTCTAGACCATGTTGACCATTTCTGGGTTGCTGAAGCACTGAGATCCCCTAAAATAATTGCTAATATTTGCATTTTGAAAATAGTGGTTTTATCTAGATTCATGATGGTGTAGAACCAAATCATGAGTCAAAAGTAAACTCCAGGATGAGCTTCAGTCATAGTGAAATCAGCTTTAGAACTTGTCTTAATCCATATGAAGAGAAGCCTACATTGTTTCTCATGTCTGTAAGTGTTGAATTATTCATATGAATGCTTCAGAGCAGCCTTCTGTAAATCAAATGGCGAGAATTGAATTGGGAATTGTAACGGTGAGAAATTTTGAGCTCCTAACCTGATTTACCTGGGCACTCTCTCAGTTATCTTTCTTTTGTTCTGACCTAATCATTCCTGGTGATTTAACAGCATCTAAATATAGCCCCAGAGACTCGTTCATTGCAGTATGTGATTTTTAAGCTCTGTGATTTTAAAGCCTGGGCAGGTGGATGTTAGAGTCAAAATTGAAATCTCAAGGTGTCATGTCAGAGACTTTCTAGAGAAGGTTTGCAGTTGGTTCATCCAAATGCTTTTACTTGGTTGACAAGCTTGGGCTAATATGACTCTCTCATAACAAGTTATTTGTGATAAAACACCTGATCTGACTCATTTGACAGCAATATTTTATTATTCCTTTTAATGATAATACAATATTCTCCCCACTCCCCCTCAGGACAACTTGGCTTATGTAAGGATTGAAATATTTTATATGGATGATAATCATTCGCTTCTGTTGATTTTCTATTGATAAATAGATCCTGAATATTAGAGACTAGGAATTTGACCAAGAACCCTGATACACTGATTAGAGTAGTAAGAAACTGAGCACATTGCAAGTTACAAGCAAAGCTTTAAAAGTAAGTTGAAATAATTGTCAATATAATACAAGTGTTTTTATGATGATATAACAAAAAGGTTAGCCTTTGATAATGCGTTGTCTTAACTGCCTCACAAGGTTGCTGTGAGGATCAAATAGGAAAGTGTCTTTGAAAGTGATCTATAAAGTCTAAATAGTATTTCTGCCTTAATTCTCCCCTTCTACCAATCTATTTTCCATAAGACCACCACAGGAGTCTTCTTAAAGCCTCAGTTTGATGGCATCATTTCCCAGTCCAAATACTTCCAGATGCCCATTCCAACCTCCTTCTGATGAATTGGGTTTGGCTTCCCTTGGCATTTAAGAAACCTCATACTACCTTTCTAGTCTTATCACCAGTTATTTTACTGTTCTAACCTCATATTCCAAGGCTGTTTGGTTATATCTGATCTCCTCTGAGTTCCTGGACCAAATTTTCTACTGTCTCCTGGATATCTCCATCTGGTTGTTCCATAGTGATCCTAATTCCAAAGTGTCCAAAACTAAGATCATAACCTTTCCTTATATATTTCCTATTATCCATTTAGTTGCCTAAGGCATAAAATGGGGGAGTTTTGGGAGGGGTTGTTTTGTTTTTGTTTTGTTTTTTTACCTACACCTCTCTCACAAGCTCACTGCAATGAGCGATGGGAAGTTTTCCTTTACCTGCCCTTCTCTCTTAGGCACACCCTCTACCCACATCCATTAACTCTATCAGACATTTTTTTCAGGCCTAATATCCTGTGGTTCTTTTAGTGAACAAATATTTATGAATCACCTGCCATGTGTTGGCTACTGTATACGTTTAACATTGTTGCTATAATATATTACTACAAATTTGGTGGCTTAAAACAACACATTATTTTACACTTCCAGAAGTTAGAAGTCCAACATGGATCTTACCGGGCTAAAATCAAGGTGTAGGCAGAACTGTGTTCCTTCAGGAGGCTCTAGGGAGGACTCCATTTCCTTGCCTTTTTCAGCTTCTAAAGGCTGCCTGCATTCCTTGGTTTGTGTCACTTCCATCTTCAAAGCTACCAATGGTGTTGGTTCAACCTGTGCTTCTGTTGACACGTCTTCTCTGACTCTTGACTCTCCTGCCTCTGGCTTTCATTTATACAGACACTTGTGATTACATTGAGGTCACACCTGGTTAATCTCTCCATTTCAAAATCCGTAGCTTAGTCACATCCGCAAAGTTACTTTTGCCACATTAGGTAACACGTGAACAGGTTCTGGGGATTAGGACACGGACGTCTTTGGTGGGGGCAGAGGTTCCGTCCACCACAGCTATCTTCCTAAGCAGTGTGAACACAAAAGTCAACATGATGATGTAGTTCCTGCCCTCAAGGAGATGAAAGACAAAGCAGTTAGATGAGTGGGCAGCTACAATATTCTGTAATTACTGCTGTGGAATTATAATATAAACTCTAGAATTTCTTTGGGGATCAGGGAAGACTTTGGAATGAAGTGATATCTAAGACATGATTAAAATTCGATTTGAGGTTTTTGTTACATCTTAGGAGGGAGAATAACGGCGCCAAAATAAGTTTGGTATAGCAATTTAGACTCTAATAACATCAATCTGATTCTCTCACTTTTACAGTGGTCATCAGACTGGCTTAACATAGATATTAGTTCTGCTGCAAAGATACAAATATGGGTACTGTATGTACATACTATATTTATACACATAATCTTTATGTATATGCAATATGCCATTTAACAGATAATATAAGCTATAGAACCAATACATAAATGCAAGGCACTTTTCTATGGGCAAAGAGGAATAGCAAATCAGGCACAAGTTCTGCTGTCCGGGAACTCACAATTCAGAAGGGATACAAGACATGGGCATACATATTTACAAAAATATGAGGCAGAAAGAGGTGACTGCCATAAGAGAGATATAGATATAATATTGTGTGTATACAGGGCTGGAAGGGAGTACTTTCAAGTTAGAGGAAGCAGGGAAGACTTTGCAAATAATGTCTGATTTGAGCTGAAGTATTGAAGGATGGGTGGTTGGGCTTTGGTCACATTGGTGATGAGAGAAAACATTAAAAGGGTCATGTGCTCCACATTGCTCTTAATTAGAGGAGAGGAACGCTCCTGCCAGAGATCTCTGAGTCTTTGAAACATCAGTTGAAGAGATGTGAATTCTAATTGCAATTTCACCTGTACCAAACAGAATTATTCACACATTTCTATTGCTCCCACCAAATCTTCAGAAGTATTTCTGCTGCAGTCTGGTAAGGAAAACGTATAGAAATATCTCACATACTTCCTTGTTAGAAAAGGAAAGATTAAGAAATTCACAAGGGGGAAAAGTGCTATTACTGAACATTTTCTAGAGGAAACACAGAAAAATTTGGAAAATTATTTTACAATAAATCATTTAGTACATATTAAGCACTGGCACTCTGCAAGACACTGTGATAGATGATATGGGGAATACAAATATTTTAAGACATAGTCTCTATTTTTAATCCATCTATTTTGGGAGAAAAAACAGAGATTGAGTACATGATAAAGCCATGTATGATTCATGTTACATGGCTAGGAGATAAATCGGATCAATTCTAGTGGGTCTGATTTGGGAATGCTCATGAGAGAGAGAACACCTGAGTCTGACCTGGAAGAATAAGCAGGGTTACAATAGATAAAGGCATGGTCAGAGGGCTGGAGGGAGGGTAAATTCGTAGGGATGAAATTCAGGCCAACAGAGCTGCAGGTGAAAAATCACAGAGGTAGAATAGTCAAGTCATTTTCAGGGACTTACATGTCATTTTCTTTCCTCAAATCTGAACTGAGCAGTAATCATGGGGAGTACAGCTGCAAAGAAGATGGCCCCTGACTGATGAATTTATAGCCTTGAGGAAGGTACAGAGAAAGACAATCAAGTAAAGTGTGATTTATGTTGTGGCAGAGACAAAACAGAGAGCCCAGTTTTTGCCTAGTTTAGAAGTCACCAAGACCAGAGAGAGCTACCCAGAGGATGTGGTGCCATCTGAGCTGAGTCCTGAGGGATGACTTTGAGCTGGCCAAGCACAGAGCAGGAAGATGGAGATGTCTGTGCAAAGACCCAGAGCAGAGAGACCAGGAGCACAATGCATTTGAAGAACTTCAGAAAGTTTCTTTGTGTTTGAAGTCTAGGCTTTTGGGGGAAGAACATGAAGAAGCTTATTGATGGTAAGCAGCAGCTGGATCATACAGGATTTTGGAGACTATGTAGGAGGCTGTTTTAACTTCCAAATTAGAGTGATTGAGAGTCAAAACTATAAAATGTCACTGGGGATTAATAAAGATGTTACAGATGAGATAGATATGAGATATATGAAAGGAGATTCCTTAGAAACCTGTCTAACTGGGAGGGCACTAAAAGTGGGCTCTACGAATGTATTGCTATAGAGAACAATAAGGAAAACCTGCTCAGGAGTAAAGCCGAGGTGAGAAAGACTAGGTAGTGCATCCGAGGAGAAAGGGCAAAATAAGTTACAAATAGAAAAAGAAAGGTTGGGGGCCGTGGAGGGCAGGAGAAATGAGGGAGAAACTCAAGAAACTCAGGATTTGCAATGAGGTGTTCTTTTGCATAGAGGTGAGTGTAGACAAAACTATGTAGAAGGAAAAAAAAAACCCACCAGAAAAAAAGGTAGGTAGAAGGTAGCCTTTGCAATGGAGTCACCTTAGCTGGGTAAATGCAACTTGATGGATCTTTTTATCTAATGTACAGAAGAGTGGTTTGACAATTTGACCAAGATATTTAAGGCTGAATCCTCACAAGAAAAAAGCAATCTCATGAGTCTTAATTCACCTCTCCACTTTACTGTTTTTTTGGTCTACATAGCAAAGAAAGGACAAAATATTTCCTGATAGATGAGCATAGTTACCTCCGTGTCAAATGTATATAGAGCTATAGTTTTATGTTTCTTGGTTTTTGGTAAAAAGAACTTTCTGATTTAGGACAGGGAAAGAAAATGTAATTTAACATAGAATTTGAACTGTGGAAAATTCAAGGGGAAATTGATGAGATTGAATCCTATCAATGAATACTGTCTTGATGACTACTTCCTTCCTCTTAAGAATGATGATTTGTCTGCTTCAGCTCTAATTTTGGGGGGCCTCAATCTTTTCCCATAGTTTTAGAGCCCTTGAAACAGACATATGTGCTTACTCTTCAAAGAACCTTTTGGTTGCCAGAGGGAAAAATTACTTAAACTTCTCCCTCCTTAACACATCTTTTCACATCTTCTGGGCATCCCAGTTCTTTCCCCTTTCCCTTCCTCATCTAACTCCCCAAAAATATTTTATTGTAAACTGTGCACACATTGCTAAGCTCTTTAATTTTGTCTCCCAAAACACTGTGTAGACTTTGTGTAGTACAGCAACCTGATGTAGACATAAGATATATGAATATTAAGTGTACTTAGATCATCAACTAAGGGGTTCCTTCTATATACAGTCTTGCTCACACTGTACCCAATTAACCTTTTATCACTTTTTAAAACATACACAGCTTCATGGCATGAGCTCATTCATCTTTGCTAAAAGCCTTCGTGGAAATCTGAACAAAAGTAGTTTCCACTAGATATTCTCCAATTCTAATGTGGATCCTTTCTTTTATCACTTCCTTTTAGTTTTTACTTCTTCTTCTTCTTTTTTTTTAAATAGCTAATAGCTGTTCTTAAGCTCTTTGGGGCTTCTTAGAGTAAAAAAGCATAGTAATAAGTCATATAGCATTAGCAAAGTGTGGTCCCCAAGAATCAACCTCAAAAAAGATGGCCAGAGAATTAGAGATGCAATAGACATCTTGGGCAATGGATAAAGAAATTAAGCAAGCAATTAAATAAGATCTTTCTCAGTAGCAGGGGAAAAAGTGATTAGAGGACTATCTATTGCTGTACAATTTGGGAAGAAACTCAAGACCATCATGTAGGGTATCTTAAAGATGTCAAGACAACCACTCTTGTCTTTAAGATACCTTACTTGGGAGACATCCCATGCAATCCTGTGACAACATTTATCAAGCATATCGTTTAGGTCTGTAAATCCAGGTGCAGGTGAAGATGTACTTTTGTTGTTGCTCTTTCCTGACTCCAACCTAGATCAAACTACTAACCCACCACAATTCATTTCTTACTACTGATTTTCTTCTGATTATATGGCCAGCAAATTTGTTATTTTTAAGCTAGTTTGATAGTGAGTTGCAGTTAGAAAATATGGTCTGTAGATGTAAATATACTTAATAACCCAAACCCCTATGATGGCACCCATGTGCAGACTGGGATCATAAGCCAGAGGACCTTCCCTTCACTGGATAGATAGTTTTAAACTCCTTGGGAATTTCCCGTCTGGTTGTAAGATGTCACATACTAAGGGAACAGGTAGGTTTCAGTCATAGGCATAGAAGGAGACAGAGGTAGTAACGACCTACATGTGGTTTAGCTTGCATCTTGCTCTTCTACAGTCTTGCAGATTTCAGTAGCTAAAACTAAAAAGTTCTCAGTTTCACAATACAACAACATTCATTTCACTCAGGTCTGAAATGTATTAAAATCTTGACTTAGCTGGGGAAAAAAACCCCAAAAACCTAAATTCCTCCTTACCTGTTGTGGCAATATAAATTTCAGATGGATCAAAAAATTGAACTATAAAGAATGAGACTGTCAATACAGAAGATAATATGAGCAAATTAAAAAAAAAAAATCTTGGAATGGGAAATGTCTTTCTAAGCAAGACACAAAATTCAGAAAACATAAAGGAAACACTAATACACTTAAATAACAAAACGCAAACATTTCTGCCCAGCACAAAATAACATAAAATTCAAAGGAAAATTGAGCAAAATTATTTACAACACACATGACAAAAAGTACTAATTTTATTTGTCTATAGAGAGCTCTCATAATTCCATATGAAGAAATTAATAAAGAAATAGAAAAAATATACAAAGTAAAGAAAGACATTTAATATAAAAAGAAATACAATGGCTTATAAGCATAAGAAAAGATGCTTTACCTCAATTTAAAAATGCAAATTAATACAATAATGACATTCCACTTACAGTAAAATGGAAAAGATAAAAGAGTGATAATTACATTTTTGGCCATAGTGGAGGGAAATGGGTACTTTAATACACTGTTGGTGGGAGTGTAAATTTGTATAACATCTTTGAAAATCAATCAGGAAATAGTCAAAAAAGAGAAAATATCCTTTGATCCAACCTTTCTACTTGTAAGAATTATCCCTTAAGTGTACTTCCATTCATGTGCACAAATATATGTTCAAGGATTACATTCCATTTCTTATAACACTTTCTGTTTTTCTCTGTATTAACAATGATCATTTATTTGTTGCTTAGTTTTCTACATCCTTCTCAAATTCAGCAAAAAATTATAAAATCCATACAAATGACATTCTTTTTACATGATGAAACATATCAGATACTCCACCAGTTTCAATTTTATTCTACAGACGTCTCTATTGGGGTCCCCAGCATCACACTCTGGGGGGACTGGTTGTTCTCTGGCCTCCTGAGCAGTCGTCCTGTCTTTTCCCTCCCTCTGTCTCCTAGATCAATGTCTTCTTGGACTGACACACTGGACTAATATTTTGTTTATATATAAAATTCTAAGTAGATCATAATTTCCCCTAAAAAATGTGAAGGCATTTGTTTCCAGAGCTGATGCTGAGAACCACTTCTCTTTCTCTCTGGAAGCTGTAGAAACTTTCTTCTGATGCCTTGACATTTCATGACTGTGTGCCTTGATGGGGTGCTCTTTCCATCCATTATACTAGACAGTTGGTAGGCCCTTTCATTTAATAAACCCATATCCTTTAAGGCTGAAACATTTTCATGTATTACCTCTTTTATTACAATTCTTTTTATTTTATTGTAAATTATGATACAGGTACAGAAAAACCTCATGAAATAAATGTTTATTTAATAATACATCATTGTAAGAAAAATACTCTGGAAAAAACCACCCAGATTAAGAAATAAAACTTTGCAAACCACCTCAAAAGTTCTCTACATGCCCCGTCCTGATCACAATTTCTTTCCTCTCCTTTAAATTAACACCATCTTGGGTGCTTGTTACCCATCTTGCTTTTCTTTATAATTTTATCACCCAGGGGTACTTCCCTAAGCAGTTTTTTTGTTTGTTTGTTTTTGTAAATTTCTTTTAATCTACAGAATATCTCACCATATTTTTTTCTTGCAATTTATTCATTGAAGAAGCCAGGAAATTTAATTGATAAAATATCCTATAGTATGAATTTTGTTGTTTTTATCCCCATGGTGTATTTTAAGCTGCTCCTTTGTCCTATGTATTTCTTAGTAGTTGGACATAGAGACTTCATCAGATATAGGTTCACTTTTGGGTGCAAGACCTCTTTAGCATTGGTGCTGTGAATTTCCATCCAGAGGCACATCGTGACTGGTTGTTTCTATTTTTATAATGATACCGATGCTCAATAGTTAGCTCCATTAATTTATTGGAAGTGAGAAAATCTGAAATTCGAATACAATGATCCTTCTTTTATTAGCTGAAATAATTCTATAAAGAGTAAATTCCTTTCATCTATGATTTGGCTACCTAATGACATAGTTCATAGAAGAATGATAGGACAAATTCTTTAATGCTTCCTTTTATTTATCAGTTTTCAAAACAATGAGTTGAATTCCAGTTATCCTCCGTAAGTGACAGAAGAGTTTTTTTTTTTTTTAGCTGTTATTGACTTATGGATTTCAATTTGATTTGTTTCAATCAATTGAAATGATCCTTATTGATACTCAAATCGTCCCATCTTTAGATAGTGAGATCTTCAAGGTGACTCCTGAGTCCTTCTGATATATTTATAGAAGTCTTTGACAAGATGTTCCAGATTCATCTCGGACAGTTTGTTCCCCCGGTGTCTCTCTCTGTTTCTCCCTCTCTCCTTCTTCCTCTCTCTCCCTGTGATTTGCTTTTAAAGTAGTGACTGTTATTTCAAGACCACAATGTGAGCTCTGGAGATTCTCATTGCTACTGGCTTGGTCATTATTTGCTTAACTTTTTTTTAGTTTTTATTCTGACACTTCCACTTCAAAATCCAAACCACAGGGCTTTTACTTAACCTATTCTATCTTGCATCAGAATATCCTTTCTTCTACATTAAGATTGCTGGTTCTGTACAGATGAACCGGTTTGCAGGGCAGAAATTGAGACACAGATGTAGAGAACAAATGTATGGACACCAAGGGGGGAAAGCGGCCGGGGGTGGTGGTGGTGTGATGAATTGGGCGATTGGGATTGACATGTATACACTAATATGTATAAAATGGATAACTAATAAGAACCTGCTGTATAGTAAAAAAATAAAATAAAATTCAAAAATTCCAGAAAAAAAAGATTGCTGATTCTCAAAACAGTGGAGATGATAGAATTAGCATATCACAATATTCCTCACTTGCTGTATGCCTCATAACACAGGTAACAGTTTCAGTGTAGCAGTAGCACTATTACCAACACCAATATGATTAATGAAAGTAATGAAACTTTTTGCATATGATTTTCCTATTCTCCTCACATTTTTTATAAATGTATTATGTCTACATTGTCAACGTATATAGCCATTGTCTAATGTACTCTCTACCTTATAACTCTCATTTAGTCATAGTTCTTTGAGTGAATATATATTTAGTGTTCATCATAAGTCCTTACATCAGTGTCATCTTTCTGTTTGTCTGAGGTCATTTTCTGCTAAATTTCTCAAGAAATGTTCATGGAAACAATATTCCCTAAGCTCTTGAATGTCATTAATGATTTGTCTATGGCCTTCATACTTGTATCTTAAGTAAAGTTAATTTATGGCTCAATATAAAAATCATTGGCTCGCATTCTCTTTCCTTGAGTATCTTGCATATGCTACTCGATTTTCTTCTGGCATAAAACGTTGCATTTGAAAGCTCTGATGATAACCTAATTATATTATGAGAATATCCATCATAAGAGACTTGATCTTTTTACCTGGCTGTAAATGCCCAAAGAATTTTTTTCTTTGATATTCAATAATCTTAATAGAATATGTCTTAATGTTAGTCGTTTTTTATCAGTTTTCTCGGATACTCAGTACATCCTTTCAAAATGTAATTTCAAATCTTTTTCTATTACATTGAGAAAATTTTCTGTAATTATACTTTTATTGTATTTATTTTGTTCTCTGTTTTGGTTTCCTTTTTGGAAGATTCCATATACACATATGTTGAGTCTTGTTTGTCTACCTCCTTATTTGTCATTTATACTTGAATCCTTTTTCTTCTTCTTTCTTTTCTTTTTTCTTTTTGGACTTTTTCTCCTTTTTACCTCTATTTGTCTTGAGACATTTTTTAAGTTTCTTAAAGCATTCTTTGCTCTTGTGTTTCTTTCAATTTAATCTTCACGATTGAAATCATTGTTTCTTTTATTTACAATTATTTCTTGGGTTCTATTAAAGCACTTTTTAACCTCTCTAATTCTGATATATGTTATTATTTATAGGTTGTATTATTTCCTTAATATCATTTAATTTATCTAATTTTTATCATCCAAAAGCTTTATAGAAATCCCAATCTGTAATCTCTTCTTCTAGTCTTCTTGTTCTGATGGATTTATGTATTTTTCATATTTTTGTGAGGATTAGGGAGAGGGAAGAAACAAAGACATGTTTTCAATCCACAATATTTCATCAGCCCCATTTTTCTTGTGGGTTATTTTCCTATTATTTACAGGAGTTTTCTATTCAACTCATTAATTAATCTTTCATTGCTTACATATGTTGTAAATATTTACTTTCAGTGTGTGCTTGTCATCATTAAAAAATCTTATCTGAGGTATTGAGATTTTAATTTCAATTCTTATCCTTTCCTTTATAGTTTATACTATTTTATTTCTTGTTTAATAAATTCTTCCCTACTTCAAGATGTGACAGTATTTTCTTATATGTTCTTCTAAAACATTTAAAGTTTGCTTTTCATATTTATAACTTTAATTTATGTGGGATTAATTTTTGTGTGTAGTAAGACATAGAGATAATTTTCTGTCATGTAGGTAGCTACTTTTAGCTGAAGAATTTTTCCTTTCCCCTTGATTTGTAATGTGACTCTGGCATACACCAAATTCCTCCTTTTTCATTGATCTATTTATGAGTTCACTGTTATTCTCCATCTGTCTCTCCTAATTGATACTACACTGTTTTAATTACCACAGCTTATTAGTAACTCTTGAAATATGGTAGGTGAAGTTGTTGCTCCTTATTCTTTTGCTTTGAAATGATCTTGGTCATTCTTGACATTTACCCATCTAAGGTCTGGAAAGAAACAAACATACTCTGCTGCAATTTTGATTAGAGTAGTTTGGATTCATGGATAAATTTGAAACTTATTTTTATTTACTTCAGTTATCTCATAAAGCAGACATACTCTGCTCCCATGGAGCATTTCCAGATAAGTTAAAAAAGAATATATACATATTCTCCTCCACATCCAGACATAGGCAATGCACATTTGCACCCGTTCATATATGAATGGAATATTCATAGAAATATATATAAAAACTAGTAACTGTCAATGTTTCTGGGGAAGGAATTGGGATCTGAAGTGAGACAGATGTTTACTTTTCACGGTAAAATATGTTATACTATTTTGATTTTTCTACTTTGTTCATGAGGTAGTTTTTCTATTAAATTATCCCATTTGAAGAGTACAGTTGTCTGGCCTAAGCCAGCATCTTAATTATGACAGATGATTAGTGTAAGGATTGAGGAAAATATTGAAGTGGCAAAACCACATTCTTTTTCTGTGATATCTTCTACCTTTTACCACAAAGCTCTAGTCACTCAGAAATCTTTAAATAGAAGTTCTAGGGTAATTACTCCAATTTTCTTACTAAAGATGACTATGATGTCATTCAAATATTTTAAATGGCAGAAAATCAATTCTTCAAATTTATCTGATAATGTCTCAGGCTATGTGTGTAAACAAGATGAAGAATTAATCATTTGGTTGCTAGTAATGGGTGAAAAAGGCTATATTTTATTCACTTTTCTATCACAAATAGCTCAGTGACTTGTATGTAAATGATCTTTAATAAGTATCTTTTAAAGAATGAATTAATGAATAAGTGCATAGAAAATGATTGATAGGTACTTTGAGGGTGATGTGTGGTGGTTTGTTGTGGGGTATAAATACAGAACCGAGAATATAGCAAGTGCTCAGCAAATACATCTATTGCTGTTCTCAGTACTATACATACTACGTCTATTCCTATTACTCCAGAGCTTTGTCCTCAACTTAACTCTGGACAGTATTTTTTGTTAATGATCTGGGTAAAGATAGAAGGATGTTCATCATTTTAATGGATTTCACTCCTCTTGGATGGAAAGAACTTCATAGGCTAGAACAATGTGCTGAATCTAATGAAGCGTCATTTAATAGTGTTCAGTATCCTAAAGATGAGGTAAAACTCAAATTATCAAGGACAGGGTGAAGGTAGAATTTCCTTAATGGCTGTATGTGTAAGATTTTAAAGAGTCTTAGTAGGGAGTATGTCTCAGCCTGAATTACTAGTGTGCTATGGCCACTAAAGAAGATGATACTATCATAGATTATATTTTAAAAAATATTTTCTACAATGAGGACACTTATAGTGGTGTTCTATGAAGTAAAGATCAACCTATACTTGAAACATTTGTTATGTTCAACTCGACATCATACTTCCTGAGAAACTTAGTTTGGTAGGATATTCAAAAAAGTGTTCAGAATGGTGTATTGAAAATAGAAATTCTTCCTTTGAGAAGAGAATGACTCATGGAAGATATAATAGCTGTCTTAAAATATTTAAAAGGAAGTCAGATGATGGAGACTTTATGACTTTTAGGGAAAAAAAGAAGAACAACAGATCAGTATAAGGAAGAAATTCCAAATGGTCCCAAATGTAGCCAGCTGCTTTAGAATTCCAGACTCATGGTATTGTGCAATGATAGGGTTCACAACCACATGTTAGGATTGTAGTAGAGGATTAAGGAATTAGTTACGTAGCTGGATCAGATGAGCTTTAAGCTGAGTATTTTGTATTCCATGATCTATTTTGGCCTAATATAGGGTGACTTCAGATATGGCCATATTTATTATTAGGAAGGATTATTATACACCTGTCTCTGTTGATGGACTTGCTCAATAGAATTCATATAATATTGTGGGAACTCAACAAATGTTGTTTTATCTTTACTATTTTTAGACCTATCAAATAGATAAAACAAGATGTTGCATAATGATGTGATATAGTTGGTAGCAAAAAAGGTGATCTGAGTAGTCTAAGTGTTTAAAACTATTCCTAGTGTGGCAATAATTGTTATTGGGTAAATCACAGAGTTGGCTCATGTGTCTAACACTCAGTACATTGTCTGGCACACGTTGGGCGCCACTTGTTGAGTGAATGGATGGCTAATTCCTCTCATTGCTTGATGGGTGATCACTAGCTTCCAACCTGCCTGAAGCACCATTTATTTAATTCACCTTAAGACTTTCCCCACAAATTCTACATCCTTGAAGAAGGAGGCATAAATAATAATGGGAGAAGGCATGGGAATGGAAGCTGCAGGAACTGGTGTGGAGATCTCTGGCAGTGCAGAGGAAGTCAGCTCTGAGCGTGAAGCTGAGTGTTTTCAGGAGAGAAATAGAAGTGTTTAAGGGGAGATTCAAGGCAACTCTCTAGGATGGGGACAGTAGAGAAAGTACTTCAAATTATGGCACTCCAGTAGAAAATATTGCTTTCATATGAACATTTATAGAATATATTTGGAACATTTCTTTTGAACTCAAAAATAACATTCTGTAACCTGTAAGGAAATGTAAAAATGTAATGATATAAAACAACATGAAATCCTACTAAACATCAAAATCCTTTTGTGGAAAGTGAAACTCTTAGAATGTGTTTTTGAACTGTTTGTTTATTTGGTACTGATGGCTATATGTGGTCACAGAGACCAGCAAGGCAATGACAATTCTATTTAGCAGTTTGAAAATATTGGTCTTTAGACCATGCATGGGGAAATTCTATGATGTCCTAATTGTTTACTGTACTCTTATCTTGGATGATAGATGAGAGATGAGAGATGTCCACACTTCACTTAGTCTTCCCTACAAAGATCATTATTGATTAGATTGTACAAAACTAGAAATATGTATCTCTAGATTTTATTTTTGTTTGTTTCTAGTGACACAATTTGACAAAGACTTGTATTAACGATTAAATTTTGTGCCTCTTCCTAAATATTATGAATCTTGTTCCCTAAGGACAATAGATTATGGTTTAAAGGGATTTATTTAAATCCCTTTGTGCTCTTTTTAAGTAAATGTCGTATATCTCTGTTTAAAAAAAACAACAAAACTATTTGGAGGCAAGAAGTCATTAATTAAAAATTGAGTTTTTCTTCCTTTCTTTCTCCCTCTTTCCTCACTCCTTCCCTTTTTCATTTTCTCTTCCTCCTCCTGCTTTCCTCTCTCTTTTCTGACAAGCTGTGTAACAACTGTATCCAAGTTCCCAAACTTTACTCTCCAAATTCTTTCCCTGCCTTCACCAAGAGGTGAACAGACCATAAAATATCATTGTTTCCATCAAATCAGAACTGTCAGCACATGTATGGGCAAGAGAAAGAAGTTGCAAGGGAAGATTTATCTTGGAAATGTTTTTGTGTGTGTCAAACAGAGATGAAATTATTTCTGAGTTTAAAAATGGTCAACACAACTTGGAAAACATGGCAATATTTATTTGTGATAATAAACCTGTTTTTAATGAAATCCATGGATGTCCAAACACAAACTGAATCATGACAACCCAATGGCCTTTTGTTACAAAAAACATGACATATGTCCCATTAATTTGCTAAATGATACGAGTGCAGAGAAGGATGAATCAAAAACACTAAAATCCTTTTAAACACACCGTCTAATATAGATATCAATTCTGGAAACGGCATTCAAAAATAGTTCCTCTGCTTTAATTTCATCTGCTGATTTTTTGTTACTGTACTTTTACAAATTTCTTTAAAGCTCTAATTGTCATCATTCATTTCAACACAAAACTGCTAGCACTTTGGCTTGACTTTTCATAGAGGACTAAATTCTATCACATTAATACATATGTAGGGAGGTATACAATGTCATTTGGAAATATATGAGTCTGAAAGGGCCATCATAAATATCCTACAAACTATATAGTTCATAGGCTATATATACCACATGGTATATATGATGGTTGACTAGATAAAATTATATATCTGTCTGATTTGATTGTCCCTAACAACTTCAGACTTCTTTTACATTACAATTACTTATTTGGCAAAAAAGTTTAAGTTTGCTAGAGATTTAAGTTTCCACACGTACCACTAAATCAAATGCCTAAATAATTGTTGCTTTTCAAAAATTCACCTTGCTCTTTTCCAGAAGTCATTTGGACCCATTTGATAACATACAAAAATCAAACTAAATGCAAGAAAAGACCTTTCTAAATAAAATTTTCTTATTGTTAACTTATAACATGGTCACCCTATTATAACTTTTAAATTGAATTATTAGGATATGCAAATTAAAAAAAGACAATAATGTTCGTAAATAAAATCCTAGAAAGGAAGGCACTTATGCCCTGCACATGGTTATTCCAGTCTGTAGATGCTACAACCCTTTTCAAATGGAACTGGTTTCTGGCCTGCATACAAATACAGCAAAGTGCCAGAATAAAATCAAATCAGAATGCTTATGAAAAACAATCAAGTTGGTTACCAAATGTTTCACATCAGTAGGAAATTTCTTTAGAGACTTCTGATGGAAATTTGACGTGTATGCTGTTATATCAAGTGCAGGAGAGGTATAAGGCTGTTGGAGAAATTCCCTTAGTTTGTTGACTAAAAAGCCAAAACAATTGTTGTAACAAAAAGCTTGACAAGATAATTAAATGAATGATAACAAAATCTCATCAGGGAAGTGCCCATTAATTGAATTTATTTGGGAGCATGTTTCACATGTATAACCAAATTATCTAATTTTCACTCACATTAAAAGGTGATAGTCTATAACAACTAATTACTAGAAATGAAGGGAAAGGCCAGTACTTTGAACCAATAACACAGAAGAAAACAAATATCAAAGGACTGCCACCGTATTTGACAGCTTCCTAAGAATCCCATTCATCATTTTGCCCTATGAAAATATTTCTGTGAAACTCGCCAAAGAAAAGAATCCCAGTAATTTCTATGTAGTAGTGTCTTTAAAGCTGGAACACAAAACCACATTCTCTGAATCCTTTCATTACATTAACATGTGTCAGTATAAGTATGCCAACAGGTGAAATAACTGAGAATAATATGTTATAGATAAAACAATTGAGTTTTGGTATTTCTTTTCTGTAAGAAGATTAGTGCTATCCTTGTTTTCTTCTTTAATATTACGTATGGTTGATTGTTTTAAAAATTTTTGTTGCTGTTTTTATGTTATACAGATAAAAAAATTGAATTAAAGCATTATTACGGTCAACTTTTAAATTTGAAATGAAGAATGAAATAATCTATACTTTACTCAGATTTTCTACTTTGAGCTATTAGCATGATCTCTCCAGATTCAAACTGGGTATTTTTAATGCTTTAGCAAATGACTTTCCAATTTCCTAAAGTTAATAATGAAACTCATGATATATCTGTAGCAGTCAACTAGATTTTGTTCACAGTCAACATATTCAATAAAAATTTAAAACTATGAGATCTGTCACTCTTATATTGCTAATGCCATCCTCTAAAACAACATTAATCTGTTGGTAAACATTTGGCAAGAATTTTGTATACTAGCAAGACAATGAAATAAAGTCAATTTTGGCTTAATGTTTATATAAATTGTAAGCAGCCTTGACTATTTGCAGTTTCATCAGAGGCAAGAAAATCTGAAGTAATAAGTGATGACAGAAATATTCTTTTAATTTTGCAACTTTTTTTCTAAAGAAAATTATTATCTAAATAAATACACTTTAAACATATTGGGTAAAATTTCATAACAATATTCAAAATATTTCTTGCATTTAAAATTTATGTTTCAGCTTTAAAAACAGTTCTTAATGTTCTATTCATTGTGGGACATCATTTTACATTCAGAAAACTAGCTGTTGTAATTATAAAACTAGCAACTCTCATTCACAATGACTTCATCACGACCTGAAACAGTAATAAAACTTAGAGCTGCTTTATCTTCCACAAAGTTGATGCTACATTCATTTAAAAAAAAAGAATAGGGCTATGCTTTGTTTTTCTAAATCATTTCCCTCAATTAGTATAAAATAGATGTCTGTTATGGTATAGCTATGTAGATCGAGTAATAGATAAGTTTAGAGCAACAGATAGGTAGATAGATATAAATATGGCCATCATTAAAATATAATAGAATGGTTTTGCTAAGTGAAGTAATGCATATGAAAGATTTCATTTATATCTTATTTTGTTGTCATTTCTATTTCTGTTTTTATCTTTCGTTTAATCAATACAGTAAAAGACAGTTTTCTGATTAAACAATATTTCAGATGTTAAACAATTCTTTTTATTTGTTTACATTGGCAGTTCACAGTCTAAAAGCATAACCAATCAGGCAAAAACTGCACGTAGACTGCTCTGGATTTTGAAGACTTTTTGCGTCTAACAGATTTTTATTTGAAGTTACGGAGCAATATCTACATTTTACTGATAGTTAATAATTGGGAGGGGGAATTATAAGTAAACAAATTCCTTGAAAGAGAAGATTTTTATCTTTAGTGTTAGCTTAATGTCTTGCTCAGCACTTTAAAATTTTCTTAGAAGGATAACTTTCTAAACACTACTTTATGATAATTTAATCACCCCTGTATTGTGAACCTAGCTATTCTATTTCATGAATATTGCACATTTATTTCCAATAGATCTGTTCCTTGATGATCAGAATTGGAACCTGTGTTTCTAACTGAAAACAATTGGCACATTTTATTTCCACACTACTTTCACATAAGAGGTATTTAAAAATACAAAGCTAATATTTTTTCATGAGTTCCTGGGCTTAAAAATTCAAAATATTAAAGTTTCATCAGTTTCATCTTAGATGAGACTTGCCTTTAAATACACGGTGTGTTTTCTGTAGAAGTTACCTATATGTCTTCAAAAACCTGACTTGTCTAGAAAAATGACTCTCTGAGACAGTCATGTTTCTTTTTCTGTTGTTGTTGTTGTTCTTGTTTTTTAAAAAAAGACAAAACAGCAATAAACATTTTAGCTCTTTAATGAGCAAAGATCATGTCTCTTAGCATTGGACTAATAGTCATTATTATCTTTATTTCACGCAATGACCAGTGACATGGCCAAGATGTACAAAGTTGTTTCCATCAAGTAGTATACAATTTTTTTTGTATAATAAGCTTTCATTCTTGAAAAAGAGTAACTGAAAAGAAAGGTTTCTGTTACTGCAGTTAGTTTGTCAGAGAAAGTTCTTTGCATTATCTTACAAACTATCAAAATTGCTAGTCATCTGAAAAAATGTAAAAAAAAATCACATAACTTTAGTCTAATAGAAATATAGTACAGGTAAGAGAGAAAGTATTTATCAGGATGTGCTCTTTAAGTCCATCTCAATTTTTTTTAATACAAATGTACATCTGATTACATATACAAACATTTGGAAAGGTCTGTGATATACTGTTACTGGTAAACAACAGGGGGATGAAGAGTTTCCTGTAGTCTTAGAATATTCATTTAAAATCACACGCATGTGTAAGACTAAAATCCTCCAGGTGTTGACTCTCCTTCTAGGTTTTGCATCTACGTTGCACTCTACTGAGATTGCGTGAATAAATTCCAGTGAATGAACCTCAGTGAGAAAGATAAGTGACGTGAGAAGGGACATAACTCTATATTGAGTTATTATTAGTAAACATTTTGTCATGCAACATGAGTAAATCAATGAACTGAGAATTGTAATCAGAGTGGTAATTTGGGGCATCCTTATATCATAAAAGACTAGTAAGTAACTCTTTGGACACAATTCACCTTACCAAAAGGAACAAAATACAGAGTAACAAAAACCACAGCAAAGTATAGATCCTGTAACACATATCCAATTAGGGTTATATTTCCATGAAGTACTTAGATGGGAATGAAAAGAATATTAAAAACATAGGAATTTTTTTTCTGGGATTCATATCAGCGAGTATTCACAACTATACCTATAGTTTCTTCAAATACCTTTCATAACTAATTCCGTCTATTATCAAAACTACTGTGAATTATTTTATTGTAATTACTTCTGCCCCTTAAAATCTTCTTGAGGTTCTGCCAATTGATGGAGGAAGCTTCTATTAAAAACTCCAATGGGATGAGAAGAATTTTAATTACGGCTTAATCAGCAGCACAGCCACCAAGCATATAAATTATCATGCACATCGTGCTAAAAATATCCAGTTTCCTTTATCCCCACAACTTTATACTGACAGCACTTATGTGATAATGTTGTACCTGCCAGTCTTTAAACTTCGTTGTTTTACTGGCAAATTTCAGCATGAGCCTCTGCTAAGGCCATTAACAGCATTGGTGCTTTGTGTACTTATCCAAATATGTAAATATGGTCTACACAATAAAACAGCTCCAAATAAAAACTGGTGAAAATTATCTGACATTCCATTGGTGTGTCCCTTGTGCATATTCATGGTTGTTTTTTTAATTTTTTATATTTTATATTTCAGACATAGTTCTTTCCTGTTTGGTGTTCCACATGCCTAATTCCATCATGTAACATAAATCTTCAAAAAATTAATTCTTGAATGTGAATGAAAAAGTATCATTCAGAACAATTGCTTCAAGCAATTGAAATTCATTTTTAAAGTTGATTTGTGTATATATGTACAATTCATGTTTTTTTCAAAGCCCCCAAAGTTCTTGATATGTATATTCACATAATATTCCTCCTTATTTAAATAGTAAGCGTCTTGTAGGTTGAAAGCCAAGGAATCTTCAGTAATCTTTTACTGCAATCCATCAAAAAAATAGAGTTTGCTTCTCTTATCTGGCTATACCCTGGTTGTTGAATGTGAGTGGGGGTGGGGATGAGGATGGGGCAGAGTATTGTTCTGTCCTCCGGTAAATGTATTGAATGTGTGTAAGGGTTGAATCCCTGGTATAGTGTTGGGAATCATTGTAATGGTGTTGGGTGTCATTAAGGGAACATCATCAGGTGACCTCCTCATAGCTAGTGTGTAATCTGGGGGGCAGGCGGTCCGAAGAACCACCTCATGTGGATGGATGGACTCACATTCATGATCCAAATCGGTGTGCTTCATTTGAAGGGACATGATCTCCTCTTCTTGTGCGTGGGTCAGATCATTCGTAGTCGTGCGCTGAGGGCTGCATCTCCTGTGAACATCATGTCTCCTCTTATCCTTTTTGTAGTACAGGGCTGCAAAGGCCAAGATGTTCAGAAACAGCAGTGATGCTCCAACTGCAATAGTGACGCTCAGCTCTGTTGAGTAGTCCCTTTGATCCACTGAAAATGGACTCGGTTGTTGTTTGGGATCATCCTGCTTGGCAGTGGGAAAGGCTGATGTGACAGATACAGAATTTTTTCTCGTAGGTCTGAAAGTGATGTCAGTTGATGGCACTTTAGTTGTTGTCGAGGTATACTGAGAAATGTCATTGAGATTATGCAGATGAGGTACCAACTCCAACCAGAGGTTTACTTTATTGGCTCTGTAATGTTCTTTAACTCTTGGTTTTAATCCAATATGGAGATAAAGTTGGTCTTTCTGGGAATATCTGGTCCATGCTACTTCTTCAAAGCGGTTGGGTTTGGTATGGATGAATTTTGTGTCTTGAGGGACTGGTTGATTTGGGTCACTAGAAAAGAGAAATTATGAAAAATTGTTTTATTCTTTTAAAAATCAAAATAATACTGGTTTAACATCTAATTGAAGAGGGTGAACTCAGCCAGGCTTTAGACTGTGTTTTAACATAACTTGGGTCAATTTAGAAATATAAATCCCAGCTCAGGCAGATTGTTGGATGATAATGTAGTATAAGTAAATCTCACATTCTTGTTCTCTCTACCCACGGGCTGCTATATACCCAAAGATTTAAAAATTCGTGTACATATGAGTTGTCTCATAGGCAAGCTAGCAGAGACAGCATTGGAAAAACACGGGCATTTGGAATTGGCAGGTGAGGATTTGAGTCCTGATGCTGCTGTACGCTAAACATATGAATATCTAGGTAAAGCTCTCGTAGCCTAACGTCCCTTTTCTGTAAAATGGGATTATAGTATCTGAGCTGCTCACCTCGCAAGGTAGTTGGGAGGATCAAAAGGCATACAGTACTGTAAATTGAAAAACCTTTATAAAATATTTGTCACTATTGAATAACAATAATAAGAAGTCCTGTGTAATTAAAAAAACAAGATAAATTTAATTATTGAGTAATGCAATGAAGGTATGACTGTCTTAATAAACTTTACAAAGGAAGAATAAAGCAGTGATTTTTTTGAAACACCACAAATATAAATTTTGAATAAAGGAACTTAATGTATTGTTGGTATTAATCTATTAAATTAAATCATTTGGACACAAAATACGTATTTTTTAAGTGCTTAAGAGGATATTTTAATTAAATTATAGCAAACTTCATTCCTTAGGTACATACCCAGTTTTAGCAAAATTTGTCCAGTATGTCATTACGACTGCACTCAGCATCACATCATTTTTGGAGAAATTGCAAGGAAATAACTCTGTAGGTCCAATCATGGGGATTCCTAGTACGTAGGGAACCTCATCACCATGAGCTGCATCAGCCCAAGCTGGAACCTGATCTGTTTGGCAATGATGGTAAAAGGCATAGAAATATGTGGGTGAACCAAAGTTTGAGTGAAGATCTGCTGTAGCTACAGCTGGTGCCACCCACTGATGGTCCGTAAACAAAGCTAATAATGTCTTCCTTCTGGTTTCAGGGTTATGACGGTCAGCCCAGTCAGTATACATGAATTTAATGGTTTCTCTCAAAACATCTTTGCCTTCAGGGTATCCATATAAGTTATCAACAAAATTAGAAACAGCAAAGTCAAAATCACTAGCGGAGATACCATCATCGCTATCTACTATATTTTCAACAAATTTTAACCCTTCCCCTTGGTTAACTCCTAACATTATATCATAGTTGAGAAACTCTCCTTGCTCCATCAATATCTGAGGATCATCTGGTATTACATCACCATCAATCACAGGTCCAAAGGCTATGTGGTATCGTGCTGGTTGAATATCTTGGTCAACAAGTTCTTTGTAAGGCTTCTTCTGTAGGCATTCCACTAACTCTACTGTATCTGAAACATTGCAACCAACTTTTGTGGCCAACATTCTAGCATATTTTGCAGGTTGGAAACTAACAGCCCAGCTGGAAAGGGCAGTTCCACTTTGAGCTATTGCTCGTTGAAAAAGTCCTATAGGAAAAAACAACAAAGAGTTTCAGATGACCTTTGAATAATGCTGTGGTAAAACAATAAAATCTGATATTTGAGACATGTCCCAGATATGACTCAAGAAACAGGGAGATAGAGACAGTTTTGCTTAAGAGAAGGTACATAAAGTCATCCCCAGGGTATAATGAATTCGAGAGGTGGACCTAAGTCATCTGCTTTGAGTAGCAACTAGTTTGGGATCAAGAGATCTAAATTGTGCAATGTCTCAAAAAGGCAGTAAGCAAGGAGAGAAGGAGAGTGTGGAAATACTTGTGGCAAAAAGGCCCAAATATTTATTTGCCCAGCATGTAAACACCTACGCTGTTATCATAGCCAACCAGATGCGGCTAACTCTCTCCCCTTTAACTCATCATCAGACTTTGTATTGTCTTTTGAGGATATTTCCTCCAATTTGGCTGCAAGCATCTTCCTTCAAAATGGCTCTGTGTGTTTGTTTTAATCAGATTTTATCTGAAAAAAAATTGTTCAGACCTCACATAACTACTGGGGCTGGGAATTTGCTAATACCCTGGGGATGGCCCTAAAGGCACACGAAACAGAATATCACTTTAGACATACTCTTTCCAGCTCTTTATGTCAGACATAGTATGCTGAATATTCATCTTTCAGAAGAAGTTATAACATTTGAAGTATTTTCACTAGGTTAAAGAAAAAGCCATCAGCAGAAGGATTTAGTGGGGGGGGGGTGATTTAACTTTTTCCACTGTTGAATGTGCACTGCTATATTTTATCATAAAAGATGAAAAGTACATGGTCCACTGCTTTTCACTTAATTACATTTAAGAATTATAAATCATGGTCCCATATGCAGCTTGATAAGAGCTGCATACCATTCAAATTTATAAATGAACTTTACTTATTAAGGTATTATCTAATAAAATTCTTGTTTTAAAAATATAATTTATCTATTTTATTTAAAAAATTACATTTATTGTCAATTTCCAAATACAGCTTTGTAGTTCAGTTATTTTAACACATGCTCAATCATTCATATGTGTTAATGTGTAAGAACTCTTTCACAAAGGTGTTAAAGTAATGACTGAATTAGAAGCAAAGTTTTCCTTTTTTCTCCAAACATATATGTATTCAAAATGTCTGTAATATGTTCCTAGATAATTATAAAAACATTCAAAAAGTCAAACAATACTAATTTAAATTTGTTTTGGTTTCTGACATCTTTATGAACATATTTTCAGTTTGCTAGAGCAAATAATATAAATACAAATAATTTAAAAAAATTATATAGGCTATGTGTTTGTCCACATTTGCTCAGAGAAATATTGTACTGCTTAAAAACTTTATAGCTAAAATAAGATTTCTATAAGATTCTTTCCCATTTTAGGGACTTAATGACATTAATTAAATATACCAAAAAAGGTTTTAAGGACAATACACATCACATTTGATATAGTCTGAAATATGCCATCTAGATGATACTGGGAAAAACCACATATTCTATTGTCAGCGAGAGTGCTTGTTATGTGTGGTTGACTCCTGATAGATACAGGCCTGAGCATTGTTGCAAGTCTGGGAAGTCCCCAGACCTTAAAGTCTATGTCTGCAATGGAGGTAAAATTAGCCTGATGATTTCAAGATCTCTTCTGAGCATCTCCTGGTCAATTCAGGCAGCTTCGTTAATAGAGATAAACTTATGACTAGATCAAACGTAAGTCCATTCATCTAGCCAGGCATGGACAGATTTCCTTGAAGAGTGTGATGGAATGCTGTATTTTCAATTGTTTGCATAGCCATTTGCCACTGTTTACCACATTATGAGTTGATGAATAGCAATGCTAGCTGATGAACTAATTGATTCATCTCTTTATGCAATGCTAGTGTTATACTGGCTGAAAATGGCTTTGGTGCCCATGTTCACTTTACATTTAGAAAAAGTTTTAGAAAAAATCAGCGCAAAGAGCATTTGAGACCAAATGATCCTAAGAAGTCTGAACAGATTGTCCAATGTTATCCTAGATAAGTACTGGCGTTAGTATAGTCCTCAGGCTAGAACAATCTAATCTGTCAATTAAGAAAAACAACAGCAACGAAGTTTGTTATTTCAAAATAAGTCATTTCACTGCAGACCAAAATCTCTATACAATTGAAAGAGTTCTCACACATGTGTCATTTTGTCATCTCGGTTCAGAACTCTACTAATACAAATGAGATGTTATATAAACTATGTCTATAAATTAAGTCTATAATAATATATGATCCTCCAAATATACAAACTCATTTAATGACTGTTATTTTGAAATTCCACCTTAATGTGTCTTTGATACCAAAAACAAATATTCTATGTCTGGTGCTCATATCATAAAACTCAGTCTTACAAATTAAGAAGCTTCATTCTTAAGCTTCTTAAGAATTGACAGTGTATACTTTCTTAATATATATAAAATGACGATGGAAAAGCAGAAAATACAAGATGGTCTATGCTGATGTATATTCTCTATTTTCCTGCCTATTGTGTATGTATAATGGAGAGAAAGTATTTGTTTTACAGACTTCTCCAACAAAACACCTCTGTTCTTGTAGATATTTCAAGTTAATAATGCTATAAGAATGGGTGACTAAACTCATGGTAAAATAGGAGTCCATAAAGACCAGCATGATAAGCCTTGGGCAGGCGTTTTGGAAAAAGGATGTCAAGGCCAGAAAATGGAGACAAGAACAATATTTCATGAATTTAAGCAGCCTCAGTGCTCCATGCTGCTTTGCCAGGCTTCAGGGGAAAAAAAATTAACACTTTTGGAGTTGAAAATAGAAAAAGCACAAATTCAAACATATTTTTCTTTTTAATCAAAAGCTCTACTAGTGACCTTGATGCTTTGACAATTTTGGATCACGCATGCAAAATAATCAAACGTCCATTCTCTACTCAGACAACAAGTGAAAATCACGTTTCCATACAAACTAGCTTACGACTGCTTCCGTATTATCTTCATACTAGTAAAGGGTTTAAAACATCTACTATCTAGAAAATAGATTATATACAAGCCTTGCATTAAAAAAATAATGAAAAAAAAACCCTTGTCTTTGATTTTGATTACTGAATAAACAGAGATAACAGAACTGCGAACATCTTTGATTTTCCCCAAAATCACCCTTTGGAGGAGAGGAAAGTACTGTAATGCTAATTATTCTGAAGTGTGTTTGAAAGGGCATCCATACCAAGCTCCACAGGAGACAAAGAAAAGAGTTTGACAAAAATTTAAACATGCATAGAGAAGCTGAAGAAACAAAGTTTTAAACAGTTATTGAGTTCAACCTAACACTTAGTTTAAACAGAGAAATATATACAGAGCATCACATACTACTGATGGTCGTGGCATGCAGACACCAAAATTGTCAAAATTTGCAACCTGCATAATACCTTTGGTTGAATTGCTCCAACGGTTACCTTCAGAATAATGGGATAAAGTCAGCAGATTGACACATGAACCCCCAGCACCAGATCCAAAAACAGTGATTCTTAAGGGGTCACCACCAAAGAATCCAATATTCTCACTAGTCCATCTTAAAGCCTGTATGAGATCAAGGAGTCCATAGTTTCCTTTTGCAGCCTGATCCCCTGTGCTCAAGAAACCTGGAAAACAGAAATAAAAAGACATCAAAGAACAACCTTTTGAGCTGACATGAATCAAATAGACATCAAATTTAAATACAATTGAAGCCTGTGTTCATCAAGATGAGTACAATCCAAGTTCTTTAGTAAAAAATTACTTCCCACCAGAATAACATAATTTACTTTAGGAAGAATAGCAGAGACTAAAATCTGAAAAATGACATTTATCTTCCCCAAATGTTCCCAAGTTATCCAGGTAACAGGTAACAGGGGGCAGATAAAGAGAATGAAAACATTCTGAAAGACCTCAAGGGAGATATTCTAAGGGCCAAGTTACCTGGTGGAGATATTTGGGATGGTATCATGGGGTGTATGAGAATGTGTTTTTGCGTAAATACTGTCAGTCCTCAAGTTGCTCGTGGTCTAATATGGTTGGAATTTAAGGTATGTGTGGCAGAGTGGCAGGATATGACGGTAGAGAGCAGGGGTATTTTTCCAAGACTCGTGCATAAAATTATATGCAATTCTTTGCATATATAGGTGTATGCACATTTTTATTGATGATGCCCCATGGTTAAGAATCACTGTGCCTGACGTAATTTGAGGTTACATTTTAGAACGCCCTAAATGCTAAACTGACGAGATCTGCTCAACTAGAAAACAGTGTAGAATATTTGCAGATTTTTGAAAAGTTGAGATTCATATTTCTCCAATACTCAAAGCTCCATTTTATAGTGAATTTAATAATGAAAAGAAATATATGTTGAATAATAGAAAGAATGGAGGTGGTGAGACGTTACAAAGATCTAAACTGACAGAGTGGAAAAGGCAATTGAAGAAAAAAGGAAAAGAACAGTCTAAAATTAATGAAAACAAACCTCAATTAAAATAGAATTGGGAGGTCAGAAAGGGAAGCTCTCATGCCCTATGACAATAGCAGAGCTCAGCAGGAAGAACAAAAACTTTCCTTGCCTGGCAAGAGCTCAGCCAATGAGAGACTCTCACAACTCAGCCAGTGAAAAGCCACTCTACTTCAAACTCTCAATTCCTCCAATGGGCTCTTTGTTTACTACAGCCCTCCCAGCTTCCTTTTCCCCCTTTTAAACAAGTTCTCCTCTCCTTGCTGTGGGGGGACTTGCATGTGGCTTGCCATGGTTGTAGACCCCAAACAGCAATTCTTTGTTGATCCCAAACAAACCCATTTTTACTGCAGAAATAGCTGGCAGTCTATTTGTTTTAGGTCAACCTTTTGATAGCCTGCACGGGGATCCAGAGAAGACCCTTGACGACTTCCAGGTTGGTGGCAAACAAGTGTGATACCCTCATTGAGCCTGTTGTTGCCCACTGCTTTTCTCGCCAACCCAGGAATTTAAGAGTAAGTCTTTCTCCACTCAAGTGTCTGCCCTATTTGCATTTTGAAGCCCTCCAGGTTTTACTGGGGATCTTTTTTTTTTTTTTGAATTTATTTTATTTATTTTTTTATACAGCAGTTTCTTATTAGTCATCCATTTTATACACATCAGTGTATACATGTCAATCCCAATCGCCCAATTCAGCACACCCCCACCCCCACCCCCACGCCGCTTTCCCCCCTTGGTGTCCATACATTTGTTCTCTACATCTGTGTCTCAATTTCTGCCCTGCAAACTGGTTCATCTGTACCATTTTTCTAGGTTCCACATATATGCGTTAATATGCAATATTTGTTTTTCTCTTTCTGACTTACTTCACTCTGTATGACAGTCTCTAGATCCATCCACATCTCTACAAATGACACAATTTCATTCCTTTTTGTGGCTGAGTAATATTCCGTTGTATATATGTACCACATCTTCTTTATCCATTTGTCTATTGATGGGCATCTAGGTTGCTTCCATGACCTGGCTATTGTAAATAGTGCGGCAATGAAGATTGGGGTGCATGTGTCTTTTTGAATTATGGTTTTCTCTGGGTATATGCCCAGTAGTGGGATTGCTGGGTCATATGATAATTCTATTTTTAGTTTTTTAAGGACTCTCCATACTGTTCTCCATAGTGGCTGTATCAATTTACATTCCCACCAACAATGCAAGAGGGTTCCCTTTTCTCCACACCCTCTCTAGCATTTGTTGCTTCTAGGTTTTCTGATGATGCCCATTCTAACTGGCGTGAGGTGATACCTCATTGTAGTTTTGATTTACATTTTTCTCATAATTAGTGATGTTGAGCAGCTTTTCATGTGCTTCTTGTCCATCTGTATGTCCTCTTTGGAGAAATGTCTATTTAGGTCTTCTGCCCATTTTTGGATTGGGGTGTTTATTTTTTTAATATTGAGCTGCATGAGCTATTTATATATTTTAGAGATTAATTCTTTGTCCGTTGATTCATTTGCAAATATTTTCTCTCATTCTGAGGGTTGTCTTTTTGTCTTGCTTATGGTTTCCTTTGCTGTGCAAAAGCTTTGAAGTTTTATTAGGTCCCATTTATTTTTGTTTCTATTTCCATTACTCTAGGAGGTGGATCAAAAAAGATCTTGCTGTGATTTATGTCCAAGAGTGTTCTTCCTATGTTTTCCTCTAAGAGTTTTATAGTGTCCGGTCTTACATTTAGGTCTCGAATCCATTTTGAGTTTATTTTTGTGTATGGTGTTAGAGAGTGTTCTAATTTCATTTTTTACATGTAGCTGTCCAGTTTTCCCAGCACCACTTATTGAAGAGACTGTCTTTTCTCCATTGTATATCCTTGCCTCCTTTGTCATAGATTAGTTGACCATAGGTGCGTGGATTTATCTCTGGGCTTTGTATCTTGTTCCATTGATCTGTTTCTGTTTTTGTGCCAGTACCATGTTGTCTTGATTACTGTAGCTTTGTGGTATAGTCTGATGTCAGGGAGTCTGATTTCTCCAACTCCGCTTTTTTCCCTCAAGACTGCTTTGGCTATTTGGGGTTTTTTGTGTCTTCATACAAATTTTAAGATTTTTTGTTCTAGTTCTGTAAAAAATGCCATTGGTAATTTGATAGGGATTGCATTGAATCTGTAGATTGCTTTGGGTAGTATAGTCATTTTCACAACATTGATTCTTCCAATCCAAGAACATGGTATATCTCTCCATCTGTTGGTATCATCTTTAATTTCTTTCAACAGTGTCTTATAGTTTTCTGCATACAGGTCTTTTGTCTCCCTAGGTAGGTTTATTCCTAGGTATTTTATTCTTTTTGTTGCACTGGTAAATGGGAGTATTTCCTTAATTTCTCTTTCAGATATTTCATCATTAGTGTATAGGAATGGAAGAGATTTCTGTGCATTAATTTTGTATCCTGCAACTTTACCAAATTCATTGATTAGCTCTAGTAGTTTTCTGGTGGCATCTTTAGGATTCTCTATGTATAGTATCATGTCATCTGCAAACAGTGACAGTTTTTCTTCTTCTTTTCCAATTTGTATTCCTTTCATTTCTTTTTCTTCTCTGATTGTCATGGCTAGGACTTCCAAAGCTATGTTGAATAACAGTGGTGAGAGTGGACATCCTTGTCTTGTTCCTGATCTTAGAGGAAATGCTTTCAGTTTTCACCATTGAGAATGATGTTTGTTGTGGGTTTGTCATATATGCCCTTTATTATGTTGAGGTAGGTTTCCCCAATGCCCATTTTCTGGAGAGTTTTTTTTTTATCATAAATGGGTATTGAATTTTGTCAAAGCTTTTTCTGCGTCTATTGAGATGATCATATGGTTTTTATTCTTCAGTTTGTTAATATGGTGTATCACATTGATTGATTTGCAAATATTGAAGAATCCTTGCATCCCTGGGGTAAATCTCACTTGATCATGGTGTATGATCCTTTTAATGTGTTGTTAGATTCTGTTTGCTAGTATTTTGTTGAGGATTTTTGCATCTATATTCATCAGTGATATTGGTCTGTAATTTTCTTTTTTTCTAGTATCTTTGTCTGGTTTTGGTATCAGGGTGATGTTGGCCTCATAGAATGAGTTTGGGAGTGTTCCTTCCTCTGCAATTTTTTAGAAGAGTTTGAGAAGGATGGGTGTTAGCTCTTCTCTAAATGTTTGATAGAATTCACCTGTGAAGCCATCTGGTCCTGGACTTTTGTTTGTTGGAAGATTTTTAACCACAGTTTCAATTTCATTACTTTTGATTGGTCTGTTCATATTTTCTATTTCTTCCTGGTTCAGTCTTGGAAGGTTATACCTTTCTAAGAATTTGTCCATTTCTTCCAGGTTGTCCATTTTATTGGCATAGAGTTGCTTGTAGTAGTCTCTTAGGATGCTTTGTATTTCTGCAGTGTCTGTTGTAACTTCTCCTTTTTCATTTCTAATTTTATTGATTTGAGTCCTCTCCTCTTTTTCTTGATGAGTCTGCCTAATGCGTTATCAATTTTGTTTACCTTCTCAAAGAACCAGCTTTTAGTTTTATTGATCTTTGCTATTGTTTTCTTTGTTTCTATTTCATTTATTTCTGCTCTGATCTTTAGGATTTCTGTTCTGCAGCAGTGAATTCCACCATTCTGTCTTCCAGGTCCACTTATCCATTCTTCTGTCTCAGTTATTCTGCTTGATTCCTTCTAGTATATTTTTCATTTCAGTTATTGTGTTGTTCATCTCTGTTTGTTTGTTCTTTAATTCTTCTACATGTTTGTTAAACATTTCCTGCATGTTCTCGATCTTTGCCTCCATTCTTTTTCCAAGGTCCTGGATCATCTTTACTATCATTATTCTGAATTCTTTTTCTGGAAGGTTTCCTATCTCCACTTCATTTAGTTGTTTATCTGGGGTTTTATCTTGTTCCTTCATCTAGTACATAGCCCTCTGCCTTTTCATCTTTCCTATCTTTCTGTGAATGTGGTTTTTGTTCCACAGGCAGGATTGTAATTCTTCTTTCTTCTGCTGTCTGCCCTCCGGTGGATGAGTCTATCTTATTGGGGATCTATTTTAAGGCTTTGTCCTCTGGCTAAGACTTTGTTCTGTATGCGAGTACTTGTTTGGCACTTCTGCCTGATTTTTGAAATTGGGCTTTTTGAATTGGAACTGTGCTCACCTTTGGCAGGATTCCTTTTGGAACGGTGCTGGCTGTTTGTCCTGGAATTGCCTAGCTTTTGGTCCATCCTTCAGGAACAGGGGCTGTTTCTTTAGAACTGTGCCAGTTCAGCCTTTGACCCAATTCCTTTTGTAATAGGGGTGTTCTATTGGCACTGCACTATTAAGCCTTCAGCCTGACTCCCTTCAAATTGGGCTGCTCCATTAAAGGTGTACTGAGCAGACTTTGCCTTGGCTCCCTCTGGACTAGACTGTTCCTTTTGAACTGGCTGGTATTAGGCCTGCAGGCTGTTTGAGCTCTTTGAGTTGCTTGAGCTGTTTAGGCTGTTTGAAAATGATTCTTTTTCTCTAGGTAGAAACCTCTGGGGAATGGGATCCCAGTTAACTAAACATTTTGAGCATGCCCCACTTATAGGGACCTTGACCAATTTTATGTTTTAAAACTATGGTCCTCTTATTCAAACAGAACGTCACAAAAATTATAATCATCCTCATCAGTTCACTCAGTTCCATGTAATTAATTATTTTTTCATCTTGATCTTTTGTTAGCACTTTTATGAATTCATCAGCTTTCCATTAGAGTTCAGAAAATGCTTGTTCATTCAGTTCAGCAGTATAGTCAGTTACCAGAAACCTGTACTTGTCAGAGTCTTTTCCATGAATTCCTTGAAGATGAAACATTTTTATAGCAACATATTTGCAAAAGCATCAGAGTACACCCAGAACTGTCTGTAAATGACAAAAGACTTAAAAATGACCACAGTTAAAGATTTGATGAAAGTTCATAATAATGCAATTGACAACAGAGGCAAAAAATATACAAATCAATTTTCACTGCAAAGTAAAGGAGCTGTTACAGTGGAGGATTACTGGACTGAATGTCAATATTATGACATAGTATGAGTGTGTTTCGTGTTTGGTAATTGCAATCATTGTTGCTTTTGTTGTGGTCATCCATTTACAATGCTTGGTGTCAGTTTATTTATCTCTTGTAAAAATAAAATACAGTGTGTGTGTGTGGAAAGAAAATAAAAATATAAAATAAAAAAAAAAAACAAAAAAATCCAAAAAACTATGGTCCTTCCTCAGGTACCTTTCTAACTAATGGACCAACCTAACGAAAGGTGATTTAGAATATCAATGACCATTATGGGAAGCTTTTTAAATCCTCAAACTTACTTTTCTTGAAACTGAATTGGGCAACCATAGCTCTAAAATTTCCAAAAACTGAATGTAATACCTATTTCAATTGGTATTTTGAAGCTTCCAAATGTTATCAGGAGTCTAAAATTGCCTCTTTGCAAAATAAAAGTTTTAAGATTAACTGAGGCAAACAATTAAAGAAAGATAAAATTGCTTCTGAAGCTCCATTCTCCTTCTCTGGCTTCTGTGTCTCATGCCCTGCCTCTGGTGCCATCTTCCTACTTCCCCTCTATATCACCTACACATCCTCTATGTCCTCAATTCCTCCATATTAATTATCTTGCCAAACTTCCCTTTTTTCCCTGAAACTCAGCCCACCCATAGGCAAAGATTTTCCCAAAGTAACCAAAGATCCTCTCAGAATTACCGAGGAATTTAATATAGTCATTCAGACTTATCAGCCTGGTTTCTCTGATTCATATCAGCTAGTTCATATGCTTGTTGGTGAAGGCCAGACCCAGTACTGGATGAAAACTGCTAATTGGGAAAATCCTGACTTCTAGAATCAACTGAGAGACCAGCCTGCTAACTTATATCTGATCAGGCTCAGGAAATCACTGGTGACTTCATCAGGCAATTCCTAGGGACTTTCCAAAGCCTGTTGATTGGATAAAATTCAGGCTTGCATACAAAAATATGATGAAACTGTTCATGACTATTACAATCGACTTCAGATTATTTTTAGAGAAAATTCTGGTCTTCCTTCAGATGTTGATTCTACCCTGATAGCTTTTAACTCTATGTTTATGAATGGGATGCACAGAGACCTTTCCCTTCTAGTGAAAAGAATCAGGATGGAATGGGAAACCATGTCCACTCCCGATTTAGTTAATCTGACAAGGCAGCTCTCACTCACTTTAGATGGGTCAGCTAAAAGGAAAACCATCAAAATTCTTAATCTTCAATTCCAGCAAATGAAGGCCCCTAAACAAAACCAAAACTGTCCTGGTTTCTGCTATTATTGAAAAGAGCCAGGAAATTGGAAAAGAAATTGTTATAAATTTAAGTGCTGTAGGTGCCTTCAGTCTTCCAGCCTCCCTTTCTAAGTTCCCCCCAATTCTCAGTGACAGGGCTCCAAGGAACTACAGGGGCTCTTCCCTACCCTCCCTCTTGATCAGCTTGGAGAAAAATTTCTCCAAATTGGGGATGAATCTCTTTCAGTCCTAAGTGACACCAAAGTCACACTCTCCATGCTCAACCCCACTACTATAAAGCAGCTCTGCTTTGGAGTTCCAAAAAGTTCAAATAGTGGGGTTGAACCTCAAGAGGTTCCTGTCTCTGAATCCATTCCCTTTCGTTTAGGCCCTTTGAGAGATATATATCCTGCTCCTTAGTTCCTCTGCTCCTATCCATATATTAGGCCAAGACTTCTTAGAGAAGTATCATGCCAGAATTTCTCTCTCCCCAAAGGGGGAGACAATTCTAGAACTTTACAGTAGTCATCAAAGTAAACTACCAGTAGAATTAAATTACCCTTTGACATCTTTTATTTGTTCTGTCTCTGATGATACTAGAACTGATTCTGGAAACACTGATCTTTGGCCCTATTAAATCAGCTACCATTTTCCTTATGGGCAAGATCTCCAAGTGATGTTGGCAAATCCACAGCGCACCTGTTATCAAGATTCAAATAGATCCCTCAAAACCTTTTCCCAGGATTAATCAATACCCTACAAGTAAAGAAGGCATGAATCCCATAATAGAAGATTACAAGGCTCAAGGCCTCATTTTCCCTTGTACTAGACCATGTAACACTCCCATTTTACTGATGAGAAAACCTAAGGGCTGAAGGTAGAAGTTTGTCTAGGACCTCCGAGTAATAAACAAATTGTTATCCCTTGACACCCTGTTATTCTTAACCTTAATGCTCTACTAACCTCCATTCCCACTGGAAGCAAATTCTTTACTGTAATTGATTTATGCAGTGCATTCTTTAGTATTCCAGTTGTTGAAGCTAGCCAATAACTTTTTGCCTTCACGTGGAAAGAAAAACAATTCACCTAGACAATAATGTCTGATGGTTTTGTTGAGAGTTCTTTGTATTTCTTACCAGTCCTGAAGGCTGATCTGGATGACATAAAGTTCCTTAGAGGTTCTACTTTGTTGCAATATGTGGATGATTTGCTTTTTTGCTGTCCTCAAGCTTCCTCACAGGAAGGCAACATCCACTTGCTAAAGCTTTTAGCCTTAAAGGGACATGAGGTCCCAAAGGAAGACTATATCTAGATCCAAATAGACTTCACAGTGTCTTAAATTTCCCAAAACCCAAAACTAAGCACCAACTCTGAGGTTTTCTTAAGCTAGTCGGTTACTGCCAAAACTGGATTCCAAATTTCTCTATTATGGCCAAATCTCTGTATGTTTTACTCAGTGGTAACAAATTTGACCTAATTTTATTGGAAGAACTGGATGACATAGCCTTTGAGGCCTTAAAGAAGAGTTTGATGAATCAAGTGCTCTTGGCAATCCCAATTATCAGATTCTCTTTTTCTTTTTTTGTATATAAAAAGAAAGGGAATGCCTTGGGGTACTCACCCATAAACATGGGAACCACCATTGACTCATAGGGTGTTATAGCCAGCAAATGGACCCTGTGGCACAGGGATACCCCCTTGCCTTAGAGCCATTATGGCCCCTGCTGGTTTGATTACAGCCACTGAGAAAATTGTTGTGGGATCCCCTTTAACTGTTTTTGTACACCACACAGTGGAAGCCCTCCTAAACTCTCATCACACTCAGTATTTCTTTGTCAGCCACCTCATCTCTTATGAAATTCTTTTTTTAACTGCTCCTCACATAACCCTTCTACATTGTAACAACCTTAACCCTGCTACTCTTCTCCCCTCTGTCTCTGATGAGGTCCCTCATGACTGCTTAATGCTGTTGTACCACCTCCTGACTCCTGATGATCTACAGGAAATTCTTTTGGGTAATATTGACTTCTCATGGTTCACTGATGTTTCTTATTTAAAAGGTAACAATGTGCTGTTCTGGGTGTGCTACTGCAACTCCTTTTGATAGTGTTGAGACAGCACCTTTACGTATGGCTACTTTAGCCCAACAGGCTGATTTATATGCTCTTACGTGGGCTTGTGCTTTAGCCAAGGGCAAAACTTTAGCCAAGTATAATATTTATACTGATAGTAGATATGCTTTCAGAGCAGCTCACGATTTTGGAATGTTGTGAAAGCAACGTGGCTTCCTTACTTCCAGCAGAAATAAAAAATGGCCCCTATGTTCAGGAATTATTGGATGAAATATTTTTACCTGCTGCTTTAGTTATTATTAAGATCCTGGGGCATTCTAACTTTGACTCTCTTGAAGCTAAGGGAAATCACCTTTATGACCTTTCCACAAGGAATGCTGCCCTTAAAGGAACCAACAGCAGCCAAACTGCTAGCATGGCCTGGAGGGATATTTCCCCAAATGATAATTTAGAACAAGTGGCTAGAAAGGCCCAAACAATTGGCCTCAGAAAACAAAATCCTCAACAATTGTTGGAAATTCAATTATAGAATTGTGAAAATACAACAGGTGTAGATTTGATAAAAAGAGAAAACTTTGGTTTGGACCAAATAACAACCCAGTCCTACTGGAGACTCTAAAATTTCCACTCCTAACCACTGTGCATGCATTAAACATTGGTCTACTGACAAAATGACAGCATTCATGAATCAATATTGGTGGGAAAACATTAACAAGGCTACAAAAAGTGCCTACCTCACTTATCCCACTTGTGCAAAGTACAATCCAGGGAAACCTGTTCTTACTGTTCCTGGACATTTTAGACTGCCTAGTGGCCTTGATGACTTGAGGTCTGGCAAATGGATTTCATACAACTTCCTCCATCTCATGTGTATAAATATGTTTTAGTCATGGTCTGTATGTTTCATACTTGACTGAAGCCTTTCCTTGTGACAGGCTACTGCCTCTTCTGTGGCTAAAGTCCTTTTGGAAAAGATTATTCCTACCTTGGGAACGCCTTTCAAGCTTCATAATGATTGAGGAACCCACTTTACTGGTCAGGTACTTTGACAAGTCGGCACTGTTTGGCTAGTTTTACAACACTTTCACTGTGCTTACCACCCTTAATCCTCTGGTTTAGTTGAACACACTAACGGCATTATTAATACTCAATTGGCAAAATTTGTAGAGGCCCTCCAAATATTTTGGCCAAAAGCTTTGCTGTTGGTCCTTCTAAGTCTCAGATCCACCTCTTTTGTAACTCATAAACTCTTACCCTTTGAGATAGTCACAGGGTGCCACAAGTCAAAGGACTTGGCTTCTGCCTCTTTTGATCCACAACTAATAAATGAGAGATACTCTAATATTGTAAAGCCTAATTGCTTCTATTAAAAAAAAATCATGTTTTAGTAGAGCAATCTTTTCACAGTGTGCTCTTAGGAGACGAGGACCTAAGCATCACACCTTGTAACCTGGAGATTTCATCTGTTTAGAAAGACACCTCCATAAGGACTCTCTTAAACCTCACTGGCAAGGCCCCTATCAGGTACTACTAACCAACTTTTCTGCAGCCAAACGCCAGGGATTGGACTCTCGTATTTACATGACTCCCCTAAATAAAGCACTGAACCCTGACTGGACCTGCACATCATCTAATGACCTGAATGTAAAGATTAACCAGAATTGAAGCAGACAACATCTGATAAGACAGATTTCCGAAGATATCTGGACCAGGTCTGTAGGAAGTTTGACTGCCAAACGTTTGATGACATAATGCTTCAGATGATCTCCAATGTCTATGATCTTGATAACATATGGACTTCAGATAAGAAGTGCCTGAGGGTTCTCTTTCCTACCTCTCTTGGTTACTCAGATGTGACCTCAATAGGTTTTCAATCTGTGTACTTTCCCTCCAACATGAGACACTATACCCAAGAAAGATACTTTTTGTCATTGAGGTACAAAAAGCCACTGAAACTGGAAAACCTAACTCTTGATCAGCAATGTTTTAATAGAAGGATCTTCATCAAAAGGGGGAAATGTAAAAATTAATAAAAAGAAACCTCAATTAAAATAGAGTTGGGAGGCCAAGTTTACAGAACTAATTAATTTTAAAAATTAGATTTATTCTCTTATTGAAGACCCATTATAGAAACTCAACATAATAGGTCAATGTTTGTGATAAAAATGATTTTATTCAATTTAAAATATACCTCTAATTAATTTTAAAAAACCAGGAAGTCAATTACATTTGTGAAAACCAGACTGTGATAATAATCTCTATCAATTGAATAAGTCAATCTATACTTAAAATGAATATATGAACCAGAAATTCTTTAGGATCATTGTGGGAAGCAATAGATGAAGCCAAATCTTCCTGAATAATTTTGAAAAACACTAATAAATGCATATGATTAGTTCTTTTTTTCCTACAAGACCAAAAATGCTAGGAAACAAAAGCACAATGTCTAGTCTATCATGTGCGTGTGCATGTGTGTGTGTGTGTGTGTGTGTGTGTGTGTGTATAATCCTGGAAATATGAAATCATTCTTGAGATGGGAGTTTTTAAAAATAGGTTCCAAATAAACATATCTTTCTCTTTATACTCATTACCTTTTATTGAATCTACATAACCATTTAAAGAAATTTTCATGATATCTTCTTACATAAAACAATGTCATAAATATGCAATATTCATATAAATGAAAGCATATTAAAATACAAAACAACATGACAAGGAACTCTTTTAATTTTATTTGCTATTAAGTGAATTTTGGTATAAGACAGAACCATTAGTTTAAATTCCTGAAGGAATATGTTACAAATGTTTTGATCTATAAAGATAGGCTGATGGCATGAACCCTGAAAACAGCATTATGGAAGGGTTACTGTGCATTAGATAGAAAGGAGTCTTGAAGGATAAAGGAGATATGAGTGTGTGTGTGTATGTGTGTGTGTGTGTGTGTGTGTGTGTGTGTGTGAGAGAGAGAGCGAGAGAGAGTGACTGAGTGCATGAGAATACACCCTAGGTAGTTTATTACCTATAATTCTATATCACACATATATTCAGATCAAAATTTGATTTCTAAATAAAGCTTATGACACTTGGTGCAAAATCCAGGATTTGTATTTAATTCCTCTTGAGATAATATTGAATCAATCCAGTTACATTCAAATGAATCTCTACATTCACACAAAAATTGACTTACTGATAACCATCTTTCAACACATAGCATGTAAAAAAACCATAGTAATAAATTATCTCTACAATGACTAAATGTAGTATCTCCTCTATAATTCCAGTTTTAGTAGCATATTTTAAACCACTCTGGTAGATTGGTCAAATAGTTTTGTGTTTATACAACAATACTGTAAATCATGTCAATTATCTCTTTATACATAGAGCAATCTATACTTTATATATAGTTTAAAGAAATCTTGTAGCATCTTAAAAAGCAAAATCAATTCAATTCCAAAATTGCACTAAGTCATATGGAATAAATCATTGGGTAAAAGATTGTGTCCTAGACTTGGAATGTCCAAGCTACTCTTCAGTACTGAATTTCCCTCACTCTTGATTTCTATTTCATGTGTATGCTGTAGTTATCTATCATCTATCATCTATCTATCTATCTATCTATCTATCTATCTATCTATCTATCTATCATCTATCTATCATCTATCTATCTATCTCTCCAACTAAAAACACCTGATCATTAGAGTGAATTCAGAGAGCAACTATGAGTTTTATATTAGACCAATTTAATAAATAGCCCCTGCCTTTATTAAGGCCAGCCAACTAATAAAATCATATCTCTTTAGACTTGTTAAAGTGATAGTATATGCTTGCATGAATTCTTTGATTTTTGGTTCTATATCCAAACAAAACTTTGTGGCTCAGCTAAGGGCACAAAATGAAGAAAGTTAAATAAATTGCTACCTTGAAAGAGACACAGTTTGCTAATTGTCCAACTTATGTGCATTGGCAGTATTCTTTATACCTTGCTATTGAATGAAGTATTCATTTAAAGTTCTCTCTAATATCGACTCAGCTGTCATGTCCTTAACAGCAGAATCGTTTCAGATCACTCTAGCTGTAACTTTACATTTGTATTCAATTATTTAACTTACTTGACTCATGACTACAAGACCATGAAAAAATTATTACTTTTAAATTTAAGGCAAACTTACAAAATTCAAAATTACAGTTTTGTCAAGGATTATGTCACTGGCTCATGTATCCACTACATTTGCCATTCAACTATGTGCTCAAATATAATTTACTTAATGTCATTCTTCCCACCTAACAATTCATTCTATTTTTTAAAAATCTCCAAATATTGTTGTACCTACCTACATGGAACTACTACTGATCTGATTAATTTGCTGAGCAGATTTGGCTTCAATTTGATGATTACCTGATTTAGCAACTAGAATTACTTTCTAGGTATTACTGAGAAACCATGTAATTGATCATGAGTCCACAGGCCCTTGGAGTAGAAAAATCAGTTTATGCCTAAAATAAATTGGGAAAGGGGGAAAAAAATAAAAAATTACTGTGACCAAGGTATTGGCTTGGGTTACTGAGGTACAGTGAACTCAGATAGCTCTCTGATAGGCAGACCTTAAGGAGTGTGGGAAGAACTAAGTTAAATTGTCTGGCAGCAGCCTTGCAACTTAGTGGTTGACCCAATCTATATTCAGATCTCTTACAATACAACCATACAGGCAACATCTTTAGAATGTAAAACAAAAGGAAAGAATTGTGTTTCTTAGTAGAAAAAAATATCTAAACATATTCAAGGAGAAACCTGGGATTAGGAAAAATGCAGAATGTTTACATTTGAGATGACATCTAGAATGTCAGAAGTTTAAGATATCAGGGATTCTATCCTTTCTTTTCTTTGGGAGGGGGAAAATTTGAATGTCTATGTTTATTGTGTTTAATTTCTAAATGTGTTAAATAGAATATATATACATTTTAGATTCTACAGTATGTAATTCATGATATACAGAGTAGAAAAGAATTCTTTTTTGTTTATCAATGCTGTTGTTTGGATACAGATGATTGTGGTTGACTCCTTGAGTCAAATTGAAAAGCACTTCAAGAGACCATAATGACTAGTAAAAAGCCAGCCTTGCAGACATGAGACTTTGAATAGTAGTGAGGCATCCATCTAGGGACCTGGGAATATGGATCAGCAAATGAGCTCATTAAGAATTTTGCACCTTTAACATAACTGAATTTAAAACTGTGGGAATAGTAGCTCAACTTCTCTGGCTAAAAATACACTTGGAAATCACACGTGCTAGCCCTCCTTATCTTCTTAGCTGCCAAGTCAAGTCAGTTCTTCCTCTGCATTATGTTTCTGTCTTCTGTTTTCTACTCATCTTACTGACTTAGTCTGGATCCTCCTCTTTTCTTCTTAGACCCATGAAATCCTTCTAACTAGTCACTCAACCTTCAATCTTCCAGCAAACAAGATTCCTTTTTTTCTGTCAGCAAACTCACTTTTGAAAAATATTCTGTTCTGATGGGGAACACTGTTATATCTAAATAAAACTCTCACTGGGAATTCCCTGGCAGTCCAGTGGTTAGGATTCCATGTTTTCACTGCTGATGGCCTGGGTTCGATCCCTGGTCGGGGAACTAAGATCCCTCATTCAGCGTGGCACGGCCGAAAAAAAAAAAAAAAAAGATATGGGAAAACCCTCATATTAATATATAATTGGATAGTTTCCCTTTATATTTTTGAGTCAAGATTGTTTAAAATACGATGGCTTAAAATTCCTCAAATTGGATAACTTGGGGTCTGTGTAGGGAAAAAGAACACACAGTACCATTTAATTACCCATCATCTCTAGCTAGCTTCCTTGCTGTTGTGTTCTCTTGAGAGCTACTGTCCAAATTCTTCTTGGAAAGTGACAAAGGATAAAGTCAAAATAATTTCCTTTTTGTATGTATACTCCGGAAAAAAACTGCTCTGAAATGAGGCTGATATCGTAATATCATATAACTTGGTGGTATTTCTAAACTTTTATATTTTGGTGCATTTATTTATTTATTTGTGTCTTGTGAGATAGTCTGCTTTCTAATGACCCATCTTTGAGAAGGCAAATTGAGTTACTGGCCAAGGCTTTTATTCCTGATAGCTGAACATGAAGGAATACAATGGGAAAGAAGGTGACTGCTAACAGATGCCTGGAAAGAAAACACCTGTAGATATTTCTAAGTCCCCAAATTCTCAGTACTTTCAATATTTTCAAGGTCAGTAGGTGAGATTGACCCTTCTATATTATAATTTAATTTTAACATTTTGTGATTCCTTCCCCCAAACAGGACTAAAATATTTATTTTAAGCAATTTCTTCTGAATATAGATAGTAATAGAGAGGAAAAGGCCATGATTTGCTTAGCCCTGAGTTATGCATGCTATTTCCATTACAAGAGGGGCTCAAGATGCTGGGGAAAAAGTCATCCCCAGCCCCAGCTCCAACACCTTCTCCTCTATTCTCCACCCCAACCTAAGGTTGTTAATGTTCACACTTCTTGGTCTGCATGTCAAGAAAAGCTTATCCAACATCCACTGAATTAGGCTATTGTGTACTTCTTGTCTATTTGAATCTAGACAACAAACCTGTACCAAAATTGAAAAAATTTCTGTGCTTTCTGAATAACCTTTTCTCACAAAGAAGTGAAAAAAGAGAAGTCTCCCTTTTAAAAGGCCTACTGAGAGAAAAGAAATCACATTGTTCATTTCTAATTGTTTTGATTATGCAGGAAAGCGTCTAGCAATTTAAATGCATACTTTACAATGAGGGACCCACAGTGGTTGCCATACAAAGAAAAATTTTCACGAACTATGTAGTTTAGAACTATGCTATATTGCTTTAGGAACAATAAGGACTATAAAAATTTTTGTAAATATCTAACCATCTAACATATATTTTGGTCTCTCTCATGCACTCCACTGCAATGTTTGTGTGTATGTGCGTGTATTTTGTAAATTATAATTTGTATTCATAATTTGCCCATCTTTATTTTTTCTGGATTGGATGTTCCACTATATCTGCCCCAAATGGCCATGCTATACCTGTTTGCTGAACAGGCTTTAATATATTACAATTCTGTTACCACACGGAGACAAACAACTAAACTTTCCAAATGAAAGAGGTCTGTGTGTGTTTCTTTGATGGCAGCAGCAGAGCGAAAATTTAGGAGCAAACCCTCTCAAGCAGCCAATCTCTGGGAAAAATGCTCTTAGACATAAAGTGGGTGGCAGTAATTTTAAAGGGAGAAAAATAGGACAGTACTGGGTAAGGCCTACATGAAAGAAGAAGAGAACACATGGACCAGCAGGCTGGCCCAGAATATTGGCCCAGATTATTGCCAAGGGACACAGAATTTGAAAGGCATTTGAGCTTTTCTCAATAGTTGGTGTTGTGAAAAGAGCACCAGACGTAGTAGGACAACTTGGGTGTATAAGAAAGTTACAGTGTGAGCACTTTTGTTAGCTCCTCTGAGTCTATTATTTCCTAGTAAACAGTGTTAACAATCACAGTTCTACCCTGCACAGTTATCATTATTAAAGGAGATACTGTTTTTGGTGTACAGGAGGGCTTAGTATATGTTGGGTAAAAATGCTTTGGCTTTAATCAACTAAATTTGACATTTTCTTTATCACTTATTTCATTAAAAAAAACCCCATTATTCCATTTTTATTGAAAATCAATACAAATTTCAAAAAATTAAAAGAAAAAATGTTTGAAAATTATAAAATAGTTGAATATATATATATCTATATATATATATAGACAACAAGGTTAAATTTACCACAGAGGTTTTTTAATTGTTCTACAGACTGTAGTTGGTGAGGTAATTGAAAATACCTATGTTGCCCTCTAAGTCTTATTCAGGTAGTAAGGGTATTTGTTATGATATAAGCCCATTTAAGGAATCCCACTAAAGGTAAAGGACATGTTTGTATTCACTGCAGGTAGTGCCTTAGAATTTCAAGTCAAACATTTAATTGGGTTTATTGTAACGAGAGAGAACAGTTTTGTGAACGAATATACTATGATGTTGATTAAATAGAAGACATTGTGAAACCCAGGGTCCTCCCTGGTACAAATCCTTTCCCTGTCGCCTGTTTCCTGTTTGTAGGAAACAGGCTTCATTCAGCCTCTGAGACCTTCCCTGAGTTCCAAAAGGCAGATTCAAACAGTTGCTAATCAGGGAAGTGAGGGAATGCAGAAGCAAAGGACAAGCAGTCAAGAAACAGTAGTGCAGCGATTAAAGCGGTATCCTGATTCTTGCTTAAAGAATATATATAACAATATCTTTGAGTTCTGCTGAAACTAAGGCCCACACTCAGGTGGAAGATGGTAACTTCAGGCTGAGCCCAAGATTCCTGGAGCACCGCCCTGTTACCTCATCACCAACCAATCAGAAGAAAGTCACACACCCTGCAGCCCTCACGCTTCATTTTGCCTGTAAAAACTTTTCAGGGAATTTGAGTTTTTTGAGCATGAGCCACATGTTCTCCTTGCTTGGCCCTGCAGTAAAGCTTTCTCTGCTCCAAACTTCAACGTTTCCATTTGTTTGGCCTCACTGTGCATTGGGCACAGGAACTTGGTTCAGGAAAGACTCTGTCTTGATTTGCTGACGGCTCATTATTTTAGAATAGTTAGCAAAATTGTTAACACACGTTAGTTGCACATATCTTAGACTGTAGGAGGAAATAAAGAAAAAGAAAGAAGACAAGTGATATTTGAGTAATTTTGATAATTATAAAACAAGCAGCAGTAGTCAACTGCACAGAGCTGGGACCTGAGTGGGAAGGAGACAGGTTGTGTCCCTCAATCTCACACTAGCTGACCCCTGAAAAGGACACAAATAATAAAAAGGGAAGAACAGGACATAAAGTCTGGGCAATGAAGAAAGCTGACAAGACAACTTAATTAATTTCACACTAATATTGACCAAACCAAATTCTCTTTTTTTTTTTTTCCTGAAATAATTCTTTTTTAATTGAAGTATAGTTGATTTACAATGTTGTGTTAGTTTCTGGTGTACAGCAAAGTGATCCAGTTATACAAATATATACATATACTTTCTCATGTACTCTTCCATTATGGTTTATTACAGTCTGTTGAATATAGTTCTCTGTGCTATACAGTAGGACCTTGTTGTTTACCTATTTTATTATTATTATTTTATTATTATTATTATCATTTTTTAACATCTTTATTGGAGTATAATTGCTTTACAATGGTGTGTTAGTTTCTGCTTTATAACAAAGTGAATCAGTTATACATATACATATATCCCCATATCTCCTCCCTCTTGCATCTCCCTCCCTCCCACCCTCCCTATCCCACCCCTCTAGGTGGACACAAAACACCGAGCTGATCTCCCTGTGCCATGCGGCTGCTTCCCACTAGCTATTGGTTTTACATTTGGTAGTGTATATATGTCCATGCCACTCTCTCACTTCATCCCAGCTTACCCTTCCCCTTCCCCGTGTCCTCAATCCATTCTCTAGTAGGTCTGCATCTTTATTCCCGTCCTGCCCCTAGGTTCTTCATGACCATTTTTTTTTTTTTTAAGATTCCATATATATGTGTTAGCATACGGTATTTGTTTTTCTCTTTCTGACTTACTTCACTCTGTATGACGGACTCTAGGTCCATCCACCTCATGACAAATAACTCAATTTCGTTTCTTTTTGTGGCTGAGTAATATTCCATTGTATACATGTGCCACATCTTCTTTATCCATTCATCTGTCAATGGACACTTAGGTTGCTTCCATGTCCTGGCTATTGTAAATAGAGCTGCAGTGAACATTGTGGTACATGACTCTTTCTGAATTATGGTTTTCTCAGGGTATATGCCCAGTAGTGGGATTGCTGGGTCATATGGTAGTTCTATTTTTAGTTTTTTAAGGAACCTCCATACTGTTCTCCATAGTGGCTGTATCAATTTACATTACCACCAACAGTGCAAGAGGGTTCCCTTTTCTCCACACCCTCTCCAGCATTTATTGTTTGTAGATATTTTGATGATGGCCATTCTGACTGGTGTGAGATGATATCTCATTGTAGTTTTGATTTGCATTTCTCTAATGATTAATGATGTTGAGCATCCTTTCATGTGTTTGTTGGCAATCCAAACCAGATTCTTTTATTTTATTTCTACCATCATAGGATTTTTTGAGAAGATAAACATCAGTATAAGGTATGACTAGTAAAATCTGGTCTTTATTAAAAGACCAGCTGTTTTTATTATGTTCTTCTCTATTAAAAGCTAATCTGACTGATTTAATGATTTTAATACTCTTTATTTTTGAATACTTTCAGTATTACAGATTACAGGAATATTTCAAAAAATAGAATAAAAAATGACCATGTATCCCTTCACCCAGATTTCTCACATCCTAACACCTTCCTTTTTCCCTTCCTTCCTCCCTCCCTCCCTCCCTCCCTTCCTTCCTCCCTTTCTTCTTTCCTTCCTTCCTTCCTTCTTCCTTCCTTCCTCCCTTCCTTTTCTTCCTCCATCTTTCCTTCCCTCCTTCTCTCTCTCTTTCCTATCAAATCTGGAATCACATGTTGAATTTAGTTTTCCACTTAATCTCCTTAATTTCAAACAGTTCTTTGGTCTGTCTTTGTTTTTCTTGACTTTGAAATTTTTATGAGAAATAAATACAGGTCAGTTATTGTGTAGAATGTCCCTTAATTAGGGTTTATCTGCTGTTTCCTCATGATTATATTTCCTCAGCTTATGAATTTTTGCAGAAAAATTATAGAAGTAATGTTGTTTTTATCTCAATGCATCATAACAGGGGGCACTTGGTTGATTTGTCCCGTGACTGTTTGCCAGGTTTCTCTACTACTAACTTATTTTCCCTTTCCAGTTAGTAAGTATAAAGTAGAGAGATTATGTTGAGACTATGTGAAATCCTGCTTTTCGTCACACTTTCATCCACTAATTTTAGTATCTGTTCATGATTCTTATCTGAAACAAATATTAAATTTACCACATTTTATTATTAGTTGGAATTGGCTGTAAGAAAAAGCTTTTCTTTCTCCCCAATTTGCATTCATTCATTCATTCCTATCATTATAGCCTCATGGGTTCTTATTTTATCCTGGGGGTTATAATCTTTTACTATTATTATTTATTTTGATGCTTAAATTGTCGCATATTTGGCCAGTGGGAGTCTCTCCATACTGGTTCCTATGTCATTTTGACACATATCTATCATCTTAGAGCACATTTTTACTTCTCTTTGATGCAGTAAAATAGCATTTTTTGCAAGAAACCTCTAATAGTTGGGGTCTTTGACTTCCCTTTGGTTAAAATTTTTGAATAGTGTTTTCATATATAAAGCAATAAAAATATTTAGTAATTACAAAATTAAGTAAACTTACAAAGTAATTTAGTAAAGTGTATTAATTAAGATTACAAAAATTAATTACAAAGATTACAAAAAATTTTAGTACTTTCAAAAAATAGAAACTGAAGCATCCTGAATTTTGGAATATAGGGATATCTCATTTGTGAAGAAGTGGAATATAATGAGGTAAAACTGCTAATCTGGAACAACACTAATCTCACTAATACCACATATAGAAGTACCAACACCCCATTACATACACACACACACACATACACACACGCACACATCAAACAAAACAGGTAGCGATAATAAATCTATAACTCTCCCTAGCAAAAAATAATTTTAATGACTTTAAGTTTGAGGATTATGGAAATAGCATGGTAGTTTGAATAACCTAGATGATGCCAACAGAATAAAATAAAGGCAATAAGGAGGACAGGGGAACAACTCCTTCCTTGAACACTTCAAATGTACTTTGAAAACTGTAAAAGACAGGAAAGATATATACAAGATGGTTTAGCACCCAATCTCTGGGTTATCTCTACCTGAGCTCTTGCCAAAGTGTATTATCACTGGTGTATAGGTCGATCTCCCTGAGTAAACAGAAGCCATCTTTGTGTTCCTGACACTTAATTACCATTGAATAAATATTCCATGAAATAATCCATAAATAACAAATGAATGAACTTCCTAGTAGAACTTTTATCACTATGCTCTCTTGCCTGATGGAGCATGTAGCTAAATTTGTATAGTGCCTTCAGTTGATTGTCAAAATACCCTAGGAATGGCATAATATTAATATATACTATATTTAATACATTTAGAACCCCCTTTGTCCGTTTTGAATAAAAACTTTCTTTTAAGAAAAAGCCTAAGCACTCTAATAAACTTGAATATTCCCTTTAAATCTCAAAAGTCACCAAAATACTACAGTCATTGCAGTTAGAGAGAACCTGGCTTTGATTGCATCACTTCATCACTCTCATCCACTGATTCTTCTCTGCAGAGGACCACTGTTCTTTGGCTTGCTTAAGTGGTCAACTTCTACTCAGTCTCCAGGGCTCAGCTCAAATATTATTGTTGGGAGAACTTCAAACACAGCTAATCCACTTTCCTCTAAATGCCCAGTTCACTCTGGACATTCTTTTGTAAGTATGCATGAACACTGGATTGTAATTATTTGTTTGTCTCTATCCCCAGATGGGGCACAGTGCCATACAAATAGTAGGTGTACAGTAAATGTTTGTGAAGTTAAAGATGGCTCTTTCTAAGTACCTTTGATTCCAGAAAAAAATAGTTAAAAATACATATGGCAAAGAGAATTAGTTAATGATTTTTTTACGCAAGCCTAAATATGCATATAGTTGGACTATCCTGGTTTACAAATACCAGAAAAATCTAGCACCATTCCTGATGTTATATAAACACAATCACTAAGCAAAAACTGAACATTCACAAGATAAACCTAGTGAAGGTAATATGTTTACTTTCCTCTAATATAATTATCCATGATTATAGGCATAATAGTTAGATTCAAAGGCAAAAACTAAGAATGGTGTAAGTATTCTAAAATAAATGATCTAGAAACATATGTCAAAAGAGAAGTATCAGGTTAAAAGTAGTGAAATCTGCAATATAAAGAAAATTACACTAAGTTACTTCCCAATAATCAGATCTCTGATTAAACTTGGATGATAATCCAAATGTCTCACTCCTGCAAATTTTAAATTATAACGATTTTTTTAAAACCTAACTTTTCCTAGGAAGTTTCAATTAGTGGTTCTTAAAAGACAAGCTTGTGAACCCTAGATTAGGGCCATATGGCATGCATTTTGGAGCAGCTGCTAAGTGTACATAAAGGCACTATAACAGAGACCCAAAATATCCTGAGGCAAATCACTAATTCCAGAGTCCAATGTAGCAGCACCAACAGCCAGCCTAGGGTAATCTTATTTAATGATGCTAAAGGGATATATGATAGGTCTTGATTAGATGTTAACAGTAAATCCACCTAATATTGAAAACTGGGATAAATCTTTGCTTTTGGATTCTACTGAAGCCTAAGTAGCATGGTGATATTGGCCCCTGCAATCCATCAGAAATATTGCCTGAAGCCCCAAATCTATTGCTGTGTTAACCAGTGAAGGCTCATCATAGAGGAAATTATTCGTGTAACTTGGCCTTCAGCTGAGAAATTCTTCAAAAGTTTTCCTAGCCCAGCAATTCTTACAGTAGCTAATGTGGATCTTCAGCTTAGAGCGTCACGGAATACTGTTTAATAGCGAAGGAAATATTGAAACAAGTAGAAGGTCAGTTGAGAAGAAGCAGTGATCTGAATCTCCCCCAGGGTGCCCTCACATTAAGCTTGGATTTGTAATTGAAAATAAATCTTTCGTGTCTGGATGACAAGTCCGAGGTCCTGTCCCGGGTGCAGTTTTCACGGAGCATTATATTTTCCAGCTCGAAGTCACTGTTCTTTTCAGCTGATTTTGACCTGCAATGCTACAGTAGGCTGTTGGCTGCCAAGTGATTAGCTATTCAAGAAAAAAGTGAAACTAATCTCCGTATTAATGTACATGAGGTGAAATGAGAAAGAATCTGAGGCTTGGAGGCACAGAGACTGATGTTACATGCTGTGCGGCGAGGTATACTCCCCCAGATCCGGTGGCAGAATCAGACCCCGGAGAGGAAGGGTGACATTTGGCAGAGATGCTGCAAGAGACAGTTGCTGTGGGTTGAAGTGACAGCTTGATTTTCTTGCACTTAAATGTAAAGAGTTAGTCCTCTTTTCAGAGTAAAAAGAGCATCCTGTTATTATGCCACTTAGCAAAAGGCATACAAGGGCAGAATTCAATTTTTTTTTTTTTTTTACTTTGAGGTTTGTAAGGGAGCTATATTGAAGAGAAAGTATGATTTAAAAAAAATGCTAACTTACAAAGTACTTCTGCATCAATTTGTAGTTTCTGAGAAACCTAGATATAGCCTATCTTCCCTCTGTTAGAAATACCCCTTCTTTCTCTTAGAGAATCAGATAATTGTGGAGATCAATTAATATCACAAATATGAATCTTTTAATGAAAATTAGTTCACTGAATCAACATTCATTGGGTACCTACTTTTTGCCAGGCACTCTGCTTGTTACTCTGTTACAAAGTCTAATAAGACATGACCTCTGTTAGGTCCTCTGTTAGAAAGTTAGGTTTTATTCAAATGTCTCTTGAATATATTTCTTGGCCTTCTTCCTGCAATCTCACCATTGAGAAAGTATGTGAAAAAGATTCTTTGGATTCTATTTCTGGGAAATCAGAATGTCTGGGGAAGGAGCCCAGAATCTCCATGTACACTAAAATTTGAGAACTCTGATGTCTTAGAGGTAAAGAGTATAAGGAATTCCTACCAAAAATATTAGGGCTGGAAGGAATGTTAGTAACTAGTGTAATCACACAATTGTACAGATGAAAAGTTGAGGATCAGAGAGTGAATATAAATTGCATGATGTCACACAGCTGTTTAGGACCCCAGGTTTCCTATCTTCTAAGCCCCATGCTTGCAAAGGGTAAGAAATAGGTTGTGGATTTCTTTACTCAAACTTACTCACTACATCGTCTGTTTCCTCTTCTTTTTGCTTTACTAATCAACTATTTCCATGTAATAGTGTTTTGTGTTATAGGACTATGATGGCAAAAGTTTGCTATATGAAGTTATGTACTCTGTTGACCTGTTCTCCAGACTACCTTTCATCCACCCTTTATTCTAGACAAGCAGGGGTATTTACTCATGCAAAAATCAGTTCTCCCACAACAAAAAATGAATGTGTGAAGCCTATTCTATGTACCTTTATTAATTTTTCTTGCAGTTAAGAATGCTGATTATTATCTACAAATTATCCTTATATTTCCAAAGGAAAGGAAAAACTGGATTTTAAAATGTGGGGCAATAAAATCCTTAATCTTACTTTAAAGTTCTAGCTACCTTGGGAAGAAAAGTTCTCTCATCAACTAATTTATTATTCTCTTTGCTAGGAAATTCTTTTCAGAGTCGAAATATCTATGTAGTTCAAGCCAGTTTCCTTTTGTTCTGCACTCTGAGATGATAAACATCTGGTGGGTTCTTCTGGCAGGATATTCAAGGAAAATCTTTACTCTTCAGGCAAAATAATCCAATTCTTTTTGGTCTACATTGTATGAAGATATTCCCCGACTCGTATACAAATGGATAAATACATAATATAGATGAATATTTGTTGATCAGAGCCAAGTTATAGTAGTTTAATTTGCAATTTATTTGAATAAAGTTAATTATAACAAAAGCAATGTTATAAATTCTACAGAAAATAATTTGCTCTTTAGGTTTTTCACCTCTTATCCATGCCAAGAGAAAAATCATCATGCAGCATGATAAGGATTTTTTTCAGCTTATCTAAGAGGAAAGGCCGCTGGCATACTGCATTTGACCAGCTCTGCCCCGGTACCATAGGGTTGCGCATAAACAGGGCCACCTGTGTGAGGAAATTGTCGCAGCACAAGGGAGTTGGCCTGCAGGGGGCGCCTTTTTCTAATTTGCACATAAGTGCATTATGAGTTAGTGGTAGCTGGTCCAAGAGGTCCACAACAAGCTTCCTCCAATTGTTTAGGATTATATTTGCGTGTAAACAGGCTTAGACTCTTTCCCTATCCCACCATTCTTACAAAGAAAAAAAAGATAAGTTATACACTGCAAACTGTTCCAATATTAAATGCACATTATCTGTAAAGTTTTCATTTCTTAGTAATCATTTCTGTGAATATTTTAGAGTTATAAAAATAGCAGTTTTCTATTTGATACATAGTTTCCTTGTGTTTCTTAAAATTAGAGTTGGTTAATATTACTAGCATCAAAGATAAAAAATTCCACCATATCACACGTGGTGGGCTGACTCATAAAAAATAGTCAGCCCCAGTTATAGGTGCAAGTTTGGCAATAGAGCAAACCTTGATTTCCTCCTCAGCTGAGCTGGTATAGTTATGCAGTGGTAAAACAAAAAATCCCTTTCGTTATTAAAAACAGCATGTCAGATCCTGCCCAGAGAAACTTCACTCAGAGGAACAAGTACGGCTTTGAGGGTGAGAAGGCGTGATCAATGTTTGATTATATATATCCCAGGTCGCAGCTGCTCCTTTCCTGAGCTGGGCCACAGCTCCTCTTAAATTATTTGTGACCAGAAGTAAAGAATGTTAACTTCTCAAACTTCCAGACCCAGCACCAAGTCTGCTCCACTAGTATGACCTCCTTCTCCTTCTCTTTTTTTCAGCCTCTTTGATTAAGCCAGGTCAGACTTCTATTCCTTTTTTTTCCCCAGAGACCTCCTCCAGGCTTTCAGTTAAGTCAATGTCCTTCTAACTTGTGTTTCCTTTACCATCTGAAAGTTTCTCTGCATTAGATTCTCACTCCTCAAGCCGCCATTTTTTCTTTTAACAAAACCCTTTCCCCTGCACACAAATAAACTCCTTAATTTAAACCAAATAAATAAAATTTAAAATATTTTAATATATATTATAATAAATTATGTGTTTTTATTTTAATACATATATAATTATAATAAATTATATATATATATGGTCTTTCCAGAATATGGACTAATTACATGATTTTTAGTAATACCAGTTCTAATATTATGTAGAAATTAATAATAATTCTTGTCCTATGTAATATAACTAGAATTTATTGAGAACCTTACTCTATTCTAGGCTCTTGGTTAAGTACTTTGCATACCACATTTCATTTAATCTAGATAATGACCCTGAATAGTAGATAAGAGTTCAAGGTCACCTAGTGAGTTATTGACAGAGTAAGACAAAAGTTTTGTCCTAAAAAAAAAAATTCACTTAATATTTTGATAAAGAAGTTTGCCTTTATGTATGATCTTTTTTAAAGCCAAATATTCATCTGCTGTAGCAACCTAAAGGATGACTTTTCCTGGGCTTCTAAGCATTTCTCTTCCGAACACTTAACTTTTTTCTCCCTTAACAAATCATCCAAACTACATAACCTCCTTTTCTTCCTTGATAATATAATCTTCTCCTTTCTATAGGTCACACAATGGAACAAATGCATGATCCATTTGTGAAAAATGAAACACAGCAGCCTCCTTCTTACGATACAAAAGGCACAATCAGAGAAGAGAAAAATAACGAAGCAAAAAAGGAAAGTGAGGGAAACTCCTCTGGTTTTAAACATAACTCAATAGAAAATTTGTCTTTCATCAAAAGTATTTCCGGGCTAATGACTTGTGGTTTCTTCAGCCTTCGTTTAAGTAGAATAGGACTCACTTTTCATAAAGTAGGTAAGTGGATAAAGTACTCATTCATTTCTACATTAATTTTAAAGGAAATGTGAAATAGCTTCACTTGAAATCAGCACTCATCTCAGAGAAAGCCAGCTGTCAGTCAGAGCTCCTGGGGACAGAACTGTCTAGTCTTATTTCAAGGAGGGGCTATGTTCTCTGGTCATGTAACTTAAAGAGACTGGCATTGGATCTTTGCCTGAGTGCTCCATTCTTCATATCTTCTATATAGGACCATACGGTTCTGGTGGGGGGGGGGGGCTCTCTTAATTATATTCAGAACATACCTTATAGGTCAGCTCAAGGGAAAATGCACTGGAGCATGTGCAGGCACAACACTAGGCACCGAGTTTAGAGAGGCATGGGAAATAAGCAACACATACATTAGAACAATCACATTATAATCAAAATGAAGGACAAAATGCAATTCTCAGCTTATTGCTGTTCTTAAATGAAACAGTGACAAAATATTAAAGGTGGGGGAAGGGCACTATCCATAACAGGTATGTTTTTAACATCTAGAAACTAGGACTTCAGATGTACCACATTTTATTCAGAGTCTAAGGCTGTACCATTAAGAGACAAATATATGCGCGCTAATACAATTGTTATGTTGCCTTGAGGGCTCCTTACAACTGTCATCTGAAACTTTCCATTGTATGGAGAGCCCTCACAAATCTTTTGGACATGGAAAAGCCACAGAGTAGAGGGCAGAGAAGCAAGGGTGGGGAAAATGACATTATGGAAGTAGTATAAAGAACTCTAATATCAAGGCCGTATGTGGGATTATAGTGTCCATTTTTGGTTCTAACCTCCCACGCTATAATCTGAAATACAATCTTTATATTAGAATTCTTTATTTTGCAGTATGTCTCCAGTACACTTCCTAACAAACCATAAGTACTCAATAAATGTGTGCTGAATTGGTGACTATACATATTTATTGTGGATAATCTTTATAAATAATTATGTACATGACTCTTCCATATTAGACTATAAACATTTGAATGAGATTGAGGGGAGAGAAAAAAAATTCAGCTTTGTATCCCCTGCCAGCCTTTAGCACACAGTAGGCCATGATTTATAGAATGATACAACGTATAAATGAATTTGAGTATCATTTCTCCTAGCCAGTTTGGGGTCTTGGCTTTGCTGTTCCCTCTGTGCATCCTCTCACTTGCTAATGATCTGGCTGAGCTTCACTTGCAAATCTGAAGGTGGAGCTGGAAGCCTGGCCCCTACCAGATCCAAAGCTGAACTGACTGTGCAGTGATCCACATCGCTTGCTAACACAGCCAATGTGAATGATTGAGGCATTCCTGGTCTGTTTATTTCTTGTGTACAGACACAGGCTAAAAACATGTCCTGTGGATGATTATTTTTTCAAGAGTCTGTAATTTACATACATCACACATTGGCAAATTTTCAGGCAAATTTATAGACACTCTCAGTCCTTATTCAGATGAGGTCAGACATTGGAGCCAAAAAGAGCAGTAGCCATTGCTGTGGAGCCTGAAACAGCTAGTCTTTCACAGCCGGGAGGTTTCCAGCTGAGATGGATGTTAGTGACTTCCTGCCATAGCTGTGATGGACTGTTGGCGTAGGCTTGCTATCTCATCTTCTTTATTGGTGAATGATGAATGCAAGTTGGTCTAGCTGACAGCTGTCTACTACGCAGGGATTATAGATAACTGTGAGTAAAGTTAAAAGATTGGAGAGACTTCCCTGCTGAACTGATAAAATCATTTAGATGAGAAGTCTGAATAAGAGGTAGAGATGTGAGAGAGAGCTGGGACGAGAGAGACCCGTCACAAGGCCCTTCGTACAGGTTTTGAGAAACAGACTCTTAAGAGAGAAATGGAGGTGGGCTTTTCTCTCAAATACATTGAATATACCTTCTGCCAGATAAGGATGAAGAACCCATGTTAAGAAGAAACTCAATGCGTGGTGAGCCTGTTGAAGTGAAGGATTATTTGTACAATTTCCAGGAATTGTGTATCCCTAGGGCTTACCATAAAATAGCCTCTCAGTAAAAGTCCATGGACTTGAACTGAAAATGGACACAGTACTATCAAGACTAGAGAATCATATTTGATGCTGGTCTCTAAGTAATGCCTAAAAACATGGACGATTCATAAATTTAGTGGCATTATAAAGAAGCATAGACAATCTTGCCTAATGCATGATTGATTTACAGTAATTTAGAGAATGCTTAAGATGTATCAATCTTCAGACTTGGAAATGCTCCAATTAAATAGGCTTTTGAGCTATTGGTTCTTGAGGATTATTCTAGCCCATATGCCTACCTGGCCCATAAGATAATACTGTTAAGGATCGATGGGCATTTAAGCTGAATTAGCTCAATTTACTTGTCATTTTCCTAAGGTAGACCAACCGTGCTCTCTTTGGTTCCTACTGATTCCATCCAACAGTGTGGCCCTGCTGATTATCAAGAGCCATTTTTCTTCACTGCGAGAAACTTAACCACCCATTCATTCATGGGTGTAATTCCTCTAGAATCAAGAAAATGTCTTATTAAAAATGAAACTAGGGTCATCCCAGTGAGATTTTTACTAAAGCATAGCCTTGCCTATTCTTCCCACAAAATTTTGTCTGTGTGTGGAAAGCTGGATTTGCAATTGTAACCAGTTGGATTAAGAGATAAAATCATATATAGAGCAACCAATACAACTGAAAGATGAATGACTTCATTTTCATTAAATTTGACTAGGCAAAATAGATAAGTAAGCGTGTGGTGGGAATCTTGCCATTTCCGCATTTCTTTTAGATCTTTTTGCTTTCTTTTAATCTCAGCAGGCCTTAACCAGGGTCAGCACTACCACTCTCATTTCTGAAATACTTGTTTTGGGACTAGCTAAATCATCTGATGAATGACTATTGAACGTCTAGGAGCCACTTGGTGTATATCCCTAGGGCTTATCACATAATAGGTACTCAATAAATATACCTTGAATTGAATAAAAAAATGGGCACAATTTTGTCAAGGCTAGAAAATCACCTTTGATGTTAATCTCCAAGTAATGCCAATTAGGTTCCATATTAGATAACATATTAGGTTACCATACTAGGTAAAATTTTCATGTAATAGGAGACTTTTGGAGACAACATTCAGAGCTGGTTATGAGTCTTAAGAATGTGAAAAGAAATTGGGCAGAATATTTGACTCAAAACATAAATTGATCAATTTGTCCATATAGAGAACTTATGAAACTTACTTTTAGAAAACACCTAGAGGTATAATCCTTGATATAAATAATATTTACTAGTAATATGGAGAATTAGGGAATAATTTCATCATTACTTTACAGCCTTTGTAGAGCTTATATCTATATCTGTTCAGTTACTGTGTGTTTAGAGACCAGATTTATTTTCCTCATGGTTTTTAATTCCAGGTAAAAACTATTCAAACAAGAATATTTTCCCAAGTGATACTGGCTAGAAAAAACAGAAGACCATAGTTTTAAATCAGCTGCCTATTAATATTCATCAGTTATTGGCAATATATTCTTCCAAGTTTTTAGAATTGATAGAATGGAATGCCTAATATTGAGTTCACTCTTGTTGCCCTTCCCCACAATCTCGACAGAAAGCTTAAGTCATGTTTCATATATTAAACAACAGCAACTATGTAGGAGAATTAGTTTAAAAAAATAAGGGTGGTTGTCTTTTGAATTAAGTATCACGGGGACTCTAAATGCCACTTTGAAAAAAAAAATGAGTGCTATAAATCTACGCTTTCCAAATGGAATCTGGGGAGATTAGGCTACTGCTGGCTGCACATCTGTTACACAAAACAGCTGCATCAGAGGGTATGGATTAAAATAGAAATAGATTGTGTAGATGCTCTTTTGGCTCTAGAACAACCTTATAAAACAGCTAGTCACACACAGTCTCCCTCTAATTTTCTAGCAACAATTTAAATAAATACAAGATGTCAGACAATAGTCCCAGTTCAGGGAAAAAAGGGCTTCAATTCCACCCAAGTTAATCGAGGCTAGAATCATTCCTGCGATATCTATGGCAATTTCACATTGGTGCACTTCAATTAAAGAATAATAAGAGTGCAAAGTAATTTATACTCATAGATTAGATGTTGTCTGTGAAAAATTACCGATTAACTCAAAGGTGGCCTCTGGAGTGCTCACCAAGCATTTTAATGGGGGCCTCTCTGTCACCTCTTGTCCTAATATCTGGTCAGAAACTAGGAATACTCTAAATCTGCCTTTTAAAAGATTCAATATACCTGTTTTGCACATCTATGACTTCGCCTTTTAAAAATTCTCTAAACCACAGTCTTGCAGTAATAATCAATTTTAATCTCCTCTTATATTTCTATTGTTTTCCCTACACTTTTTTAAAATTTCAATTCTTATAGTTTTACTTAGCATTTTCTTCAATAAGGTGACAATAAAAAGACATTTGGGGGGAGAATAATGTTGTTATTCAAATGTTCTGTATTGTATTTCCACCTCAATGAGCATACATAACTAACTCTCAACGAGGAAATGTGGTGTTCGTAGTAGAGACCAGATTCTTAATTACTGCTTTCTCCAAACTAGAAGTTTAAGTCTTAGTGGATGATGATTATCATGTAGAAAGTTTTGTGCATTATATTTGACCTTTTTAAACTCTCCACAAATTAAGCATGAGGATTATCCCTTGATTATCAGCTCTCAAATCAGTACTATCTTCTTTAAGTGTCTAAAGACATGGCTAAGAAACATTAAATGAAGAAAAAAAAACCCTAAAAATAGCTTTATTGAAATCATTACTCCCTTTCCCTTCTTCGGTGATTATCTGAAGAAAAACAAACTAAAACATAAAGAAAACCTGCACTTATTTTATTAGGAAAGAAAATGGTCTACTTTCAGTTGTTGGTAATTTCTTCTAAGAGATGAAAGACCACAATTAAACACAAGTGAAACAAGTTGACTTTCCCCCTTTCTCTGTGATGATGGAAGTGTCAGAGAGCCTGGACCTAACAAGTCAGAAAATCTGGGTACTAAGGTGAGTTCTCCCACTTATTAGAGGTGTGAATTTCAGTGAATATATTGCCTTTTGTGAAACAGTGTTCTCTGAAGACCGGGACAACACCTCACTAGGTTGTTGTGTTGACTAAATGCATTAACATGTGTTGACCCCGCGTGCTAAGGGCAGTTGTCATTTTTGTAGGGTACTTTTCAAATAGGATCCCAGAAAAACTTTTAAATGTTTATTTCTATCTGTAACAAGTATTTTGTGGTTCTTTTTTTAAGAATAAGGAATTATATATACTGTAATTAGTGAGAGCCTGAAATATCACCAACCTAACATGACTTTCGGAGAACATATTAGGAAAGTTTAAAAGAAGTTGGGACAGAAAAAATTATACAGAGGGGGATTTGAAAGAGATTTCGAGAAAGAAAAGGCCCAGGGGTAGGGACCCGGCTAATCTAATGTTAGGTAAAAATTTCTGAGCTTACAGTCATAAAAATATGGTTCTGAGTTTGATTTGGAAGTCTTGCTTTGTGGCAGCAGCTTATTTATATTGCTGACACTATTTATTTAAACCTGTCATTGCCATGGTGACTGTGGTCTCCAGCCTGCCCACCCACAAGCCTGAAAAGCCAGTTAAGTCATTCTGTGAGCCCTGGACCTGGGAACACAGACATGTTTAAAAAGAGGAATTTAAGTATGATCTTTGTCTTCCTTGAAGCAAAGGGTTATCAAAGCAGTAGGCAAAGGGCATACTTGTTTTAGAAATTAGAAATGTTTGTAAGTGAACATTTAAATACCCCAGTGCCTTGGGCCTGTTTAGATATTCTATTCAGCTTTGCAAGATTTGTGATTAAAAATGGTGTGTGATTAAACAGGCCCAATACACCCTCTCTCAACTTTCCCTCAAATAATGAAAAAGACGTAGAGAAATAACACACTTTAAATGACAATAAAAATCAAGTCTGAAAGTTAGACTATGACAAACATCTTGGAGAACTTGGAACTGATCATAAAGTTGATCAAACTGGATTTTATATATTTAACAACTATAGATCATTTACAATATAGCAAGCAGTCTAAGCAACTTACAAATGTTGACTCATTCAATCCTGATGAATCTTATTAGGTCAGTATTATTAACATCAGCTCAAACTCACACAGTTGATAAGTAGTAGAGCCTGGATTTGAACTCAGATGCTCTGACTCCAAAGTCCATGTTCAAAACCAACATACTCTGCTACTGTGAAAACCAGATAAAAGACTACTTTTTGCAGCAGAGTTGCAGTGCTGCACACACGGCCAAATTGGCAAGGATGTGTGTGTAGGTAGGTTTATTGGTTTAGAACCTGTCTCCCCAAAAGACTGTAAGATGCTTGAGGGCAAGAGCTATGCTGAGTTTGTTCTCTTATGTAAGTTAAGTACCAGGAAGGTGTTCAAAAACAATTTTTTTTGTATTGGCAAATAAGTGTATGCCTGAATGTTGGTTGCTTAGAAAACTGTTTCCAAGGACTCCTGTCTCAGAAGTCCAAGGTCAACATCTGGTGGGGCATTCATCTCTATACTGCATGCAAACTACTTTTAAAATTTTTAATTGTCTCTTTTTTTTTTTTTTTTATGAAAGAAGCAGTACATTAAAGAAAACTTGAAACCTGAAAAAGAAAACAATAAAAACATAAAATGGAGAAAAAAAAATCACTCAGTTATTACTAGAAAGACAGAAAAACTGACTTAGGTTATGAAATAAGAATTTTCAAAAGATACGGAGGGCTGCAATTACATTTTCTAGTAATTAAAATGATTATAACAGGACTTTATTCACCTCTGCTTTTCTAGGAGGAAAATAAAGGAGAAAAAAAGATGTGGTGTTCAAAGCATTGTGTAACTCTCAACACTAAGTTTTGTCATTGTTAGCAACTGTTAGGCTAGGATAGCACCTGTTATTTTAAGCAGACACCAGATAAGTCATGCGAGGCCATCTTAGTTGTAAAGTGGAAGGTGTGGCACAAAGCGCACATCTTGGAAATTGGTGAAGTGTGGAAGCAGAAGAAAAAGAGCTGAGGAAAAATGTAGAACCTAGTATCTCCCCTAGGTTGCAGAATTCCCCTGACAAGACATTTTCCACCTGGATTCCTGAGTTGGGACCAAAGTATGGAAAGAACCATAAACTCTCTCACATATATCATGATGTACTTGAGTTCTTACTTTGTTTCAAGATGAATGCAGTTGTGGTATTAATTCCAAACCCTTGAATATCTGAGAACAGGAATTTTGTTGTGTGTAATATCCTTGGGTCACAATGTTTTTGCCTAAAACTCTATGTGTGCTGCTCTGTTGTCTTCTGGAATGAAGTTGGATATAGGGCTTGAGTTTTTTTGTTCCTTTCTAGGTATCCTATTGTGTGTTGGTTTTGTTGTTTTCTTTATATACTTTATTTGGCCGGGTGGTGAGAGTATGCATTTTTCAGTCTTTGTAATTAAAAAAAAGTTTTAGGACTTGTCTAAATGTGGGTATCTCTTTTTAGCCTTTGCTTGTAATAAGAAAAGCTCTCTCAATTTGGTTACTCATTTTTTTCAACTCAAGAAAATTCTTCCATAATACATTTCTTTATGCTTCTGTTCCAATTTTTATACCTTTCTTAGAAAACTCTACTAAAGTCAGTTTTCTGTATTTTTAACATCATACCTATCACTTTCACCCTCCTCATTGCAACTCTAGTCTCCTTTTTTCCCTAGATTATAAGTGGGCTTTTTAAGTATAACCTCCACATCAATGAATCAGTTTTCTACTGTATTGATTCTACTCTTTGTTAACATCATTCATTGTTGACTTAAAATCTGCCACTTTATTTAATTCTCTTGATATCCTTCCTTATCTCACCACCCATTTTTAAATATCAGACTGATGTCTTTTATTTCAATTTATTTTTTCCAAGTTGATTTATACCTCGTTGCAGAGGTAATATATTATACATTCTAGGAAGAATGTCAAATTTCTAAAATTATATTCTGGTTTCTGTATCATTTTCAAAGGTCTGCTTTTCTTTTAGTATGGCAATACCTTTCTTTTGCTTGATAATGTTTTTAAATAGGAAAATATTTTTTTATTTATGATGTTTTCTCCTTTTTTTCCCTTGAGCATGGTATCCAGACCTGGAATCTGTCAAATTATGAGTTTTGACTTGTTCTTAGTCCTACTCAGCCAACTTTTCAACTGGCAAAATTCCCTTCTCACATCTAAGACTGAATAGCTGGTTAATGAACGTATTCCTTGACCTGGTTTTCAGCAGTTACAATTTTACAGACTGCCTCAGTCTCCAACATGCTAAAACACATAAAGAAATAATAACTATTGCATTAGCTAAGATTCTTTTAATTTATAAGACGGGAAAATGTTTAAAGGAATCAAGCACAAAAAGCAACAATAATAAAAGTAATTTATTGGGTCATATAATAAAATAACTAAAAAGTCATTGACATCATGCATGGGTTAATCCAAAGGTTTAATCTCTACCATCAGGACCCTCTCTTGCATAAATTCTAGATACAAGCAGCCAAGAGGATATCAGTATAGTACAAACATGCTAGATGCCAAGATATAAATTCTCGGATTTGGGCAACACATTCTGCCTTTTAGCTATAGGTATGAAATGCGTATGTAACCAGCTCCCTGGCAGGTTATCAAAAATCAGAGCCAGGACATTTCACCCACCCTATTGAGTAGTAAATATTCAGTCAGTGTAGATGACGGTCCATTTGAGAATAAGAAAAGAAAATTAGAGATACTGAGAGAAAGAGACAGAGAGAGAAAATATCTGCATGACTGAGAGCAAGTGCTTATCTCTAAAAATTTTTACTATGGGGATTGGAAAACAAATATGGACAATACTATTTTGCATTCTTTGTGGGGTATAAAAATATATAGTATATGAAGTTGGATTAGGAAGTTATAAAGGTAAAATAAGTCTGAACTGAAAATGCAATCTGTAAGGAGGAAGAAAAACTTAAGAAGCTCCCCTATAATAAAGAATAAAGGACAACAATACAAAAACAAAGAAAGAAAAGAAATTAGAGTTTGAGAAAATGGCTATGTAACCCGAGAGTTATAGATATACATTTTAGAGGAAAACATCATCAGGGCAATTGCAAAGAAGGCAATTAGCAAGTGCAAATTAGCAAGGCAAAAATTTATGTACAATGATGATATTTCCCTGAGTTTAAACATCAGTATTATAATGGCCTAGAATAAAAAGATACAAATATATAAACACCTACTAGAACAAAATTTTTGAATCACAAGTATAATTAATACATCCTACTGTCAACTATACAGGTAAAATAGTTTCCCAGAAAGGAATGAAAGTCTGACTAGCAACTGACTACTTTGAGACATGAACTATCTGGAGACAATTAAAAAGTTGCTACAGAGTTTCGAGGGCAGGATATCAACTGATGGATAAAAATTTTTATCTTAACTAAATATTTATTCACACATGAAAGCAAAAGAATGATAATTTCAGATATGCTTGGCTCAGAAATTATGTCCATTTTGTAGATATTACTTAAAGATGCATTCCAGATGACTGAATGATGAATTAAAACTCAGAATTTAAAAATTGGAAAAATGTATCATTAAAAGACTGGTGTGATATAAAATTATAAAACATAGTTAATACTCTAAGTAATTGTGGCTTTGGATAGACAAATGAATAAAACATAAAACATTACTGGAATAGAAGCTGTTTAAGCTATAAATAAAAATTAATGTAAAATTTTAGGTCTAAACAAGTAGATAATATTAATAAGGCCTTTGAATGGAGGGCAGCAAATAAAGGTGAAGATAACGTATTTGAAATTCTTCACATTAAATTAGGAAAGCAAAAAAGACTTTAATTTTTGACTTTACCCATGAATTAACTATAATGTAACTATTATTTCTAATTTCTTAAAAGCAACTCACTATTTAGATCTTCTGCCCATTTTTGGATTGGGTTGTTTGTTTTTTTGATATTGAGCTACATGAGCTGCTTGTATATTTTGGAGATTAATCCTTTGTCACTTGCTTCATTTGCAAATATTTTCTCCCATTCTGAGGGCTGTCTTTTCGTCTTGTTTATGGTTTCCTTTGCTGTGCAAAAGTTTTTAAGTTTTATTAGGTCCCATTTGTTCATTTTTGTTTTTATTTCCATTTCTCTAGGAGGTGGGTCAAAAAGGATATTGCTGTGATTTATGTCATAGAGTGTTCTGCCTATGTTTTCCTCTAAGAGTTTTATAGTGTCTGGCCTTACATTTAGGTCTTTGATCCATTTTGAGTTTATTTTTGTGTATGGTGTTAGGGAGTGTTCTAATTTCACTCTTTTACATGTAGCTGTCCAGTTTTCCCAGCACCATTATTGAAGAAGCTGTATTTTCTCCATTGTATATTCTTGACTCCTTTATCAAAGATAAGGTAACCATAGATGCGTGGGTTTATCTCTGGTCTTTCTATACCATACCACAGTATGGAGGTTCCTTAAAAAACTAAAAATAGAACTACCATATGACCCAGCAATCCCACTACTGGGCATGTACTCTGAGAAAAACCGTAATTCAAAAAGAGTCATGTACCACTATGTTCATTGCAGCACTATTTACAATAGCCAGGACATGGAAGCAACCTAAGTGTCCATCCACAGGTGAATGGATAAAGAGATGTAGCACATATATACAGTGGAATATTACTCAGCCATAAAAAGAAACGAAATAGAGTTATTTGTAGTGAGATGGATGGACCTAGAGTCTGTCATACAGAGTGAAGTAAGTCAGAAAGATAAAAACAAATACCGAATGCTAACACATATATATGGAATCTAAAAAAAAAAGAAAAAATGGTTCTGATGAACCTAGGGGCAGGACAGGAATAAAGACACAGATGTAGAGAATGGACTTGAGGACAAGGGGAGGTGAAAGGGTAAGCTGGGAGGAAGTGAGAGAGTAGCATTGACATATATACACTACCAAATGTAAAATAGATAGCTAGTGGGAAGCAGCTGCATTGCACGGGGAGCTCAGCTCCGTGCTTTGTGACCACCTAGAGGGGTGGGATAGGGAGGGTGGGAGGGAGACGCAAGAGGGTGGGGATATGGGGATATATGTATACATATAGCTGATTCACTTTGTTATACAGCAGAAACTAACACAACATTATAAGGCAATTATATTCCAATAAAGATGTTAAAAAAAAAGCAACTCACTAGGATTCAAGTTACATGTTTTTTTGTGTTTTGATTACTGATGTACTTCAACTGCCTAGAACATTTCCTGGCATATAGTAGGTGCTCAATAAATATTAGTTGAATGAATTAATGAACTTACTTTTAGCATTAGAAGCACAGTGTGTATGTGCATTTACTTCTGTAGATTTGGAAACAGCTGTACTCACCGGAAAACTAAAAGTAAACCCACAGAATCCATACAATAAAAACTACTAAAATAAAGATAACTATCAAGAATTATAACTGAGATAAAGAATAGAAAACACTAAAGCTAAAATACATACAGCCAAGAGAGTGGCAATGATAATACATATAAATGGGATAAATTCTACTCTTAAAAGATGAAGAATTTCTGACTGGTTAAGAAACAAAATCCAAATACATGCTGATTATAAGTAACATGTAAAAAATATAAAAGTCAATGGATTGAAAAACATTACAAGGTTAAGAAACTAAAAGCAAGCATTGAGGGCAGTATTAAATTTAGATAAAGTAAAAGTCAAGAAAAAAAATATTAAATAACATATTTCTTTCCTAAAGAAAAATCCACATTTTGGATCAGAGTTATAACCTACATTGAAAATAGTTGTCATGAATATTTACATGACAAAGAGAATAACATTAAAACATATAAAAATAAGCCTCCTAGAAATATAACAATTTAAAAAATTAATAAGGGAAACACTGGTAGAAGAACAATTATTTTAGAAGACTTTTATGTAACTCTTTGAGCATTTGACAGACTATGCAGTAAATATAAATGGGCACAGAGAATTTGAATTACATGATTTGAATTTTGTGATGTTTGGATTACAGGTTGAATTAATTTGCCTGTATTATACCATAAGCACCCTACAGAGAACACAAGTTCAACCACCTATGTCATATTTACCAAAATTGATCATATGCTAGGTCCCAAACCTTTGTAGATTTCAAAAAGCATATCAGTAATATTCATTCCATCATTTATTTATTACTATTTATTGAAGGTCTACTATGTACCAGCAATCTTCCAAGCATTGGAGATAACAGCCATGAACAACACAGACCAACTCCTGCCTTCTTGCATTTTAATTTTAGGTGAGGGAGACAGCAATAAACTAATAATCCAGTAAATATATTGAATATCAGAAGGTGAAAAGTTCTACAGAGATAAATAAAAGGAGGGTAAAGGGGAACAGGGGGTGATGATTTTGGAAGAGTTCAATTTATTCCTTGTCTGTTTGGGTCATTTTTCTCAAATCTATTCTTAGTTCTACTCTTTAAGAAAACACGATTCTATTTGGAATGAAGCCTTTTATAATTTTATATAAACTATCTGACCATCACACAGAGGATAAGTTAACAAATCCACACTTTTAATATTCAAGTAGCAACCATAAATCTTATTTTTAATCACAAAGGACATAAATCAATAAAATAGCAAGCCTATTAAGGGGGATTTTCCATTTTTTATTAAAATACATCCCCTATTTTACTTTCTCTGGGTCTTAGGAATCTGAAGTGTTGATGTATCTGACCAGGATATTATAAGAGATAATAGGGTAACATGTTCTAAAAAAGGTTTGTTAAACCACTGAGCTGGAGTCACATTATCTCACACAGATACAGAGAAGTGCTGGAGTGTGAAGAAGTAACCGAATTAAGAAGTATGTGCTCTCCACTGTTCCTTTTTCCTCACACCAGTTTCACTGAAGTTAATTATTATCACTGCCTAGAACTGAGGTCTCAGCCAACAAGAAAAGTTCAGGGGAAGGAGCTGGAAAGAGTGGGAGTTACAGATTTTGAATATACCAAGGAGGGGTAAGGAGGTGGACAATTCTTGTTTAGTTCCCGGCTTCATTGGGTTAAATGTTCTCAAGAGTAGATTTCTAAATGAATTTAGGGGAGACATCCTTAAACTTCAGAACATATGAATTCAGAGTTCTCAGCCCAAGTCAGTGACAAGGTTGAGAAAATTCAGATCTAATGCTCTTCATGTTGGTTTGATGATGTGTTAATGCTACAAACCAACAACAAACTAGCCATCATTAGAACGATGAGAGTAATGATTGCCTTTTTTTTTTACAAAGTCCAGCAGGATGGGATATAAAACATGCATCAAAGGAAGAAATGTGAAGGGAAATTATTTAAAAATTCAAGATAATTTTAGGAAGAGAAGGTTTTCTTATATATTTTAAAATTGCAGTTATAAACTGCACAATTTTATTTTACATTAATTTGGTGCTAAAAGCATAACTGAGTGATTTAGTGGGGCAGGACTAAGTTTCATGTTCTTTTATTCACATGGAACTTAGATTACTGAAAAGAAATACAGAAAATTAAAGTTTAAATGCCCACATAAAGAATAAAAGGAAAGAGAAACTATATGTCAACATGTCACAGGCACAACCAAAAATAAGCTAGAAATTAGCATATAATACAGATTGTAATAAATACTGAATTTGCATTATTACCAAAGAAGTAAATGGCTGGGGTGGTAATGGTGACCACTCTTCAGAGATTTGTATTCACTAAATGCCATCTTCAGTGCCGGACTCTCTCGCGGCTGAAATTCCCATACTTGCAAATCATTCCTTTGGCTCAAGAGGATACTCATCTAAATGTTCAGCTATCACTATGCATAAAGCCAAGGAATGTGCAACTCCATAATTTTATAGAAGATCAACCCAGTCTTAGAAAGGCAAACCCATTTCTCTACATAACTGCCAGGAAAAGGAGCCTTGGGGGTGGAGTCAAGATAAGGAAAGGCGAGTGTGGAGCATGCCAGCACTGGCGAGGCCAGCTTGACTTAGAAGTGATAACCCAGTTTGGGGTTCTGGGGTGACAGAAAGGTATGAGAGCCCTGGAGATCAGGAATCATGAGTGTGGAGACCCCAAATTAGGGAAGAGTAATACTGTGCAGAGAAGACGGGAAATATCAAAGGCAAAGTCCTCTCCTTCCATGCCACTCCTCAATGCCATCTTGCTGGCAGCCTGAAGTCTTGAACATTGAAGGCACATTGCTTTGGGAAACTGTGGAAGGGTCTGTTATCCAGACTACTTATCTCCCCTAACTTCTACCATAAGTATTTCTTTTTTGTCATAAGCTAGTCACCCACATTTAGACTCCTAAGGCCCTAATTTTCTCCATTCCCCTTTGTAAATCCATCATTAACAAGCTGACTCATTGGAAAGACTGATAAACATCAATCAAAAATTAAATTTCATTGAACTAAATATTCATTTCTGAGCACCAATTCCTAGGTTCTCTGGGAATACAGAGACAAATACAATCCAGTCTTTGCAGGTCAATAAGGAACACAGACCTACAGTAAAATATAGTATGAAAAGTGTAACAATAAAAGGTGTAGAAAACAGTGCGGTAGCCCAAAAAAACTAGGGAAAGATTCCTTGAGGAGCTGATATACCTGGTTTGGGCACGATAATAAAAACAAAAGCTGGCATTCGTTGAGTATTTTCTATGCTGTTGGTAGAAGCCATATTATGAAGGATCATATGTGCCATCTTAAAAAGCTTATCTTTTAACCTTACACCATGAGGATTTGAAGAAGGGCTTTAATAAGCAGGGGGAAGTAGGAGGTTATATGGACCTTCTGTCAATTTGGCATCCACATGGAAGGTATATTGGAGAAATGTAAGGCTAGAGAGAGGGGATTTATTTCAAAGGCTATTGGATTACTTTTAGTGTGGAATGATGTCACCTAAATCTAAAACCATAATAATGAGAAGGGAAAATAGTGGACGGTTTGTTGCAAATAAACAGCAGTTTAATCTGCTACTCTTCGAGGTATATTTGCATAGTTTCAGGGGTTACACCTTCACTAAACTAGGGCATTTTGAGAATGAAAGGGGACACTATTAACAATTGTATCTAGACAGGAGGTATAAAGCCAGAAGGACTATTCTAGGTAACCTGTTTAAGTTAGTTTTAAGAAACTAGTGGTAAAGGGACAGAGGTCACTTAGGGGTGGAAAGGAAAGAAACATCTCAGAATACCTAAGATATAAGTGGTCAGCTCTGAAGGACTGCCCTGCTGAAACCTAACTCAATGTGTTTTTTGGAAAGCAGAAGGTAGATGTGCATACTTCTTCATCTATGACTGTCAGATATAAAGCTACCCAACATTTAGAAGCTTCCAGACTTACTGTAACCACTAACTTTTCACTGGGGCGATTTCTCAATACCACACACTTCCCCCTGGCTCTAGCATACTCTTCCTTGGGACATCCCCTAGTTCTCTCTGAGCTCCTCAGAGGGACAAAGCTGAAGGGGCAGAATATTCCATTAACCCAGCTGGGCTGTAACTGATACAGCAGAAGCTTTCAAAAAACTCTCCTTAGAGTTTGAGCAGCATAAACTTTAGCAACAAGTCAGATGTGCTTTTGAGCTGCTGCTGGACAGCAAGTTGACACTGAAATGAGAGGAGAAAATACCAGAAAACACTCTGCACCAATGGATGGAATTTCTTCCCCTTTGAATTCATTAGAAAACTTCCTGCCATGTGGATTAGGGATTAAATTAATTTCCATAAGCCAATCATATGTTAATATTTTTGAATACTTTGCTGTGTTTCATAATGTCATTTGTAATCACATTTCCATAGTTTTAAAAGGCATTTAAGTGACAGTAATAGCAGTGCATGCCATTGTTGGAGAATTAGGAAAAAGAAAACTATGAAAATGAAAATAATTGTCCATCATTTCTTCATCCGAGTACCTACTGTTAAATGATAAGAGAATTTCTTACATTTATATACACAATATATACAACTTTCATTTGGCTTTTTCATTTAAAATTGTATCAGAAATAATTACTTATACCATTAAAATCACTTCAAAGAATAATATGTAATAACAGGATAATACTTTGTCTTATAAGTGTACTATAATCTATTAGTTATATCTTTATACTTAAACATTTAGATTGATGACAATATTTCACTAAAACAAATAATGCTGAAGTAAGCAGCTTTGTACATAAATCATTTTTTTCTATATTCTGATCATCTTTAGATTTTTAGTAGTGAAAACACTGGGAAGAACTCTATTCGTATTTTAAGGTAGATATATATTATGAAATTTCTTTCAAGAAAGTTTATATCACTTTACACACCAATAATTGTGAATGTTAGCTCCATATCACTGTATTAATCTCAGCACTGGATATTATAATTTTTGTAATCATCTCTGATAACTTCATGGGGGGAAATGACATCTCATTTTCTTTTAATTTGTATTTCTTTGATTTTCTAGTGAGGCTGCAAATTTTCTCATGTTGTTCATGAATACATTTAAATTTTCTTGATTGAAATTTTCTAGGAAAATATTCATCTCAATTCTCAGTCAGCTTTTGAGGTTGAATGCAGTGTTTTTTCAATTTTACACTTCTCCTATGATGGGGGCTCCTGAGGCACAGGGGAAGTTGCTGTGCACACAGTGGGTGTTCAAGATATATCAGGGTGAGAGCCTTATTTGCACCTTGCTACACTTTCACCTAGGAACATGGGAGGCCTTCATGTGAAAGAAAATCTTCTGGAAAAAGTGTATCTGAAGACTATAATGAAATGGGGAAAATTTTTTTAATGAGAAGGAATTTAAGCACTCTTCTGAACTTCTTTTAATTCATCAATTTAGGACGAGTGTGTTTCCTGTCAAATTAATATCACACAAGAACTGGAGGCTCAAGTATATTCTGCTCAGACAGGAGTGGAGAGATAGGTTCCCATCTGCACGCAATATAAACAACAATAACAGGCTTAGGGAAACCAGGCCTAAGAATCAGTAGTCACCTTCCTACTGAAAGAAATCCTTCTAAAAGTGGTATCACAACATCACAATTACAAAAACATGAAAATTTATTATATCCTTTTGTTCTTATTGAAAACTTCCTTGAATGAATTAGCAAATCCTACAGATACAATACATATATCTGCTAGATTTTTTTTTTTTTTCAGCATTCATTGGTGGGAGAACTTTGCCTAAGACAAAGATCTGAAAGAAAGTATATTATACCTCAAATCAAGCAACTAAAACAAACATCATTTCAATTTTATTGATTTGGGAATTATATAGTTTGATTTTGTTACAAATTTGTAAACTGAGAATTTGAGAAGAAGGGGAAAGGGATTGGGTGGGTGTATATCATGAGCCAGGCTTGATGGAGATCTCAGTCCCATTTTAGTCCCATTTGAAACACAAATTTTAAGAAACTTGCCCAAGATTACACAGTTAATACATGGCAGACTCATAATTAAAATCTACTTCTGTCTGGCAACAAAGCACATTTTCTTTCTGTCTCTCAGGTCTCTTATAAGTCCTTTAGAAATAGTAGCTCATTTAATTTTCTTAATAATTCTATATGATGGGAACTATAATTACCCCTAGTTTACTCTGGAGAAGTTAAAATACAGAGAGGTAAAGAATTTACCCAAGGCCACACAGCTAGTAAGTAGCAGAGCTAAGAATTAAAATCCAAACAGTCTGAGGCTAAAGTCTGTACAATGAACCACAACACTGCATTACCTCTCGATGTGCTATGGAAACAAATGGAATCGCTGATCTTCAGTGGGAAGAGGACACTACAGACTAATTTCTACGTGGTAACACCCTCCAGGAAACTATCAATGTGTGCTTTATAATCTGTATAATACAATAGTCTACCTACATGATGAATATTTGTGCTATTTCTTGGTTCCCACAGAAACCTCACAGCTAGAAAAACCATGTTATTATTTCATCACTAGATTTGTATAAACATACTTACTGGGGGCAGGCATACTCTGAAGAAGAGCTGTGGAAAGGATGGGCATATTTCATGCTATAGTTTGAAATGAATTTTTTTTTCACCTGATGTAGATAAAGGGCAAATGGAATTTTATTTGCAGGAGCATATCATCGTGGAATTAAAATAGCAACTATGTAGTTATCCCATGCTGAATAGCATCTATGTCACACTTATTTTCTTCAATAAGTGGTGCTGGGAACACTGGACAGCTACATGTAAAAGAATGAAATTAGAACACTCCCTAACACCATACACAAAAATAAACTCAAAATGGATTAAAGACCTAAATGTAAGGCCAGACACTATAAAACTCTTAGAAGAAAACATAGGCAGAACATTCTATGACATAAATCACAGCAAGATCCTTTTTGACCCACCTCCTAGAAATAAAAACAAAAATGCACAAATGGGACCTAATGAAACTTAAAAGCTTTTGCACAGCAAAGGAAACCATAAACAAGATGAAAAGACAACCCTCAGAATGGGAGAAAATATTTGCAAATGAAACAACTGACAAAGGATTAATCTCCAAAATTTACAAGCAGCTCATGCAGCTCAATATCAGAAAAACAAACAACCCAATCCAAAAATGGGCAGAAGACCTAAATAGACATTTCTCCAAAGAAGATATACAGATTGCCAGCAAACATATGAAAGGATGCTCAACATCGCTAATCATTAGAGAAATGCAAATCAAAACTCCAATGATGTATCACCTCATACAGTCAGAGTGGCCATCATCAAAAAATCTGCAAACAATAAATGCTGGAGAGGGCGTGGAGAAAAAGGAACCCTCTTGCACTGTTGGTGGGAATGTTAAGTTGATACAGCCACTATGGAGAACAGTATGGAGGTTCCTTAAAAAACTAAAAATAGAACTACCATATGATCCAGCAATCCCACTCCTGGGCATATACCCTGAGAAAACCATAATTCAAAAACAGTCATGTACCACAATGTTCATTGCAGCTCTATTTACAATAGCCAGGACATGGAAGCAACCTAAGTGTCCATTGACAGAGGAATGGATAAAGAAGATGTGGCACATATGTAAATGGAATATTACTCAGCCATAAAAAGAAATGAAACTGAATTATTTGTAGTGAGGTGGATGGACCTAGAGATTGTCATACAGAGTGAAGTAAGTCAGAAAGAGAAAAACAAATACCGTATGCTAACACATGTATATGGAATCTAAAAAAAAAAAAAAATGGTTTTGAAGAACCTAGCGGCAGGACAGGAATAAAGACACAGACATAGAGAATGTACTTGAGGACACGGGGAGCGGGAAGGGTAAGCTGGGACGAAGTGAGAGAGTGGCATGGACATATACACACTACCAAATGTAAAATAGATAGCTACTGGGAAGCAACCGCATAGCACAGGGAGATCAGCTCGGTGCTTTGTGACCACCTAGAGGGGTGTGATGGGGGGGAGGGAGGGAGACGCAAGAGGGAGGAGATATGGGGATATATGTATACATATAGCTAATTCACTTTGTTATAAAGCAGAAACTAACACACCATTGTAAAGCAATTATACTCCAATAAAGATGTTAACAAATAAAAAATAAAAGATATTTTACGTCCTCTTATATACATGGTGAAGAAAATACATTGATGTCTTTAGTTTTGTTTCCTTAGTCCCTACTATGTAGTAGGTATCCTACAAGTATGTGCCTTTGGGGATGAAGGTAAATGATCTACGCTAATAGAACAATGATTAGACTCATAATTGAGCCAAATCTCTGTTATGTGGAACTGCACGACATTTGATTTGCAAAAGTTGTTCCATCTGACTTTACAGGAAGATACACTGATGATGTATCATTTTAATTTCTCTCCTGAGTACTCACTCGAAAAAAGTAGCAAATGACAAGGTTGTTTATTTGTTACAGTAGTGCTCCTCCAAAATCAAATGAACAAAGGTAATCTTAATTTCATGAATCAATTATCTTAATAAATACCTACATAATTAACTGAGGAATTCCCTTTGGAAAAGCCAATTGAGAAATGATTTCAATATAAGGAAATAGAAAGAGAAAAAACACAATTCTGAACTAATATCAAACTTTCTCACTACTATCAAATATGATGTAAGAACTTTCATAAGTATACATACAAATATATATTAAAAATCCTTTAAGTATATATAATGTGCAAATAATGTCAGATTTGATTCTGTTATTTGTGCTCATATGCTGGCCAAATTTAATGGCAACAAACAAAATTATATTTTTAATACACTTGGTATATTTGTATGACAAATAAATATTAGATTATGATAGCATTAATTTCTTTTTCAATCTCTGTACTTTAAATATAATTCCACTTGAATTAATTAAATAACACTATTTAATAAATATTTTTAAAAGACTTGGAAATCTAGGTTCCAACACTTGACATATTTACCACCATACATCTATTAGTCTTTAAGAAATTTTCTTTGCCTTTTTTGGTCACAGTTTTCTCATCTGTAAAATAAACAGATTGAACTAGATGAGTTCTGAAACTCTTTTTCTGTTATAAAAATTATACTCTTAAAAAATGTGACTGCACTGATAAGTTATGAAATAATTGGAAGTAAAAATAAAATAATTATATTAAGTGTTATGAGTACTGTGTGCTGTAGATAAATCCAGAGGAGATTAAGGAACTGAAAACATTCAAATGAGTTTTGTGAACTTTCATTGATTTTTCTAATCTTTAGATTCCTCCTTACTAAAATGGAGATGATAGTAAAAATCTTAATTTTTTTTCCCCAGTAAGTAGCAAGAGTGGGTATTCCCTTGGGTGGCTATGTTTTAGTCACAATTTCAAGAAATTTGGTTGATGTAATGAATTCATTGTGTTTAAAATTACCTAAGTGTTCAATTAGCTAATTGTACAGGTAATAAACATTGCTTTATGTTTTTCATATAATGTCTATGTGAACCTGGCAGGTAAGTATAACAATTGCTCGTTCCCATTTACAAATTTAAGTAAAGCCTATGCAATTAATCCTTATTATGCTTAACTTGCCTATTATAAACCTTACTAGACCTAGCCTGGAATTATTTTCAATATTTGAATCACTTAAAGTCAAGGATCCTATCTCTATTTGCTTTTATTTTTTGTATACCAGTAATAAATAACCGGGTCTTTAAGATGTAACTTCATTAAAACACATGCACTCCTTTGCAGCTGGGACAAATGGAAAAAGTCATCACCTCCGGAAGTGAATAATTCCCTGAACTGCCAATTTGGATAGAAAGGTCATAATCAGGCAGCCCAAGAAATGGGGGGAATATTCACAAAGGAACATTTCAGCAAGTCACTTCTTCATTTTAGTGTTGTTTTAAATTTTAGTGGGTGGTATATAGCCCTTTTTAATTGAGTAACAGACATACAGCACCTGGTCCTTATGTTGTAAGATACTTAAAAAGTAGGGGAAGTAACAATAAAATTCAATGCATCATGAGTTTAGTAAAAGCTGAGCTCAACAAAAACTAGCCTAAAAGCATCTTATATATTGTCTTTAATAGCATCCCAATGTTACAGCAATATGGAAAGTCACATACAAACTAGAACTTAAAATTACCACTTCTGTGTCATGCTAACTGAACCTGGAAAAAAAAAACAAAACCAAAACCAAAAAAAAACAAAACACAACTCTGGAGAAAATCCCTCTCACAGTATGGCCTACTTAGCTCTTCATACTGAGCTAGGCCAAGGTCTTGCATTATATGAGAAATGGATGGTCACAAATACACCTCGATAATGAGGGGGGAGCAGCTAACAGTCCGTCTCTTCCCTCTAGATAGTTTATGGCTTTAATTAGAAACCATGTACTTTCTTAGCATCCACGATCATTTCCTAGCTGTGCTTATAAAGAACTTCCATGCTTTCTTCATAACAGAGACAATTCCAGCCATCTGTCTCTTAATCATCTCTTTGAACAGATTTTGATGATCCAGGGGATAATTAAGTCTTGGCGGCCATTAGTGAGTTTCAATTTTATTTCATATAGGAAACATGACATTCAGTATAAAGGAGAAAACTGTATGGAATTTTGTGATGATGTCTACACAACTTCTAATAAAATAAGATCCTTATGCTTTTTTGCTATATTTCATACTGGTATTTCTGCTCTAGAAATCTTTTCCTTGATGTGCGTAATATATCTTGCTATTCTAGAGTTTAATTATAGTGATACACACAAAAAAACAAACACAAAAAGGACCCAAAATACCCCCCAAAATGAAGATACTTCATGGTCCTAACTATAAACCTTGTTTTCCTGCACCCTTATATTTCTTTTTTTTTTTTTAAATACCCATTCTTTTTTTTTTAAATTAATTAATTAATTTTTTGGCTGTGCTGTGTCCTCATTGCTGTGCGCAGGCTTCCTCTAGTTGCGGCGAGCAGGGGTTACTCTTCGTGGCAGTGAGCAGGCTTCTCATTGCAGTGGCTTCTCTTGTTGCAGAGGATGGGCTCTAGGCACGCAGGCTTCAGTAGTTGTGGCATGCGGGCTCTAGAGCGCAGGCTCAGTAGTTGTGGCGCACGGGTTTAGTTGCTGCACAGCATGGGGGATCTTCCCAGACCAGGGATCGAACTCATGTCCCCTGCATTGGCAGATGGATTCTTAACCACTGCGCCACCAGGGAAGTCTCTACCCTTATCTTTCTGACTTGCAAGAATAATCTAATAATAATAATACAGGGATAGACCAACAGTACAAGGCATATTGCATCACTTTGGTTGTTTATGTTGTAAGTTGGTTGGACCAAATGCTGGTTGTTGAATTTCTTCTCCCCTTGCCCATTACACAAATTGAAAGTCCATGGGATCCCTGGAAGGGTTTAGTGGCATCTGAAAACCCTTAAAATTCTGGGCATACTTTTGTTTGTCTGGAGAAAAAGGCTATATTTTTCATTAAAATTTCAAACAAGATTCAAAACTCCTGTCTTGGGATTTTTTTTTCAGAGTATTATATTGTAACTAACATCTCAGACTGCACAACAGCCCTTCCCAACTCAGGTGTTGAATTAATGAGATACTTAGGACTGTTGTCATTTTCTGTTCTGGGAGAGGGGAAAAGGGGAAAAGGGCAGCAGAGATGAGGAAAGAACCTGCATCAAACCTAAAATAAAAACAAGGGCTACTACTTGGAAGGTTTGGGTTTTCCTTTTGATTCAACCTCTGAGAAACTCTCTGAATTTGGACACATCAATTGTCACCTCTTGGCCTCAGGTTCCTTATATCTCTAAACAGAGTGTGCTGGGCTATATCAGTGATGTTCAAAGCATGTTCTGTGAAAAATCCTGGGGGTTCTGGAAAAGTATTTGAGTGACTCTCCAAAGATGAAAGACTAGTGCAAAAAAAGTTCTGTTAGCTTCACACATCTCCTAAAGGGAAAGGTAGAGGTGGTAGATGCCAGATGAGTGTATGTGTATACACTTGCTTCCTCAAGACAACAGCTTTAAGTTATGTTAGGTAGTTCCTTTGGATTTCCATGTCATTCCTTTTCTGAGATGTTGAAACTGTTCAAACTTCTAAAATATTTTATATTTATAATTTTATTAATATTTTATATCTAGATCTATATTTTATATCTTATATTTATTAGTTTACAATTCTGTTTCCTCTGCTGGATTGTAAGTAACTCAGGAGAGGCATTATTTCTTGCTCATATCTAGAACCTAGAAAGTGGTTGATATATGGAAGGAGAAAGATAAGCAAACATCATTAAAGGAAAATAATGTATGCACCAGTATGGAAGATGGGTTAAACGTCATGAGACAGATAAGAGACAAGCAGCATTATCGGAATTATCATGCAATAATAGTCCATGCGGTGGGATAGAGAGTTGGGGTTAAACTTGAGAGATATTTAAGAAGCTGAATGCTAATGACTTGGTGGCCAACTTGGTAAGAGATGTAGGAGAGTCCAAAATAACTTTTGGATTTCTGTATTAGGGTCTCATAAACCAGGAGAGAAAATACAGAAGGAAGAGCAATTTGGAAAGCAGTGATGATCTGTTACATTATGGTCATGTTACTGGGAGTGCCAAGTCATGCAGCCCTTTTGTGTCTCTGGGTATACTTTGTGATTTGAAATGCAAAATGCATTTATTTCTGTGGAAAGAAGTCAACAAAGTTTGCAAAACATTTCTTGGAAAAGTACACATGAGATATTCAGTTGTCAACAAAGTACTTGTTCTGGATCTAGGATACATATTTAGAAGTCAGCAAAAGACATCTGGCTGCACACACTGATTTGAGAGTTGCCAGCGGGCAGGTTGGTTGAAGGCAGGTGAGTGGGTGAGATTAGGAAAAGGCAAAGTGAGAAGGAAGAAACCCTGTAGAATAACAATATTAAGGGACTGACAGAAGAAAAGGAGACGGGAAAGAAAGTGAAAGCGAAGGAAGAAGACCAAGCTTGTTAGGAACTTAATTGCGTGTGATACTTTGTTTGGTTTAGTGCCAAAAAATTACACAGATTTGAACCTTCCCTTTATCATCAAGGACCAAAAAAGGCATTCACCAGATTAACAATAAATATAAAAAGCAGAAGCGCACACTGATTTTGCACAAAGGGAGAATAAAGCGCATATTTAGTTAGGAAGGCAAGGGTAGATGTGGGAGGTTCTGGGGGTGAGAACAATGTGAAGCTGTCAGCTCTCCTCTGATCCAAGTGAGAACCCTGCTAGGAGAAGGTAAAATATTCTCAGTAATACATGGAAGAAATATAAAACCCCTGAGGGAGTCGAGATTGGCTAATCCCCTCTCTGGTGGCACAAACTGTGTTAAAAATCCCGGCAAATAAGTTCCATGAAACGTGAGAATTGATTTTGAAAATGTGAAAAAATTATTAGTGGTACACTTTAAAAAGTAAAGTACGACTTTAGAATAGTAAAAGGATAAGGGGAAAAGTGATATTTTCAAATAAACACTTCCATTTATATCAATTCAACAACTCTGTATGGTACAATAGATACAAACAGCAACTGGGGTTGTCTAATCAACACCTGGGAAGAAATGGAAGAAAGAAATGGATCAGTGGCGTGCAGAAGGGAGATTACATTTACATGTGTCTTGTGAACCTGAAAAATGGAAGAGAACTGCAAACTCAGAGAAAAGAAAACTTTGCTTGTCCAAACAGGAATCTTATTTGGCCAGATATATTGACTGAGCTGAATCTAATGAGTTCTTGTGCCAATGCAAAATGGACCCCAAACCTAACCTAGGAACCTTTTATCCAAAAATATGATTGAGACAGAACCATGTTGACTGTGAAATAATAAATTATTTACTTTGCAAGCCACATACTACGTCTGTTTACTACATGAAATAATGTGTGCATTGATTTGGGGCAGGGAGAAGGCTCTGATTTATCAGTTTTCTAAACTTTGAATCAGATTAACTTTTGCCTACCAAGTTTCTATACAGAGCAGAAGAATGTACTCTTAAGCCTAGAAGTCTTTTGTTAGTTGAAGTGCTTGCAAAGTAAAGTACAAGAAGGAATTACGCAATCTGCATGACTTTTTCAGAAAAGAAAATGTTTATGTATGTCTGTGTAAGTACTGCTGCTCCAGGAAACTGGTTTTAAATAAACTTCAAGGACTGTTCATGACACCAAGAAGTTGAGTGACTTGTCCAAGGTCATTTGGTAAATCTGTGTCATTGTTATAATTGGAACCCAAGACCACCACCCATTTGGAGTCTTTGCTGTAGTCGCTGTCTCTTGCTGCCTCTGACTTTATGAGGATAATGCTATAGAAAAATGACTCCTGTAAATTCTGTTGTCAGTCAGTAGGAGCTGGCAAAGTGCCCGTGCTGATGGCTTTCGCGATTAGAATGCAGTGCAAACAGGCCCACACTCTGGCTTATAAAACAAGCTAAAGTGTCGCCTGCTTCCTTACCTCATCATTTCTAGAATGGTACTTATCTTTCAAGCCACAAAACAGTACTGATGCCAAGGCCATAAAAAGTATTATATGGTTCTGCCTGCCATCTTTTCAAGGTGGGCTGGCAAAGCAGAGGACCACAGACAGAAAAATGGGGTAATAAAGTTTAAATAGTAGGCAATAATATTAATCTGCTGTGCTGCAGATTAAGAGATTGAACCAACTCCCTGCAGTTCTAATTGGATTTTCCTGTGTTTCCTACAACACTTAGGGCTTTACCCTGATAAATCCTATTTTTGCTTGCCATTTATTCCCCATGAATGACTCGCTGTAATGGATTTATGTGTAAAAACACACAAGTGCTTGTATTGCCATAGAATTATTTTGTGGTTTTCTTTGCAGATTGCTGGCAAGTTACTTTCTAAAAATCAAGTAATTAATACACTGAATCGCTGGACTAATTGCTGCCTAAATATTTCATATGCATAATAAGATATAAGACTATAACTCAGGTACTGGGAAAGCACAATCATGTGTAAAGTGATGCCCTAGAAAACCATATTATGCTAAGACTAGGAAAATAGATCCATACATCATTATGGACAATGTCTGAGGTAATCAACTGTAAAATGAAAGAGGAATAAAGCTTTAGGTACACATATGTCAGGTATATTTCTCAAATCCGTGAGATCATTCTCACATGGTCAATTTGCTATTATTTTTGGAATAATGCTATCTTCCTCTAAATTTGTCTTCAAGTGTGTGTGTGTGTAGGCAAAGAGTACTTTTGTCAGGATATTCTGCACTTAAGGATCGAATCACTGCTTGGTTATGATTCCAATAACAACCATGTTATCTCCAGTTATAAAACATTAATTATATATATTCCTAGGTCTAGATCAGAGGTGGAGAGTGTGTGAAATAGGGTCCCACCAGGTGCATCTCTGCAGGAGATCGCCATACAAATTACAACCAAATTTTTGAGTAACTGGGTCTGCTCAATTTGTCTGATATTATCATACAACTAGCGATGCTTCTATTTTTCTTCAGTATGTTTTTAATTTTGATTTAGTCTGGTACCACCCCTGAAACCGCCAACCTCTGGTGATTTGCCCACCAGATCTCCCCAAAAATTCCCACACTCAGCTGGGTGCCCAAATTTTCTGCTTCACACTCTCAGGGCAAAGTCTCTGCTTTTCGTCTTGTGGTGTCTTGTCCTTCAGATTTTGTGGACACCTTAATCCTGATTGCCAATGAGTTTTGCATCATCTCTCTGCCTGGTTCCTTCCTGCTACAGTATCCATGATATTTCTAACTTCTTCCTTCCACTGTCTTCCTGATGGTTTCTCCCTGATACCTGGTGGCTGCTTTTTCCCACGAATGCTGACATCTGGAAAACTGAACTGCAGTGAGCAATCCCGCTTATTTTCTGATGGGATGTCTTGTTTTTATGCTGTTGCACTTGAACCAAACGTTCTCTGACTCTCCTGGTCTTTGCTTCCAACTCTGACTAGTGATTTGTAACCATCCGCATCAACAAACATTGACAGAGCATCTGTCATGTGCCAGGGTATTGGACTAATGGTGATACAAGGGTGAACAGACAGCATCCTTGTTTTCCAGGAGCTGATGATTTGTCCAGGATAGATGTGTTTTGTTGTACTCCTACTATGTACCATGTGGTTTACACTTAAATCTCACAGCTGTGGTTTTCTAGGCTTGGCAGGCTTGGTAAGATCTGAGATGTTTGCTAAAATGTCAAGAGATCTGGGTTGCATTCCAAATTTATTGAATCAGAAGCTTCAGGGATGGGGTCTAGGAATCTGCCTAAGCAAGCAACCCCTATGATTATGTGATTATGGAGCAGATGATCTGAGGACCCTATCTTGAGAAGTACTTTCAGAACAAGTCTATGGAGTAGGTTTATTAATCCCCTGTTTACAGATAGAGATACCGAGAAGTGGAAAGTTACGTAACTTTCCCAACTGAAGAGTGGAAGAGGCAGGGTCAAAACCTAGTCTATCTGGTTTTAAAATCCTTGGCATTTCCACTCTACTCCTTCACAAAGCCTCTTACCTGTCTATTCCATGGGTCCTGGTTTCCATTCCAGAGTGGTCTCCCAAACAATCTGTGTGATTATGGCACTAGCTGGCACTATTAACAGCTGCAATCGTTTATTTCATGTGTCCGTTTGACTGGGTCATGTGGTGCCCAGACATTTGGCCAAACATTTTCTATATGTGTTGTTTAACAATACTTTCTGGATGAGATTAACATTTGAATCAGTAGACTGAGTAAAGCACATTCCCCTCCCTAATCTGGGTGGACCTCGTCCAATCAACTGAAGACCTGAATAGAACAAAAAAACTGAGAAAGAAGGCCTGACTGTTGAGCTGGGATGTTGGTCTTTTCTGGTCTTTGGACCTTGGACTGAAACACTGGTTCTTTTGGGTCTTGTGCCTGATGGCTTTTGAACTGGAACTGCTGTCAGCTTTCCTGGGTCTCCAGCATACAGATTGCAAATCTTGGGACTTCTCAGCCTCCATAATTGCATGAACCAATACTATATATATACTGTGTGTGTATATATATGTGTGTGTGTGTGTGTGTATATATATATTCTTTTATTGGCTCTGTTCCTCTGTGGAACTCTGACTAATACAAAAGCATTTGCCAGCATTTTAGAAAATAGGGAACCAACCACCTTTTGGATATCTTGACAAGTTACCTGAAATAAAGTTGGGTATTTCGTACTTATTTTAAAGAGGGAAGACTGAGGATGAACAAATATGGCAGAAAATGATCTAGGTCAGAATGAGTCACCAGCTGAACATGAACCAGAATTGTTATGTCAGAACTAGAGCATCTTCCCAATCTCGATAAATGGCAACACCAGCCAGAGGCAATCCCCCCACTTTAGGGAACTGATGAAATGCTTCCAAACAACAGAAAAAAGGCTACTGTCATCTGGATCCCTGCACAGAGTGGGAAACTTAGAGAATGTCAAGAACCAAGAAACTACAATTACAGTGAATTCTATGGGGGAAAATAAAGCTTGGGAAATGTTGGTTACCTATCTGATCAAAGGCTCCATGACCAATGCCTCAATTACACTGTTCTGATCCCCTTCTTTTCAGAGCGGTCTTATTTTTGAAGGGACACATTAGCCTCCATCCAAGAGTTTTCCAAAGATGAGAATGCCTTTTTTGAAGGAGGTCTACAACATGGACCTTGGCTGCAATACTACATGAGGTGAGGTTCTCAAGGACATAAGTGCTGTTTATTGAAAAAGCAACTCTCTGTGCCGAGGGGCAAAGAAAAAGAGTATTTGTGCTAGGAAATATTTTGGTTAAACTAAGAAAAATTTATAAGACTGAGTGAAGTAAAGCAGCATCGTACTTAAACCATTTCTGAAAATCTCCTTCCTATTCCTTTATCTCCCTCAATGAAAAATGATGCAGCAATACTGGAAAAAAGCACAAAAAACAAAAAACCTGTATTGGGAGTATTTTTATTATCTGTCTTAAATCCTCCCTACTGCGATTTTACCTTATTACTCTCAGGAAGGTAAGGGGTGGTCAAAGAATGGTATTAGTCATAGTTTACTTGGTAAGAGATATTCCCCTGATGGCAGATTCTATTACCATGAATATTCTCATTTTAACCTTGCTTGATTATTTAAAGGGAACTTAAGTGGTATGGATTCAACTTGTCTAAAGCATTAATTTTTTCCATGAAAAAAATTGTATAAGCCATAAAAGTACTGTGAGAGGGCCAAAGACAATTTTCTGAGGAAATTATTCATTGACTTAATTTACTTTAAATTGCAAAACTTTGCTTCTAAAGTTCATTTATCTTCTGATGCAGGCAAACTTATGAAGTAGGTAAAGTTTGTCCTCCTCACCACCCTCACCCTTTTCGCTGGCATAATCTTTGGGTGCCCCCCCCCGCCCCCTTTGATGCCTGATATGTTTCTGTGGTCTTCTGGTTGACCAAGGATTTTTCGTCATTGCATCTTACTTGGGGTTGCCATACTGGCTTCATTCCATTCTCCTTCATATTTCCTCCCTGCCCTCTCACCCTCCCCCTTCACTTCATAAAAACTTTTCAGCCCTCTTTACCATTCTTCCAGGGTTCTTGTTTCCTGCTGGGGTAAGGTCTAACTAATCTGATAAACAACTTTATGTGTTAATGGAAACTGCTATGGATTGAATTATGTCCCCCCAAAAGATATGTTGAAGTTCTAACCCTCATTACCTCAGAATATGACCTTATTTAGAAACAGGTATAATTAGTTACAGGTGTAATTAGTTAACATGAGGTCTTCCCTTGCCTTTTCCAACGTCTGGTAGCCTTAGGTATTCCTCAGCTTGTGGCAGCATACTCCAATCTCTGCCTCTGACGTCTCATGGTGTTTTCTTTTCATGCATCTGCTTCTTATAGGACCCCAGTCAGATTGAACTTATGGCCCACCCTAATAGAGTGTGACCTCCTATTAACTAATTACACCTTGCTAATACCTGATTTCAGAGTCCTAACCTCCAGAACTGTGAGAGAATAAATTTCTGTTACTTTAAACAACCACAATGGAATACTACTCAGACATGAAAAAGAATGAAATTTTGCCATTCGCAGCAACATGGATGGACCTGGAGGGCATTATGCTAAGTGAAATAAGTCAGACGGAGAAAGATGAATACTGTATGATATCACTTATATGTGGAACCTAAGAAATACAACAAACTAGTGAATATAACAGAAAAGAAGCAGACTCACAGATATAGAGAAGAACCTAGTGCTTACCAGTGTGGGGAAGGCACAAACTATTGGGTATAAGACAGGCTCAAGGATGTATTGTACAACACAAGGAATATAGCCAATATTTAGTAATAACTGTAAATGGAAAGTAACCTTTAAAAATTGTACAGAAAATTAAAAACTTAAAAATTAAAAACAAATAAAGCACTTAAAACAGTAAAAAAACAAAAACAACCAAGCTTGTGGTACTTTGTTGTGGCAGCCCTAGAACACCAATACAGAGCCTAATTTGTTAAAATGTTATTTCTGAATAACCTACATATGTCTATTACAATAAGGCCTTCAGTAGACAAAGCAGAAGCAATCCTACTAATGATGTGACTCAGGTACCTGACAGGTCAAGGGGAAAGGTATTTTGAGATGGAAAGGGACGTGTGGCATCCGTCAACCATACATGACAGATCCTGGTATCAGGGTTCTCTGAGCTTACCCAACCTCACAATCTGACATCTAAACTATCCTAAATATTGCTCTTCCTAAATATTGCAAATACAGAGGGGAACATGGCCAGGGAGGTAGTTATCATTGGTTGAGAGCCTGAAGTATCAGGTGCTCTTGTAGATCCTTGGTCTTCTCTTGCAATTTTGCTCCCCATACAGTCTTCTCCATTTCAGGAAGGGGCACTTCCCTCTACCCATTTGTTCAAGGCCAACATAACTGACAGATGGAGGAAGAGAAATTTTTTTTCCCCTTGAATTCTCAGCACCTTGCATAGTGCGTGGTACAGAGCATGTGTTCAAAAACTGTTTGAAAGAATGAATGAGATAATGATCAGTCTGGAAAACCTGAACTGACATCCTCCTGATAGGGGTCACCTGTCACCTGTACTGGGGAAGCCCTATGTCTCTCTGTTTCTCTCTCTCACTGGTTCCATGAAGCCTTTTTAAAAATCTTGGAATGCAAACCCATTTGCTGATGACAGGATGTATAGAGGGAGGTATAAGGAGTCAATGGGAGGAGTGCAGGTACTGGCCTCAGCTCAGCTACTAGCCAGATCCCCAAATCTGGACAGGGCACAATTTAACAGGAATTATTAATGAACACCACACTGCCATTGAAAGTGAATTGGAAATCCAGTAAAATTGGATTTCTAATCTCTGTACTGCCAAAACTTCACCTGTGGGGTTTTCATGAATCTCCTCTGGGTCACAGTTTTCTCCTCTGAATATTAAGGAGATTTGAATATTTAAGAGGAAAGCATAAAACCATTTGGTTCTGTGGGGTAAAGGGGTCTGCAAGAGCGAAAGGAATGGAGGGAGGAAGGTTGTCACACTGGGAAGCTGGAGTAGAAAAGATAAAAACAACATTTTATTTGGAGCCAGTGATGAGTGTAGAAATAGTTTTCTTTTACTGTCCTCAAGTATATTCATTGGCAACACACTGCCCTTCTGTTAGATTTCCATGGTTTTCTGCGACCTACATTTGCTGTAATGTTTTACTGACTCCTTCATTTGAATTAGCTGCTTTTTTTACATGCCTCCAAATGCCATTATGAATCACTGAAGCTCGAGACCATCTATCACAGTTACAAGGCATATAAAAGATGACAATCATCAGTCAAGTATCTTCACTCTTCCTGAAACAAAATTTTCTCAGTACAAAATAAATACTTTCCCTCCTGCTAGGTTAGCTAAAATGTATACTCCTAAAATGCAAATAGTTCTCAAATTTTTATATGAAGGAAAGTATTCAGTGTGTTGGTTCAGTCATAGGCAGGAGATATTTTAAATAGTGTTTTTACTTTGAGGCTTATGCACAGGCTTCTGGAAGTATCACATTTCTATTAGTGGGACAGCAAGTGGCACTCATATGCTTAAAAATTTCTCCAAAAAGTTTTTAGTTTCTGTCTTGAGCATTCCAGAAGCCTATATAATAATAGTTAAATCCAACCATAATTTGTTTCTTAGGCCAAGAAAGAAATATTATAAAAATAGGAAAATATAAATTTTATAATTTGTATTTTATTATAAATAAATATTATAAAATCACTGGATTTTTGAACTGGAAGAAACCCAAGATATGTTCACTGTTAAGTCAGATGACGATTTGAGGTCCAAAGTTTAGGTCATTAACCAGGGAAAACTCCTAATTAATAATAGCTGGACCTGAAATTCTGAAGTCTTGACTTTGATTAGAGCTCCCTGTCAATTCCATCAGATTCTAACAGTTTAAATAATTAATTAAACATGGCAAAAACTACTCATTGCCACCAAATATTAATTTTTCCCTTCTTTTTCTGATTTTATTCTGGGCATCCATGCATGCAATCAAAACACTGCATTTCCCAGTAAATTTTAGACAATAACATTTAAGTGTAAGGATTTGGTGCAATTTCTAAGAAGCTGCCATCTTGGATTGTAAAATGACCTTTAAGAAGGAACTCAGGCTAGGACTATAGAATCCTGGGTTGCTGATAACCACAGATCTACCCTACTGATCATCTGTGGACTTCTTTTACTTGAGAAACAAATGATCACCTCTTTATGAGCCACTATATTTTGGGTTTTCTATAATATTACATATAGTAAAGACTAATCTAACTGCTCACTAGGTTATTCTATACTTAAAAAATAAAAATAGGGCTTCTCTGGTGGCTCAGTGGTTGAGAATCTGCCTGCCAATGCAGGGGACACGGGTTCGAGACCTGGTCTGGGAAGATCCCACATGCTGCGGAGCAACTAGGCCCGTGAGCCACAACTACTGAGCCTGCGCGTCTGAAGCCTGTGCTCCGCAACAAGAGAGGCCCCAATAGTGAGAGGCCCGCGCATCGCGATGAAGAGTGGGCCCCACTTGCCGCAACTAGAGAAAGCCCTCGCACAGAAACGAAGACTCAACACAGCCATAAATAAATAAATCCCATTTAAAAAATAATAATAAAAATTAAAAAAATAAAAAAAACAAAACAAAACAACTGAAAGCTTTCTAAAAACTCTCAGTAACTGAATGTTTAGGAATCTGCCATCTTGGATAACCAAAAGGGGTACCAAAGGGTCTTGTGAATATGGCTCCATTCTTAAAGATATAAGCATTATCTCAAAAGATAACACTACAATATATACCCGTAAATGTGTTAAGTACTTATTAACACTTTTAATAGGGACCATTGTTGTTGCATGGCAAAAAAGACTAAGAATTCACTAATAATTGTCTGTTTCTATAAGCTAGTTTCACAGAAATTTACTAAGCATTTCAGAATAGCTAATATAAATCCAGGTAAATAATTGCATAATTTAGAAACTCAATATAACATGTGTTTATCTTAAACATATATGAGATTCCTATTTTTAACTTTTGAAAAATTATACTTTAACACAAAAATTAACTGTGTCTGTGGGCAACTATTTCATCAGAATTTTATTAACATTAAAAATTGTCTACAACTCAAATGGTGCCACATACTCCGAAAAGTAAACCATAGGGACTTTGAAAGAGGGAGAGTTATCAATTTTTTTTTTCACATTGCTTCTTGGAGGATGAATAATGCACCCCCCACCCCCAATTTTCATAGTCTATTCCACACAATGTGTGAATCTGCTACACAGTGGAAGGTTGCAGATGGAATTAAGATGGCTAAATTGTTAGCCTTAAAATTAGGACATTATCTTAGATTATGCAGGTGGTCCAGTGTAATCACAAGGGTCCTTAAATGTGGAAGAGTGAGGCAGAAGAGGTCAGAGTGATGAGATGTGAGAAGGACTTGACCAGCTGTTGCTGCCTTGAAGTTGGAGGAAGGGAACATGGTTGGCTTCTACAAACCAAAAAAGTCAAGGAGATGGATTCCTCAACTAGATTCTCCAGAAGGGAATGCCATCCTGCTGACACTTTAATTTTAGCCCGGGGAGACTTGTGTCAGACTTCTGATGTACACAATTGTCAGATAATAACTTTGTGTTGTTTTAATCCACTACATTTGAGGGAATTTGTTATAGCAGGTGTGGAAAACAAACTTCTCTGCATTTAAAAATGCCATTTGTCATAAAGCTAGTAGGGGAATACAGTTTAGAGCCTCCAGTTCTTAAGCTGGGGGTTGGTAAGGACAGGGAAAGCAGTACAAAGACTTTGAACTTAGCCTCAGTTTTGCCAATTATCAGCCAAGAGACTAAGAATCTCATTTCCTTTGAGCCTTAAGCTCTTTCCAGCTTCTAAATTCTATGACATTTCAGGGTCTCAGAAAATTTAGTCATCGGGGAAAATAGGCAATGATTCCCACTCTCCCCGACCTTTGCTAACATCAGTCACCTCACTAATCCTGCCTACAGTTCTCTTTGAAGGGCACATTATTTTTCCAGAAATATTTGTTGTACACCTACTGTGTACCAAGCACTCCTCAAGGTGTTGGAGATACAACAGTGGGCAAGATAGACAAGGCCCTTAATCTCATAGATCTTTTATTGCAGTGGAGAAGAGAGAAATACACAGGGAACAAATATGAAAATAAATGTAAGTTCAGATAGTGATAAGTAAATGAAGAATATCAAACAAGGGGATGTGACAGATAAAAATTGGTGTTAATGTGTAAGAAAGAGGTCAGGGAATATAAGTGATGTGAATTTTATGGAAATGACATATGAGCTCAGAAGGAAATGTTAAGGGGAAGCCTGCCTGTCATGTGACAATCTGAGGGAAGAGCATTCCAGGAAGAGGCAACAGGAAGTCCCTAAGATAGGGGTGACCTCGGTGGGTCTAGAAAGAGAGATAATGCCAGGGTGCCCAAGGCATAGCGATCTGGGAGAGCAGAGGAGGAGATGAAGGGTAGAAAGGTAGACAGGCACCAGAGTAGCCAGCGGGGTTGTACCAGTGTGGTGAACATCATACTTCTCCAGAGTGACAACATGCCTGCTCATATCAACACATATCCCATCTGATCTAACCACTTCATTAAGCGTTTACCTGCAGGAATGTGTCTACCCCTGTGTGATGGAGAGATCCACTAGAAAATACAGGGTAAATACTATATTCATGGTGACAAGAATTAAGTAACAACAAACTTTGTGATGCTCTTCCATACCCTGATTTGAAGTATGTATAATGCAAAGGGCTAAAGATTGCAATACAAAAGAAACAGAGTAATGGTACAAAGGGAAGGATGAAGGAAGAATTTAACAAATCATCAAAACAAAAGTAGCAGCACCTCAGTTAAAAACATAGAATTACTACCTACCTATATCACTAGGGTAAGACACACATTGCTCCCTGCCGCAAATATACTAAAGACCTTCACAAACACAGACGAAGAAAGAAAAATGAGTATTCAGTTCTTTTACGGCTGTTGGTGATTTCCTTTGGGTCTTTGCTGATTGAATTGAGTTTCTAGACACTGTGCTTATTTTCTTAACTCTTGAGATCGATGAATTATCATTCTCTTTTTACTCTGTAATGGCATTATCTAGTAATAATGGTACACCTTTGATGGCAAAATATAGACAGGCGGTCAGATTTATAAATGCAAGTTACCTAAGGCCAGCTATGTGCCAGCAATACTACAGAGGATTGGGGAACTTTCAGTGAGGACTTAGACTATATCTGATCCCAGTCTTAGCTCTTTGAAGTAGTTCTGATCAGATTTAAATATGGTGTTTGAAATGGGGGTCATGTCAGCTACAGTAATGGTGAATCATCTGCCTTGGCCTACCATTCATTTCCTCTTCTTGTCTGAATAAACTCACTGTTAAGCTGTGGTAGCAAACTGCATCACCCTCACCCTGCTCTTTGCTTCATAGATTTAGTACAAACTTTCCTAAGACAAAGTTTGACTTGATTGAATTCAACTGCGTCTTCCCACCTCTCACAGACTACCCTCTGTTTGAAATGAGGATACAAAGTCAGACTGCTGCTTTCCTTTGCGTGGTCAGGCAGGAAGCACAGAATTGGAAATGAATGATATTTTCATGATCTGGAAATAATGGTGAGCGGATGCCTTTTTTATATCATTCATTCATGTCCCCCAAAGGCATTCTTAAGAAGTCTCTGTTAAAATAAATTGATTTGCCTTTTGCTAAAGCTTTGTTTTATAATGTGTCAAGGAGGTTGAAAAATATAGGCAGTATTCAAAGAAAGCAAAGCAAACACATGTGGTGCTTGCATTATTTACCAATTAGAATTTGGCAAGCACTTCTAGTTTGCATATATTTGTATTAAGAGAAATTCATTTATACATCGTTAACAAGAATATTAATTCAACTTTTACTGAAGGTCTAGAATGTGTAAATTTCTATGCTGGGCACCATGAGGGATTCAGAGAGGAAAAAGAGATTATAGTTTGGCCAGGCAGCAAGACACACAAAGAATTAATAGTTATAAAAAGTACAAGCAAATGTCTGTGGGGACAGTTATTTCTGACTGTCTTACTTGGAAAATAGGATAAGAAAATTATCCTGGAGTACAAAATGTCCTTATAGTAAAAATTTCTCATAATCTGTGGTACCTATGTACAGGAGCCATATACATTTGGACTATAAATAAAATCCATTCAGTTCACACACTTAGCTTGGCAAGACAATATGAATCAATTTCTTTGTAATAAAAAAAATACTCATTTCATTTCTAATTGAGCTAAGAACAGTATTGCATGCATTCCGTCTGTATCCTTGTACTGGTGCATTTGTTGGACAGATAAGCATTGAGTGCCTACTGCATGCCAGATCCTGTGCCTGAGGCTAAGAATCTTTTGGGGTCTCATCCTATGTAGGATCTGGGCACTGCCATTATATTGGGAGATAGAATAAAAGGTTACACTGGCCAAGTATGTTGTCTCTGTTCATAATTACCATGTTTTCTTGGTAAATCTTGCCCTCTTCGTCACAGATGAGCTGTACAAAACAATGTAGAGTCCTCATGTAACCCCTACAAGTCTAAATGCCAACCTATTAGGCCTGAGCACCCAGATAGTTTTTATTTACTGTTCTTTTCACTCTTTTCAGACCTACTTAGTTCTCCAGAGGTATAAAGCCTCAAAACATAAGCACCATTCATTTTTCACATCTCATCGGGCTGGAAGAAGAGGAAAGAGAAAAAAGAATTTTTAATATCCTTTCACTTTTCCCACAGAAGGCTAAATCGGCAGCTCTTGGGGCTGGACAGGGTTGTTTTACCCATTGTGAGTCTTTGATGTGTGTAACTCTGAAAGCAGTCCAGGGTCTAGGGAAAGGGAGGATAAGGCAGATATGCAGGAAATCGTACTTCACACTCCCAACAAGAAATATGGAATAATCTAGGAGGCTCATGCCAATTGAGTATCAATTTTTTTCCAGCCCTGGACTAGGTCTTGCTGGGTAAATAAAGGCACATCTCTGCCTTCTAAAGCCTATTCGTTTCACAAGAATAGGAACATCTGGTGCTGCCTGGGTTCTAATGCTCTTTTCCCTTTTCCACACAGGTCTTCAGAATGCTACTTAAGAAGGGAAGCCCAGCAAGCAGTTCTCAGTAGAGATCTTAGCCTGCATTATCTCACCAGGAGCTGAAAAGAAGGTCTGGGAAACTCCAGGAGGCAAGTTCTCTAGAGCACTGACAGGTGTCCAAAGCAGTTCAAAATGAAGAGCAGTGAGAGGATGAGTGTAGAACATACGGCACTCCTTCCTTGTCTGGGAGTGGGGGACCTCAGTAGAGAGCAGTGATGAGAGGTCCTGAGCAAATAAGGGGTTTGAGGGGAAGCCTGTGAGTCAAGGGAAGTGGTGTGAGGTAAAAGAAGGGCTCTCTCCAGAAAGATGGAAGGGTGTTCTAGCTAAAATGCAATTCATAATTTTGTCAAGGATTGGCCCTGCTTCCGTGATGCCTGATATTGCCTCCTCGATCTGGACCTGCCTCCTTGACCTTGGTGGCTGACGGCTGATGTGAGCCTGGAGAACACCATCTGAGTTCTCTCCTCCCACCGCAGACACAGAGGAGACCAAAGGAGGAAAGGAACACGATGCCTCCTCAAGGCCTTTGGAGCATCTGCTCAGGAGATGACCTGGGATTATTCTGAGAATGCATGCTGCATTCTCTTGATTTGAAATCAAATCATTTGTTCTTACTTTTGGTTTGAAACAAATATGGTCAACATAGCTAAAGAGTTCTGGTAGACTCATTCGGACTTTAACAGTTGAGGTGTTTGCCCAGTTGCTCCATTTGTTATTCTAGGTTCTAGACTAATCAAATTAACCATATGACTTCCATATTTACTTCAACTATGTTGATTAAAATATTTAATAAAAATAATCACAGCCACTGGCTATTGAGCACTGGATACCAGGCATTATATTGAAGCACTTTACATGTAGTTATCTCAGTAATCTTCACAAAAGCCTTCTAAGGTTGAACTTATTGAATAAAAGCTCTGACACATAGTCTTTAAAACAGAGTCCTTCTCTACAATATATTGTGGAAGCATATTAAAATTAAAAGAGCACACATTTTCTAATAAGAATTTAAGTGCTACTGTATTTCTTATTTAAAAATATATACAATGTATAGTCATCTGTCTTAATATTTTCTTTTTAAATGCAAAATCATAGAAATTAGAAAGAGGGATATACTTTCAGGTGGTTTAATTCATTATTTTACTGTTGTAAAACTTAACTTCCAAATGCCTACGCTAATACAACTTAAAAAGAAATACAAAAGAACTGCCCATATATAGATACTATGACTGCAAAAACATATAAAACTCCTGAAGAGTTGAAAACTTTAAAAATGGCTGCTATAATAGAAAAGAATGAAATAAAATAATGCCATTTGCAGCTACATGGATGGACCTAGAGATTATCATATTAAGCGTAGTAAGTCAGACAGAGAAAGGCAAATACCATAGGATATCATCTATATGTGGACTCTAAAATATGACACAAATGAACTTATCTACAAAACAGAAACAGACTCACAGACATAGAGAACAGACTCGTGGTTGCCAAGGTCGGTGGGGGGAAAGATGGATTGGGAGTTTGGGATTAGCAGATGCAAACTATTATATATAGAATGGATGAACAAGGTCCTACTATATAGCACAGGGAACTATATTCAATATCCTGTGATAAACCATAATGCAAGATAAAAAAATGGCAGCTATAATATAAGCATTAAAATATTTTCAGTAACAAAAATACAGTTACTCTGATGTTTCAATGTTAACTAAAGTTAAAATGTTCATTTATTATTATGTTTGGAGAGTTGTACAGACTAAAAGAGAAGTGTTGAAGTAATAGTGAGCAATGGAATTCTAAACATCTCCATTTTCTTTTTTGAAAATTGTAATGATATAATATTTAGCTTTAACCTCAGGCTAATAGTATTCTGAAAAGGGAATATGACAGAATCAATGTTAAGATCTTCAAGGGCTTTGTTTTCAATATCTTAGTTTTCTTAAGAGGGAAATTCAGTGGATTCCTAAGGGTAAAATTACCACAATTATATTTTCATGTCACTTGAGATATTTGTTGAACATATAAAAATGGTTTTTTATTTTGAATCATATTGAAATTAATAAAAGTGCCACAATAATTTGCTAACTATTTGTGTTAAGCACAATTAAATAATTTCTGGATCAAGAGGCTTTGTGGCCATATGATCACATGACTACTTTTCTAAGTTCCATTTCTGCCAACTCATTGCCGGTAATCACGTTTAAATCCTTCCTTAATAAACCCCTGCAGACTAAGATATGCTATCTGGAGGTGGGTAATCCAGAAGGATTTACAGGTGGCATCTAAAAAAAAACCTGTTTGAAGTTTAGTTAATATGCATTTTAATATTTTGCCTGCCTAGAAATTCAAAAGTTGGAAAGTTGTGGTAGATGATATACTAAACTGTCTTAGACATAAAAGAGTATCCACGTTAACAACATAGTCTTCATCTGTGAAGCTTTTCTAGGGTGTTAGTCATAGAAACACCATAATCTTCTATAATTTACCATGCACAGATACAAATCCAACTAATCAGATTACATTATTTGCTTCCTCATGAGCTTATACTGTCTCAGAACTTTCACCCCAAGTTTTATTATTTAGGAAAGAAAAAACCCTATATTTAGTGGAGAAAATACCAACAGAATCTGACACACTCCATTGAAACCACAAGGACTTCAGTTACTATTCATGAATGAGTTTATCTTATGAACTAATCCAGTGACTGATCAGCTGAAACGTCCAATAAAGACTTCTTTACATCAGTGGAAACACAATTAATCCATGCTTTTGCTTAATTAAATTTTAAGTTAAAAAAATTTTTTGACATGCAGAGACTACTTCGCCCTCTGGAAACACATATAGGGTGTTGTAGAATCTTAAAATATATTTTGATTCATTGTCCTTAAAGAACAACAAAACTACTCTGGCATTAGAAGTTATTAAAGACTTGAGCTAATGATATGCTAATTTTATGAAGTTTTAAAAAAACAAAACAAAACCCCCCACTGCTGTAAAAAAATTAGAGATTTGGAGAAATAAACCATATTTAATTAATGATTATCATCTGATTTAATTTTATTTATGGAGATACAAGTCTGTTTTCTCTTACGTTTAATAGAAAAGTATAAAACGTGTTTTGGGCATGAGTTCCTTTCCTTAAAAATCTTAATATTATTACTTCAAGAAAAATATCTGTACAGTCATTATAATTTTAAAATAGAAGTTCTGTGTTATCTGAATCAAATTATGATATCTACCCAGAAAATCTGTTTTGTGTCTATGTTGCTATGGAAATGTTTTTTTTTTTAATAAAGAATGATTGGATTAAGTCTCTGATAATAACAGAATAGCCACAGCTTTATCACTCAAATCTAGAAATTCTGTAGAAGTAGACCTAATAAAAAAATCTGCCTCTTTCAAGACCTTGCTTCATGAGAAATTCCACAACCCCTAGTCTCTATTCATGTCAGATGGCATCCTATGTTGATGATGCTGGAGGAGAGGGGATGGAAGGGTGTTCTCTGGTCTTTCATCCAGTTTCTTCATATATCTGGGTACCCTGGATGAATCAGAGCTATATCTGCCTTCTGAAGCTGAAACAGCATGGTTGATGATGGAATAACAGTGCCCTGGGCAAGAGAAGAAAGTCCTAAGACAAAACACCACAGGAAACATCCACCTTGAGCTGTCCCAGAACAAACGTGCAGCCAACTAATCTGCAGGGTGAATGCTTACATCCTCCTGTCACTCTCTGCCCACTCCAGGACCCTCCAACAAGAATTCTAAACATCTCTCAATGAAGGAAATCCTCAGTAGCAATTGGAATAGTAACCTTTGCCAGACTGCACAGGGGCAGAATACTACTTTTCTTGTCTAGGTCACTGCAGCATCAGGGAATTTCTGCTAGGGGGGTTGTGAGATGGTGGGTACCCATGCCAAGAACTCTAATAATCATAGGAGAAGAGATCTTAAGTGTGTGTTTCAGTAAGCAAGCCCTTCATACAGACATATCTGTTCAGTGACACGTTCAAATCTGTCTGCAAAAAATTGTAAAGGAAGTGTTTTCTCTTTTATAAGAAAAAAAATCCAGAAGTTCTAACAAAAAAATAAGGGCAATTTACTTGACTGATATGTATCAATACTCACTGAGGGCTAAAATCCTGCCCTCCGCCATTCCTGTGCAACTCACTGACTTTGGTGAGGGCCGACCAGATATTTATTCTCAAATAACAGCTTTTTTAGATGAGTCACACTCAGGTTCTCCTCTACTTCTTCCCCACAGTAACATCAGAATATCTCATCTGCATCTCTGTTGCCATGGAAAAGGGAACATTCTGAAAAGCAGGCAGGATTATGAGTTGAAGGCAAAGCCTAATAAGTAGGGGACAGAAAGAACTCAGGTTGAAGACATATACATACCACAGCTAATATTACAGAAAAATGGCAACTTGAATAACAAGGAAAAAAGAATAGAATTCCATTGAATCTTTGACCTTTTAGATAAAATATTTTGAGTTTCAAAACTATTTTTCAGGGTTTTTTTTTTGTTTTTTGTTTTGTCTTTTACTTTTTGGGTTTTTTTTTTTTAATAGTAGAAAAACATCCTCATGCTTAGGAATAAAGTAGGCTCACTATTTTCACCACCTGGTGCATGGCTGGCAGACACAAGGCCATTGTGCAGCAAACAGCAGATAATTGGATTCCATCTACACAGTGAACCTGCTAGATCATCAGCAGTCTTTTCAGTTGGAAATAGACGTGACTAAGAGATGCCGGGAACCAGCCTCTGTATTTAGCTTAGTGGAACAGAAGGTTTATGTGGGACCCAGGTCATTTTATCCCAAATTCCTCAGGTACCATGGGTATTGTGCATACAAGACACGTGTCAAGGGAGAGAGATAAGAAAAAAGAAAGACATCAAGAGATAGGATGTGTCAAGATAGTAAGATGAGAAAAAAGAAGTGGATTGAGAGTGTAAGAAGCAAAAGGAAGAAACAGAAACGGGAAAAGAAAGATGCATAAGAGAAAAAGAAGGTATGATCAAAGAATAATGAGCAGAGAGAGGAAATGAATGGGAAGAAATATGAATGAAAAAAAGAACACAAAGGGGAAAAAAATCTGCCTTCAACAAGAAACTTCACCTAAAAGGTCTGGGAAAATTAGGTAAAGGAGAACCACGGAAAGAAGTAAGTGCAGTGCATGTTAACATTGTCGTAGACTCATTATCTTGTCCATTTAATGAGGTTTCTATCCCTCACACCCTAAGCATGTAACCCAGCAAGACACTATGGCGTCTTCCTGGTACAGACCCCTGCCCCCATGTCCTCTGCCTGCCTCTTGTTTGTAGAAAAACTAGTGTCCCAGGCCTCCCCTGAGTCAAAAAAGCCTGGCTCAAGAACGAATGACTGAAAGGATGTGAATATGTAGTGACACAAGGAACAGTCAGGCCAGCAGATCTGGTAACAATATCTGATGCACATTTCATGAGTTGTTTTACAGATGCTAAAACCCCTACAAAACAGAAGACATTAACTACTTGATGATCATGAACTCATAGCCCCCAGACCTACTGGAGCCTGAGGATTGATAATGTTAACCCCTGTGACACCACCCTTTTACCTCACCTTCAACCTATCAGAGAATTTTTCACAAGCTCATCACAAATCCAGTGACTCCCCTCCCTAGCTGGCCTTTAAAAGTGCTTTCCTGAAACCTATCAGGGAGTTTGGGTTTTTTGAGCATTAGCTGCCCTGGACTCCTTGTCTGGTGTCTTACAATGAATGCTGCACTTTCCTTCACCACAACCCGGTGTCAGTAGATTGGCCTTACTGCAAGCAGGTGAGCGGACCTAAGTTTGGTTCAGTAACGGGCACAAACTTTAGCTGAGAGTGGATGGAAATCCTGCTGGGAGATATTTATGTGTGACAAATCTCTTTCAAGGTTGTCCTCACCTTTTACATTTAAGCTCTGAGAAGAACTTGAGGATTTTCTGACATCTTGATCCCTACTTCTTGTTAGACCTCATTCACCCAAACTTACAATCCCTGGATCTCCAGGCTGCAATTTAACCCAACTGTCCATGGGTTGAGAAAGCTGTCAGTGACCCACCATTGCTGAGGGGAGGTGATGCCATGCAGTAAGGAGAAGAGTAAAGAGGTGAGAGACCTGAAATCAATCTCAGCAGAGCCGCTAAGGAAAAGAGACCTTAGTAGAGGTGAGAACAAACAAACCAGTTTCTACCCTTGGGATCTAAAGCACTTACAGATTCTGAGGATACTACTTCTCTAGATGAGATAAAAAGGTTATCAGCACTTTGGACCCCCACGCTATTGAAATATTTCTTCTGATGGCTAAGGAGAATAACTAGTGACAGGAGGGCTAACTGGTCTTTTTAAGGTCGAGTAAGATAAAGTTGCCCACTTTAGTGGCTGAGAGGGAGGCTGGAGTGAGATTTTAGTCCCAGATAAAAGCCCATATAAGAGGAAAGGGTTGTTAATATTATTACCTTGTGACCTTTATTAGTTGAAATTAATCTTTCCTCAACATTTATAGCACTGTCTCTGAAATTTTATTCTACTGAAGCATTTACCACTTTCTGCTATGTGTACCAATTCACACCTCATCACGTCCGATAGACTGTAGGGATGTTCAATGCTGGATCTGTGTCTGATTAATCTTAATGCCTTCCACAGCACCTAGATAGAGCCTGTGCACAGTAAGCATTCACCTTACATTTGGTGTATAAATGACAGAAGCAGTAGAGGAGGTCTGTTTCTGGGCCAGGATATGAAGACTTAAGCTCTGTGCTGATTTTGAGACAATTGAGTTGAGAACACAGAATCCAAGCCTTAGAAGTTGAGTGGCCAGTGTCTGAGTTATTATTAATAATAACTATAAATTACTGTCATGTGCTAGGAGCTTTCAAAGTTACATTTCCTCCCAGCATTGACACTGAAAGGTAGCTGTTATTATCTCCACCTTACAGATGAGGAAACAGGGAATTAAGTCCTTTGTCTAAGGGGCCATAATGAGTAAAGGCAGAGGCCAGAAGGCAGAATTCAAAGTCAGGGCTGTTGGTGCATTAGTACTGGAACCCAGGCCCCTGCTGGCCAAACCAGGAACTCCCAAACTTCGCCTGTCAAATCTGGTCTCCAGAGAGAGGTCTTCAAGCCTAGATGTCCAGAGAAAGGTCACTGGCAGGGGAAAAAAATGGCAGACTAACTTGACTATAATGTGGGCTTTGGACAGATGTGTATATGTGTGTATGCATAATTGTTTGTAGGAAGAAAAAAGGGAAAACGTTAGTATGTCAATACTAGAGAGCTCTTGGGATTATAGGTGACCTTTGTGTATTTTCCAAATTTTCTACAGTGGATATGTGTTACTTTTATAATCAGAAAAATATACTAAAATATAATTTTAAAGCAGTTTTCACAACAGACTGCTTTAATAAACATACAAACACACTCATACATGAGATAATGGTAATTATTTTGAAGTTTGCAACCATGGATTTTGTGGGATTTTCACTGACAATATCTATTTCCATTTTCTAATAGCAGGCTCAATTGTCTTTAGGAAAGATATATTGTCCTCACTGAACATAGCCTAGCAGGATTGTATTCCATCCAGTTCCCTCCCTCTCCTAGCATTTTTTCAAAGCCAAGCTAATCGGTTCCTCCTTTACTAGAATTTGAATCTAGAATTTCAGTAGAGCAGCAAACAGGTTGTAAATATTTGGAATTCACTCATCTTGGTATGGCTCCCCTGACCATTCTGTACCTGATATAAACTGTACCTATAGTTCTGCCTTACTTCTCCACCAACATGACTTGGTTCTTGCATTTCCAAGCTTGGTTCTCCAACCTTCCTGTGATTCTGTGGCCTCCCACTGTGTTTCAGTACATTTCCTTTTGCTTAGGGTAGTCAGAGTTGTCTTCTGTTTCTTGCAACCAGAGATCACTTCACTTGTATTTAATCTATAGGCTTGAAGAAATGGCCAAAGAAAAGCTCATTAGCTTATTAGTGTTGGCTTCAAGATATACAAGAATTTTGGCTCATTGTTAGAACACAACACATGCACTACATTGCTGAAATGTAGCCTTGTTTTTTCAGTCCTATGCTCTATCTGTTAAAACTGTTTACATAAGATTTTCTCACTTTCTGTGGGTATGGCCTACCCAACATTTCAGCAAAGGTGATGGTTGAAAAGGATAGTGATTTTTTGCCATTCATGGATCCGCAATAACAAGACATGCTACAAAATACTTTGTTCCAAATAGATCAAATGAAATATACATTAAGAGCATGGACTCAGGGGCTTGACCACCTGAGTGGTCTAATTAATTCCTACTTCTCCACTTGCAAGCTAAATGACTTTGGGAAAGCTACTTAACCTTCAGTTTTCTTCACCTGTAAAATTGAGATAATAACAGTTCCTACTCGTAGAGTTGTTGTAAAGATTAATAAAGTCAACATATTTAAAGCACTTAAGATAGATCCTGGCATATACAAAGTTCTACATGTGTTTGTTAGTTAATTTTTTCTACACACTGTTGATCTTGACAACGTTGATTAATGGCCACTATTTAAAATGTAACTGATTTATTTTTCACATTATAACTTAAGTGCCGTATGAGTATTTGTTATAGAAAATAAACCCCAAAATATTTCAGGGTGCTTTTTGATCTATGATCAATGAAAATGCTGCAGAAAAGAGTCCATTCTATAAAAACACACCAAAACTCTAAAGAAATAGCAACTTCTGTGCATGAAAAGTTAGGATCAGTAGTCATGGTAGATGGTTATAATAATTTTTTAAACATATATGTATTTTAACTGGTAGTCTTGCATACAAGGTGTATCCGAGATGATAAAACTCAAATTGAGAACTTTTGAAAATAAATTTCAGTTTTACTTTAGTTTATAAGTGAATATTAATGAAAATCTAAGTAAGTATAATTTTGGATGCCTATTGGGAGATTTTCCAATTACTTATAATGTGAATAAAATAAGAGAAAAGTTGATACACAGTATTATCCTCTGAATTATCAATAGCTATAAAGTTATGTTAGGTTCTGGAGATAAAAACTGAGTATGACAAAATCCTAGATTATAGAAAGTTTAGAAACTATCGCCAGGTACACAATAGGCATTTGTGAACGAAATGATGCTACTTAACTGAATGCATTACATTCATGAAAATCTTTTTAGGAACCAAATTTTTAAGTTTATTATTGTCAGTCTATGCCTTCTAGAATAGTTTACCTATATACTGCTGAAGATTCAACTTACAAATTTAGAGCTGCATATTTTCTAGTTAATCCTCATCAATCTTGACAGAGGATTAGGAGCTCAAAGACCTTCAGTATTTGGGGTCTAGGAGTTAGGTTTACTCTCCAGGCCTGGCAATTGGTGAACCTGAAATGAGCTCACTGAACTGCAGCTTACCCCCAATCCGTATGAATGTTTGGCCATTCTCCACTAGTAGATTTCCACTTTGACCTCTGATTATACTTGATCTCCCCTGAAACAGGCGACTTTTTCTAAACTGTAGCCTGCATCACTGGTGGTTTCCGAGAGTTGGGCCATGTTTTCTGTACCTGCTGTTCTTTAGTGACATCTCTTCTAACTTAGATGAAACATGTGGAATCAAGATGATGTGGCACATCAGGAGAGGGGTATTGCTTGTACACAGACACTTGGCCTGTCTTGTACAATCAATGGGTTTGACCCTAGAGATTTCCCTAAGCCCCCACTAAGTCCAAGTCCAAATTCAGACTTGATATTTGGCTGGATGTACAATCTCATAGATTAATTGGCCCCCTAATATCTGCAGTATCTTTCCCTGGTTTATTAATCTGTTTCTTCAGATGGTCTCTTTGAGTGTTAATATAATAAACTCTTAATTATTCATACATCTACTTACTGCAGTTTTTTTACCTTATGTTATAATGATACAATGATAATTGCTGTTAAGAATTGTGCCTCTGAAATATCATCAATGATATCTTTTAAAGCTCCATTTTCCAGACACAGAATCCTGGGAAAACTGGCAGAAGTGAGCACAGGGTGAGAATTCTTATCAAAGTCAGCTCTTCAGGTCTCTATCTGTGGTGCCTGGTCAAGAGAGGAAGAGTTATGCTCACTATTCAAACAAAATAAAAAGGAATTGTGTGAGCTGTGATGAACAAAAATGCATAGTTGGAGACCGCCCTGCTGCGTTATTCTTTATCTCATAAATACCCCAACCCCTTGTCTTCTGGGAGCCAGATTTGAGATTTGTTCTCCTGTCTTCTCCTTGGCTGCCTTGTGAATAAGCCCTGTCTTCACTGCAAACCTCGGATATCTCAGCATTTTGGCTTGCTGTGTTTCTGACAAAGGGAACCTGGCTTGGATAAATTGCCCAGCAAAGAAAAATCCAAGACACCAGTCAGATTTTTGCCACAGTTGTCTATGCTGTGTGACTGACAGGGTCTTGTTGCTCCAGCCAGGTGTCAGACCCGAGCCCCTGAGGTGGGAGAGCCGAGTTCAGGACTTTGGACCACAAGAGACCTCCTGGCCCCACGTAATATCAATCAGCAAGAGCTCTCCCAGTGATTTTTGTCTCAACACTAAGACCCAGGTCCACTAAATGACCAGCAAGATACAGTGCTGGACACCCAATGCTAAACAAATAACAAGACAGAACACAACCCCACCCATTAGCAGAAAGGCTGCCTAAAATCATACTAAGTTCAAAGACACTCCAAAACACACCACTGGACACAGTCCTGCCCACCAGAAAGACAAAATCCAGCCTCATCCACCAGAACACAGGCACCAGTCCCCACCAACAGCAACCCTACACAACTGACTGAACAAACCTTACCCACACAAAAAACAACAGAAACTAAGAACCTGCAGCCAGCAAAAAGGACACCCCAAACACAGTAAGTTAAGCAAAATGGAAAGACAGAGAAATATACAGCAGATAAAGGAGAAGGGTAAAACCCCAGCAGACCAAACAAATGAAGAGGAAATAGGCAGTCTACCGGAAAAAGAATTCAGAGTAATGTTGGTAAAGATGATAGAAAATCTCGGAAATAGAATGGAGAAAATACAAGAAATGTTTAACAAGGCCCTAGAAGAACTAAAGAGCAAAGAAATAATGATGAACAACACAATAAATGAAATTAAAAATTCTCTAGAAGGGATCAATAGCAGAATAATTGAGGCAGAAGAACGGATAAGTGACCTGGAAGATAAAATAGTGGAAATAACTACGGCAGAGCAGAATAAAGAAAAAAGAATGAAAAGAATTGAGGACAGTCTCAGAGACCACTGGAACAACATTAAGCACATCAACATTCGAATTATAGGGGTCCCAGAAGAAGAAGAGAAAAAGAAAGGGATTGAGAAAATATTTGAAGAGATTATAGTTGAAAACTTCCCTAATATGGGAAAGGAAATAGTCAATCAAGTCCAGGAAGCACAGAGAGTCCCATACAGGATAAATCCAAGGAGAAACATGCCAAGATGCATATTAATTAAACTATTAAAAATTAAATACAAAGAAAAAGTATTAAAAGCAGCAAGGGAAAAGCAACAAATAACATACAAGGGAATCCTCATAAGGTTAACAGCTGATCTTTTAGCAGAAACTCTGCAAGCCAGAATGGAGTGGCAGGACATTTTTAAAGTGCTGAAAGGGAAAAACCTACAACCAAGATTACTCTGCCCAGCAAGGATCTCATTCAGATTCGACAGAGAAATTAAAACCTTCACAGACAAGCAAAAGTTAAGAGAATTCAGCACCAACAAACGAGCTTTACAACAAATGTTAAAGGAACTTCTCAAGGCAGGAAACGCAAGAGAAGGAAAAGACCTACAATAACAAACCCAAAACAATTAAGAAAATGGTAATAGGAACATACACATCGATAATTACCTTAAATGTAAATGGATTAAATGATCTAACCAAAAGACATAAACTGGCTGAATGGATACAGAAACAAGACCCGTATATATGCTGTCTACAAGAGACCTACTTTAGACCTAGGGACACATACAGACTGAAAGTGAGGCGATGGAAAAAGATATTCCATGAAAATGGAAATCAAAAGAAAGCTGGAGTAGCAATTCTCATATCAGACAAAATAGACTTTAAAATAAAGACTATTACAAGAGACAGAGAAGGACACTACATAATGATCAAGGGATCAATCCAAGAGGATATAACAATTGTAAATATTTATGCACCCAACATAGGAGCACCTCAATACATAAGGCAAATACTAACAGCCATAAAAGGGTAAATCGACAGTAACACAATCATAGTAGGGGACTTTAACACCACACTTTCACCAATGGACAGACCATGCAAAATGAAAATAAATAAGGAAATACAAGCTTTCAATGATACATTAAACAAGATGGACTTAACTGATATTCATAGGACATTCCATCCAAAAACAAGAGAATACACTTTCTTCTCAAGTGCTCAAGGAACATTCTCCAGAATAGATCATATCTTGGGTCACAAATCAAGCCTTGGTAAATTTAAGAAAATTGAAATCGTATCAAGTGTCTTTTCCGACCACAACGCTATGAGACTAGATATCAATTACAAGAAAAAAAAATGTAAAAAATAAAAACACATGGAGGCTAAACATTACACTACTAAATAACCAAGAGATCACTGAAGAAATGAAAGAGGAAATCGAAAAACAACTAGAAACAAATGATGATGAAAACATGATGATCCAAAACCTATGGGATGCAGGAAAAGAAGTTCCAAGAGGGAAGTTTAGCAATACAATCCTACCTCAAGAAACAAGAAAAATCTCAAATAAACAACCTAAGCTTACACCTAAAGCAATTAGGGAAATAAGAACAAAAAAACCCCAAAGTTAGCAGAAAGAAAGAAATCATAAAGATCAGATCAGAAATAAATGAAAAAGATATGAAGGAAATGACAGCAAAGATCAATAAAACTAAAATCTGGTTCTTTGAGAAGATAAAAAAAATTGATAAACCATTAGCCAGACTCATCAAGAAAAAAAGGGAGAAGACTCAATTCAACAGAATTAGAAATGAAAAAGGAGAAGTAACAACTGACACTGCAGAAATACAAAGGATGATGAGACATAACTACAAGCACCTTATGCCAATAAAATGGACAACCTGGAAGAAATGGACAAATTCTCAGAAAAGCACAACCTTCTGAGACTGAACTAGAAAGAAACAGAAAATATAAACAGACCAATCACAAGCACTGAAATTGAGACTGTGATTAAAAATCTTCCAACAAACAAAAGCTCAGGACCAGACGGATTCACAGGTGAATTCTATCAAACATTTAGAGAAGAGCTAACACCTATCCTTCTCAAACTCTTCCAAAATATAGCAGAGGGAGGAACACTCCCAAACTCATTCTATGAGGCCACCATCACCCTGATACCAAAACCAGACAAAGATACTAGAAAAAAAGAAAATTACAGACCAATATCACTGATGAATATAGATGCAAAAATCCTCAACAAAATACTAGCAAACAGAATCCAACAACACATTAAAAGGATCATACACCATGACCAAGTGGGATTTATCCCAGGGATGCAAGGATTCTTCAATATATGCAAATCAATCAATGTGATACACCATATTAACAAATTGAAGAAGAAAAACCATATGATCATCTCGATAGATGCAGAAAAAGCTTTGACAAAATTCAAAACCCATTTATGATAAAAACTCTCCAGAAAGTGGGCATAGAGGGAACCTACCTCAACATAATAAAGGCCATATATGACAAACCCACAGCCAATGTCGTTCTCAATGGTAAAAAACTGAAAGCATTTCCTCTAAGATCAGGAAGAAGACAAGGATGTCCACTCTCACCACTATTATTCAACATAGTTTTGGAAGTCCTAGCCACGACAATCAGAGAAGAAAAAGAAATAAAAGGAATACAAATTGGAAAAGAAGAAGAAAAACTGTCACTGTTTGCAGATGACATGATACTATACATAGAGAATCCTAAAGATGCCACCAGAAAACTACTAGAGCCAATCAATGAATCTGGTAAAGTTGCAGGATACAAAATTAATGCACAGAAATCTCTTGCATTCCTATACACTAATGATGAAAAATCTGAAAGAGAAATTAAGGAAACGCTCCCATTTACCATTGCAACAAAAAGAATAAAATACCTAGAGATAAACCTACCTAAGGAGACAAAAGACCTGTATGCAGAAAACTATGAGACACTGATGAAAGAAATCAAAGATGATACAAACAGATGGAGAGAGATATACCATGTTCTTGGAGTGGAAGAATCAACATTGTGAAAATGACTATACTACCCAAAGCAATTTACAGATTCAATGCAATCCCTATCAAACTACCACTGGCATTTTTCACAGAGCTAGAACAGAAAATGTCACAATTTGTATGGAAAGACAAAAGACCACGAATAGTCAAAGCAACCTTGAGAAAGAAAAAAAGAGCTGTAGGAATCAGACTCCCTGACTTCAGACTGTACTACAAAGCTACAGTAATCAAGACAGTTTGGTACTGGCACAAAAACAGAAATATAGATCAGTGGAACAGGATAGGAAGCCCAGAGATAAACCCACGCACATATGGTCACCTTATCTTTGACAAAGGAGGCAAGTATATACAATGGAGAAAAGACAGCCTCTTCAATAAGTGGTGCTGGGAAAACTGGACAGCTACATGTAAAAGAATGAAATTAGAACACTCCTTAACACCATACACAAAAATTAACTCAAAATGGATTAAGGACCTAAACATAAGGCCAGACACTATAAAACTCTTAGGGGAAGACATAGGCAGAACACTCTATGACATAAATCACTGCAAGTCCTTTTTGACCTACCTCCTAGAGAAACAGAAATAAAAACAAAAATAAACTAATGGGACCTAATGAAACATAAAAGCTTTTGCACAGCAAAGGAAACCATAAATGAGATGAAAAGACAACCCTCAGAATGGGAGAAAATATTTGCAAACAAAGCAACTGGCAAAGGATTAATCTCCAAAATATACAAGCAGCTCATGCAACTGAATATCAAGAAAACAAACAACCCAATCCAAAAATGGGCAGAAGGTCTAGATAGACATTTCTCCAAAGAAGATATACAGATTGCCAACAAACACATGAAAGGATGCTCAAGATCACTAATCATTAGAGAAATGCAAATCAAAACTCCAATGATGTATCACCTCACACCAGTCAGAGTGGCCAACATCAAAAAATCTACAAACAATAAATGCTGGAGGGGGTGTGGAGAAAAGGGAACCTTCTTGCCCTGTTGGTGGGAATGTAAATTGATACAGCCACTATGGAGAACAGTATGGAGGTTCCTCAAAAAACTAAAAATGTAACTACCATACAACCCAGCAATCCCACTAGTGGGCATATACCCTGAGAAAACCATAATTCAAAAAGAGTCATGTACCACAATGTTCATTGGACCACTATTTACAATAGCCAGGACATGGAAGCAACCTAAGTGTCCATCGACAGATGATTGGATAAAGAAGATGTGGCACATATATATAATGGAATATTACTCAGCCATATAAAGAAACAAAATTGAGTTATTTGTAGTGAGGTGGATGGACCTAGAGTCTGTCATAGAGTGAAGTAAGTCAGAAAGAGAAAAACAAATACCGTATGCTAACACATGTATATGGAATCTAAAAAAAAAAAAATAAAAGTTCTGAAGAACCTAGGAGCAGAACAGGAATAAAGACGCAGACATAGAGAATGGTCTTGAGGACACGGGGAGGGGGAAGGGTAAGCTGGGACGAAGTGAGAGAGTGGCATGGACATATACACACTACCAAATGTAAAATAGATAGCTAGTGGGAAGCAGCCGCATAGCACAGGGAGATCAGCTCGGTGCTTTATGACCACCTAGAGGGGTGTGATAGGGAGGGTGGGAGCGAGACGCAAGAGGGAGGGGATATGGGGATATATGTATACATATAGCTGATTCACTTTGTTATACAGCAGCAACTAACACAACAGTGTAAAGCAATTTTACCTCAATAAAGATGTAAAAAAAAAAAAACTCCATTTTCCAAACAAGTGAGATCATAAACTTGCTTGTTTACTCTACTTTGAATGTAAAATTCCAATAATTATTATATATTATGGAAAGAAAGTAGTCTAAATGTTAAGACTTCTGTGTTTGCATCCAGCTCTGCGTGGAATAAAAAATATGATCCTGAGTAGGTCACTGAATCTTTCTGGGCCTCTTTTCCTTTATTTTTTGAGTGAATAGGTTGCACTTTATTATCAACAAGATTCTTCCTAGTTATAAAAGGTAGTGCTAAATCTATTTATGTTTATATCTATATCTTTGTCTATATCATCTATACCTATCGATCTAATTTTTTTTCAAAGAATTTAGTTCTTTCTCTACAAATAGTTTTTTTTACATCCCAGTTAGCTTTAGCTCTGGATATAATCTAAATAATTTGATTTAGTTGGAAGCATTGAAAATGGATAGGTGGAATATGTATAAAAGAGAATAATAGAGATTATTTCTCAAATTTAGTGTAAGATTTTGCACTTTTGGTATTGGGGGAAAGTTTTAGAAAGTGAATCTGAAATCCGATTAAGAAATATGGTGTTCCTTTACTATGAATAAATAAATAGAGGAGCATCACGATCCAGTGAATAGAAGCACCATTTAACAATGGTGTGGTGTGGAATTCCATGGGTAAATATAAATGAAGAAAAATAATAAACAAACCGAAATGTATTCTAGGCTCTGGGTGACTCTTGGCTTTTAAATTAATTTTTAAAATAAACAACAAATGGAAAACCTTATGAAATAATACCAGAGAAGAATTTTTTAATGTATATTTTCTGAAGCAACACTTAAAAATAGTAATGTTATACAAGATAGCACAGTGGTGCTTTTAGAAATGAGAGACGGATCATCTTTTTGGCTTTCTCTTCATAAAAGCACTTATTCATTCACTCTCCCCATATGCCCATTTACACTATTTCTCCATGGCAGGATGGAATAATCTTAACCATAACTCATTTCCCATATAATAGCAATATGTCCATCTCTCATGCAAACCTCATCAGGAGACATAGGACTGATACTGGTGGAGTGGGAAGAAGTCTTTGGGTTGTGTGGGCCGCTGAGAAAACTGTTCCTACCTTTTTTTCTGCTGCTGCCTGAGACCTCACAATTCAAAATCTACTTCTTTGGCTTAAGCTCATTTATCTCTCATTGAAATATAAATACCCCTGGAAAGAGTATCATCATTAAACCAATGATCCCTTTCCAAACTGTGGTGTGGAAGACTTTAAGGTGAGAGGCCTTTGAGGCAGAGGACGTGTGGGGAAGGTGCGCTAGGGAATCTGAAGAACAGAGAAGTCTAAAGGAAAGGGAGAAAGTTGGAAGCAACCACAAGACAGAATCATCCCATTTAATAGTTTAGCCAGTGCTGGTAATGATTAATTCTTGGACAAAGTCTGAAATGTCCCCAACTCCATTTTACTATAATATGGTCATCTTCTTTGTTCCACTGTACCAACTGTTCTGTGTCACCTTATAGATGTTTATATGTGGCTGGGTATTTGATATGGTCATTTTGATGAGGCTATACCAAAATGTAAAGCTGCCAATTTGCCAATAGATATCTTTTATGGTCATCCTATCCCTCACTCTCACTTTCTCACTAACCTCTAACCTATCACTGGTTCTCACCCTATATTTGAACCTTATTCCATTTCTCATCCTATCTGGCAGGAGGCATGTGCACCAGGGTTCATACATGAAGTCTGTTTATAGACTACTAGGTAAATTTAAAAGGCTGATATTTATTTATTTATTTTTTAGATTGTTTCAAAATAACCCTGGCAGCAAAACAGCATGTGTCCCACAGTTGCTGGCAAATAATAAAAGCTTAGTATATGTTTTTCAAAAATATGGGGGAATAACTATGTGTGTCTCACTGATTAGATTGAAGTCAGCTAACACTTTTTGAATATCTCTCCTGGGCATTAGGCATTCTCCTGGGTATTGTGAATGCAAAGACAACAACAAAATGATATCAAACTTCTAGTAGCTTAGTGAGGGGGGGAGACAATTAATTACATACCAGTGAGATAAGTATTTTAATAGTGGCAAGTTTCGAAGGAGGAGTTAAGTTTAAGGACAAAGGGGCATAGGGCTTTTTTTCAGTTTTTTAGCAGGAGATTAGCAATAACAAAGTCCTTGAGATGTGGAAACACAAGTCATTCTGGGGAATAGTGAGTAGTCTGTATGGTCAGAGTTCCTTGGGGGAAAGAGAGTGGCAGGAAATGAATGTGAAGGAAGGAAGCTCATAACACATGCTCTTATCGGCCAAAAAAAAAAAAAAAAGTTTACTAATGTATCAATAGTTCTTTGTGGAAAGCACTTTGGAGAACACATAAGACTATATAGCTTTCCCCAAGAGCTTACAGGCCAGTGAGGAAGACAAGACAAAAACACAGAAGAACTAAGCAACAGTAATCATGGCAGAAACTACATTGTCTGTATTATATATTTCTCTGGGAGCCCAGTTCAATGCTAAGCCCAGAGCAGCCACTTAATAAATAAATATTGAATGCATACTTAAATAAATATATTTGCTCTGTTAACTTGTTGAGAAAAAAATTCATGAGTTATAACATCTGCACAGTATCACTGATTTCTATAAGAATTTAATCTTCTCTTAAATTGCATCTTAGATAGGACACCTAAGCACCTAGTTGAAAAGGTAATGTTCCCCGAAGAAATTACTAGTCATCAAGTAGGCAAAAAACCCTGGTCACTTGAGTGAATTCAATCATTTTTCAAAAATTAAACTGAGAGTAAATAAGGTTTCTGTTTAAGACTCTGAATTTTTCAAGATAAAATTTCTCTAATGTGTTTCAAAAATCCTATTACAGTGTATTACAGTGTATCTTCTATGATCTCTTCAAATGAAACATTGTTATTTTGACAATCTGACACTGTCAAAAATAAAACATATATCTGCTGTGGATATCCTGCTACATGGCCAACACACAGTGAAATTTCAGGGATTTAGGCACAGTAGAAAAATCGAAGTACAAGTATTATAAGCCACAATCATGTTTGTTTGTTTGTTTTAATAAACCTCTATTAAACTGTATAGACGGGTAGTTCTAATAGACGTCATTTGCAGGAATGAATAAGGAACCCACCTGAAGTAAATTGTAGAGATAGGTACAATGCTCAAACACTCAGGTTATTTTATTTGAAGACAGACCTTTGAAACTGAAAAAAACCGAAAACCCAAAATCTGGAAGTCTAGGTTCAAGCCCCAATGCCTGGAATACAGCTTCTAAGTATTCTCAATGATTCCACTTCTTGATGCGTTACTGCAGTTGTAATTTTGCTAAGCAGACAGTGCCTGTCAGCACTTTCTTCATCGTTTCAGCGAGGTGGTCTGTTCAAACAAGTGCATGAACACTATCAAACAACATGTGATTTGTAGTTTCATTTTTGGCAGGGAACACGCTTTCACATAATGACAGGTCATAGAGCTGCAAGCCAGCCCCCTTTTTGATCTCTGTCAAGAGAAAAACTGGGAAGCAAAAATAGCTTTGCTCATTTGTCTTTTGCTTATTAGCTGCATAATTTGACTAACAGCTTAAAAGGAAGCATAGCTGTACCACTCACTATGTACTAATAAATAACTACATACTGTACTTTGATTACTTCTTCTCATGTGCATAGCAAAGCAGTAATTGTGACACCAAACGCTCCTTTCATTTTTTTTTTTTAACATCTTTATTGGAGTGTAATTGCTCCACAATGGTGTGCTAGTCTCTGCCCTATAACAACGTGAATCAGTCATACACACACACATGCTCCCACATCTCTTCCCTCCTGCGTCTCCCTCCCTCCCACCCTCCCCATCCCACCCCTCTAGGTGGTCACAAAGCACCGAGCTGATCTCCCCGTGCCACGCGGCTGCTTCCCACCAGCTATCCATTCCACGCCTGGTAGTGTACATATGTCCATGCCATTCCCTCACCCCGTCACAGCCCACCTTTCCCCCTCCCACATCCCCAAGTCCATTCTCTAGTAGGTCTGCGCCTTTATTCCCGTCTTGCCCCTAGGTTCTTCATGACGTTTTTTTTTTTTTTTCCTTCGATTCCATATATATGCGTTAGCATATGGTATTTCTTTGCAGCTCTATTTACAATAGCCAGGACGTGGAAGCCACCTAAGTGTCCATCAACAGATGAATGGATAAAGAAGATGTGGCACATATATACAATGGAATATTACTCAGCCATAAAAAGACACGAAATTGAGTTATTTGTAGTGAGGTGGATGGACCTAGAGTCTGTCATACAGAGTGAAGTAAGTCAGAAAGAGAAAAAGAAATACCGTATGCAAATGCTCCTTTCTAATAGCAGGGGGAACTCCAATAGGGCAGAAATATGTTAGGGAGATCACTGTATAGGTCTGGTTATTTGCATAAGAAAATCTCCCTACAATAAACTTATGGAGAACAGAAAGTGGATTTCTAAGGAAGACTTGATCTATGAAGGGCCAAACAAGTCTGGCAACTTTGGCTTCCTTTCACAATGCATGCCATTTTTACCACATGCAAAAGCTTCTGTTAACTGAAAAAACAAGTGTAATATATTGGGTTTATGTAGGAAAATAAGTTTTATAAATATATCTGTTATTTAAACATAAATATATATTTACATAAAATATATAAATATAAAATATGCAAATATATTTATATAAAAACTGTATGTTTTATATATAAGTATGTATTACATATATATAATACATGATATACATAAATAACATATAAGTATATACAGTTTTATAAATATACAGTTATATACATATATGATTTATTAGTTGGCTGTATATAACTGATACCTAAATAAGTTAATATATATATAATTATATATAATATATTACTATCAACAGAAAGAGGAGAGAATAGACTAAAAGCATAGCAAGTATCAGATATCTCTGCTCCCAATCAAACCCTTAATATTTGCCTTTGGAAAGATATATTTCTGGAAAATCAGTTGCTTTGGCTATGTGAAGAGTCAAACATGACATTCCCTGATGACTATATGTAGAGCAGAGCCTGTCTGGGCAAAAGGGAAAGGATTTTGGAAATGTGCAGATACCATTAAAGTGATGTGAGCCTAAGGTATTTAGGTAACAATTATACACAGCCAACTAATAAATCATGTGCAAACCAGTAACTGTATGTAAACATAATGAAAATTCTTCTTTAAATGTGTACACATGCACAAATGAATATACTAATGATTAGAATAAAATAATCTTGGTGAACATAACCTACATTAAAAATGTCTGATGTTTTTATAATCTTTTATAATTCATATATAATTATATATACATATTATATAGTATATATAATTATATATAATTATAATCTTTTATTGTTAACTTAAAACTAATTGTACTTCTCCAAGTGCCTTAAAAAGTTGCATGTTTTCTTTTTTTTTCTAAAAGTGGTTACCTTTTATAATACTGTAAGTTTCACAATAGGATGAGGGTATTTTTTTTTTTTTTTTGGCTTTTTAAACATTCCAAAATTCTGGTAGGTGCTATTTTTTTCACTTGATATTTTCTTTCTTTTTAAAAATATGGAGCAACAATTGCATTTGAAATCATAAACAAAAAAGTCTAAAACTCTTATTCTCTGTGCTACTTAAATACGACTCAACAAAGTAGAAAACATACTTTCTAAATCACATAATAATTCACTTTTAGAAACTGAATTGTAGTACAGCGCTCAAGTGTTGTACCTTTTCTACTCTTAAATCCCAAGTGGCATCATGTTCTCATTTATTAAATGCCCCTGATATTCAAGTCACCTAGCTGTAAATTGGCTTCCCTCCCAGCCTAATAACTTGGAGACTTTTTGTAAAACAATTGTAATATTAAAATTCAGACAATTGACCCAAAAATGGTCCAAGAGGGCAGGCCTACAATTTCCTGATTCGCAATTTCCTTATTCCTTCATTTGTTAAGTTTCGCAACATCAATTTTTATACTGTTGCTGTTTTATCCTGGCCAAATGGTTGTTGAATTTTAATGAACTGTCTCCCTTTGACAAATGAGTTATTGTTTGATATATTACATTAGGGATATAGAGAATAAACTACTTATGGATACTAGATATTTGGATAAAATACATTTACATAATACTAGACTATTAGTGTAATGAGTTTTATTAGTTGTAAAAAAGATAATACACAGCAGATTTTGAAACCTGCTGAAGAATGATGACATATACATAATTTAAATCCCACTACCTCAAATGGAATGGCAAGTCCTTTCACATAACTTGAATTTTTTTTCCTTTCTTATGGTGCTAGGAAAATTTCACTTTCATGAAATAGATTTGAAGGATGGGGAAAGTTTTCCTGATTATTAACAATTACTTAAATAGGGTGGTAGTTGAATGCACTATTAATGAAATGAGGTAGATGTTAAAGAGTAATTTAAAAAATTGAGGACACTGGAGCTATGCTACCCTTCTCCCATAATGCTTCCATTCCACTAGGGAAGGGTGATATTTTTTTCTCTCATGTGAGGGTGTACGGCTTGGATTAAAAGTACTCTGTGCTCTGTGTCTTCCATTCATACTTGATTTCAAAACAATTTACTCAGACACAGTTGCAGTAAAGGAAAATGTTTCAAGCAAACTCCCACATCCTCAGAAGCTAAATGGCCCAAAGGTTCAAATACCAGCACTTTAAAAATATTATGATATGCTAAATATGGGCATGATGATGAGGCACTTCAAGATTCTGAAGTGCCTTTCTAATCATTGTAGAAAGAGGAAATTACACTTGGTATGACTTTAATATTAAGTGTAGGTATGTTATTTTATTCTAGCTATAGTAAAAATTCATATACTCTAAATATAATAATTTCCTCCTAACCAGAACACTTAATTTCCATTAACATCAGGTGGTGATTGAGAACCCTGCTGGCTCTTTGAAGTGAACTTGAGTCCATTCTCTACTCTACCACTGACTAGCTTTGTAAACACGGGCAAGGAGCCAAGATTCTTTAAGCCTCGGTTCTCTCATCTGGAATATAGGATAATCAGACCTACAACTTCCTATTGTTTTGAGGATAAATAATACAATGAAGATCCAATACATGGAACACATGATGGGTTTATAAATAGTATTAGTTGTTCTTGTTGTTATTTAGCACTGGGGAGGCAGTATAGCGGGGTGGTTAAGAGCAAGGATTTTGGGGGCAGACAGACTTGGGTTCCAATCCTGGTCTTGCTATATCCCTGCTGTATGATTTTTGACATTCTTTCTAAGATTTCTGACTCTGAGTTTCCTCCATGGTGGCAGGGAGCTTGCAATAGTTCCTATTTCATAGGATTGTTGTGAGGATTAAATAAGATGGCACATGAAAGGTACTTATTACACTAGCTGGAATATAGCAACTACTCAGTGAATGGTAGCTCATGTTTTTGACCTTATTGCTGTTATTATTTTTACTATTATTGGCTATTATTTTATGCCTTTTCATTTCTCGAAACTTTCTGGGTGAAAAGATACTTATTTTATACAAATTCAGATGACCATATTTCATAAAAATACAAAATATAAAGCTAAAAACCGAAAGAACTTTAGAAAAGCATAAAGTGCAATACAAACATGCGATGATATTATCATAAATACTATTTTTATTATTAAAATCATTCGGCAGCTGTTAGTTCTGCCTTCAAAACTTTGTTCTCTTTGATAAACATCATTTAAGTATTTACATTCTGGAACTCAAATAGCTATTTTTAAAAACTGTTTTCCAAGTTTTTAAATTTTACTATTGAATAAACACTAGAATATATTCATTCAGTAATATGTGGTTCGATTCATTCATTCCATAAATATGTAATAAGTATCTATTGTGCTCTAAGAGCTGAGCTTAGAGGATACAAAGGTAACTGAAGCATTGTCCTTGGCATCTAGGAGCCCACCATTCTGGCAAACACATAATATTAACTTTTACCAAGGAAACACTCATGAGTAGAGGTTAGTGATTAGGAAATGTTTCTCCCAGGAGCCCATCAAGTCAAGGTGGAGCTAGAAATAGTTAACGTCATCACTCATGACTTCTAAGAAGCTCTCCAGTTACAGGCCTCATCCTAAGGTCTGCAGGTTTTTTTGGGACCCTGTCGGATTTGGCTGACTCCCTATCATGGTTGCCAAATTTCCTAGGCAGCTCTCTGCTTACAAATCCCCAACCTTCTGATCTGAGTTAGTAAGCATGTCACTAGGATAGGTTTTTTTTTTTTGGCTGTGTTGGGTCTTTGTTGCTGTGTACAGGCTTTCTCTAGTTGAGGCGAACGGGGGCTACTCTTCGTTGCATTGCGCGGGTTTCTCATTGCGGTGTCTTCTCTTGTTGCCGAGCACGGGCTTTAGGTGCGTGGGCTTCAGTAGTTGTGGCACGCAGCTCAGTAGTTGTGGTTAGCGGGCTCTAGAGTGCAGGCTCAGTAGTCGTGGCACACAGGCTTAGTCGCTCCGTGGCATGTGGGATCTTCCCGGACCAGGGCTCGAACCCATGTCCCCTGCATTGGCAGGCGGATTCTTAACCACTGTGCCATGATGGAAGTCCCACTAGGGTGGGATTTGAAGTTGTTCTTCTCTCTGGCCCCTGATCTAGCTACTAGATGAGGATAAAATAATCAACCATTATTTCCACGGGTTTGGAACCATGTTTAAGACAGGATACATCATGAAGGAATTGACCTGATTTGAGATATAAAGAATGGCTACTTTCACACTTATCCCTCACTGAGTCCTTGTCCTGTGGCCCCTTTCTTTTTTATCCCTCACCATGATGTTTGTACACATTTTCCTCTACTAGTTAATTACTCCTGTGAGAGCAGAGACCATTTATATTTGTGCCATTCCTCCCCACGGCACCTGGCATGGTGCTTCATACACTGTAGACATTTAATATTTAGATAAATACAACTATTAAGAAAGTTAATAATCTACACCAAATCTCCCGGCCTTTGGAATTATTGTGTACAATGTTAACACCCTTCTTCTTACACCTTGCCTTTGCATTTTCTATATCTAAATCTTATCGGTCTTTCTGTCTCAGATAAAATTCAGGTAATCCATACAGCAAAAACATCATTTCTCTAAACTGAGAAAGCACTTTGCTTTGTGCCAGGTACTGGTTAAGTGTTTCATACGTGTGCCAGGGACAGAACAATGTTAAGGTAGCACACGCTTTGTCTCTTTCATACTCCACCAGAGGGTTTGGCTTTATTCAAATTGTAGCTCAAGAATCTAGAAACAGAAATCAGTATTCTTCATTTCACAGATGAGGAAAATAAAGCTCAGAGAGGTTAATGTATCTTGTCTGATGTCACACAGCTCCTAATATGGGAGGCAAGATACAAATCCAAGGCTGCTTTCCCAGGTCTGTGCTCTAAACCATTGTACTAAATTTATTCATTCCTGCTTTGTAACTAATATATACATATCTTAAGTTCCAGAAGAGACCATATTCTTTGAGTTTAGGTTCACGCACGATTTACCTCTACAACCCTCAAAGCACTTAGAACGTGGTCTTGTGTAGTAAGTGCTCAATAAATATCTTTGGAATTACTATGTTTCATTTAAGCATTGACAATCAGAGACCTGCATTCATATTGATTCCTGAGCCCCTTGGAGGATGGAAAAAAGTAAAGATGGTAGCCAAACTTGGCACTTCTCAAAGGAGAAGTAAAAATAATCCCTTCTGACATGACAAGGTGGAAAACTATGCTTTGAGAAGCAGCACTGTCTGGCAAATATAAACTAGACTCTAGTCTATCAGAAATGATAAATTGGATATGCTAGTCGATGTGTTAGGTCTGATGCACAAGCATTAGGCAAAACTCCTGCAATTGGTTCTGATTAGTCTATGGTGATGTTTTTCTCCTTGCATAATGTTAACTACCTACTACGAGAAAGTGAAAGAAACTCCATTCCAATTCCTTAAGGTCACAAAAATACTAAAAGAAAAGAGTGAAAGAGCTGAAAAGGCTGACACCAAATGTAAAACTAAAAGCAATGGGACTCTATAGAACAACGGGTGGGGGACAGGGAGAAAAAGATAATTGAGATTTTGTTTTAGGAAAAGTTACTTGAAATAACACAACTTTTTCAAGCACAAGGTGTAAATGTACACATAAAGTAGATGCTTCAGGATGCTTTATTGCTGAGAGTCACTTAGGGCCTTTGAAATAGCTATCTTTCCTTTCTGAACATTGACTCTGCTAGTTTTATTAATATAGTTTATTTCCTGTTTTATCATTTGTTTCATTTATCCAATAAACATTTATTGAGTGCCTACTATGTTCTAGGCTTTATGTTAGGATCTGGAGATACAGTGAGATTAAAAGTCCCTGTTCTCAAGGAGGTCATAGCTTAGCATGTGAAGACTTAAATATAATGAAGAAAGTACAATATAAGGGGATAAATGCAGTTTAAACCTATGTATATAAACTGTATAGAGCATCAATATTTCAGCAGATTTTTTTTTGTTAATTTCTATTCTGGGCCACCATTGCCAGTAATTATTTAAAAGTATGACTACATTCCTCATTACTTTCCATTCTCATCTTTTAATACTTATTGTAAGTGCCATTAAGATTTGTAACTTTTTCATGTATCTATATTTATGTTCATTACTTTGTCATACACACTGGGATCCACTCAGATTTGAGCATTCACTCATTTATTCATTCAACAAAACTTTCTTGATTACTTTGTTGAATACGCACCGTGATTGAACGTGCTGAGGTATATGGATGATAGTACACAATTCTTTCCCTCAGGAAGCTCATAGTCTAAAACTGCACTGTCTGATACAGTAGCCACCAGCCACATGTGGCTGGTTAAATTTTAATTTTAATCTATCAAAATTCAATAACATAAAAAATTCATTTCTGCTGTAACAGCCATGTTTCAAGTGCTCAGTAGCCAATGTGGCTAGAGGCTCTTGTATTGAAAAATACAGAAATAGTTTCATCATCACAGAAAGCTCTACTGAGCAGTGCTGGTTTAGAATACGTGGGGAGGTTAGTAGAGGAGTTGGTAGGTTGATTATATAGAATCATGGCCTATGGAGAGAATTGTTAATAGATGTACAGAGTTGGATGCAAGGTTGAGGATCTGGAAAGGCTTCACAGAGGCAGAAATGTTTGGGTCTCAAAGGACGGAATCAAGTAAGTTCAAGGAGGCTTAAAACAGCACAATGTGTTCAGGGAGCTGTACAGCAGGGCCTCTGAATACAGTTGGGCAGGTTGTGCATGTAGCAATTCTAAACGGTCCCACTTAAATCTTAGTTGTGCTACAGGCACCTGGCTGTGTATTATACTCATTCCTGTCTCTAGATCTATGATCACACCTTTCCTTGACTCCAAAGAGCTTTACATCTCCTCATGTCTCTTCACTCTGGACTTCACTTCATACCTAGCTCCTCCTGTAAGTCTTTTTCATCTTTCCATCCCCAACCCATAAAACCAAGCCTGAATTGTAGAACTTCTCAACACTGAATCCCACAGCACTTTCATTCTGAGCTACAGGATAGAGCGTATGTACTAGCTTCCACAGTTCCTCACTGTTCTCACTGTTTGTATTGTCTTTTGTCTACATTTTAATGCCCAGGAAGGTAGGCAGCGCCCATGTGTCTGTTTTTTCTATTTCCTTCAGTGTAGTGCTCAGCATATAGGTAGATGCTCTGATTGACTGATATGGTAACTAATCATAAATTAATTTTGTTTGACTTCAATAAGTATTGCATTTATAACCTGGTAAAGCACTCTAAAGTATTGGGGGTAAAAAAGATTAAAATGAAGGATAATATAGAAAAGTAATATTAAAATTTGGGGGGGGAAATAAGTTACATATATTTAATTGTTATAGAAGAATTATTTGAAGTAACCTTGAGGTTAACACTTACGTAACATGACACTACGCTACACTATAACTGCCCATTGATGTTTCTATTTACATTAATTTTGATTTAGTGCTTTTTGTTTGGAGTGAGATGTACAGAATACTTTTAAGTCATTTTACTCATTGTCAAGTTCCTTTCATATTAATGATGTAAGATTTCTGAGTAACAATAATTCCGATAATATATTCAGTGTAAATGGCAAGTAATCTTTTCATCTGTTTGACTAATTATCACTATATCTAATATTTTTGACTTTTATATTTTTCTATTGAGAGGTGGTCTAGAAAAGATGCTAAAGATAGTTTCTCTTTTACCAACGTGATCATTTATGTGGCTTTCTCAGGCGTTGCTATGAGGCATGATTTATTTTTATTCAGGATCATCTTTGAATTGCTCCCTGACATTCAAGGTTGAGCTTCGCTTTCAACTGAAAAATAATAATTCATATATGTTTTCTATAAGCCCATCCATGCCTTCTGTAAATAGGGGGAACATTGACTGTTCTCACCATGAGACCTCTCATTTCAGTTCAATCCAATATCTGAGACACGACTTCCAGGACTTAGGCAAATAATAAGTGACCTGAAAATAAGGAGTATTTACACACTTTCCTGCCTTTTCTACTGATTTCTGGAGATGAGCTCAGATTTGGTAGGATTTTTTAGGGCAGCTTAAATTACGAATGTCCTGTGCATGTGTGCGTGTGTGTGTGCATGTGCAGGAGAGCAGAGACAAGTGTAAGTGACAAATATCTGTCCTCCCTCTCCTGTTGCATGGTGTCCTAGAATTTCCCTCCACTACCTTCTTTCTCCTCCCCTTTCACCCCAACATTTGCTTCCTCTGTATATTGAAAACTCATCCCAGTATGTATTGGTTTTGTTTATTAGTGCTGTTATAAATTATTTTTTAGTAAGTGAAGATATTTAAGTAAGTAACTAGTTGGGATTTATTCATTCATTCATTCTCTTAGCCAATGGTTATTGAAGCACCTTCGATATTTTGAACAAAGTCTTATAGGTAGCAAATGCAAAGAAAGATGAGATTCAGATCCTTCCAAATAGAGGTTCATATGGGAGCGATGGCATCAGTGGAAATAAACAGAAGAATGCAATCATGTGTTTTGTGCTATGGAACTAAAAGGGGCACTGAGATACCTAATTCTGCCTTGCAAGACAGACAGGATAAACAATGGGGCAGGGCTTTCCAGACAAAGGCAGCAGCCTGTGAAAAGCAGAGGTAAGAAAGCATGAGGTAAAGCCTGGCGAACACAGGTTACGTGTGGTGGAAGTGGTGGAAAGTGAGGCTACAGAGCTGGGCACTGCTCCTGGGCGACAGATCTTCAAGTCTGGAATTTATATGGCAGGTGATGGGAAGACACTACAGGGCTTTAAGCCTACGAGTGGCAACATCAGATTTGGATTTTATAAAGATCTTTCTGAGTGTACTTTAGAGGACAGATAAGAATGGAGTTGGGAAGAAGAGCAGCAGTGCTGCGGAGATTCACAGGCTTTAAAGAGGAGAAGAGAAGTGAGCCAAGTCAAAAACTGATGGGAAAAGGGCACAGACTTGCATCTTCTCAGCTTACATTCTTCTCTCAACCTGGAGACTTTCGCATTCTATCTCCTGCTGCCTCTGAACTCTGCCTGCCCTTAGAATCTTCACTGTAAGGCCACTCTAAGTCACTTAATGGGTTTTACTGTCTTTCTACTGAAAGGATGGTGCACAGGTCAGTGACACCAGCGTCACCTGGCAACTTATTGGAAATGCAAAATCTCAGGCATCACCCAAGACCTACTGAGTCTGTATTTCAGTAAGACCCCCAAGTGATTTGCATGCATGACGCACTTTAAGAAGCACTTTCTCATGGTTCTCCATGCCCACATGACAGTGTTTTGGGAGTAGAGTGGCAGTTTCTATGCTCTGCTTCTTCTGACTCCCCCAAAGCACATCACAGTACATATTGTTGGCAGGTAGCAGGTATTTGCTGGTTGATTTATTTTCAAAATAAGAGGCTTACTTTACACAATTCAACCATTTCAATTTAGTAGACATTTATTGCAACTGGGAGACCAGTTAAGAGGTTATTGCAATATTGTCCAGGTGAAAAATGAGGTACTGCATTAGGGCAATGTTAGTAGAGATAAAAAAAAGAAGAGGCAAGGGAAAAGAAATATTTTGAAGGAAACATTGGTAGGTTCTGTTAATTACAGATATGAAAAGTGAAGGTGAGAGGAAGTACAAGACCTATGGTGAGGGGAATATAATCACTTATTGATTTTACTGGCCAACTGAAGACTGGATGAGACCCCAAGTTTATTCAGAGCCATTCTTTCTACATTTTTCTATTTGTATTTTTCCCAGTCAACAAATATTTATTGAGTTGGTGCCTTCCAGAAGGCAGGCTCTTTTCTAGGTGTTGTAGCTAAAAAAGCTTATCCTATATTATTTGGTCTTTGCCCTCAAGGAATTTACAGTCCAGCGGAAGAGACAGAAAAACAAACTGACAACTGAAATAGAATGAAGTAAGTGCTATGATAAAGGTAACAGCAATGGGCTGGTGGCCCTGAGGAGGAATATTTAATCTAGATTTGGGATGCATGATTTCAGAAAATGCTTCTCAGAAGAGGGGACTTCCCCAATGAGCCATCAAGACCTAATAAACAGCCAGGTATATGTGCATATGTTCAGTGGATAAGAGCGTGGTGTGGACTCCCAGAACAGAAAGGAAACCATGCAGAGAAGGCCTGCGAGAGAGCACAGAGGGTTTATTCAGTAAATTTATGTTGTTCCATGTGGCGGCCGTATGCTGTGTCAAGAGGAGCTTTGCTATATTGAAAAATACAGGTAAATAATGTTATGAAGTGTCACTCATCTGGTTATTGCAGATCAAGGTACCCAGTAATTTCTTGCAAACCATGTCTCTCACATGGAAAACACGGCAACTTAGTAATATCCTTGCTCCTCATCTGCAAAGAAATAAATCAAATATAAATCTGTTTTCTCTGCAAGCCAATCTCTTGTCAGACTCTTGCTGATCTTTCAAAACCCATTTAAATACCTTTTTTTTTAAAAAAAGAAGCTAAACCATATTCTTTCTCCCTTTTCCATAGTTCCCAAGTTTTTTGTACCTCAAAATTCATAGGCTGCCCCTTCTCTTTCTTATAGTCTGAGTCTTCTACTTGCTTATGATCTCCAGGAAGTAAGGAATATTATCTCATTTATTTTTATAAACATTGCAGTCATTGACATCATGCTTGGTACAGAGTAGGCACTCAGAGAATAGATGTATTATCTCAAACAAATTAACTGGATTCTTAATTATTGAATGAGGCAGATAATTGATGAAGGTGAGATTTACCATCTTTACAGGAATAAAATTAAAAGTGAGCTTTTCCCACATTTGCTTTATATGTATAAATCATCAGTAACTTAATATCAGGCTTTAGAGGGCAAAAGATTAACACCTTTGCCCCATCATTAAAGCCATTTGTACCCTGTAAAATATTTCTGACCACCACATCTGCTTTTGCTATAATGGCATGACATTTCTCTGTAAACAGCTCAAAAATAAACTTGCACTTGTTAATTTTCTTTGTTAGCTAAATGCAACCATTCAGCTAGGTCAGATTCGCACGAAAATTGGACAACACATTGTAGTCTACAGGAAAGAGAAAGAAAGAGTGATAAAGCTGCAAACTTTCCTTCAGTTACTGGTGGTTTCTTTTTGTGAGGGAACGATTGCCCGCGATACTAATGTCCTTGATATTTTACTCTCATCTCCCTAATGTATGCTAAAAGGCACTCTCACTTTTGCATTGTGTTTAATTTTTCTTTCATCTCTAACTCTTCTGTGACTTTTTTGCCTCCTTACTAAATTGAAAGAAGGGGCTGCGTTCTTTTCATATAGAAATGGCGGCGGGGGGCATAAATGGTGCTTGACACCTCTTTTATTTTATTAAAGGAAAATAGTTGGTCTCACTGAATCAATTTGGGATTATATTGCTGTAATTCTGTCACTGTTTTGGAAAGAATGTCCCTCCCAATCCAGGGCATCATAAATGATTAACTATGAGCACAGATCAAAACTTCACTATGTGGCTTCTGCAGGAGGAGGTCACACATTAAAAGAAAGTGTCGGAGGGTGGCCTTGTGGATGTTGCCCCTTAGAAATGGATTTCAAACTAAAATTCTATTCTTAAACTATTAAGGATCTTGTGAGAAAGCTGAGATCACATTTGGATAGCAGTCTTAGGGTAATAACCCCCAGAAATGTTCCATTTCGCTAGAGTTGAAACATACCCATTTGTCTAAAGCAGTGTAACTACTCTGGTTTTGCCACAGACTCTGCATTGCCCTCCTTCCTCTCAAGGGTTGACACGGTATTCTTTAAAAATCAACAAAATAAATGTTTTACGTTTAAAATACGTTTATACCATACTAACCTTTCTTCTTGCCAACATCTGACAAATAATCTTAAGGTGGCATGATCTCAGTCGGGGAGACTAAAACAATCTACTTGATGCTTGACCCTGACTATGTATACAGCAGAAACTGTCTGAATACTGATGTTTTTCATTATTCTATTGCAACACTCCAATATATTTTCTCTCCCACTGCACCCATCACTTTCTCAAATACACATATTCAATTTTACCTACCCAAGTCTTTTCTGCAACTTATGTTTCTAAAAATCTTGTAGGTACACATGGACCTTGGAATCTCATTTATTCTTCATAATGGAGACAACAAGGTAACTGATATATCACCAAAAACTCAATATCATCCTATCTAAGCTTTAATACTATTCTCTTATGAGTCAAGCAATTTATTTTAAAATAAATACGGCATTTCTTATATCATAATCTTGGCCCTGCATTTGTTGAATATTTGAGGAATCTAATGACAACCTTTAGTTTATCACTATGGTTATCATAATTTCACTACTAATAATAACTTACTGACTTTAAAAAATAATCTGAAAAACAATGATATGGTAGTTGAAATGAGTTTGAATTACATATACTTTATACTCTCCCCAGATCTATCACAGAATGATTTTATAACCTTGGGAAAGTCACTGAACCTCTCAATATTTCTATTCTCATCTCTTTAAAATAAAGATAATAACTTCACCTTATCATCTACTTCAGTGATGAAGGTGTGAAGACTCATAACCACAAGAAGCACATCAGGCTTTATGAAAGCCAGACTCAGGATAAATATAAAGTATTTTTGAGAAAGAGCACATGAAGAGTATGTAAATACAAAGACAAAGTTTTTATAAAGTGTCTTGGAAAAAGAAAATACATAGAGCAAATAAATCATACCTCGATATTCATTTTCTGAGGTATTTCTGTGTCCACCATATCCCCTGCATTATCAGTTCAGTTGAAGGACCTGAGGAAATTTTTACATGGCTGCATTTAGCATTCAGCTGTGGCTTCCCATTGCTAGGCAGTGAAATACTCATCTTCTACTTTAAGCACTGGATTTATTGCTCCTAATGGAAGATTTGCATTTGTTCTAAGATTACAAATAACGATTAAGCCAAAGCAATTACTCTTAACCTCAATTTGTAGCTCTTGCTTGCAACAGGGCACTTTCATCTGTTCCATTTCGTTTCTTTTCTTCTTTTAGGATTAAAAAGAATAAATTTTATTTTATTTATTTATTTATTTACATCTTTATTGGAGTATAATTGTTTTACAATGTTGTGATCTGTTCCATTTATTTTCATTCTCATTTTGGCCTGGAGATATTTCTAAATAAATCAATCACAGTAGACGTTGGAACAGGTCTATTGAATAACACCTAGGCTGACTACACACACTGTGTGGAGAATGGAGAAAATTATAACTATAATTCAAGTAAAAAAAGAAAGCATACTTCAGGGGTCAGTTATCTGAATAAACCAAGGGAAAAATCTTTTACCCTGGATTAGCTAGATAGTTTACTCTTCCTTCCACTTATTCTTGCGAGTACAGAGATAGCACTTTAAGTGGCAAATATAAAACAAATAACGCACTGCCTGCTTTATAAATAATTTGTGAATACTCCACGTAGTATGTAGAGCTTCCTTTACCAACAACCATAATTGGTAGAAATCACTAATGACTATAGTAATTGTTAATCTTCATCATGAATTTCCTACCACGTCAGGCACTATTAAGCCCGTTACCTTTTTTTATACCTATTTTACAGATGAGAAAACTGAGGCAAAGGGAGATTAAAGAACTTGCCCAGGGGCTTCCCTGGTGGCGCAGTGGTTGAGAATCTGCCTGCCAATGCAGGGGACACGGGTCCGACCCCTGGTCTGGGAAGATCCCACATGCCGCGGAGCAACTAGGCCCGTGAGCCACAATTACTGAGCCTGCGCGTCTGGAGCCTGTGCTCCGCAACAAGAGAGGCTGCGATAGTGAGAGGCCCGCGCACCGCAATGAAGAGTGGCCCCCGCTTGCCGCAACTAGAGGAAGCCCTTGCACAGAAACGAAGACCCAGCACAGCCAAAAAAAAAAAAAAAAAAAAAAAAAATTGATCTTGTTTCCAGAACCTCCTCTTTAAAAAAAAAAAAAGAACTTGCCCAAATTCATGAAACTAGTGTGTGGCAGAGCTTAGAATTCATCTTGGGCCTGACTCTGGAGCCTGTGTTCTCCTCATTTCACTCTTCTCCTTTCCCAGGATGAGCCAAATGCCTCACCGAGCAGTATTGTCTGAAATGTCATTACGTCATGGTTAAAGACTGATTGCAACATGAAGAATAAAGCAAAAGTTTATTAATTGTGACTATGCTTTTACTTCTACTCTCTAGACTAATATTTCTCAGGAATATAACACAATGAAAGGTCATGAGTAAGTGATATTTTGACTGTATGGAAGTATATTAAATTAAAAATCTTGCATTTTTAAAATATTGAGACTTGTTAATAAAAGAACCATCTCTTACTTGATATCCAAATCATTATTCCTTAACTATAAAACTGAAAAGAATTGTGTTCCATAAATTTCAGTAATGTTCTCCCTTGCTGAAGACAGTGCCTTGTACTTAGTTATTTCTTCATATTTATCACATACAGTACATATATATATAATCAATAATGGAGCTTATGAAGAAAGGAGTCAAATAGAATTTGTCACCAGTCAATATGGCCACTCCTTCCAATCATAATACAAATGAATGTTTCTCAGTAGATATTAAAATTTTATACTCATTTATTTTTAAAGTAGCTTTTTAAAACCAAAAACTATAAAATATGTACTGTAGGAAATTGGGGAGAAATGAAATGTAAAAAATAGGAAAAAATCACCCACAATACCCTCAGTTGGAGAAAAATAATGAATTGATACACTTCCTTCCAAATCTTTTCCATGAATATTTTTGTTATTGAAGTAGAGTGTCTATATAGCCAAAAATTCTGAAACAATTTCCAAGTTTTCAGTACAGTGCACAGTTAAATTACAAGAGTATATTTTTCTAAATTATTTCTGTGTTGTACAATAGCATCGTTTCAAATTAAATTTTTATAGCTTGTCAGGTTATAAAAATCTCCTACTCTAGGGTTGACTAGATAACTCTTTATTTGATGTGTTCCATAAAATTTAGCACTGAGCAGTGAAAAGATTGCATGGATTAATTTTGAGTCATCAAAACTAAGGCAACTTTCAGTTGAGGCAAGACATACACATTACTAGGAACTCTCCTTTCTGTCTGTATGTTATGCATATAAATTATGGCCAAATGATATTAACTGTGAGTGTGCATGAGTGTCTGAATGATTGCATGTGCACACTTGCATTTAAAGATGTATGCTTTTGATTTTTAGGTCCAATTAAAATGATGTTACTGGCCTCTGTTCTTTTCCCTTTGGATAGCCATCTATATCACAAAGTCATTATTCATTGTTCCTTCACTATTTTGCACTTGAACAGGCAAAACAATTTACAATCTTTCTAAAAAAAAAAAAAAATTCAGAATACTAAGCTGTTATGGCTTTCTCCTTCCCAAGCAGGCAGTCTGTTCAGTAGAGAAAGGGAATCTTACAGCTGATGGCCTGCAGAAAAGCTGTTTACTATAAATGCAAAGTCCTGTTTTTCCATACATCATGGTTGGAACTTTTAAAATGCCTCTAGTGATTTAGCTTACTTATATCTGTGTACAACTAGAGTTAACTTAAGACAGTTTTAAACATCGTTTGAAATTTTTTATTGTAAAAATTCTGAATGCTTGTGCAGGTAACAGAATTAGGAAAATTCTTATTTGACTGCTTCCTATATTTATTTGATATAAATATATTTAATGAGGCTTTACTAGGGTACTGTAAGGTAAAAGGTGAAGGGTATTTTGCACTTAAAAATATACAATTGCCTTTTCCTATTTCCCAACATGACTTGTAAACTACATCGTAAGATACAATATTCAACAAAACTGATTTCAGAGCCAGAAATTTGACCCCAAAACAGAACTCATGGATGTGTGTTAAGTACAAAACCCTCCTAATAATGTATTCCTTGACCTGTTTGTGGATGTGGATGTGGTTTTAATACAGAAAACATATGCTGAGTGTGGTGAATGGGAAAGACAAATCTAATATTTTCACCACAGGTGGGAAAAGAGAAATATTACAAAGATTTTTCATTGGCAGTCACACCAGTGATAAGCATGGCAGAGTTGTTAAGAATGCATTATAATATCTCTAGCGTGGAGCCACCCATGACTGGTGTGGCTCTTTATTATACTAGGATTGCATTACTTTGGGCAAGTCTTTTAACCTCCTCTGAGTCTCGTTTTCCTCACTCTGAAAATGGTGAAGAAGATTTGTGGTACCTCACAAATAATTTAAAATAATTAAGTATTGAGAGACTTTATAAACGCTAATACCTTCTTCACATGTGAGGTAGAGGGGTTAGTAGATACAACAGAGTTCTGGGAGTGGAATTTTAATGATAATCTTCCATGCAATATCCATGCCACTAAAGTAGTGAGTGGATATTTTAAAGATCAGAAGAGCTTCGAAATGAGATATTTGGCATAATAGAGAAAGCCTTGGGAAAACTCTTGGCATCCAAAGATCCAAATATCCAAGTTTAAACCCTATCTAAGGATTACATTAGAATTTGGAGTCTAGCAAGCAAATTAGGAAGATGTTATTATATTGACCAGAATGATGAATAATTTGGCATAGAAATAAAAATTTTGGAGAAGAATGACAGAATTAACTTACTGTCACCCAAGCTGGTGACCCTGACATGTGGAATGTGAGCTTCTCAAGGCCACAAGACTTGGAGTGAGAGGTGAGAAAATTGGTGACAAGGAGAGTCCTGGGACTATGAAAGAAGAAGTCAATTGATGAAACTAAATGTTTCAAGTTTGGGAGTGATGTCATACCTGAAAATTCAAAATCGTGAAGTAAAATATGATTTGAGGTGCTGGTATTATGAGAGCACTGAAAAATGTTTATGAATCTTTACCCAATTTTATTAGTGGCCTTAGAAGAAAATTAAAGACTTTAATATTAATTTTTCAACATAAAAGTTCTCTTTAAAACACTAAATGAGTTATTAGAAAAGGGTCAAAACTAGTTTACAAGCTTATATTCCAAATCTGTGTTCTCTTTGCCCATAGCGTAGTGTGCCGCTATTTATCTTTAATGAGCAAATCCTACAGTTGGAAAATGATGCAGAAGGGGCATATTCAGGATAAGAGATATAACAGACTTTGTCCTAAAACTCATTTTGTTCATGATGCTATTTAATTTAGGAACAAAATAGAGCAGCATAGGCAAATTAAAATACACATTAACTCTTGCAAAGTTCATGTTTTTCGTACCACTCTCTAATGACAATCAACGAGACAACTGATTTTAAATTATTTTTCATAGAGTTGTATATTTATTGAGTTTGTTTGCAAAAACATTTGACTTTATTATTCTCAAAAACATGATGTTACTATAATTTTCAAACTGATTTCTTTAGAAAAAGAAAGAAATTAACTTAGAGATTTAATCATATAATTGTCTACCTATTCTTCCAACAAACTTATCAAAACCCTACTAAATGTCAAGTGTCGAGTAAATGGATAACAGAACTCATGATTGCTTTTCCTTAATAAGAATGTAAATTTTTGTTTCACGTTTTTCATGTATAAATATGTAAACAGATATATTTGAGTTTAGTGACAAATCTGTTACCTGATAAGGATACAAAATGCAGAAAGTAGTTAATTAAACATTTGGGTTAATAGAGCAATAGCATACATGTGTAATACGTTACTGAAGAACCAAAGTTCATGTATCATAAAACCTATTCTGATATTACTTAAATCTTTTCTTTAATTCAGGTGATCCAAAGTCTCTTCAAGATGTTGCTGAATAGAGTGGTCTCTGTTATGCACGTTAGCTGGTATCATCGTTTTAAAACAAAAAGAAAATTCCATCTTGCGAGCTAGAAAACTTTGGTGGCTACTCTCATGTGTATATAATTCAAACTAGAGGTGAAAGGTATCGTGAGTTTTCCTACTCATCTATACCCTTTCAAACCATTATTTCTTTCATTAGGACTAAAACAATTTATGAAAGAGGCCTGTCTGAAGCACTTCCCTTCCTGTCAGCCTCTGGGCTGATGATGTAATACAATAATCCATCAGGGAGCCAGGGACCCCTGCTGATGGATTACAGCAGTGGATCAGCCACCTGCCACTCTGCTCTGTAGTACACCATTACTGGGGCACAAAAGCAAAGTAGCTTTGAAAGAAGTAAAGATTCCAGGAAAAGCACTGTTTGGATTTTATTTTTCAATCTCAAAAGATATTATTAAAGGTTGTAGGAGGTGAGAAATGTTGATGGACAAATTGAACAAAACTTAAAGTTATCACAAAAAAGGAAACAAAGTTTTCTAGGTTCTGATTCATACGGAAATTTACTTTATATATTAAAGAAACAACATAAGTTTGATTAGAGAGGTTAGAAGTAACTATGGGTAGTGAATGATGATCTCGTGAAAGGAGGAAAAAGAAAAAAATTAACTTCCTAACCTTCGGAAGAAGGTTGGTATTATCCCCAGGCCTACCTAGAAAATATTCTAGTCTAATAGATAGCGGTGTCCTGTAATTAGTAATCTTAATACAAATAGCACTTAATGAGAATTCTCTTTGTAAGGTTTAATCTCATCTGTTCTCCACTACAAAATGTAGATTCAAGGAACTTGCTTAAAACACATGGCTAGGGCTTCCCTGGTGGCGCAGTGGTTGAGAATCTGCCTGCCAATGCAGGGGACACGGGTCCGAGCCCTGGTCTGGGAGGATCCCACATGCTGCGGAGCAACTGGGCCCGTGAGCCACAATTACTGAGCCTGCGCGTCTGGAGCCTGTGCTCCGCAACAAGAGAGGCCGCGATGGTGAGAGGCCCGCGCACCGCTATGAAGAGTGGGCCCCACTTGCCGCAACTAGAGAAAGCCCTCGCACAGAAACGAAGACTCAACACAGTCATAAATAAATAAATAAATAAAAAGAACGTGAATTTCTTAAAAAAAAAAAACAAAACAAAACACATGGCTAGCCAATGGTGGGGAAAAGATGTAAACCTAAGTCTCTGGACTTTAAATCCAGTGTGGTAGAGTACAAAGAGAACAGATCTGTATATATCTTCCTCTTAGGATTGGGTGTCAATAAAAAGTGATAATTCATATACCTAATCCTGTGCCTGACAGAGAACAGCCGAAGAATTAAAGTAATTTTTTTTCTTTCCTTTCCCTCATCCTCATGTAATCAGATGCCTCTGCCTTGAATTATAGGCTATTATAACATCCTTGATGTTGACCCATGGAGAGTTTGCATATTCACAAGATGGCAGAAGAGCCATTAGAATGCTTTAAAGTCGTCACGTTTCTTAGTGCAAATCCCTAATCAGGATCCATAGCCATTTTATCATTGAGGACAATCCAATCGTTTCTTTGGAAAATAATGAAGTAAAATTTAGAAGAATGAATACAAAACCTTGAGTAAATTCAATAAACCAATTGCGTGATACAGAACTGGACATAATTCAGTTGACATTAAAAAGCAGAACAAAAATATTTGTCTTATAGATTACTTTCTTAATGAATGAAAAACTATGAAGCAGCTGCTCTGGAAGTTAACGAAATGGGAACAGCTTTTGATTAGAGTTTATAGTCCTGTCAAGCTCAATCCATACCTGGATTACTTGGTGTGGATCTGGATGTTTCATTTTGACAAACTAAAGAATGATGTCAGAGTCCGGAAGCCATCTCATGTTAGTAAGGCACAGAAAAATTGACTACATAGAGCCAGGAGAAGGGGGAAAAAAAGCCCTAAAAAGAACATGAGAGTTCTAATTTCTATTTGTGGGTGAGGGGTACAGGGTAATCATGTTTATATTTCTCAAAAGTCATGGCTAGGACACATAGTATGAGATACTGGGGGAGCCAGATTGTTCCTCAATTTAGATACTAAGTTGTCCTGAAATAGGTTCTGCTGCTTTTTTACATGACTACCGAGGTAATTGTTGAACTACATACTGGAAGATTCCTGTATTGGATGTAGATTTGGATCAGTCCTCTAAGCCCTTCCAATCCTAGAATTCTTGATTTTGTGGAAGCAGATGGAAGCTGAGGCTCACAACGATGAAAATCTTGAGTCACATTGAAACAGCCTTTTTTTTTTACAAAATATTTTGGGTGTTTTGTCAAAATCTGCGATATTTGTGGGAGTGTTTTCTGCTGTTTATATTGTGGCAGAAAAAAATTAAGAACTTCTGGTCTAATCTGTAGGCCTTGTTTATTAGGCTTAAGGAAAATTAAAGAAGACAATTAGAACTCCAGTGCTTTTTAAAAATTGGTGTAGTATAGCATTACTTTCTTTTATTTGAAACTGTAACACAAAAGAGACAGCCCATAGAAATGAAAATATCTCAGGCTTGTATTTGTGCTAATATTAATCAACAGGCTCAAGAACTTTTATGGAGAAGAGAAATGAAGAAAATTTGGAAACTTCCCGTATTAAGCGCTCAAAGTCTCCCTAAACACATAGTGAATCTTGGTCAGTGGCTATTAAACATCCTGAACATCTCAACAGTAGAGGCAATACCTGACATCCCGTGCATATAGTCAGAGGGGAAGCGATAAATCAGTCATTCCTTAATTTCCCTTAAGAGTACTATTGCGTAGTGTAGGATATCACTGTTTTTCATTATAGCTTAATAAGAATTCACCATTTTTTAATGCTGCTGGTGTTTCTTCATTTATTTTTAAATACTGAGTAATATGCTTTCATTTTTTATTGTGGAAGACTTTAAATAATAATTAAAGTCCACTCGTGCATCTGCTATAACACATATAACTCAACTGAAATGACAACTGTATAAACAGTTATGGCCAAGTAATCACATCACAGTCAATGACAGTCACATCAAAACTGCTGTCTGGCTCACAGTGATTGTAAGATGCCATCAACTCTTAGAATTCTGAGTCAAAATATAGGGGAAAAAGTGTCTTTGAATTGATGAAATGTGACATATGGAGGGAAATTGAGCCTGGCATATTCCTCATGTGCCTCAAACTATTTTATGTAAAGGTACAAATATTCAAAAGCAATCAACTCTTCTTAATAGATGGTTATTTTAAAGCCATGCACTTGATTGATGCAAAGAAAAATATACTATAATAAAAATAAAAACAATTAAAACTTAAAAGTTTATTTCTAAAAATTCAAAATGGAAAACTCTTTCTCCGGTTTAGAAATCTGTTCATCAGAAAATTAGGCCTATTTACTTAAGATCTTACAGCCATCAAGATAGTTGAAATTTCTAAGCAGTATGCACAGTGCTGAAATTAATACTATATTTCTTTATTATTTAGCTCTTTTCACAAAGTTCCTAAGTAGAAAAAAGTAACTTCAGTAGATACTATGCTCCTTTTCCACAAGTTTTCTGGATTCTAAATAATCTCAATTCAATAACAAAAATTGACCTTATAATACTTTACTTTAAAAATTATATTAAAACTTAATTATGTACAGAGAGGAGTAGTTGCTAAGTATTTACCAATTAAATGGTGACTATAATAAAAATTGGCTAATACTTGCTAGAAGTTAATATTAGTTCTTAATCAACCTGTAACTAATATATTGATTATATTCACTGCAGAAATTTGTCAATGAAGTGAAACATTTAATTGAACCCTATTTTTGGTATTGTTCTCTCATATTTTTCCACCAAAGAACTTTGGGGTAAAACTAAGTTTAGTGCTTTTTTTCAGTTGATTTAAACTAACAAATAAACAAATAAGGAACAGTTCACTCATTTCTTCTACTCCCCACCCCTTACCACTGGCAACAACCAATCCTTTCTCTGTATCTATGACCTTGTTTTTGTTTTTTACATTTAATTGTAGGAGAGATCATATAGTATGTGGTATTTGTTTTTCTGTCTTCTTACTTACTTCACTTAGCATAATGCTTTTGAGGGCCAACTTAGCATAATGCTTTTGAGGGCTAACCATGTTGTTGCAAATGACAAGATTTCATTCCTTTTTGTGGCTGAATAATATATCTATATATATATAATATCTATCTATCTATCTATCTATCTCACAATTTCTTTATCCATTCATTTATTGATGGATACTTAAGTTGTTTCTGTATCTTGGTTGCTGCAATGAACATGGAGGTGCATAGGTTCATATATCTTTTCAAGTTAATGTTTCTGTTTTCTTCAGATAAATACCCAGAAGTTGAATTGCTGGATGATATGGTAGTTCTATTTTTAATTTTTTGAGGAACCCCTACAGTATTTTCTATAGTGGCTGCACCAATTTACATTCCCACTAATAGTGCACAAGGGTACGCTTTTCTCCACATCCACACCAACACTTGTTATTTCTTGTCTTTTTATAATAGCCATTCTAACTATTCTACCATTCTACTAGGTGTGAGGTGATATCTCTTTGGGGTTTTGACTTGCATTTCCCTAATGATTAATGATGCTGAGCATCTTTCTGTCTACCTGTTAGCCATCTGTATATCTTGTTTGGAAAAATGTCTATTCAGATCTTCTGTCAACTTTTTAATTGGATTGTCATTTTTTTTTTTTTTTTGGCTATTGAGTTGTATGAGTTCTTTATATATTTTGGATATTTGAATCAGCCATTTGGATATCTGTTGATATATATTTTGCAAATATTTCTCCCATTCAGTAGGTTGTTTTTTCTTTCTGTTGATGGTTTCCTTTGTTGTGCAGAAGCTTTTTAGTTTGCATTAGCCCCAGTTGGTTAACAGTTTTGCTTTTATTGCTTCTGCTTTTGGTGTCCTATTTAAAAAATTGTCACCAAGACCTATGTCAAAGAGATTACCACTTATGTTTTCTTCTAGGAGTTTTGTGGTTTTGGGTCTCTGTACAAGTTTTTAATCCATTTTGAGTTAATTTTTGTGTATGGTGTAAGACAATGGTCAAGTTTCATTCTTTTGCATGTGGCTGTCCAGTTTTTCCAACACCATTTATTTGAGACTGTCCTTTCCCTGTTGTATATTCTTGGCTCCTTTGTCATATATTAATTTACAATATATGTGTGGGTTTATTTCTGGGGTCCCTATTCTGTTTCATTGATCTATGTGTCTGTTTTTACAATAATACCATACTGCTTTGATTACAATAGTTTTGTAATATAGTTTGAAATCAGGGAGGGTAATGCTTTCAGCTTTATTTTTCTTTCTTAAGATTGCTTTGGCTATTTGAGGTCTTTAGGGGGTCCATACAAATTTTAGGATTATTTGTTCTATTTCTATGAAAAATGCGATTGAAGTTTTGATAGGAATTGAACTGAATCTGTAGATTGTTTTGGGTACTCTGGACATTTTGACAATATTAAATTTTCTAACCCATGAACATGGAATATTTTTTTCATTTATTTTTGTCTTCTTCCATTTCTTTCATCAATGTCTTATAGTTTTCAATATACAGGTTACACATCCTTGGTTAAATTTATTCCAAGATATTTTACTATTTTTGAAGCAATTGTAAATGGAACTATTTTCTTAATTTCTCTTTCTGATATTTCATTTTATTTCAGTGTATAGAAACACAACAGATTTTTTGGTTTTGCTTTTGTATCCTGTAACATTATGAATGCCTTTATTAGTTCTAAGAGTTTTTCCTCTCTACATGCTGGTTATAAAATGGCTTTTCTTATGTTGACATATGTTCCCTCTATACCGGTTTTATTGAGAGTTTTTATTATAAATAGATGTTTTTGTCAAATTCTTTTTCTGCATATATTGAGATGATCATATGTGTTTTTATCCTTCATTTTGTTAATATGGTATATCACATTGACTAATTTGTGGATGTTGAATCATTCTTGCATCCCTGAAATAAATCTTGGTAGATCATGATGTATGATCCTTTTAAGTATTATTAAATTCAGCTTGTTAATATTTTGTCAAGGATTTTTGCATCTTTTTGCTCATCAGGGATAGTGGCCTATAATTTTCTTTTCTTGTCATATACTTGTCTGGTTTTGGTATCAGGGTAATGCTGGTCTCATAAAATGAACTCCCCTCCTCTTTTACTTTTTGGAAGACCTTGAGAAGGATTTGTATTAATTCTTCTTTGAATGTTTGTTAGAAATCTCCAGTGAAGTCATATGGTCTTGGACTTTTGTTTGTTGGGAGGTTTTTGATTACTGATTCAATCTCCTTACTAGTAATTTGTCTGTTCAGATTTTCTATTTCATCATGATTCAATCTGGTAGCTTGCATGTTTCTAGGAATTTATGCACTTCTTATAGATTGTCCAATTTGTTGGCATATAATTGTTCATAGTAGTCTCTTATGATCCTTTGCATTTCTGTGGTGTCAGTTGTAACACCTCTTCTTTCTGAAATGACTTTTATACAAGCACATATAAGCACACATTTATTGAGTACATAGTAGATACTCAATAAATATTTCCCTTTCTTGATTTCCTCCAGAAGCTTCTGGTAGACACTGCCTAAAACTATGTGGAAGCCAAAAAATAATATTTTTCTTCCTAAGTAAATATTTTACTTCTGACATATGAAAATCTGCCAGTGAGTAACAGTTTTCAGGTGAATTGTTTTAGTTGTTATTGCATTTCTAAGCTATGATCCATGAGCCTGAATATTATTCATGCAGTTTTCCATCACAGATTTGGAATTGCTTTCACAATGCTTTACTCAACTGAATAGGAAAAGGGAAAGATAAGGAAAACACAAAAATCTACATTATCAGGTTGTTTAAAAATTGGTCACTATTTGTTCCATAAAAATGGAAGTGACAAAATATATATGTAAAGGAAGTACTACAATTGACATTTAGTTAAGTTAACCCTTTAAAGACACACTAATCTTCAGTTTTTTCATGTTGTCACATTGATTCAAGAATGGAACTATAGATAACACCAAATAGAATTTTCTCCTAACAACTGATTAAAACCAAGAGATATTTCAGTTAAAATGTAGCATAACAATAAAATTCCACATAGGACTTTATATTCTACAAAGTACATTCACAAATATTCTCAGTTAATGGCTAGATAAAAAGAGACATACATTGCAGTGAGCAGGAGTATTTGGTGTGAAGAGGCTGAGGTAGGATGTTGTGTATCCAAGACCTTGGAAGAAGATCACCTGGGGAAGGTAATCTGATAATGTTGTATAGAAAGACTGGATGGGAGGAAGAGTTGGAACCGGGGTACTAATGCTACAGCAGACATGTGATGTGGTGAGGTCTGGCCCAGACTGGTGGCAGTAACGTCAGGAACAAATGCAATTACAAAAGTAGAAATAATCAGATGTGTTTGCCTAGAGGTAGAAGTAGGAATGAAGTGAGAGGGGAACAAGAGAGAAAGTTGATGATCACTCTAAGAAATTGAACCTATGTGGCTAAGAATATGACATAACCACGGAGAGTAGTAGGAAAATAACGGGAAGGGAAAATGGTTTTGAAGAATTATTTGATATTAAAAAGTAATAATAGCAGCTCTCATACAAAACTTACTACCTGCCAAACATTTTTCTTAAGTGCTTTACATTTATTAGCAAACTTAATCCTCAAAAACTTTATGTACCGACAGCCAAGTTGACATGATTTCAGGGAAGTTAGAAGTGCAAAAATTGTTGTTCTGGAATTTGACACTGACTGCCGAAAATAAACCATTTTCAGTTCTTCAGATGCCATTGTTAAAGGTGTATTATATTGATCTGTTTGGAAGTGAGATAGCATCACACTATTTGTAGGGTCAAGCATGAAGTTTAGGAAGGAGATGGGAATAAATATTTAGAGAAAAAAGCAAAACATGTTCACTTAAGGTATTATGCTTTGCAGTCATCTCCTCCAAAATACTTCACAAAAGTATAAGAATGAATATGGAGAAATGAGATATCAGCAAATCAAGTAAACCTCTTGTGGAAAAATAAATGTTATATTAAAAAGATGTTCTTTAACATCGATTTTATTATAAATAAGATATACAGTGGTGGAGGACGCCAAACAATTTTACCAGTAGAAACAATATTTAAATAACTGATTACTAGAATTAAATGTTAAAAAAAATCTTTTTCCTTCTTTCTTTCCTTTTTTTTGGAGGGATGGAAATACTGAAGTACTTGGGAGAAAGAGACAATCAGGATCTACAGGTCTACAATGTTCTCACAAATGGCTCAGATAAAAAATGAGAGAGAGAATGCCAATGTGATAAAATATTAACATTTGAAAAATCTTGATGAAGTTTTTTGTATAATTCTTATAACGCGTCTGTAGGTTTGGAATTATTTATGAAGAGAAGTTGAAAAAGAAAAACAATAATGGATTCTGTTTGTAGAGGCTGTGCTTGTGTGTGCATGTATCTATTTGGGGGCTCTGGAGCTAGATGAAAGGAAAAGAATCCATGCTAACAATCAGGGAATAAACGGAATATATGCTTTGCATGAAAAAGAAAATCCCACAAGAAATTGATTTCATCTGTTCCATTCTAAGTACTTATGAAATGATATTGCTATGGTTGTAACACTGCATCTAAGAGAATGAAATCAATCCCCTGTGGAGGCTGTCATGGCATGTTGTTAAATGCCTTCTTAAGGTTAAGCATAATAAGAATAGTTGAAGAGCAATGTCTAGTGGATAACGGCTGAAAAGCTCATTGGAATTTCAAAGGAGAGGGATAACAGGTGATCACTTCCTTTGATGGTTATAGTACAAATAAACTGGAGTCAGACCGGAAGCCTAACTTGATTAACACAGCAACCTCATAGTCTAGAGAACTTGTCTCTTGCTGCCTCTCTAAAGTTTTTCTCTTCTGTGTGATCTTCTCTTTATAAATATTTCTTCCCTCTCCACCTCTTTTAGAAAATCTCTTTCCCTACTGAGCTTTCTTTCGCTTTTCCTCTCCCAGATGTTCATTAGATCCTGTTTCTCTCTCTTATCTTTCCTGTCTGTATAATCAGAATAAATTGGCCTTTATAAAATTGAGTTGGTGTATTTAGTGAATACAATGTGAGTCTTACCATATTTAGAACTGAATTTAAAAATATGTTTCTCTCAATTAAAAACTACCCTCAAATTGCTATTTCTTGGATTTGGCCCTTTGCTGATTTGTTTGTTTGTTGGTTGGTGGTTGAGTGACACTTATCAGTTCTAAAAATGGATCAAAATTTAACTGTAGTCAGGTAGGTACAGCCACCAAGGATGAAAATCTCTCAAGTATCTTATTTCATACTGGTTTTCAGAGTGCCATAAATTCAGAGAACTGTGGATAAAGAATAGGAAGTCTTACTTTTGTTGTTGTGGCCGTTCCCTAGGGAGCTAGTCAAGATATTTTACGACAGATAAAATGGTGTCCAGTGCATACTGGATGAATATCAACCTGGCTATTCCTGAGTTGACCCAATGGTTACTCAGGAGGGAATTCTCCTCTACCCCTCAGAAAGGAAATTTCTATATCTTTCATGTACATTGTGAAGACTTCAGAAACAAGATTTTAGAAAGGAAGACTGAAAAAAGATAAAGGCATCCAGGAGTTGTGAGCAGCTGTTACTATGGTCTAGATTAACATAGAAGGTGACAGGAAAGGCCTGAAGAATGAAGAAAATTGGTTTATAAGGTGGAATTCAGGAGCTCAGACATGATGAGCCTGACGTCTGTATTAAGTAAGCCTTGATAGTTTGATTAATGGCTTTTTCAAACTGTAGTACATATATCCCGCCCTGGCTCCCCTCACCCCCTTCCCACCTCCCCAGCCCCTGACCTTATGAGATACATATACACCCATACAAAAAACACTGCTCCCCATAAGTGTTTCTCAACATCAATTTGTTTTAAAATTTGGCATTAATTGTAAATTTTGTGCAAAAATCAGACTTTGTTAGTATTATTAATTTCATATTTTTAAATCTGCACATTACAAATTATATTTACCTCTTAAATACGAGGACCTCCTTAAGTGAGATACCCCCTTATGTTTTATGTTAGATGATATCTTAACATCATTCTTAAAACGATTACCTTTAATGTATATAATTTTAACATATACATTATACATTAACATAACATAATTTTATAGGAAAAACCCACTCTTCCCATTGACAGATGACTAATTATATGAAGCCACTGAATAAAAAGGATTTCTAAATATTCCATTCAAATTTGATCATCTCATTTTTATTCAGAAAACTAGGAGCATTAAAAAACAAAACAGGGCTTCCCTGGTGGCGCAGTGGTTAAGAATCTGCCTGCCAATGCAGGGCACAAGGGTTCGAGCCCCGGTCTGGGAAGATCCCACATGCCGCGGAGCAACTGGGCCCGTGAGCCACAACTACTGAGCCTGCGCGTCTGGAGCCTGTGCTCCGCAACAAGAGAGGCCGCGATGGTGAGAGGCCCGCGCACCGCGATGAAGAGTGGCCCCCACTCGCCGCAACTGGAGAAAGCCCGCACACAGAAACAAAGACCCAACACAGCCAAAAGTAAGTAAATTAATTAATTAATTAAAAAAAAAAAACAAAAAACCAAAATAGGTCAAAAAGAAAACCAGGTGCTATGGACTAAGTTGTGTTGTTCCTTCTCCCAAATCATGTGTTGAAGCCGTAACCCAAAGGTGATGGTCTTTGGAGATGGGGGCCTTTGGGAGATAATTAGGTTAAGATGAGGTTGTGAAGGTGGGACCCTCATGATGCAAGTAGTGTCTTTTTTTTTCTTTTTTAAAGAAGATTTTTTTTTTTTAATTTTTATTTATTTATTTATTTATTTATGGCTGTGTTGGGTCTTCATCTCTGTGCGAGGGCTTTCTCTAGCTGTGGCAAGCGGGGTCCACTCTTCATCGCGGTGCGCGGGCCTCTCACTGTCGCGGCCTCTCCTGTTGTGGAGCACAGGCTCCAGACGCGCAGGCTCAGTAATTGTGGCTCACGGGCCTAGTTGCTCCGCGGCATGTGGGATCTTCCCAGACCAGGGCTCAAACCCGCGTCCCCTGCATTGGCAGGCAGACTCTCAACCACTGCACCACCAGGGAAGCCCGCAAGTAGTGTCTTTTAAGGAAGAGATACAAAATAGCTCCTCTCTCTCTCTCTCTCTCTCTCTCTCTCTCCCTCTCAGTCTCTCTCTCTCTCTCTCTCTCTCTCTGCCTTCTGTCTCTTCTCTCTCTTTCTCTCTCTTTTCTCTCTCTCTCTCTCTCCCTCTCAGTCTCTCTCTCTCTCTGCCTTCTGTCTCTTCTCTCTCTTTCTCTCTCTTTTCTCTCTCTCACTCCCTCTCAGTCTCTCTCTCTCTCTCTCTGCCTTCTGTCTCTTCTGTCTCTTTCTCTCTCTCTCCCCCTCTCAGTCTCTCTCTCTCTCTCTCTGCCTTCTGTCTCTTCTGTCTCTTTCTCTCTCTCTCCCTCTCAGTGTTTCTCTCTCTCTCTCTGCCTTCTGTCTCTTCTGTCTCTTCTCTTTCTCTCTCTCTCTTTCCCTCTCAGTCTCTCTCTCTCTCTGCCTTCTGTCTCTTCTCTCTCTTTCTCTCTCTCTCTCTCTCCCTCTCAGTCTCTCTCTCTCTGCCTTCTGTCTCTTCTGTCTCTTTCTCTCTCTTTTCTCTCTCTGTGTCTCCCTCTCAGTCTCTCTCTCTCTCCCTCACACTTTGACCCACCCCAACCCCACAATGTGACCCAGTGAGAAGGTGGCTGACAAGGGGCCCTCATCAGGGAACCAAATCAGCTGGCAACTTGACCTTGAACTTCCCAGCCTCCAGAACTATGAGAAGTAAACGTCTGCTGTTTAATCCACCCGGTCCATGGTATTTGCTTATGGCAGTCTGAGCTGACTAAGATACCACACAAGAGGGCGAACATATTTCTGGAAGCCCAGCTGACCCTAATTGAAATATCTCCTGGACAGATTTCCCAGAGAAATGAACTATTCTGGAAATAGCTGTTAGTTAAAAAGGCTTACTGTAGTATTACGGCAGCTGACTGGCTTCAATGGTATTCCTAAAGCCACTCTCCAGCACACAGCATGTTTCAGCTGCCTTTACCCCATATAGGTCTTCAAGGAGAAGAGAAGCGGAGCATGATATTATTTATTAAAGAAACACAACTTTTTTTTTTTTTACCAAAGCCTCTACCATTGCTCTTTATGCCTTGGCTGGTTAAAGCTGATGAATTTTCTTCTCACAGCCTGTGTACCATGCTACTTAAAATAATCAACATGTGCCTTGAATTTGGCCTCCTGCCAGTTTATGTTACCACGGAAAGGCTAGATTACAAATGAAGACAGAAACAATTGTAAGGAAAAAAATGAAAGGAATAACATTCTGTAAGCGCATAAAATGGATTTCACTAAGATCTACTTTGCTCTCTGAGAACCATGCAAGGTTTCCTCTACATTCCAAAAAAATGTGAACACACACACTCCAGCTCTTGCCACCCTTACTTTTTGAATTCATTTTGATACTTCATTATTCACTTTGCATGTTCTTGCTTATGTTCATTGCAATTTGTGCTATATACTACTGCTGTAACATAAAACAACTCTAGCCAAGGAGATATTTCTTTTGTCTGAAAATGAGAACTAAATGGTAAAAAGAATCCATTACACCCTTAGTAGCTATGCTATTTGACATCTCATTGAAACCTGAAAAACATAGCCGTAAGATTTTCCCATATTGTCTAGTGAAAACTTTGCAAGCATTTTTTTCACTGTATATTGTTCACAAATGCTTCATTGTCCCCTGGCAAATGGTCTGTAGCAAATCTCTAAAATCTTCTCTCACAGTACTACAGCTTAAAAGATTCATACCATCAAACACTGCACCTCAAAGGCTAATGTCTACTGCCCAAATTTCAAATACCATAGTCTAATAAAAATTTAAAAAGTCCGAGCGCCCCTCCAGGCAGCAGCTGTCAGGCATCTCTTGAAAGAAAGAAACGTAAACAGCCTCCACCTAGAGCACCAATGTCTTGTCTTTGAAAAAAGACATAGTAAGGGCAAGGTTTTTTTTAATACAAAAAGAAATTTAAGTTATGCTAGTTGATGTTAAAATGATGGGCTTTTGATCTCTCAATAACCGAGGAACAAAAGTGTTTCAAATATATCAGATGTATTCAGGAAGGAAAATGAAAATCTTTTATATACACACACAAGCACATATACACAAACATATACACACATATAGATTCTATTTTGAGAACACTGTGGTTTCTTTTTAAGTGCTTTCATTGCCAATTTTCTGTGCAAAGTCTGATTTATTCTGCTCATAGCTGCATATCATTAAGTCAGGGCTGCCCCGGAGACAAAACAAAGTTCATTTTAGTTCAGCAGCATTTCACATTTTGCCCTCCTCTCAACACATTTCATAAGTGATCCTTCATTTACACTTTCTGGTTCAGTAAATTTCCTTGTAGTAATATTTCTTCATAAAAGATCTGAAAATTCCTGTGTAGAAAGGACCAAACCACTTTCTTTATGTCATCTACAGAACAATTTACTTGAGGACAGAGAGCCCTAAATTAAATTGGAAAAGTCACCACTTATTCCACAGAAATGCAATCTCATTTTTCCTTTGTAGAATCTTAAAGTGTATTATACTATCACTCTAAGAGAGAAATTTATTTAAAATCAGTTTAATATTGAAGTTCTTTATAAAATGAAGTGTAAACTATCTCTTTTGCGATCCATTTTCCATCCAGGATCCTTCTGCTAACTTCTGCTTTGAGAAGAAAAATATGCCATCTTAAAGACTAATGATAGTTTTAGACTCCTTCTTAATTCTCTAATAACCTAATATAATTCAGTGAAGACCTTCAAGATTTTGCCATGAGCCATTAACCACATATGGAAATGAATCACAGTTCCATTTATTTTGGCTACGTTGTGACTCTTCTGTAAATGCCAAAGATATCCAGGGTTTTCTCAAATAGAGAAAACCCTGGATAGCCATTTTGAGTTGGCTAGTGTTTGGAAAAATGGTGATGCTTTAAGGGGACAAAATTCAGATGAACTCACTCACATTATCTGCATTTATAAATGAAGTGATTAAATTCATATTCATCCATTATTTCTTATCCAAATTATATTGATAATTTGATTGTACCCAAATATTGTAAGCTATTATAATCTAGTACTGTTTAAGAAAAAAAAAAAAACTTTAAAAATAACCATTTGGCAATTGAAATTTGGTAATTGAAAATGCTACTCCATAAAATATATATAAACATATAAACATAAAAATATAAACAGCACTCACTTAAAAATTTTAAATCCTTATGGTTCAAAGTGCAGCTGATTTAAAAATATATATATATCCTACAACATATTGTAGTTTTATTCTGTGATAATGTGCCAACTTCAATTCAATTTAAATTTAATAAAATCATAAGCATTTCAAAGATGTTTGCTATTTTAAAATCATGAAAAATTAAGTATAAATATGAATGTAATTATTAAGTTGTACAGTTGACATTATAGATAAAGATGGGAATTCTCTGGCTGTTCAGTGGTTAGGACTCCTCGTTTCCTCTGTAGGGGGCCTGGGTTCAATCCCTGGTCGAGGAACTAAGATAAAAGATAAGACTAGCCAGACTATATGCTGTTTTCAGTATAATTTGCTCTGTAAGCAAAATGCTACATATATCTATACTTATGGGTAATTTAAATACCTTTGGGAAAGTGAATATCACCACGTCTACCTATACATTTTTGTTCAAACCTGAGGGAAATTGAGTTTAAAATTGTCCTTGAAATGTTACCTTGCTTATATTAAGTACACACATTACATTGGCCATTGGCCTATAAAATACAGCTGTCATAATTTGTCAAAATTATAAATTGTGGTAAGTTCTAGGACATGCTGGGGAAGATGCAAGAGAGTAACGTTTTAGAGATAAACCTCTTCAAGGGAGGACCACTTAAACTAAGACTTGAAGATAGAGAAGTCACCAACAGAAGAACCTAGTTGCCCATGTGGAAGACAAACATGTGAGCTGGTGTTTTCAGGGTGCCTGGAGTGTAGTGAGACAGGGAGACGAAAGAATGAGGTAAAGTTGGAAAGGTAGGCAAGGGCTAGATCATACAGAAACTAGTAGAGACTGGCAAGGAATTTGCATTTTATTCTAAATGCATGAAAAGCTATTGTAGACTTATAAGCAGATGAGTAAAATGATTTTATAGACTTTTAAAAATGACCATACTGGCTAATGCCAGCGGGAATAGACAGTGGTCACAGCAGGTGGTACATACGAATAGATGGTTTAGGATCATCATGTTACATTAATTATCTGGATTTCGTAGTTGAGTATAGAATTGTTTAAAGCTTTCCCATAATATGATAGAACTCTCTGGATCCTCAATGAATACTATATATGAAGGCCTAAATGATATGTCCTTTAAAACTAATATATTTGGTGAGCAAAATACTATTCATCTTTAAATTATTTTATTGTTTCATCGAAATTGAGAACATCTGTTCTTTCCTTCTGGTGAAGAATCCTAAGTATGCTAAATATGGTTCAGATGATACATTTATAGATATAGAAATATAGATAAGTAGGTAGGTAGGTAGGTAGATATTATAAGTACATTCTGCTATCTGAATGGTATATGGTACATTTGGGGCAGGCCTAGATGAAAAGTTTAGTTCTACTTTTCTCTAAGTAGTTTAGCGTTTTAGTTAATAATTTTTATTTCCCACCATTGTATTTTGCAATTCAGAAGAATAAAAAAATCAGACCTATTTTGGTTGGCTGCTTTTGCACATGGTTTGTGATTGAAGCCTTTTCTTAAAGTTTTGATATGAGAACTGATATACAGAGGTGTTTTTGTATGTGTATTCTTTCCTTCATAGCCATTTTTTTTTCTATTACATTATGAGGTCCAAAAAATGCTAATAAATGTTCATGAGATATTCTTTTTCTCAGCTAACTTTTAACTAGGAAATGGGTTTTTGAAATAAATCTTTTGTCCATTTGCAGTGTGGGAATCAGCTAAAGAGAAGAGGAACTCTGTTCAAAGACTCTAGGAATATCTGGATCTCGTTTAATACACAATGGTTCAGGCAGCATATTTCATCTAAAACAGTCACTCAGTCCTTGACGCAAAAAACTTTTTAGCACTAGATCTCACAAAGAAATCCATCAACAGAACACAATGATCTGAATAAGTCTGTACCAAGCTGTGCATGTTTTCTGGAGGCTATGTAAAAGTTTAAAAAGAAAAAATATTCTAGAGATTCATGGGAACTTAATCTGTCTGTGATCAGTTCTTATGAGAAATTTATTTGGGAACATAAATATGTTCTACCGTAGAGGCCTGAGGACAATTCAACATTCCAGAGAAATGCAAACACACACATACTATGGCTGAGATGTCAGAAGAGTGTTTGAAAGATTTTGCACACGATCAGCATGTTCAACATGAGAAACTATTTCAAACACCTGTGGAGGTTGTCAGGCGGTAATGAAGGTAGAAAGTAAAATTTTTAAATATTAGCATGTAGAGATCGATTGATAATCAATAGATAGACAGCAAAACATTATATATATATATAAAATACAAAACAGCTTTTTCTAAGCTTGTATAAGTGAAAGTGAGGAATTAACTTCTTTTATGTAACTCACTGTTTCAAAATGAAGATTGCTTTTGTTGATTTCTATGTGTAAAGGCCACCACTTGCCAATATATGATATCACAGCCCTGCTCTGTTAGACATACACTTAGAAAAGGAAGAGGGAATTATGTGAGCAGTAGAAATGTTTCCAGACTTGGGGAAAACACGTCTAGGGCCCAGGATATTCAAAGGAAGAGGAGAGCACCTGCAATGTGGAAAATGCTGTTAAAGACAAGTGACCTGTTATCTATCATATGTTGTTCTGGTTTTGACTTATAAATCACTTCAAATATTTTTAGAATTCCTTGGGTTAAAATTTTTGAATTTTATTCAGTTTATCAAATATTTGTTCAGGGCCTATATCATTTAAAGAAAATAATGAAAGGTTTGAGAGCCATAAAAAATAAAAACCTAATTGTCTTTACATTCAAGGATGCTTATTTGATATGCAAATGAAGACACAATGGTTATATACAAGGTAATAACTATTAAACAAAGCAGAAAAATTAGAGAAGAAGATAGGGACAGACTAAATGTTCAAAATACAGAAGTTCTTTTCTTTGGGAAGGAGAGGTGTATGCAAACTTCAGGATAAGTTTCAGTTGGCTACTGAAATGTAGGTTTTTAACAGGTGAAGACGTCAGAAGAAGAAGATATTTCAGAGGAGTCATACGAGGGAAGATGAAGATTTAAGAGAGGATGTTAAATTTGGGTTACAATAAGTGTTTGTGGCAGATGATACTGGTGATTGCTCAATAGTTCTGGCTAGGGCATCACTGGAATCCAATTCTGGCCAATTGAACCCTGGTGGAAATTAGGGAGGGGTTTAATGTTATCTGAAAAGTTTTCCTTCTTATTAAACATAAAAATATGAGAGCTAGATGAGGTCATGACTGCTGGATGAAATCACACCTTAAGAAAGTTGTTATTCACCAGGTCCTTGAAAATACAAGTATTCTATTAGTGTACATACAAGAAGAGTAGGGAAAAATGTCAGAAAGAGCTTATGTACTGTTGCAACAGGTTTCAAATGGTATACTATGGCAACCTGTACTTCATTTGGTAGGTCTATAATAGCAGAATAATATAATTGTGGAAATGTGTAGTATAAGTAATAAAAGCTTTACTGCTGTATTGTTCACACTTATACTTTGGTCAGGCATACAGCAGGTGCTAAGTAAATATTTGATGAATTAATGAAGGGTTGAAACCACACAAATAGTTATTATAGAGTCTTCAATAATTCTTAATAGCTTAATATCTTTGACCCCTATTTAATAATCCTACGTGGATTTTATAACATGTAAAATTTCTTAGAATACATGTATACGTGTAGATGGTATCTGAATTATCAAGATCTGTATACTTAAGTGGGAGGACACGATTAATTGCTAGTAAATTCAGTTATGCTGCTGAGTATTAATTATATGTTACTGAAAATGAATTTAAAGGAATATAGGCAAGAGAGTGGGAAGTAGAGAAAAAAATGTAAGTGTAGCTATTGGATCATGGTAATTTGTTATATATTTCCAAATTAGCTAGGGGACAATTTCGTAAATTTATATTTATTTATTTATGCATATGTAAGTAATGGGGAAATACCTCCCATCTGGGAATCATTACTTTTACCCTACAGCTTCTATAGATAATGTATGGCTTCTGTAAGATTGTCCAGGACATATTATGTCACTTTTGAAATCTAAATTAGTGAAACTGAATAGAAAAACAGTACATTCATAAGTGACACATTTTCCTAAGGCCTTTTTTGTTAATTAGAAAAAGTGTGCAAAAGTGGGAAAACACCCATACCCCTTAATCAAATTGGAGAATAGCTGATGTTTGTCACTGACAAAATTAAAAATTCATTGTTCAGTTCAGTAGCTTGAAACCCTGTTATGTCACATTCTTCATTGAATGACACACATTCTTTTGTAGAAGTGTTCTTCTGCTAAATGTACACCAGAATGTTGGTAATTGGGGCATGCAAATTTGTTTTGCAACTAAGAACAAGAGGAGGACTTAGAAGCTATTTTAACGTGGTAGTACATTTATGTTTAAAGTACAATAATATTCATGTCATTATCATGTATTATTCATATGCAGTGTTTGAAGTGGAGGTCTTTCCAAATATATTAAGAAACTCTTATTCACAATAATCTAATTAATTCCCACACCCTCCCTTCCTCTGGTTTCAGCAAGTATACATCTTCAGGCTGAATTATATCACAGCCTCTAAACTGGCACCTCATGGGCCAGATCCAGCTAGCAGTGTGTTTTGTTTTGCCCACACAGTGTGTAATATTTTAAAGATTATTTGCCAGAATCTAGAAATAGGAAGCTATTACACAAAAATCCAGATTTTCAGTCCCTTTTGTAAAAAAATCAGAAGAGCTGGCAACAGGGAGCCTACACTTCTCATGCCAACGACTTGCTGTAGCTCTGTAGGCCTGTAGGGGACACCCTTGCGCTCTGATTCCACGCAGGCCCCACTGCACGTGACTTGTCTTCCTTGGGTCTAAAGAGAACTTCTCCAGGCTCTGGGAACACTTACAGCAACTCATGACATCCTTACACGCAGCCCAGTTCAACTTAATAGTCTATGGTGTTAGTTGTAGTTTGGCGTGAATAAAAAATACTGGCTACATTTGGAATGCTGTTTCTGTAACTGGGGATGAATGGTAAAGCCAATCTCAACTATTGGGGGGTTTCACTGGGTATCTATATCCATAAAACGTCTTGAAGAAACAAAGTTTTCAGTTCTGCTTAAAAAGGTGTTTTTCACCCTTGTTAAAGCACAGTGTCCATGAACCGAATTTTCTTTCTCTCATAAACCTGTTCTATGTAAACCCTACTAAGGAAAAGAGTATACCATAGATTACGGATTACTTTTTTAAAGGCCCGCTTTTTGTAATTCAGATTCACGTCAGCTATTGTATAACAACAAATTTTATTTGAATTATCTTCAAATATTTGAAAGTATTTGGTTTGATTTAAAATTCAAACTACTAACACTTTTATTGATACCTAACATTTATTGAGCAATTACTACTGGTTATAAAATAGTGCTGATATCTTTATATGCATTATTTCATTTAATCGCACAAAATCCATATGAAGTATACCCAAATTTTACGGCTACAGATTAAATAACTTCCCTAAGGTCTGAAAGTGGTGAAGTCGTCTTGAGGCCACTTTTGTATGATTTCAGAGTCACGTTTCTTAACCACTACAACAGTGTGAAAGAAAGACAAGAAAGAAAAAAAATTTAAAAAAAAACAGACTGGAAAGAATAAAAGAAGGAAAGAAGGAAAAAAAGAATAGAGGAGAGTAGAATAGAATAGAATCGATTAATAGAATAGGTTATATTTTGGCACCTGTATATATTAGTGGTAAATTTTGATTCTGAAACTTTTGATGCAGTTATAAGATTTGTGTGTGTGTGTATATACATGTGTAAACACGTGCATGTACATGGTAGGAATAATGTAAAATATTCTCTTACTGGAAATTTGGTCAAAAAGTTTACAGCCACTGCACTAGAGCATATTGTCTCCACCTGTTAGAGCTGATAATATTTAATGAAATTGTGTTACTAGTTTAGGTAGATAACAGAGTTTAGATTTAAACATCTTTTTAAATACATTATGTTCCTTTAGCTTTATAGTGCAAAAAAATTACTAAAATGTATTATAATTTTACAAACTAAGAATAATGGTAGTATCTTAGATTTCAGGGAATTTTTTGGTACTTTAAAACAGAGAATGTTATTAGAATAAAATCAATGTGCTGCAAAATGCAAGCAGCGATGTCAGAGATTTAAGACTGATGCCTCATTTAAAAAAAAAGTGCAATATGTTTCTTCGATGTCTTTTTGTTTAACTATTTTGTCTATTTTATCTTACACGCCTTCTACCTTCTATGAATACAAGGTAGACACATTAATTAATCAAGCAACATTGCTTTATTCAGCTCTGTAGATGTTGTTTAATCAGTAATTAATTTCTGCTGTGAAGAGTTTGCTAACAAATCCTAAATTCGTGTCTGATGGAGAAAAATAAACACACTGGAGCTTTAAATAACTGTTGGAGGAGGTAATTGAGAAGACGTGACCTCCTTGTCCTGAGAACTGGACCTGGGCAATTAGAGGTGCCTCACCCCCTCCCTGTCCTTGGAATGTACATTCTGCCCACTGTTCCCACAGCGGGAGCCATTTTCAAGGGCGCAGCCTTGAGACAGCGATATGTCGCTGAGACCATCTGGACAGTATTCGTGACTGAACCCAGGTAAGGCCTCTATATACACTTTTAAGATGCTGGTAGGAGGGGTGTAAAGATCTACTCTTCTTGTGGCCGCCCAAGAGGAGCCTTGTAAGGAAGTTTCCTTGCTAATTAAATCTGCCATCTACCAATCTGGAGTGGTCTGCCTTTTTCTTCAGTTTCTCCCTACCCTCCGTGTAAGGGGGCCTGTTTGGGAACTAATAGCTGACCATAAATTCATACTTAAACTATTTCTCTGTGGTTGTGCCGACAGGTGTGCTGTCGAGAGAGGCTTTCGACCCCAATCATCTCCATCCGCGCCTCACAAAGTTCACCCTGAATAAAGAAAGCTAGATTTTAATCTAATACAAGTCTCTGCTGGCTACTTCTTAGCCAGGCTACACAACCACCGAGGCCATTTGGAGCAGAGAGATGATTAGAGGTGACATCTTGGGGGAAAGCAATTGCATCTTATGATGCAGGAATAATAATTGTAAAATTATGGCCAAACATCAATCATAGCACCTTAGCTTCTGTGGTTCTCTTCACTTTGGTTTCAGAGCTTGGAGTTTTTGTAAAACACAAATTTCCCAGTGGCTAACTGTGGCTTCAATTGTCTCCCTGTTCTATGTAGTCTGTAGCAGTCTATAAATAATATATATATAATTTTATTATCTTATAAATTATAAATTATTTTATATCTCTATTCTATATAATGACATGTATTATACATTTTGTAATACATAACTATGTATTATAATGTATTAATATTTATTATCAACATATATTACTGATATAAATTAATGTATATGTATTTGAAGGTTACTGACAATTAAGTGTAGTACATACAATCATGTGCTTCTCATCCTGATCACGATTTCAAAGGTCCTAAAGGCTCTATCTGATCTAGCCGTTTCCCAGCTTTTAGACCTCTTGCTATGTTTTAGCTTTTCGGCCTTTCTTTCTCTTAGAACCACCAAGCTCATCCCACCTTATGGCCTTTGCTTGTATTCTCTTTGGGTGGAGCATTCTGTGTTCAAACAGTCACATTTCTAGTGTGCACAGGTACTACTTGAAAGAACAGAAAATGTACCTAGAAAATTTGAACACAAACTTACCCTGTGACGCAGAAATTCCACATCTAGGTACATACCCATAGAGAAACACATATGCATCAGATAAAAAGCATGATTTTAAAAAAATGACCAGAGCTATGTTAGCTGTAATAGCAAACAAGGAGAGAACAAACAACTTGAAAAAAATCCAAATGTCAATAGAGAGCAGGATGGATAAATGCACTGTGATGAATTCACACACTGGAACATTATACATAGCACTGAATATGCATAAATATGCATCAGCATGGATGAATATCAGAAACAAAATGTAGACCTAAAAAAGCTAGTTGCAGACAAACAGAAAAAGCTATGATTTAATTTTTGTAACATTTTAAGCATGGAAAACTAGACAATTGTATATATGTGTGTGGTAAAATCATTAGGAAAACTAAGCAAATGACAAACACAAAATTAAAAATGGTGGCAAATTCTGGAGGTGGTGGTAATGGAGAAGTTGAGATCAGCAGGGATATGGAGGCTTCAAATGTTTTATTTCTTAAGCTAGATTTTACACATTTGTGTATTTTAGTTCTATATATGTGGTATAGACATGGAATAAATAATATAAATAATTATATTTTTATGTATTAAATTGGCCATCCATCCCTCTGTATTCATCATGTTTTATTTTCTCATACTTATCACTAACTGAAATTACTATATTCATTTATTGATGATCTGTTTATTGTTTGTCTCTCTCCTTTTCCCCACCAGACTGCAGGATAAAACTGGTACCTGGTCTCTCTGGGCTCAAAATAAGAGAGTACCTTGCACTTAGTAAGCACTGAATATACTAATCTGTTGATTTAATGAATCACTAGCAGATATGTATTACAGATATATTAACTACAGAGTATTGTGAGGGAGACATTTTTAGGTATTTATATATCGATCCTGTAGGGGCCTTAGATTTTAGTTGGATTTATTTATATCTTCAGTGAATCAAACCATTTTCTCATCAAACTGAGTTTCCTGTTTCTGCACCCATTGCTCTTCCTTGAATAGCTGACCATCGAAACATGTGATTTTATTTTCTTCATGGGAGGCATTTTGAATTTTGACATCTAATGAATCCTAATGTGACAAGATGAAAGATTAGGCAACACTTCAGCAACCCTCCTCTCATCTATTCTATCACTGGATAGGAAAGTTACTTGTAAATTTCCTGAAGGATGTAATCCTATTCCTGTTAACTGCCTGAAAAATAATTTGCTTGTGTTAAAGGAAAGTCCTTTTCTTGTTAATTTCTTAATGAAAAACAGTGTGAAAACTATTACTTAAATGGCATGGAAAAAGCCAGAAGTACTTAATTACTAAAGGAAGACCAGAAAAATGTTAAGTGAAGTGTAACAACAATTATAAAATGAGCCAAGAAGCCATTAAACAACATTTAGCATATGTATTTTAAAATTTTGCTTTTACTCAAATTGTACTCTTTGGCTGTTTAATTATTTCAGAAATAATAAATGATAATACTTTAATGTAGAGATTAAAAATAAATTCCTAACATCATTCCCAAGGACTGAGTCATTAGCTAATATAATTTTTTTTCCCAATCACAGAGTTATAAAAAAAACCGTTCAACTTTTGGCTCTACAATTTATGAAGTAACCTAATCTTCCTCCTCAGCTCTTTCCTCAAAATTTAATCACTGTAAAAAATTGCTGATTAAAATAATAATAATAATCTACAAGATAGAAAACTGAAGGAGATACTACCAACCAAGAACAATCACAGATTTAATGTTGCAGAGAGGAGAAACATGACCTACCATAATGGGATGTAATAGCTCAGCCCCAGGTTTCTGGACTATATTGCTGGAGTCTGAACACTACTTTTGCTGCCCAGGCACTAACCTTCAGAAAGTTACTTTCTCTTTGTCTTGTTTCCTCATCCATAATATGGGGATAATAATAACAGTCCTTGTCTCATAGAGTTTTGAAAGTTGAATGAAATAATACATATAAAATACTTGGAATATCCCCAGCATATAGTATATGTTTTACCATTGGCTATCTGAAATATAAAACTTTAAATGTCAAGATTAATGTATTTGACTCTTAAGTTCTGTGTGAAAGAAATGATGGGTGTCTTACAAAATATCTCTTAAAGCCTAACAAGACAATGAACATGTCTAAAATAAACTGAGAAAATATATTAGAAATAGTGAAGTTAGCATATAAATTTATCTGGCAAGAAACCATGGATCAACTCTATGTTTAAAGTCTTACAAATGGGGCTTCCCTGGTGGCGCAGTGGTTGAGAATCCGCCTGCCAATGCAGGGGACACGGGTTCGAGCCCTGGTCTGGGGAGATCCCACATGCCGCGGAGCAACTAAGCCCGTGAGCCACAACCACTGAGCCTGCGCGTCTGGAGCCTGTGCTCCGCAACAAGAGAGGCCGCGATAATGAGAGGCCCGCGCACCGCGATGAAGAGTGGCCCCCACTTGCCACGACTAGAGAAAGCCCTCTTACAGAAACGAAGTCCCAACACAGCCAATAAGAAATAAATATAAATTTAAAAAAAAAAAAAAAGTCTTATAAATGATTTTTGCTTGTCTAAAATACAGGATGCCTTTAAAGTTGGATAAAATAAATAATATATCACAAATCACCTGAAAGGTATAGCTAATATTTCTACAGAAGAAAAGTATCTGGTCAACAGAAGGAGGAGACAAGCCACAGACTAAGAGAAATTATTTGCAAAAGGCACAAATGATAAAGGACTGTTATCCAAAACATCAAGAAGAACTCTTAAAACACTACAATAAGAAAAGAAACAACACACTAAAAATAGGCAAAAGTCCTGAACAGCTTCCTCATTAAGGAAGATATATAGATGACAAGTAAGCTTATGAAAAGATTAGGGAATTGCAAATTAAAACAACATTGAGATAGCATTACACACCTATTAGAATGGCCAAAATCTAAAACGCTGACAATACCAAATGCTGACAGTGACTTAAAGCAATAGGAACTCTGAGTCATTGCTGATGCAAAATGGTACCCACTTTGGAACATAGTTTGACAGTTTCTTATAAAACTGAAATATTCTTATCATACAATTGAATAATTTTGCTTCTTGATATTTACCAAAATAAACTGAAAACTTATGTCCACACAAAAATATGCACACAAATGTTTAGAGCAGCTTTATTCTTCATTGCCAAAACTTGGAGGCAACCAAGATGTCCTTCAGGAGGTAAATAGATAAGTAAACTCTGGTACGTCCAGACAATGAAATATTATTCAGTGTTAAAAATAAATGAGCTATCAAGCCATGAAACAACATAGAAGAAACTTAAATGCATATTACTAAGTGAAAGAAGCCAATCTGAAGAAGCTACATACTATATGATTCTAACTATGTGATAGTCTGAAAAAGACAAAATTATGGACACGGTAAAAAGATTAGTAGTTGCCAGGGCTTAGGGGGACAGAGCACAGTATTTTTGGGGCAGTGAACCTATTCTGTGTGATACTACAATGGTGGATACATGTCATATATTTGTCCAAACCCATGAAATGTACATCACCAAGAGTGAACCCTAATGCAAGCTATGGACTTTGGGAGATAATGATGTGTCAATGTAGGTTCATCAGTTGTAACAAATATACCACTCTGGTAGGGGATGTCCATAGTGTGGGAGGTAGTATATATGTGGTAACAGAAGTTAATGGGAACTCTTTGTACTTTCCCTTTAATTTTGTTGTGAGCCTAAAACTGTTCTGAAAAAATAAAGTCTATTCATTAAAAAAAAAGTATCTGGCTTGTAGATATCGACTAAGCAATAATACAGTAATGTTAGCAGAATATAGAATCTAATTTTTCTGCATAAGAATTTGAAACTAGGTATTGAAATTATGTTTGGCTTATATACGCTTTAGCCATGATTATAAAACAACTAAAAAATTAAGTTCAAATAGACAAACAAAAAAGTTGCAAGTTTACTGCCCGAAATTAATCAACTAGATGATTTATTTTTTTTACCTTAAATACCTAGCCCTCCTTTTTTATATTTTTGTGAACACCCAAAATTGAGGAAATAAAGATTGAAAATTGAAGTGATATACTCATCTTATAAAAACATTTAGAATTATACAGTTATGCAGAACAAACTAAATATTAAGCCAAGAGTTGTATAAATTAGTAATAGTAGTGAATGTAGAATAAATTATAATTTAAGAATAACGATATCAATAACCTATAATGGAATGTAATCTGAAAAAAAATGAATCACTATGCTGTACATTTGCAACTAACACAATTTGTAAACCAACTATACTTCAATTAAAAAAATAATTATATCATTCTGAATTGCAACTTTTGAGTTAAGCCTTGAAGAGGTAAAAAATAACCTTATTAAAAATAATTTGCATAAATTTTGGCAACCAACATTTCTTTCTAGTAGCTTGAATTAACTTAACAAGAGACCCTATTCATTGGAAACTAAAGTTTTATGCCAAATTTCAAGTAATTTCCATATATATATGGCAGTTATATATGTATATGTATACTTACATATATATATGTACACTTACATATATATATATATATATATATATATATACAGGCAAATTCTACTGAGACCAAACTTGCTATCTGTTACACTATTTTATTTACCCTAGTGTCAAGTTATTTGTATTTTATATTAAGCATTATGTTAGATTTTAGGGGACCTGAAATTTCCTAGTGTTCGGAATGATGCCTATAGATTAACGGATAGAATGGTTGGAAAACAGTGTCAATTCTCACTTTGAGTCAAATGGATTAACAGTCCAACTGGAATGGTCAATTTCTTCTATGCTAATGGTGTTAACAAGCAGAATGACACTTGACCAAATATTACCAGATAAACGGTTTCCAGAATAGTTTGAGCACCATATGTATAAGTAAAGCCTGTTTTTGTTTCTTTCTAGAAATCAGGAGCTGGAATAGATGTATTGCCCCGTTCTGCCCGATAAAACTGGAGAAAATGACTTTAGTTTTCAGTATTTAAGTTCCCCCACATGTAAAATAGCTGAAATAATACAGACTATTCTTTTTTTTAACCCAAAGAAATGTCAAAATTAATATGCCTGTACTGATTCATTACACATATTTACAGCCTTTTGTTGTACCAGGACATTCAATGACAGATAGTATTTCTGGTGGAACATCATAATAATCCTTCCATGCAAGATTTTTGAAAGTTGTTTCATATCTATGACCTTGTTTGAGATTTTTCAATGTTCCAGCAAGGTTGTCAAAATAGATATTAGTATTCGTATAGAACAGATGAAAAAAACTGAGGTTCAGAGAGTTGACATTGCTTTCCCACGATCATTTCGCTAGTAAGTTAGGTGGAGTCTACATGAAAACCTAGGTTAGTGACTCCTAAACAAATCCTCTTAGCTGCAAAATGATGTTGTTTACATTCTTAATGTTAGAGTGCAATATTTAAACACTGTTAAGAAACTGCATAATTCATATTTGTTTGTGATTTTTTTGTGTTGTGCTTGTTGGTGTATTTCATTTTCTTTTAGGTCATGTAGAAATATATTCCAGGAGATATTATTCAAGGCAATAAAATTTACAACAGTGTTTCCCAAACTGTTCAGTGGGACACATGTTCTGTGAGACTGAAGTTAATAAGTATTCCAGAAAGAAAACAGATTCTACAGTCAAATTAGTTTGGGAAATCTAGCATATTTGTACCTTTTGAACAGTCAGTGTACTAAGTCCTGCAGTAAAGCTGCCTGTTTAACTTTGTTACATATCCCACGTGCACCGATGATATAACTTAAATTGATTTTCTTATGGATTGAATTAGAGTATAATTGACTTTAGAACAGTTTGTGAAATACTTCTTTAGAGAAAATGTCATGAAAAATAAATTATTTGTAGTCTTTACTTTTTCTAGTAAAAAATTGACTTGTCACTAGTTATGATTAAATTATCATCATTTTAAGCACTTAGAGGGCAGATACTAGATGTTGCTCATCTTCTTCTTTCCTACTAACTAAAAATTGCTGGGCACACAATGGTAAGTTTTTTTTTTTTTTTAATGCACCTTTATTGGAGTATAATTGCTTTACAATGGTGTGTTAGTTTCTGTTGTACAACAAAGTGAATCAGCTATATTCATACATATATTCCCATATTCCCTCCCTCTTGAGCCTCCCTCCCCCCCATCCCACCCCTCTAGGTGGTCACAAAGCACCAAGCTGATCTCCCTGTGCTATGCAGCTGCTTCCCACTAGCTGACTATTTTACATAGTATATATATGTCGATGCTACTCTCACTTTGCTCCAGCTTCCCTCTCCCCTCCCCGTGTCCTCAAGTCCATTCTCTATGTCTGTCTTTATTCCTGCCCTGCCACTAGGTTCATCAGTACCAATTTTTTTTTTTTTTGTAGATTCCATATATGAATACAATGATCAGACATTTATGGAGTTACTATGAGGAACATGCTACTGCATTAAAAGTTAAAAACAAATTATAACCAATTTGTAATAATTTTCCTTGAATTGAATAACGTGACGAGGAAAAAAGATGAGAATTCTAATCTTGAGATCTTTCTCCTCTTTTCAGATGAGAATACAAATGCATCCTATTCTGCAAGAGACCAAAAGAAGAGGCAGAAACCACATTTCTCCTGCAAAATCCCCACTTGAACGGGGGAAAATTGGTTCCACTATTGACAAGATAAACCAAAATTATACACAATCACACACATTTTTTAAGTAAGATAAATGCAATATAGCACCGTGGGGAGGGGCAGTGCATTGACTGAACACTTACTTTCAGGAAAGAAAATGTGTGTATCTTCAAACATTGAGTATAACACTTTAACATCTTTAGCAGAATGTTATGGCTAAACTCCAACTCCCATGAAGGCAGAGACTGTATTTCCTTCATCACACAGTACGTGGAACTTGGCTGACATATGGTAGACACTTGTTGTATGAATGGATGAATGAATGAGTGTACCATCAATCCTTCCCTTTTCAGTATCATTTGATTAGTTTTCTCACTGGGCCAGAGAGTTAGGAGTATCTTCAGTTGAAAACTCCTGCTATTTTCTTCTCAGAGTTTTTTTTTTTCACTAAATAGTTTTTCAGGAAAACACTCTCTAACCAAGAGATGAAAAGCAGTGACATAATACACAGTAATGTGTATCTGGTTAAATCCTCAGGCATGGACTTGCACAGCAAGATAATTGCAGGGTTAGATCACTGCAAGCTATGCTAGTAAGTCTGGGCCAGGGCCAAAATGGCCTTTAGGTCCTATTACAATTCTGAATGATCGCTCCTCTTTCATCATATCTGACTCTAGAGGTATTTAAGGAACCTAGAGGGTTTTGCCTTACACAGGAATCCAACTGCCTGTCCCAAAGTCTCATGCAAAGCTGACCTGCCTAGAGCAGACGTATTTTCAAATGGAAGAGAGCTAGTTTATTCATGGTAAACTGAGTTGTTTCACTTGAACCTAGTGATAAATGTCAAGAAAACAGTATTTCTCCCTTGCTTCTAGTAGAATACCTTCCCCCAACTTCTTTTAATAATCAGGTGGTCTGTACTAGGTATGCTTTTCCTAAAAAAAATTATAGTTAGATAATTTTCACTGTCAGAAAAATGTTGCTCTGTCTACCCCGTAAGTATAAAGTTTTCCCTATATTTTACCTGCTTCTGTAGCCTCGGAATTCAGTGACCTAAGTCCAAATTTGATAATAGTGAGACACATATGTTTAGCATTAGGGTTCATGAAAACAGTCTTGAGTATTCATTTGACTTGGTTCCTTCCTATGGCATCTGAAAAGTGGAGGTAACAAATGCCAATAATATAAGTATTGCGATGTGGCTTTTATTTTCCTGTTCTGAATATTAATGTGAACCCACCAATACATCAGACACATATTTTCACAGTTTACAGACATCTGCCACATCCTGTGAGTTGCAAAGTATTCAGTAATCGAGGACTGTTTCAATCTTATGATTTTGGAATTATTTGCAGATTAAGCAAAGACCAAAGCCCCCTATGTATGTGCATAGCTTTAAACACATTAGAACAGAAACTAAGCCATGTTTGTTGAGAAAAAAAAAGGAAGGTAGAATTTTTAAATTTAAAAACAACAGTCTGCAAATAATAGTCATTTCTCACTTTATTGAATTTTAATTTCCAATGATACACTAATAGTAATTTCTATTTCTTTACTTCACCAGATTTGATCTAGGTCTGAATCTTAAAAATGGCTTTTCTAGAAGCTACTAGTTTAAAATAAGCATTACTTAGTCAAGATAGTTCTGTAAACTTTATGCTACATACTTAGTAATAGATAAACTTCAATTTTTATTTTAAATTAAGCTAAAGCATCAAATGATCTCAATGATCATTTCAGCACTGCACCCTGTAGCCCCTAGTATTTAACAGACCATATTTTGAACCCTATAGGTGTGTACATTTTGTACTGTGAAAGATCTGGAGATGACAGAATATACTTTTAAATGTCAAAACTCTTAGAACTTTAAACCCATTTACCTAGAACCAGAGTAAACAGTAAAGCTTGCTATTTCAGAAATATATTTGGATTATTAATAGGAATCATTAAAACCTTCAGAGGGTTAGAAAAATATTTGCTTTCAACTATGTATTTTATAGGAAACTAGCCCCCTCTCCAAGCATATTTAACACTGTTAACCTTCAAACACATGTTACACATTCCCATCTTCTGCTTGTCATTAGGATATGACAGAAAACAAACCTACTGTATGCTCTAGCTAACTACCCACAATTTTATTTGTAAAAAAATACAAATGAAAGTTGTACACTATCCACTTACTCAGTATTTTTAGACATTTACCTAACACATGATTTAAAATAAGAGCTCTGGGCTTCCCTGGTGGTGCAGTGGTTGAGAATCTGCTTGCCAATGCAGGGGACACGGGTTCGAGCCCTGGTCTGGGAAGATTCCACATGCCGCGGAGCAACTAGGCCCGTGAGCCACAATTACTGAGCCTGCGCGTCTGGAGCCTGTGCTCCGTAACAAGAGAGGCCGCGATAGTGAGAGGCCTGCGCACCGCGATGAAGAGTGGCCCCCGCTTGCCACAACTAGAGAAAGCCCTCGCACAGAAACGAAGACCCAACACAGCCAAAAATAAATAAATAAATAAACTTATTTAAAAAAAAAGAAAAAAAAGCAGTATCAACCGAGCATACCTGCAAATTTTTAAAAAATAAATAAATAAAAAAATAAGAGTTCTGAGTAATATAATCTTCATGAAATTGCCTCAAAAGTGGTTAACTTAGGAAACCAAATGTCTGATTAAGATGCATTAGAAATCTTAAGAAACAATAATGTTACAAGTGGGATGATCAGAATGATAGCTATTATAATAAAGACATTAGGGAAATGGTTTGAATAATCTCAGAACTTTGGCAGAACATTAAATTGCCTTTTTCTGTATCAGAAGTAGCTACAATTGTTTCTGAAAGGAAAGAATAAATAGCAGGTTCTTGCAGGGAGAGCTCCAGCCCTTCCAGGAAGACAAGAGGGCACAGCCCTGGATCTCTCTTGCATACCCTTTGGAGAATTTGCTTGATATCTGGGAGGACAGGATTAGACCCTGGCCTTTGCTTGCACCTGGGCACCTAGCTGTACCGCCACTGGTCAGGTAGCATTTCACTGTGTATGATAAATTGATCCAGTCTTCATTCCCGTGGTGGCATAAGAGAGTTTCTTCAAAATTGCTGGGGCCCACACTATCCAGCTTCAAGTCATTTACTCAGAAGCTGCAGGCTCCTTTGGGCTGTCCAGAAATATAAGGATAAATCAGGTTTCTCTTGGTACTTCACATACCTCAGTCTCTTTACGTAGTGTCATATTGGGTACCCACCATGGGGTCGGTTACTTAGCCTCTTAGTACAAAGTCAGGAAGGGGACAGGACACCTCATTCAGGTTCACAAAGAAATATAGCTTTTCTATTCCAAAGCCTTAAATGCTGATATAATTTAAATTATAAAGATTCCCAAAACGATTTACTTAATTTTTTTGGCTAAGTAAATGGCTTCATGTACATGAAAGTACTGAGTTGATAACCAAACAAGATGGGCCATGTTGCTTTCCCATTTCTCTCTTTTTCTCTCGTAGACTGTGTAAAAAGTGTTCATTTTTACCTCACCAATTCCTCATAATCTATTCATTCCTTAATGTTTTGCAAACTGGCTTTCCCATTCATCACTTTCTAAAATGGTCCTTTTGATTCTCTCCTTAGTCTGTTGACTACTTTTCAGGTTACTCTCCTATTTCTGTTCTTGAATCACAGCCATTCCTTCTTGGTCTTAGAGCTACGATAAAATAATTTGCCCTCTTCCTTCACCTTCAAGATCAAAACAGAGGATGAGGAATGCCTTGCCTAAGAAATTATTAACAGTTTAAGACCTTATTGGTTGTAGCTGCAAAGTATTTTCTCGGTATTGGAATAACCAAAAGAGTTACCCAGGTCTATTTCCAATTCTTAAAAATGTGCAAATAAAAAATGTGTGTGGGTGTGTATGTGGGGGGTGTGTATGGGCTTGTGGTGTGAGGTTGCGTGTGCTAATAGTATTGGGGGGGTGTATTGTATGGGGCGATGGTAGGGGAAAGATTTTAAAAATCACTATTTTTTGTGATAAGAAATATTCATTCCATTGTGAGAAAGATGGCCTTGCTAATTAAGAAGGCAGGTAGGAAAAAGTTTTCTCTCATAAGATTGACAATCTGCTTCCAAAAAGTTATTGTTTATCTTTGGGAAGTGTGTGAATTTGCTCCTACAGTCAGAGGAGTAATTAAGGTCTTTGCTAGAGGGAAGACCTTCAAGGGGACTGGGCTGGGAGGTCTTGTCCACCATAGACTATTTCGCCTGACTGGGAGTGCCAAAGCCTCTTCCCCCATCCTCCATCTCGTTGGTACCCAACCTTCCACCCGCCTGCTAACAAAAGTCAAAACTGTGCTCGATTCAAAGGGCAAAATCCCTCCAAGAACTAACTGGCAGGTCACCCAGGGATTAATTCACACTGAATTTTTTAGACGTGAGACTTGTACTGTTGGGAGAAAGAGAGATGGATCCTGAAGGAGAGATTAAATAGATGGAATTGCCTAAAAAGTAGTTGGAAATTTAGATGGCAAAGGATAGAAAGACATTTTTCCAGTGAGGTTCAACCAAAAGATAAGGAGACAGGATAGGCTCTGGAATCTTTTATGATCTGTGAAGGTTTTAATTCCTTGGCTGCTTTTTCTTTGGTTTTACATTTCTCCCCTTCCAACATACAATTAATGTTACTGACCACATGACCTCTCAAAATTCCAATAAATCATAAAATCTTTATTTTCATATAAAAATCAAGAAGTGGGGCTGAGCTGACATGGATGGAACGAGAATTGAATGGATTCACTGGCAGAAGCTGAGTAGAGTCTGAGGTGACCATGAGACTTTGTGGTACCCAGGAATTCACAGCAAGTTTGGGGAGGGCGCTGGACTTTCCACAAATCACGGACTAGAGCTTGAGCCTAGCTTATCTGTGGCCAAAGGACAGAGTGACCCTAGCAGATTCTTGGATTCCATGCTTGGTGAACATTCCCTATGGTCCTCTCATCTACTCCCTTGGCACAGAGCACTGAGTCTTATACCTGGAACATAACAATCATTTGCCAGATTGAATTTCCTTATTGAGATCACTTAAAATCATCTATTACTGGATAAAGAACAGAATCATTTTCCTGACACCTGAGGCAGTGACAGAGTCTACCCTGAACACTGTTAAGCCCACAGTGACTAGCAGAGTGCCCTGAACTCTGGGAAGTGCTTAGCAAATGTTTATTGATGATAAATCCAAAAGGTTCCAGAAGCTTTACAGGAGGTTACAAACAGACTGAAAAAAAAAAAAAAATCCATAAATCCCTCAAGACAGGGTCAGTCTTACAATCCTATTTTCTCTGAAGCAGTTTTAAAAGAAAAGTTTTCTTTAAAAGAAAAAGAAATTTTCCTTTCCATGAAAGGAAAATTTTAAATATCCTATGTTTATGATACAGGTTTGCAAATACAATCAGAATGCCAAGTATTACTATAAAGGGCTTGATTTTTTTGGTTTAACCTTCCCTTTTCCCCCTTTCGGTTATGAAGAATTTCAACAACAGGAAGTTGAAAGAGTAATAAAATGAGTGCTCATATGCCCACCGTCTAAAATCAACAATTAATATTTTACCATGTTTGCTTGCCCTCTCTCTTGCTCTCTTACTTTCTTTCTCATTCTGGGAGGGATTATTTGAAAGTAAATTTCATACATAAGTCTTTCTCTCAAATAATTCAGTTTTCATCTTCTAAGAATAAGCATATTTTCTTATGTAGCTATAATATCACTATCACACTTAAAACTACAATTCTGTAATACCATTCAATATCCAATTCATATTCCAATATTCCCAATTGTCATTAAAATGTCTTTTATAGCTATTTTTTTAAACCAATATCCAATAAAGCTTCCCATATTGCATTTGTCTACAGCAGTCCCCCACCAGTTTTTTCTCCCATTACACTGACTTTTAGAAGAAATCAGGCCAACTGCCTTGTAGAAGGGCTTACAATTTGGATTTCTGTGTTTCCTCCTGGTTTTAGTTAACCTGTTCCTCTGTCCTCTGCACTTCCTGTGAACTGGAAGTTATGTCTAAAGGTTTGGTCAGATTTAAGTTAAACAGTCTTGGCAAGAATACCCTATAAGCAATACTTTGTACTTCATATTACTTCAAATCAGAAGGCACATAATGTCAGCCTCTCTCACTATTAATGAAGTTAAATTTGATCTCTTGGATAAGGTGGTTCCCACCAGATTTCTCCATAGTAAAATGAAGTTTTCCCATTTGCAATTAACAAGTAATCTATAGAGCAATACGTTGAAACCTTGCAATTATTCTGTTACCACCACTCCCACCCCAAACTTTCACATAATGGCTTTAGCATCTGTTGGTGATCTATCAATTGTTTCACTGGGGATTACTCAGCACTTTTTATTACTACTATAGACACAAGTGATATCCTAGAGGAAGTGTAAAGAGGAAACCAAACCATTAATAAAAATGTTTTTGTCTTGAACTCATTTGGAAGCCTCCAGATCAGCATAGGGTAGATAAACAGCAAGGTCCTACTATACAGAACAGGGAACTATATCCAGTCTCCTGGGATAAACCATAATGGAAAAGAATATTAAAAAAAGAATGTGTATATATGTATAACTGAGTCACTTAGCTGTACAGCAGAGATTGGCACAGCATTGTAAATCAACTATACGTCAATAAAAAACACACACACACACAAACAGATAGCAGATGGGATATGTCAACCACATAGTGGAACATATTCGCTTCCATGGAACAGATATTTGAAAAATAGTTCAAAGATTTAGGGAAGTTTGAAGAGGATAATCTTTACAGTTTGTCATTATGACCACTTTGGTGGTCTTCATCAATTGTTGGTTACTTATTCTATGAGAATCTGGAACAGTTTGATAGCAAGCATATTAGAATCACCTCCCATGAAAGAATAAACATAGGAGGGGAAAATCACATAAACAGCAAATACCTTTGAAGTATGAATAATAAGATCCTAAAAGTAATTTAAACTAGAAAGAAAAAAGGATATCTTCAAGAATGGAAAGAATTCCTTAATTTCTCTAGTTCAGACCGTTTTAACACTACCAAAATCAAGGATTGAATGAGTACAAACTGATGGGAGTCTTTGACATGTGAAGAAGCACAGCCCAACTGCAAACCTGAGTTTGTGAGTTAGAGTTACCCAACTGGTTTAGTCAGCCTGTGATTTTGCAAACTTACCTTCTGGTTTTATGATTTAAGATAGAAATATGAGGTTTTCCTTTATTGTTTTTTCTGAATATAAAAATTGGATATGCCATTAACAGAAATTATAAAAAGAAAAACAAGGATCACTCCTAATTATGCCTTCCAGACATAATCTTTTCTAATATTTTGGTATATATCATTCAAGATGTTTTTCTATACATATATTTTTTAACAAAAAATACAATTAAAGACTATTACACTGTTTTTGAAATTTGGTTTTTCAGCTAATATGTTTTATGGACATCTTTCTGTGTCATCTTTGTGTGCTATCATTGTAATGATGGAAATTATTACATGGTATAGATGTACCATAATTTATTAAATAATAATCTGTTGAAAGACACAGGGCACTACCAGTTTTCAATGTTGTGAACTGTATAACAGTGATTATTCCTATATTTCAATTTTTGTGCATTGTCCTATGATTTCTTCATACAAAATTCCCAGATGTAGAATTGCTAAGTCAAAAGATACATTTAAAATAAGTACTTGCAATACATGTTTAATCTACTTATTGCTACATGTTTAGCTAATTTTGTTTTGTCTAAATCTGACTGTTTAATTTTGCATAATCTAGTTTTTAGAACACTTTCTCTCTCTCTCTCTCTCTCTATATATATATATAATTCTACAAACTTACCAGAAAGCTGGCTATGACATCACTTTCCATAGTCTGTTTGTTTTCTAAATATCTCTTCTAGTAATCAGAGGTACAAGAAGTTCTACAGATCCCCAGGCTACAGGATGGTATATTACAATGAAAGCAAGTCTTATACCAAATTCTTTTACAAATGTCGACTGGCAAGTAGACATAAATGTCATACATAATTTTCTTGTAAATTCAAGGGAGCCCACACTCTCTGTCCTGAGAAACTCTGGAAAAGACTATGAATGGAAATTCTTTTCTCTTACATCATAGGCAGATGCAACAAAGGCAGGGCCAGTTAATCTTTGTGATGGGTCAGGCAACAAAGTACTTCATGGAATGGGCACAAATGGATGTCCAGACCTAGGACACATTTTGGAAGGTATTGAGCTGTTGAGCTTTTTATATCCTACTGCCTTGTTTAGGAAAGGACAGTGATGTCCTTACCACCTTTCTAGGCAATGACACATTTTAAACACCTGTCATTTTACCATATAGATTTCTGACATCCCTCTTACTAATTGGCAAACTCTCATGTAGTTTCATTAATAATATTTGTAGTGTTTTCATAGCTACATTGGAATGTAGATTCCTATTTAGGGCCCTTTAAATGCTAGGGAATAGATTATAGCTTATTTAAACACATACACACATATTATATGGCTTATACCAGAGTTTTTTAAAAGTAAATTATCTTTAAATAATATAACAGATGTTGTTATTTATTATTATTGCTATTAATATTATCATTATTATTCCCATTTTCCAGATAAGAGAACTGAATCTCAGAAAATTTAAAAAATTTGCTCCAAATCATACAACTAATATGGAAAAAAAAACTTTATGGCTATAAATCAGAACTCAGCTCTGGGCTTTTATCATCCACAATAGAGGTAAACACGGTGGGTTATGTAGCTTTCTCATAGTTAACCAAGAACCCAGAGGACTAACACAAATGTGTGAAGACATTTATATAAATCATTGTGGATAATGTAAATGACAACACACTTGTTATTAATAGTTTGAACAATGCAAAGATGTTCCAATGTATTATTACTTCCTAATTTGCCTTGGAGAAAGGCAAGGGTATCATGACACCTACATCAGGAGGTAAAGTGCATGATGGTGCTTAAAAGCTTCCTAGTGACCTGGCTTCATATAGAGGTGAAGCTTAACAATGGATGATTAATATGTCCAATATACTATTTTCTTCTCTTTCTATGAAGGGGTATGACGGATAAGAACATGAAGATCTTTCACAATACATGCCTACATACAATACATGCCTAACTTCTTCATGACAATTTTTTAAAAAATATTATCTCAGTGAGCATTTGGCAGGAACTGAATGCCAGACACTACAAAAACACCATTTCTAGCAAGTACTTTTAGAATAGGTATTCTCTGCTATTGACTGAAGGATGTTCTTCATGCTCTTAACTTTTAGTATAAAAATCAAATTTCTAAACCCATTTTTTATCATCTTTTCCCATTTTTTCCCCCTTATACCCTACTTTTCTGCCTTCATGAATGACTGCAACTCTGTTGATGCACTGCCCTGTCCCTTTGCCTTTATCCTTGTTGTCTTCTCCACCTGGCTCACCCTTTCCATGCTCTCTCCCAGCCACCATCTCCCCAATTTTTCTTTTGTCTTTGTGTCTCCTGCATACCACGCCTGACATATCATAGGTCCTCAAGATTGTGCATGAATGCATATATTCATTTTAACTTATTACATTCTATTATATCTGGTCCATTTAGATTCCCCAAGATTTAGAGCTGTCAGGCAAGGAACAGATTTTGATTTGGAAACTGGAAAAAGATTTGGGGGCATGCGGGTGGGCCTGCCACACAGTGATTTGACCTCAGGGTAGTATTATCTGCCCTCTGCCCTGGTGTTCTATCTCTTACCTGGTATGTGCTGCAGCTGCTTTCTTTAGGCGAGGGCTAGACAGGCTCCTACAGATGCTGATGGTTACGAGAGAAGTGTGGATTCAGTGACCAACAAAGTATCATCAGTGAAATCTATAGACACTGTTTACTTGAAAATTACACATGAACTTTGAGTGGCAAATGTGTTGGAGCAGACAGTAAAAAATTATACTTATGATGTATTTAACTTATATTTATGTATCTTATTTTATAAAGCCACTTTATCTTTGCATGCTTTTAAAAAATTATTATTAACCACAAATATTCCTTCACATACTTAGTGATATAGCCTGACAGAGTTCCTAGTCATTGGCTGGGGTACCTCATCCATCCAGCAGCACAGTGGACGTCTGGCCAGCACAAGTTGAAAAAATGTTGAAGTCTTCGAGGAACCTAAAAAACCCATTTTAACCCAAGTGTCATATGCACCTTGACTGCTAAATTCACCTTTGTGAACTTAGGAAAGTTCTCAGCTTTTCCTAAGAATTTATGCTGGTTGTGGTCTTTGGGTATTTTTATCCCCACTTTTTATTAGATATAATGGAATGAATGAATGCATACGTGTGTATGTGTTTGTGTGTGTATGTATGTGTGTTTTATGTACCTGGCGGGGGAGCAGGAGGCACAGGTGGTATGTTGAGGCACATTTATTCATCCATTCCACACCAGCTGTCTGGGATCCTTACCTCTTTAAATTTTGAAACAAAACGTTGATTGTTTGGGCTTCACCGTTTCTAAGTCTAAGGTACAGGATAGAAAATTTTCTGGGCAGACCAAGACTTCTGAAACCAAATGAGGGCTTAATAGGAGAGGGAAGTCATCCACTTTTATATGATACTTATCTGCTTGTATTAAGTCTTTCATCTCCAGATTTGACAACAGGCTTAACCACACGTGTTTGGACATGTCTGCATTGAGGATTGTTCCCTATAATGTCTAGGTAATAGCCTCAAACAGATGCAGTTGTTCTTTTGCTCTTCACAGGACAAGGACACACTCTGAAAATAAATTTGTCTCTCATTTCCTTTGTTTCTTGTTTCTATTTTGATTTCCTAAGCCTGCTGTATTTGGCAGGCAGACACATTTTCCAGATGAGGCAGTGAGGAAGGCAAGAATCAGGACATGTTTTATGATGTTCTTTTCAGGTTGCTTTACGCAGCACCATATATCTAAAGAACCCAGCCTTCCTGAATGTCCAGGCATGTGGCTCCTTTATGAAGCCACTGAAATAGCTTGCCCCAAAATGGACAAGTGACAAGCTACCAACTGAGTAGGTAAAAGCACTGCACTCGGGGTTCTCTAAGGTCAGTCAGTTTGACTAAATGTACAAAGACAAGAACTACACTGACTTTGGGGCTGCTTTTAAAATGGGTCAATAAATAATCACCATTCAATCAGAACAGCAGTGAAGAGACTAGATGTATTCAAAGGCAGTTAAATGGAGGTGAGAGTAACTTTCTTTCCATTTAACTGAGCTGTTGTAAGGATCAAGTGAGAATCCAAATGAAAATGTTTCAGAAAATGTTAAGTGTAATTCCTATCTATCCAACACATTCTCTTTCTAAGTATTTAACTAGTTTTCATGATTCCAGCCAGAGAGAAGCTAGAAATATTACCCGAATTATTACCCTTTACAAAATTGTTAGAAGAGAATTCCCTCTTAAAAATCAAATATAGGATGGGTAGCAAACTGCTGGCTCTCAGGTCAAGCTTGGTCGGTAGCTGTATTTGGTCAGAGCAGACTTTTCATTTCAATGGACTAGTCATCAAAATTAAAAATTCAGAATGTTTCCAAAAAAAATTTTGAACTTCTCTTCTTTATTGAGAAAGTGGGAGATTTGGGAGCCTGATTTCTCATTTAGCATTCATTCATTCTTTCAGTCACTCATTCAACAAATATTTATTGAGGTTCTACTATGAGCCAGGCACATTTCTAGGCACTAGGCATTAAGAAAATGACAGAACAAAGTAGGACAAAAATCAGCTAAAAGTAGCAGGAGCTGCTACTACATACAAGCATATGCTCTTTAGTTTTATCAGAGCCATACCACCCCTACTTTACATTCTGACCATCAAGCCCACTACATTCATTTATTTTAACTGTCTGGTCCCCGTAAACATTTGTGTTGGAGATGCCTGCAGTACACCTGCAGTTTGCACATGTTCATTCAAGTTCTAGAAAGAGACATTTAATGGACCCAAATTATTCATTCCCTCATAGTACATGAGGGATTAAGTTAGGAAGAAAATTGCTGTCTGTTATTAAATTCCACTTGAGCCTCTATTGAGTCTCTGCTACATATACATTCCTGGAGAGGGTAGTCTGGGAATTGAACCCTGGAAGGAGGGTAATTTCCACAATAGGATGCACGGGAGGCATATGCCATTTCAGGGGAAGGTAGTAGAACTGGCACATTTGAAAATGTTGAAGAGACCAGTTTGGCAGGAGCATGGGATGAGGGAGGGAACAGCGCTATTTCATGGCCCTACACATGATCCAGAAGGTACTATTGTCACTCTGTCCAAAAAAGTAGCAATCACAGGTAAACAAATCCTCCAGAAAATAACAGGATAACAAAGAATCAAGTGGTTTTAAAATATTACGTTCTTATAATACCTATATAATAGAAAATGAGCACACACTTGGATCATGTGGTTGTTACCATACCTGTAAAGCTTTGAAAGGGAGAAAAACAGACAACTGAGGAGTTTTTAAACATCTACATTTGGTCCCAAATAAATTCCTTCCTACTTGGGCATGATTGAACCATTCAGATAAGAGTTCTCACACAGCATTCCAATATGTTAAGTTTGATGAGCCATGACAGTAAAAGTACTTATTAAGTCTTGGCTTCAGTCTAAGAAACATTTTTAGCTTGTTCATGTGTCAAAAATAACCTCTGAAATCATATTATTTTCATGACATTTTTGGAAAGGCTGATAAGATATACCCTATTGTGTATGCCTATAAACTGTATTACAAACAGAAGTGAGTGTGGTAGTTAGGAAGTTAGAATGCCATGCTAGCACCTGACATTTTGTAGTTCAGAAAAGAAAACTTTTGATGTCTTTAGGGGCCAAGAAATCTCTTCTTCATCGACATGCAATTTGTTTATCTTATTTTAGTAAGTACTGTGTAAATACCATGCACCTAGGGCTAGATTAGGTACAATGGAAATGGTAGCTTGGAGAAATCAAAGAACTTGTTGTCAATGAGTTCGTGATTTTCAGTGGTCTAGTTTTCCAATGTGGCATTTGCACAAGTTTAAGGAAAGGCAGAGTATCTCATTTTCTATTCTCTTCTCAGTCCCAGGGTAAGGCAAGTTTTCATTATTGGGAGTGGATTGACTCCTAAACTATATTAGCAATTATGATGGGTACAATTAACTGATAAAGAATTTATTATCACTTACAGTACCCTACGAATTAAATTTGATATTTATTTAACCTTACTCTGTACAGCACACTGGGCTGAAAGGGATACAAAGAAATATTGAAAGTCGCATTCAACACTTGGCTCATCTGTACCTGTCACTCCGCTAGACACTTCATGGACATTATAATTTTTAAACTATGACCGAGGTCTGTCAGGTTGCAAAGTCTATTTTCTTTCTCCTACACTATGCTCTGGTGCTTGCCCTTAGTGAACTCATAAATCCAGTGGGAGAGACAAGGCTACTACATACATATAAAGCAGTAAGAGAATAAACAGAATCTAGTTCTGTGGGCTTGATTTTAATACCAAAACAAACAAACAACTAGCAACAACAACAAAACCAAAACCAGTTTAGGGAAGGGCTTAAGTGGCAGAATAGAAGTATAGGGCTCTATGTCTCCAACATCATAGACTTGGGTTGAAGCCCAGATTTGCCCTCACCCTTTCTAACTCTGTGACCTTGAACTCTGATGCTCAGTTTCTTCATCTGTCTCATGACAATAATATGTACTGCACTGTAAGAATTAAAGCTAGATGTAAAACACCTTGCATAATGTCTGCCCCAAAGTAGAACCTCTGTGTTATTCAATTCAATGGGCATTTTCTGCCTCACGTTAAATGACCTACATAATTTTTGACAAAGTGACTGGTGACAACTCTCTAGAAACATCTTCATTCCTTATGACCTGAGATTTCAGTCTTAAAGCTTTCCTCCTACCTCTTTGGATACTTCTTGATTTTTTTCAGGGCTCAGTGCTGGATCTTAGTCTGCTTCTTTTATCACTGTACTCTCTTTCTATAGAATCTCACATACAACCATGACATACACATGTATATTCTGATAACTCCAAAGGTATTTCAGAATTCAACCTTGCTTTTGAGTCCCAAAGTGGATTATACAATTGCCTATTCAATACCTCCATTGACTGTCTACTTGACCAGTTCCCAAGGGGACTATGTCCACACCTGAACTCTGTGTATCACACCAACTCCCCCAACCAGTTGAAAATCCACTCATACCATACCTTTACTTTAAGCACTTCAATGGTTTTCCATTGCTCTTAGAATAAAAATAAAAATTTTGCCTTTGCCTACACTGCCCACTGTAATTTGCCATGTATTTCTCCAGCTTCATCTCATGCCATTCACCATCACATTCAATAATCTTCAGCTAGACTATCCTTTGTTAAGTTCTTCAAATACCCCAAGTTCCTTCCTGAGTCAGACGTTTTGCACCTATTGTCCTTTCTACCTCTTTGCCCAGTAAATTCTTTGTCAAATTTTAAGTTCTAGCTTAAACTTTTCAGAGAAACCTCCAGGAACCTCCAAACTAAGCAGGCTAAGCTTGGTTCTTTTGTTACATGCTTTCATAGAACTCTGTATTTCTCCTTCCTAATACTTAGAGCATTCATTTATATATATACATATACATATATATATATATATATATATATATGTATATGTATATATATATATGTATATATTTCACTTCCATCTCCCCCTGAAGATTGCTTCATAGGGCAGCAACTGTTCACCAGTTCCAGTGTATCTCCCCTACCCACTACAGGGCCTTATACAAAATAGGAGTTCAAGAAACATTTTTAGTGGATTAATGTTCAATGTCCAGTGGATTAATATTCAAGAAATGGTGGCTATTAATAGAGCAACAATGATACTAGTTACAATGTATATTAATCTATTAAGACTGCTATAACAAATACCACAAACTGGTTGCCTTGAACAACAGAAATTTATTTTTTCATGGTTCTGGAAGCTAGGAAGTTCAAGATCAAGGTACTGGTCAATTGGGTTCCTGGCTTGAAGATGGTCACCTTTTTGCTTTGTCCCCACATGTCAGGGAGAGAGAGAGAGAGAGCTCTTCCCCTTCTTACAGGGTTCCAATCCTATTGGATTAGGATGCATTCTTATGACCTGATTTAATCTTTTTTTTTTTTTTAATTTTTATTGAAGTATAGTTGATTTACGATGTTGTGTTAGTTTCAGGTGTATGGCAAAGTGAATCATTTATACATATACATATATCCACTCTTTTTTAGATTCTTTTCCCATATAGGCCAGTTAATCTTGATTACATTTTAAAGACCCTATCTCCAGATATAATCACACTGAGGGTTAGGATTTCAACATACAAATTTTAGGTGAATACAATTCAGTCCATAGCATAAAGTTTCATAAAACAGGTAAGACTTAAGATGGGCCAAAGTATATGGGAGGAGAAGGAAATTAAAGTACATAGTATATATTACAGATTTTAAAAGCCAAGCAGAAGTGTTGATTAGTGCAGGAGGCATTAGGAAATAACAGCAGGTATAGGCAGGATGGATCAGATGGGTTCTGGCTATGATATTCAACCATGCATAAGGCATGGAAGCAAGAGCTTCAGTAATGACAATGGGAATAGATGGAAGAGAGTCATTCTAGGAAAATTTTTCACAGAAAGAGAAAATAAACATAACAGCTTGGAAGAAAAAATATATATATTTATGACTCTATGAGGCAAGAAGGTGAAAAAAGCACTATAAGAATGAGGAGGCTGTGAAGGAAAAAAATTTAAGCCAGAGTAGAGATCTCAAGGTAGACCTGCAAACAAAACAACACAGCCACTTGACAACAAACTCAGCACTGATTGCCCACGGGCAGAAATCTTTGACCACCACACCTGGTACAGGAGCTCTCTGGTCTCTATCTCCTGTAATTCATCAGCAACGAATCCCAATGTTCAGGTGATCATAATTTTTCTGCCTTTGCCACTGATTTTCATCTTCAAAACCTACCTGCAAATGGTTTTCTCTTTGCCTTGGTGTCCCCAATTATGAATCCTGGTGAGCTGGTGTGGTATATTAAGAAATATATTTGGTCTTTGTTTCTGATTCCTAGGACAGAGCTTCTGAAACCTTTGGAATTTCCTTAGTGATAGGAGTGTCTTTTGTTATTCATAAGGAGCCCTTTGAGCACAGCTGAATTTATGCTAATGAGGTGACAGGGTAGGGTCCCTAGATAGCCTCAGGATGGGGCTGGTCAAGGGAAAGACCAAGTGACTGGAGGGGTTCTCAGCCCCACCCACCACCTCCAGGAAAGGAGGAGGGCAGAGAAGGCTGGAGATTGAGCTCTAGAAAAACTCTTGAACAAGTAGATTTGATGAGCTTCTGGTTTAGTGAATATGTGTAAGTGCTGGGAGGGTGTGCACACAGACATAGCAAGGAAGCTCCACGCCTCCTCCCCCATGCCTTGCCATATGCACATCTTCCATCTGGCTGTTTCTAGGTAGTTTCCTTTTATAATAAATCAGTTAATGAAAGTAAATGTTTCTCTGAGTTCTGTGAGCCATTCTAGTACACTATCAAACCTGTGGAGGTGGATTGTGGGAACTCAGAATTACAGCTGATTGGTCAGAAGTATCCATGACAACCTGAATTTGAGATCGGCATCCACAGTGGGGGCAGTCTTATGGGACTGAGCCCTTAATCTGAGGGATTTGATGCTATCTGCAGGTAGACAGTATCAGAATTAACTTTGTAGGACACCCAGTTGCTGTCTGCTGAGAAATAAAGAATTGCTTGATGTAGAAAAATCCCCACACATCTGGTGTCTTGAGAAAAAAGAAGAAAAATCTAGTTTTCCCTTACAGTTAGAGTCAACACCAGAGCGCCTCAGGTTAGGTGAATTTATCTCAGATTAAACATCTATGGTTATACTTACCAACTACCTAAATGCATAACTGGTAGCATTTGGCATCCCCATTCTTGGTGGCTCCAAATTATGCTCAAATATCAGTGAATATTTGAATATATGTTTACCATCTTAAAAAGGTTCCTCCTTATTTATTTGAAGGATGGGATATGTATTCATTGATTTGTGTATTTTTTATTTTTGTCTTTGTTTTTAAATAACATGCTGCTGAAACAAAATTTTTTGGTACATCTGTGACTACAGAATCTACCAACATGTGTAAGCATGCCATGTGTAAGCATAGCAGATCCAGCTATAAAAAAAGAGAAGAGAAATCTCTCTTCTCTCTGTTATTTAAAAACCATAAACTAAGCAAGGCAAGGCATGATTTTCCATGTGAGGGAGAAGCCAGAGCAAGCAATCTTCGCTTTAGGAGACCTAGCTCTAGGTTTTGGCTTAAAAACAATGTCATTGCTGAATCTGAAGGGCAAATTTGCCACACGATAATCATGGGGATGTCATAAATTGCATTCTTTCCTTCTCCCTGAAGAGGTTATTATAGAACAAGGATTATTTTGAAAATGTCATCAGAGAGGTGGAAAAAAATAATCTCCCCCTCTAGGTAGAAGATAATAAAAGACTAAGGGATCCTGGTGGATTTTCAGCTAACAGAGGGCACAACCTTCTTTCAGTTAAAGCAAGAAAGAATGCGGCAAGGTTACATCTCTTTTGTACAACCCTGCTATTTTTATTTTATGGTTATCAAGCCTTTCCTTCATGCTCAAGCTCTCACAGAACATGCAGAAAGACAGTTTTCAAAATGTGTTAAAGTTTTAGGTGAAAAAATTTTTCTCTCAAGAATGTTACCTCCGGAAAGAGAAAAAACAATTAGATGCAGGCAGCATTACACAGCTTGCTATGTTTTTATGGATACTGAAAGTGGACAGTATGACTGGGCTTGGGAAAAATGTTTACCCATTTTTCTTTTCATCTATTTCCTTTATTCCACAGGACACTTCAAGGGAGTATGATCAAGAGCCAGTCCACAGGTAAAGGGATTTCGAAGAGGAAAAAGAGAAGTCTTTACTTGTGAAAGATGGGAAAATTTTCCACATATATGAAATAGGGTAAAAGAATAGATGGAGGAGAGTGTGGGTGTAAATTAGAAGCAGTAAAGTCTGCTTGATTTAAAAAAGAAACTGACAAGTGTAAGAATAGTGAGTTCAGTTTCTCATATTTACATGCTCATGTAAGTTCAGTTCTACAAAGTAAAGAAATTAGAAACATGCTCTAGTAGTACATCCTAAGCTGTGATTTTGTCCCCATAAAATTCCATGTACCTGAAATGATGGGTGCTTTAACAGATGGGTGTATAGTTCTCATTGTGTAAGATCCTGAAGGTGTTGAAGTTTAAAAGTGAAAACTAGTTGTTTATATTTGATGAAAAATTCCATGGTAAGACTGGAGATTTGAACATCCAGAAATGAATCTATTAGACTAAATTTTATTACCATAGCTATGAAGCAAAGCTTAAAAAATTTTTTTAAAGAAATTTTCCTGTGCTGAAAGCCTACTTTATTTTTTTTGAATTTTATTTTATTTTTTTTAAATACAACAGGTTCTTATTAGTTACCTATTTTATACATATTAGTGTATATATGTCAATCACAACTTTCCAATTCATCCCACCACCACTACCACCACTTCTGCTTTCCCCGCTTGGTGTCCATGCATTTGTCTCTACATCTTTGTCTCTATTTCTGCCTTGCAAACTGGTTCATCTGTACCATTTTTCTAAATTCCACATATATGCGTTAATATATGGTATTTGTTTTTCTCTTTATGACTTACTTCATTCTGTATGACAGTCTCTAGGTCCATCCACGTCTCTACAAATGACTCAATTTTGTTCATTTTTATGGCTGAGTAATATTCCATTGTATATATGTACCACATCTTCTTTATCCATTCATCTGTCAGTGGGCATTTAGGTGGCTTCCATAACCTGGCTATTTGAAATAGTGTTGCAATGAACACTGGGGTGAATGTGTCTTTTTGAGTTATGGTTTTCTCTGGGTATATGCCCAGTAGTGGGATTGCTGGGTCATATGGTAATTCTATTTTTAGTTTTTTAAGGAACCTCCATACTGTTCTCCATAGTGGCTGTATCAATTTACATTCCCACCAACAGTGCAAGAGGGTTCCCTTTTCTCCACACCCTCTCCAGAATTTGTTGTTTCTAGACTTTCTGATGATGCCCATTCTAACTGGTGTGAGGTGATACCTCATTGTAGTTTTGATTTACATTTCTCTAATAATTAGTGATGTTGAGCACCTTTTCATCTGCTTCTTGGCCATCTGTATATCTTCTTTGGAGAAATGTCTGCTTAGGTCTTCTGCCCACTTTTGGATTGGGTTGTTTGTTTTCTTGATATTGAGCTGCATGCGCTGTTAATATATTTTAGAGATTAATCCTTTGTCCGTTGAGTTGTTCCAAATATTTTCTCCCATTCTGAGGGCTGTCTTTTCGTCTTGTTTATAGTTTCCTTTGCTGTGCAAAAGCTTTTAAGTTTCATTAGGTCCCATTTGTTTATTTTTGTTTTTATTTCCATTATTGTAGGAAGTGGGCCAAAAAAGATCTTGCTGTGATTTATGTCAAAGAGTGTTCTTCCTATGTTTTCCTCTAAGAGTTTTATAGTGTCTGGCCTTACATTTAGGTCTTTAATTCATTTTGAGTTTATTTTTGTGTATGGTATTAGGGAGTGTTCTAATTTTATTCTTTTTACATATAGCTGTCCAGTTTTCCCAGCACCACTTACTGAAGAGGCTGTATTTTCTCCATTGTATACTCTTGCCTCCTTTGTCAAAGATAAGGTGACCATAGGTGCGTGGGTTTATCTCTGGGCTTTCTATCCTGTTCCATTGATCTATATTTCTGTTTTTGTGCCAGTACCATATTGTCTTGATTACTGTAGCTTCGTAGTATAGTCTGAAGTCAGAGAATCTGATTCCTCCAGCTCCGTTTTTTTCCCTCAAGATTGCTTTAGCTATTCAGGGTCTTTTGTGTCTCCATACAGGTTTTAGGATTTTTGGTTCTAGTTCTGTAAAAAATGTCATTGGTAGTTTGATAGGGATTGCATTGAATCTGTAGATTGCTTTGGGTAGTATAGTCATTTTCACACTATTGATTCTTCCAAGAACAGGGTATATCTCTCCATGTGTTTGTGTCATCTTTGATTGCTTTCATCAGTGTCTTATAGTTTTCTGAGTACAGGTTTTTACCTCCTTATGTAGGATGATTCCTAGGTATTTTATTCTTTTTGTTGCAATGGTGAATGGGATTGTTTCCTTAAATTCTTTTTCGGATCTTTCATTGTTAGTGTATAGGAATGCAAGAGATTTCTGTGCATTAATTTTGTATCCTGCAAATTTACCAAATTCACTGATTAGCTCTAATAGTTTTCTGGTGGAATCCTTAGGGTTCTCTATGTCTAGTATCACGTCATCTGCAAACAGTGACACTTTTAGTTCTTCTTTTCCAATTTGGATTCCTTTTATTTCTTTTTCTTCTCTGATTGCCTGTGGCTAGGACTTCCAGAACTATGTTGAATAATAGTGGTAAGAGTGGACATCCCTGTCTTATTCCTGATCTTAGAGGAAATGCTTTCAGTTTTTCACCACTGAGAATCATGTTTGCTGTGGGTTTGTCATATATGGCCTTTATTATGTTGAGGTAGGTTACTTCTATGCCCACTTTCTGGAGAGTTTTTATCATAAATGGGTTTTGAATTTTGTCAAAAGCTTTTTCTGCGTCTATTGAGATGATCATATGGTTTTTATTCTTCAATTTGTTAATATGGTGTATCACACTGATTGATTTGCGTATATTGAAGAATCCTTGCATCCCTGGGATAAATCTCACTTGATCATGGTGTATGATCCTTTTAATGTGTTGTTGGATTCTGTTTGCTAGTATTTTGTTGAGGATTTCTGCATCTATATTAATCAGTGATATTGGTCTGTAATTTTCTTTTTTGGCAGTATCTTTGTCTGGTTCTGGTATCAGCATGATGATGGCCTCGTAAAATTAGTTTGGGAGTGTTCCGTCCTCTACAATTTTCTGGAAGAGTTTGAGAAGGATGGCTGTTAGCTCTTCTCTAAATGTTTGATAGAATTCACCTGTGAAGCCATCTGGTCCTGGACTTTTGTCTGTTGCAAAATTTTTAATCACAGTCTCAATTTCAGTGTTTGTGACTGGTCTGTTCATATTTTCTATTTCTTCCTGGTTCAGTCTCAGAAGACTGTGCTTTTCTAAGAATCTGTCCATTTCTTCCAGGTTGTCCATTGTATTGGCATATAGTTGCTTGTAGTAAACTCTCATGATCCTTTGTATTTCTACAGTGTCAGTTGTTACTTCTCCTTTTTCATTTCTAATTCTACTGTTTTGAGTCTTCTCCCTCTTTTTCTTGATGAGTCTGGCTAATGGTTTATCAATTTTGTTTATCTTCTCAAAGAACCAGCTTTGATCTTTGCTATTGTTTTCTTCATTTCTTTTTCATTTATTTCTGATCTGATCTTTATGATTTCTTTCCTTCTGCTAACTTTGGGTATTTTTTGTTCTTCTTTCTCTAATTGCTTTAGGTGTAAGGTTAGGTTTATTTGAGATGTTTCTTGTTTCTTGAGGTAGGATTGTATTGCTATAAACGTCCCTCTTAGAACTGCTTTTCCTGTATCCCATAGGTTTTGGGGCATCATGTTTTCTTTTTCATTTGTTTCTAGGTATTTTTTGATTTCCCCTTTGATTTCTTCAGTGATCTCTTGGTCATTTAGTAGTGTATTGTTTAGCCTCCATAGGTTTGTATTTTTTACAGATTTTTTTCCTGTAATTGATATCTAGTCTCATAGCATTGTGGTCAGAAAAGATACTTGATACGATTTCAATTTTCTTAAATTTACCAAGGCTTGATTTGTGACCCAAGATATGATCTATCCTGGAGAATGTTCCATAAGCACTTGAGAAGAGAATATTCTGTTGTTTTTGGATGAAATGCCCTAAAAATATCAATTAAGTCCATCTTCTTTAATGTATCATTGAAAGCTTGTGTTTTCTTATTTATTTTCATTTTGGATGCTCTGTCCATTGGTGAATGTGAGGTGTTAAAGTCCCCTACAATGAATGTGTTACTGTCAATTTCCCCTTTTATGGCTGTTAGCATTTGCCTTATGTATTGAGGTAGCCCTATGTTGGGTGCATAAATATTTACAATTGTTATATCTTCTTCTTGGATTGATCTCTTGATCATTATGTAGTGTCCTTCTTTGTCTCTTGTAATAGTCTTTATTTTAAAGTCTATTTTGTCTGATATGAGTATTGCTACTCTGGCTTTCTTTTGATTTCCATTTTCATGGAATATCTTTTTCCAACCCCTCACTTTCAGTCTGTATGTGTCCCTAGGTCTGAAGTGGGTCTCTTGTAGACAGCATATATATGGGTCTTGTTTTTGTATCCATTCCGCCAGCCTATGTCTTTTGGTTGGAGCATTTAATCCATTTACATTTAAGGTAGTTATGGATATGTATGTTTCTATTACCATTTCCTTAATTGTTTTGGGTTTGTTACTGTAGTTCTTTTCCTTCTCTTGTGTTTCCTGCCTTGAGAAGTTCCTTTAGCATTTGTGATAAAGCTGGTTTGGTGGTGCTGAATTCTCTTAGCTTTTGCTTGTCTGTAAAGGTTTTAATTTCTCCATCAAATCTGAATGAGATCCTTGCTGGGTAGAGTAATCTTGGTTGTAGGTTTTTCCCTTTCATCACTTTAAAAATGTCCTGCCACTCCATTCTGGCTTGCAGAGTTTCTGCTGAAAGATCAGCTGTTAACCTTATGGGGAGTCCCTTGTGTGTTATTTGTTGCTTTTCCCTTGCTGCTTTTAATACTTTGTATTTAATTATTGATAGTTTAATTAATATGTGTCTTGGCATGTTTCTCCTTGGATTTATCCTGTATGGGACTCTCGGCACTTCCTGGACTTGATTGACTATTTCCTTTCCCATATTAAGGTTGTTTTCAACTATAATCTCTTCAAATAGTTTCTCAGTCCCTTTCTTTTTCTCTTCTTCTTCTGCGACCCCTATATTCGAATGTTGGTGTGTTTAATGTTGTCCCAGAGGTCTCTGAGACTGTCCCTAATTCTTTTCATTCTTTTTTCTTTATTGTGCTCTGCGGTAGTTATTTCCACTATTTTATCTTCCAGGTCATTATCCGTTCTTCTGCCTCAGTTATTCTGTTCTTGATTCCTCTAGAGAATTTTAAATTTCATTTATTGTGTTGTTTATCATTCTTTGTTTGCTCTTTAGTTTTTCTAGGTCCTTTTTAAACGTTGCCTGTAATTTCTCCATTCTATTTCCAAGATTTTGGATTGTCTTTACTATTATTACTCTGAATTATTTTTCAGGTAGACTGCCTATTTCCTCTTCATGTGTTTGGTCTGCTTGGTTTTTACCTTGCTCCTTTACCTGCTGCATATTTCTCTGTCTTCTCATTTTGCTTAACTTACTGTGTTTGGGGCCGTCTTTTCACAGGCTGCAAGTTTGTAGTTCCCATTGTTTTTGGTGTCTACCCCCAGTGGCTAAGGTTGGTTCAGTGGGGTGTGTAGGGTTGCTGGTGGACGGGACTGGTGCCTGTGTTCTGGTAGATGAGGCTGGATCTTGTCTTTCTGGTGGGCAGGACCGCATCTGATGGTGTGTTTTCTGGTATCTGTGACCTTATTAAGATTTTAGGCAGCCTCTGTGCTAATGGGTGGGGCTGTGTTTTTGTCTTGTTAGTTGTTTGGCATAGGGTGTCCAGCACTGTATGTCGCTGGTCATTGAGTGGAGCTGGGTCTTATCGTTGAGTTGGAGATCTCTGGGTGAGCTTTTGCTGTTTGATATTATGTGGAGCTGGGAGGTCTCTGGTGGACCAATGTCCTGAACTCGGCTCTCCCACCTCAGAGGCACAGGCCTGACAGCCGGCCGGAGCACCAAGACCCGGTCAGCCACATGGCTTAAGGCTCCACTGGGGGAGGATCTGCTTACAAGCTGCTATATGGTTGCAGGCAGGATTCAATTCTTTGAGGGCTGTTGGACTGACAGCGTCAGTTCCTCAAGGACTGTGAATGAGCGGCCCCCTTTAGTTCTTTGCCATAGGGACCTCTCCATAGGGCAGCTCACATATGGCAGCTCAAGTGTGTCAGGGGACTCAGCATGGGTCCAGCTATGATGGGCTGGTAAGGCCTGAGTGTCTGGAGCAGTTAGAGAATGGCTGAATCAGGCCGGAAGCATCGCTGCTGCAACCGCTCTTCCAAGAGGAAGCATAGGTGTTTGTTCTTTAATTCTTCTAGGTCTCTGTTAAACATTTCTTGCATGTTCTCGATCTTTGCTTCCATTCTTTTTCCGAGGTCCTGGATCATCTTCACTATCATTATTCTGAATTCTTTTTCTGGAAAGTTGCCTATCTCCACTTCATTTAGTTGTTTTTCTGGGGTTTATCTTGTTCCTTCATCGGGTACAGAGTCCTCTTCCTTTTCATTTTGTCTATCTTTCTGTGAGTGTGATTTTCATTCCACAGGCTGCAGGGTTATAGGTCTTCTCGCTTCTGCTGTCTGCCCTCTGGTGGATGAGGCTATCTAAGAGGCTTGTGCAAGCTTCCTGATGGGAGGGACTGGTGGTGGGTAGAGTTGTGTGTTGCTCTGGTGGGCAGAGCTCAGTAAATCTTTAATCTGCTTGTCTGCTGATGGGTGGGGCTGAGTTCCCTCCCTGTTGGCTGTTTGGCCTGAGGCGACCCAGCACTGGAGGCTACAGGCTCTTTGGTGGGGCTAATGGTGGACTCTGGGAGGGCTCATGCCAAGGAGTACTTCCCAGAACTTCTGCTGCCAGTGTCCTTGTCCCCATGGTGAGCCACAGCCACCCGCCGCCTCTGCAGGAGACCCTCCAACACTAGCAGGTAGGTCTGGTTCAGTCTCCTATGGGGTCACTGCTCCTTCACCCGGGGTCCTGATGCTCACACTACTTTGTGTGTGCCCTCCAAGAGTGGAGTCTCTCTTTCCCCCAGTCTTGTTGAAGTCCTGTAATGAAATCCCTCTAGCCTTCAAAGTCTGATTCTCTGGGGATTCCCCCTCCCATTGCTGGACCCCCAGCTTGGGAAGCCTGATGTGGGGCTTAGAACCTTCACTCCAGTGGGTGGACTTCTGTGGTATAAGTGTTCTCCAGTTTGTGAGTCACCCACCCAGCAATTATGGAATTTGATTTTATTGTGATTGCGCCCCTCCTACCATCTCACTGTGCCTTCTCCTTTGTCTTTGGATGTGGGGTATTTTTTTGGTGAGTTCCAGCATCTTCCTGTCAAGGATTGTTTAGCAGTTGGTTGTGATTCCAGTGTTCTCGCAAGAGGGAGTGAGTGTGTGTCCTTCTACTCCGCCATCTTCTCAGTAGATTTCTGAAAGCCTACTTTAGAACTAGTTTACATGGTGACTTGAAGCTTACGACCCAATCGCTGATTGAATTAGCTAACTTCATACACTTGCCAACATGTCTAGAATACATATGTGGACCAATGTGGCAATGTTGCCCTATGCTCTACGGACAATCTTTTCACATAAAGCACAGGTCATCCTATTGGATGGAAATGTGTATGGTCAGTGATCTCAGAATAACATGCTGCCATAGACAATAGCACTCTCAGGCACACTCATTCCACTTTGGACCTGTGGGCAGAGTGGAGGTCAAGTAGAGTTGAAAAGGTCAAGTGGCTCTCAGACAGAACTCACTGCTTTTGTTCTTTCAAATGCTGTTGCTAGTCACTGCTCCAGAGCAGCAGAAATAATGAGCATATGTACTTGGCCTGAACCCTCCATGTTTTACCAACTATAGTTCACACTCAAGGCTACCCAGTTGACTCTAAAGGTATCATTCAAGTTGAACTTGAATTTCTATGGCTCTAAGGTACTTCCTAGTGTATAAGTTACAGAGACTTGAAAACTGCAAGCTATTAAGTCACTGAAGTGAATGGCTAACAACAAAGCCTATTGCCCTGCAGACTCAGATATACTGCGGGTCAAATAGTGACTGCTGGGCCTTATTTTACTGATAGCTGGGAACACAGCCAGCAGAGTGGTGTTGAGTGAAGCCTGGATTTGGATTGAAGTAGATCTGAGTTCTAGTCTTTGTTCTAGCACTTTTAAGTTGTGATAACTTGCCCAAGAAACTGTATATTTTTGAGGATTAAAACTTTACCTTTTGGGGGTTTAACTCTCCTCTGTCAATGTAACCTCCACAGTGCAGAGAGAGAGATTTTTCTAAAACTCAAACATGACCGTGTCATATCCTGCTTTAAAATCTCTAATTGTTACTCAGTGCCACAGGGTAAAATTTGAATTCCTTAGGAAGGCAAAGTGGATCTCTGGTAAATATTTTCTAGAGAGTTAAATTAATAAATGAACCAATGGGATGACCAGATAGAGGGAACTAATAATGACAAGACTTAGCATTTTTTGAATGCTTGCTATGTGCTTGATGCCCTGATGTTTCATATTATCATCTCATTTAATCCTCACAACAACCTAACACCTATTTCTAAAGATATTTCTAGCTCTATTATTTTATGATATTTGGTATTTAGTTTGTTAACATTTGTTATTTTTAACGTTAATGGACATTTTGTGAAGTATCTAGGTATCTGGACCAGTGGTTCTCAAACTGTGCATACCAGTATTTCATGAGATACAGCTATTACTTTAAAAAGTGTTCAGCATTCATATTAAGAAATCCTAAATTAAGCAAATATAAGTGTTTCTTTATTATAGGAACTTCCTGACCTTTAATATAAGTTGGTGCATTGTGAATATCCATGGGAAACTACTGTAATATTGTATTATATGACAAAGCAATTCCTTTTGGTTGAATGCCTATTGGAGATACACTAGTATTCCATAGAACACAGTTCTGGAAATTCTGATCTAGATAAAGTAATCTTAGAGTGATGAGTCCTTGGCAAATATTCCTGGAACACTTTCTTAGTCAAAAAAAGCCTGCTACCACCTGAGGGTTTGGCATCTAAGTAAGTCATATAGTAATCCTGCAGTCATTCCAGGAAGAAACAATTGTGTTGAAGCAATTTTAGAGCCCCTAGCAAGAGCATGTGGTATGGAACAAGAGGGTCCTGATATAAGTCCACAGAATAATTGGGTATATGGCAAAGCTTTCATAGATCTATGTGAAATACAACATTGTCTAGTTTAATGAGTTTGCACAAAATTTTAAGATGGGGGATTTAAAAAACATGACAGTAAATCCAAGCTATGGAGTACTTTGGAGTGATTAAAAAGAATGAAGGAAACTTATATGTATTGTAGGGAAAGTTGTCTATGGCATATTATTAAATGAAAAAGAAACAAAATGAAGAAAGCACATTATATAATGATTGCACTTATAATGTTAAGAAACATGCACATTTAGAAAAGAATAGAAATGGGTCTGGAAGTACACATACAAAACACTCAATGGTGGCTTATTTCTGTGGGATGATGAGTTGTGGATGAAGAAAGATATTCAGTTTTTACTCTAAAAGCCTTAGTATTATTTGACATTTCATAACAGACATGTATTACTTTTGTATTAATTTTATTTTAATTGAATCACACATATTCTAACCATGAACAAATAAGATATTCCAGTGATTTTTTTTCCCCTATGTCCTCTGCCTTAGCTAGAGTTGGAATATCAATTATTATCACCTTTAAAAAGATTACAGAGAAGAATATTGAGAGTACATAGGGTTATTTACTATAGATTATGGACAACATTAGGTAGAGCTCACATCCAACTATGCAACCTATATAAGCTAGGGGTGTTAACAGGAAAAGGCACACTATTGCCTTTAGTATGGAACACAAACACACCGGTACCTTACTTTACACTCCACTTGTACATAACTTCTTTCCAGATCCTGCCAAATGCTTAGATTTTTTTGTGTCTCTTTTTGATCGCATTGGTAGGCAAATGTTAGAGAGATCCTTCTTTCTACTCCCATCTCACCTCCATGGTCGAATTGAACATCTACGAATCCATCAAGAATAACTTTAGGACTTTACTCTTTCATGAAATGTTTCCTGACCTAGCTCCTTGTCCACTACAAGTGAATAAAGGATGCTTTTAAAAATGTAAACCTTAGCACTTATTATAATGTATTGAATGAAACTGCTGTATAACTTTAGCTTTTATCGCTAAATTATGTACTCCCTAAATACATCTTCATTTATTTATTTTTAATTCCTAGTGTCTGCATACAATAGGTTCATAGTAGGTGCCCAATTAAGTGTATAGAAAATGGATGGCCTTTGTTGTGGTGTTAGGATGTTACGTGCAAGATATTACAGTAAGCTCTCTGAGGGCTCTGAAACTGAAGCAGGCATGTATGCTCCCTCTAGGAAAACAAGTTAAATACCTACAAATAAGTATAATACTAAGAAGGTGATTAGGGTCATGAGAGAAATTTGGAGAAAATGTAAGCTATTCCCTTCCTCCCTGTAAAAACAACCCTCAGCAGTGCTAAATCGTAGTGGCTCAAACAATTTATGAATTTTAAAAATAAAAATAATTAAAAAAAAGAAAAAGCAGCAATTTTAAAGGTAGATGAAAAATCAACAAAAAATAAGTATTCATGACATGACCCTAATTAGCAGAAAAAAAATAAACCTCCTTGTTAAGCAAATTTATCCCCTACCTATAACGTTTCTTTGTTCCCTTTGAAAACAGATTAGATTCAGATCCTGAAACAGAGTATTGGACTTGAGTGTCTGTTAAGATTATATGTTTTTAAAAATTAATTAATTTATTTATTTATTTATTTTTGTCTGCGTTGGGTCTTTGTTGCTGCACGCGGGCTTTCTCTAGTTGCAGCGAGCAGGGGCTACTCTTAGTTGTGGTGTGCGGGCTTCTCACTGCAGTGGCTTCTCTTGTTGCGGAGCACGGGTTCTAGCTATGCGGGCCTCAGTAGTTTCAGCACATGGGCTCAGTAGTTGGAGCTTGCAAGCTCTAGAGCACAGGCTCAGTAGTTATGGAGCACGGGCTTAGTTGCTCCGCGGCATGTGGGATTTTCCCTGACCAGGGCTCGAACCCGTGTCCCCTGCATTGACAGGTGGATTCTTAACCACTGCCCCACCAGGGAAGTCCCAAGATTATATGTTTAATAAAGGATTTGTAATGGGCAACAGAAAAAATGACTTAGGAAAATGAAAGTAACAGAGTTTCCTTCTACTCTTTGGATAAATCAATCATATATTTTTATGGGTTTCAGAGCTTCCCAGCGGGCGGGCAGCCTCACAATGGGGTGTTGCAGAGGTTGCAGGTATATTAGGTATTGCCTCTTGCAACCCTCATGGCCCATTCCTCACCAGCCATAAGCAGGCTGGCTCACTTATCCCAGTCATTTTCTTTGTGTGCTATGACAAAACAACTTGAGAAACATTGATCTGTTATTTGCAATCTTCATTCTTTCACATGAACCAGCTTTTTGGATAAATGTCTAATACAAATGGTAATATAATTGAAGGGAATGGAAGCAAAACAAAGTTAAACAATAATGATCATTAAAATTCAAAATTGTTTCCACCCTTGAATAAGTGACTTCACCTTTTATTCTTACTTTGTTCATAAAATGGATGAAATAATATCTTCTAATCTTACTATTATATGATTGTTACAAATACCAAATAAAATAGTGGATGTAAAAGTGCTTTGGACACTGTGTATTATTAAATTATAAGGCTGTCAATGCCAGCTTATACTTTCTCCCTCTATGGAATAGAAATCTCTTTACATGCATCATTCTGTTATTTCTTCTAAGAAATGAGAAAATATTATAAGTGAAAGTCATTCAGGACTGAAATGAAATTTAACTGGAATATGGCTCCTATGTGTTCTACTTCAATTGCCATTATCTAAGAACATTTGAATTCTAAACATGCACCAAGTTAATACTGAAGTCCAAAATCAACATTCAGCTTTCTGAAATGTGAGCATACAGTTTCCAAATGCTATTTTAGCCTGTGAGTACCCGAAATTGTTCATGTCACAATCCATTTTGCAGTGTATAGAACTGGTGTTCATAAATGTAAGGTAGTAATGTTGATGCTGTTGACAATGATGGTGGTAGTGGTGGTACTGATGAGGAGGAGGAGGATGATAATGATAAAAATCTCTTACATTTGACTAAACCTCTGCATTTTCTAAAGCTCGTATATTATCTAGTGCAACATTTATAAAAGTGATAATACAAGTTCCATGGAGGCTACTAAGCTTGTAAATTGAGGGGTTAATTGTTTTCCTTCTATGCTGATTTCCTAGATGTTTAATATTCCAAGAAATTTTTCTTTTATGAACTTTTAGGAGGTAGATGGCATATACAGAACTCCCTATGGGAACGTTTCATTCTCTCACCCTAAAACATCAGTAGAATATTGAAAATATTAAGTATTTAGTGGAATATATTTTATGATGCTGTCATCTAATGTATAGACACATAGAACCTTAGTGCTGGAGGTGACCACAGTCACATGTCATCCAGTTCCACATCTTCATTAAGCAGATAGGGTTTTGAAGATCAGAAGAGTTAAATGACAGTTTTAAGGCTCCATAGCAAATTAGTGGTAGAAGAGAAATTACAGACCAAGCTTTTAAACCCTAGGGCTTTGTCTTTTTATTATATCTTCTAAGATGGAAGAATAGCCTCAGGCTTCCTTTATCTCTGCCCAGTCTCTAAGTTAATCCTGCCACCTTTCTCTTCTCAACTATTCTTAGATTTTTTATACCTTTAATTTCTTGGATCAGGAATTCAAAAGTTATCTCCATGACCTCCAGGCTCTCTGCTTAAAGGACCTCTCCATGAATCATTTATCTTTATATGGATTCTGTAATATGGTTTTATATCTGTTTAACAGATGAGGAAAACAATATCCAGACAGTAAGATTTGTTCAAGGTCACAGAGCAGTTAGCGATATGGAGAGCCAGGGCTAGGTATTGTCTGATATCTAATCCTGTTTTCCCACATTTTAATTTTTACAAAATAATGGCTATTATTTATTGAGTTTAAGTGACAAGCACTGTCTTAACTAAGCACTTTAGTTATCTCATTTAATCTTCTCATTGGCAAATAAGTAAACTCAGGATGATTCTATCACTTTCCAAGGTCATAGTGTTAGCAAGCAGCCATACAGGATTTGAACCCAAATCTAACTTCAATGTACTATTCCACTGACCGTACTCTGCTGACTTTAATTTTTAATTTGCAAATAGGAGAAACCAAAAATCATAATAAATTTTGACAGAGACAGTCTACAATCATGGAACAACTCTATACATCAGTGTAGTCAATAGTCTTTTGCTAACCAGGCAGCATTGATGTCTCTATCAATGTTTGGAAAACCTAGGTTCTTGTCCAACTTTTACTATTTATTGGCTTTATAATCTTGAGCAAATCACTCTGGACTGCAGTTTCCTTGCCTTTAACAGATGAATAATTATGCCTACTAATTTGTAGTAGAGGTCTGAGATCAAGATCTGGAGAGTGAGAGATGATTGTAAATTGGAAGGCCCTAGTCACTGAGAGAGGAGACCCAGAAGCATTGTTGGAACCTTCGAGCCAAGGTAAAAATGAGTATTAGACAGAAAGATGTGTTTGCTGGGTGCATCTGTGAGGCAGACAATGATAATAGCACCTTACAAATAACGTAGAAATGCATGTAAACTATGCAGCATAATATAAATGTGACAAACATAACTTGAAAGTATGTGAATAAAATCATGTTTACCAAATTTGTAATTTAAGAGGAAACAGATTTGGAAGGAAAGAAAGCATGTTTATATTTTTGGGGTTGTTTCTGACACAGTAATTATTTTTGTGACTTGATCTAGTTGAAACTGAAAGCCTCATTGAGTGAGGCGTCAGATAAACTGGTGTGAAGCATCCACTTTACAATATTTAGAGCACTCCTGGGAGTTTTGAAACTCTTTATATGCCATTTTAAAATAGAGGATTATGCAAAATGAGAGAAGAGATCATTTTTACAACTTCAGTCATATTACTGGGGGCTTTAAGTTGATATTCATAGATTGGTATTTTAATGAGCTACATAGTCTCCCTCTTAATGTTTATGACATATGTTTGTTCCTGCAAGCTGTGTTTCTAAGAACTTAAATGCCTAAATACTTCTAACACTCTAAAAGCCACAAAGGTGAAAACAGCAAGGAAATACAAGCAGGTTGGCTCAGCTGGCATAAAAACCAAAGCTTGTTCATGTACAACACTGAAAAAACTGGTACCTTAGCCTAAATAAATATGATGCAGAAATATATTTCTGTTACACAAGAGTAGTTCCATTTAACATGTTGAAAATTTCTAGCTAATCTTTGTACCACTCAATCTAAAAATAGAGAAGGAGGGGGAGATAAAGGTAGAGAAGAGAGCTTCTGGCAAAGTGAAAAATTGCCTTTATTAGAGTGGCACCTACCTCTGCTGTGCTGTAGTTAAGTTCTGTCTGAGCTGGTGTTATAAATCCTCTTTTCCAAAGATTTATAGTGTGATTATAAAAAAGGGCTGATATAGAGCCTTCAAATTTTCAGCCCTTAAGATTTAAGTTCATTCATCCACGTACAATTACTGATATATAAAAATTTAACAGTAGGCTTATCACATATCAAAAGTATTTTAAAGTATTAATATATTTCTAAATATTAGGTACCTAAGACCTATACAAGAATCATTTTACTAAATCTATATGACAGCTCTATGACACAAGTGCTATTTGCATCCACATTTTAAATAATTAAAATGAGTCTCAGAGTAGTTAAGTGATTATTCCGAGGCCACACAGCTAACAAATGGCAAAGCCAGGATGCAAACCTAGAGAGGTTGATCTTAGCTCCAATTATTTAATTGTGTAGAAGTTAAGCTCATTAGTTCCTATTACCAGATCTAAAACAACACAGAGCATCTCCAGTTGTTTTTATGGCAATAATTGTTGCAAAGTTCTCAAGACAAAAGGGGATTTAAATTCATTTAGCTAAGGGACGCGAGAATGAAAAGAAAGTCATAGTTTTAAATCAAAGTCTTAAATCACTTTTTACTGACACTTTCCCCTAATTAACACTAGAATAGAATATATTTAAATAGTAAAAAATATGTGTCAGAAAACTTTGTCTTACTTTGGAAATAAAACACATCCTTTATGCATTGCTTTCACTTTACCATTTTTCCTCAGAAACATTAGGAGCTCAAAATCTCTGTATGTTATTGTTTGATTCTTTGAAGATCAATTTTTTGAACATATATGAAATTAATACCCTAATCTACTTGCATGTGAAAATGTGTCTTTTGGAGCTTATAGAGTGTGGATAAGCGGCTGCTCTTAGGAGTGATGCTTTCAAATGAAGAAAAATGTCAAAGCATTCACTCATGGTATAGAACATTAAAAAAAAAACATTAAATATCTGGTATGAGTAGTGGGATTATTTCTATTTTGACTTTTCTCATTTTCCTATCCTTACTAATGTATCCGTTCTGTGATAATGTTAATATTCCTTGAAAATGAAAAAGCAAAAATTATAGGGGATACCATGTGCATGTAGGCATATATGCTTATATACATTTTCTACAGGAATAACATACATGCTTGTGTTTAGCCATAAAGGTTTGTGGTTTGTATCATTGTTTTGAGGATCAATTAAAAAAGAAAAAAGCCAAACCATGAATTTATTTGTTCACTGACTACTGAATACCTACTTAAATGCTAATCACTGCGCCTGTTATTGTTACTAATTAATAATGAGCCCCAAATAAAGAATAAATTATATTTGGACTTTAGTATAACATATCTTAAAAATGTGATAGTATTGGCTTATAAATAAAGACTTTTAAATCAATTTACTTTGGTCTCCTAGTGTTTGAATTCATCATTTTAATAGAGAAGCAGGAGTAATGAGTGACATTTTAGAATGCCTTTTCAATACCACTGGAGATACACAGTACATTCTGCATCCAACCTGGGCAGTTAATCTGTGTCCTGGATCTATTGAACAATGAGCAGAACAGAGCGGTATTAGCAAAACATCATTGAAATAGCACTGAGTCAAAAAAAAAAAAAAGAGAGAGAAATAGGAATTTCAGTGATTAGTTCAGTATAATAACAATAATAACACTGATTTCTCCTACATTTACTTTAATGACTGTAACCATGAAGTTCAAACTCTATTTTGGGAATTAGTTCTTATATTCATAACAGCCTTCTGAAGTATAGGGAGTTGTTTTGTTTTTGTTTTTGTTTTTTTTAATTTATACGTATGGCAATGGAGTAAGAGAAAGTTTAAATTAATATCTATCTATGTATCTATTTCAAAATCTAGGTGACTTTATTTTTCAACTGGATAGTTTGACCTTGTGAAGTTCCTACATATAAACCACCTATACATTAAGACTTGGTTCTTATACCTCATACATACATCTTCCTAAGCAATTAGAGATTTCCCTAATTCATGATCTAGTGTCAACTGCCTATATATTAATTTGGCAATTATTCAGATATTACTTTGTGACCTTTCTTTGGTCATTCCATTAAACTGTTGTTGATCTTACTTATCAACTTCTCACCTACATAATAATCTTGCTAGCTGGGTTTTTCTCTTAGGTTGAAAATTGGCAGTTCCTGGACTAGGTTCACTGGTAGATCTAACAGCACATGTATTTAGCTTGGTCTAATACATTTTGTAATTAGACTTAATATGCACAGAATTTGACCCTTGTCTTATGACATACTTTCCTTGTAAGTTCATGAGTAAGTTCATGTGTTCATTTATTTAGTTCGTATTTTATTTTTAACAATGTAATAGCATCCAGGAACCCTCCATTTAATCCATAAGACAGGACCTTAATGATAACATGTATCTAATAATTCATTCCTTTCCTTCCTCCAGCAAATACAATTACCATTCTGTATCACTTGTGTTCATCATTTCATTGCTTTCCTTTTTCTAGTGTTTTATTGCACGTGCATATATTCATTAAAAGTAGATTTTATAACTTTAACTTTACAATAAGTTAAAAAGGCTATATGAAATATTTTGGGATTCTATTTTTTATTTAATATATTGTTAAGCTTCATCTGTATTTTGCATCTTCGTGTAGTTCATTTGTTTTAATCATAGTCGGTTAAAAAACACATGAAATATTTGTCCACATTTATGGCTTGGGAGAGGAGAGTTTACATAAAAATTCAAAGTTCCAGCTTCTCTGAAACAATTGTATGATCTGGAGCTATTTGGTCTGCAGCCTTAAACATGACCTATCAGAGCTTAGAAGCAGCTACTGCTTTCCCTGGGGAGTGTGCATGCTTTACAGTCCCACGCCTGCCAACTTCACTACCTCAGCTGGCCATATTGTGGAATATGAGTTGGTACCTCCATTCTTAGACTAGCCGATTAGTAATTAACAAAAGTCATAGCTAATAGTTAAGAAAATCATAGAACCTCAACTCTTTAAAATGCTTTTTTAAAAAAAAATTAAAATGATAATTTAAAAATGATCTACTCCGGATGATTCATGAGGACAAATTTACCGCTGCTCAGTGCCAGGTGGTACCCAAGCGTGTGTAAGAAGGACTGACAATAAATATTTCTCAACACTTGCCTTGGGTCTTTCTGAATGTGACCTTTAAAAAGCAGCAGTAACTATTTACCAAAAGCCAGAAACGGTCTGGAATAATATATTTCTTGTTTAGTGCTTTAAATTTGTTTAACCCATCTACATTTTACCCTGGGTCATTTATTAAAAGAAAATGTTCTAAGGTTCTGTGTTTATACAGTCAAAATATATTGAAGCATTCATCCAGATAACTTAAGCAAAGAGCCATGATGTTAGGAAAATAATATCCTTGACTAGGATCCTTGGTCAAAATGACATGTTTTGGCAGTCTACTTCAAGCAAACATTCTTTATCTCTTATTCATTTGTTCATACACTGGAATATTTTTTGAGTGCTTACTATGTGTTAGGCATTGTCCTTGAGTTTTATGTCATAATAGCTCTCTTTTGATAATATTCATTCATTGCCACAGTGTACTTAAACCCAAAGAAAAAATACTTGAAAAGCCAATTAGCAAAAAATAAAAACATTTGTTTTCTATTGATTTCAGGTTTTTATGCTTTTCTTCTGGATGTTAGATCCAAACAGCAAGAAGAATAATATCTAACCTTACCTGAAAAAAAAAATCAGGAGATAAACATCCCTTTAAAATAGCTAGATAGAAATAAAACCCAGACACAGCCAAACTGAATGCTGTGATTAGTTCATTTGGGATGTAGAGATTTGGAAAAGAAAGTACAAATCTACAAGGAAATGCAGCACAGGACCCGATGGAATAGGAAATTAAATAACTACAAATCAGGGAAATGTTCGCTGAGGAAGAGTCACCCAAGTGAACATCTGTAGTTTCAAGCTTTAACAAGTCTGGGGAAGTATGTACTGGTGGAATGTTCACTTCTAAAAATGACATATCAAGTGTACACCACCCTGAAAAACAAAAAATGTGGAACACTTCATAGAATTCAGAGAAGGCAGTGTTTTAGATTTTTGCAGTTCTTTAACATGCTCTAATTCACAAAAAGCCCTTTGCATTGTCTCCCTTTTCAGTTGGCCAAGCGAGAAATGGTTTAGGAACTTATGGACAGCTTCTGATTTTACTTCAGACATGAATGCTACAGCATCAGCAGACACGAATCCACATTTAAATTTCAAAGGATTTGTTCTTAGAGAGTAACATCAAATGTAACCCTGAAAGGAATCTTTAGATGCTTAAAATATCTTCACATCTTTGCTTATCATAAATATTCCAATAAGGTACAACATATTAATGGCTAATACTTTTTTCCACCCTGGATAAAAATTCAACTGAGCCAAAATAAAAAGGATAAAAAAATATTTTTAATATGTTAGTTTCTTTATGAAGACATAAGTTCAGCAATAAAGAAAAATACTATCAAAGAAAAAGAAAGAGAACCTTTTTGACAGTGTAGGTCAAATAAAATGTTTATGAAAATTAAGTGGCTTAATAAAATGTGCATGGTCAAACAAGAGGAAGGAGTCCTTGTAAGTTAGGCATAGAGAATAAAAATTGAGAAGCAACTCCAAAAAGCTGTAATGGCCATTCAGTAGCACCTAACAATGACTTCAAAGCTAGTTAAATCCAAACTAGAAAGTGATGAACAAGAAATAATGCTCACTCAATAGGGGACTGTAAATAGACATAGGGGAAAAGTGCTTTTGAAACTTTAGATAAGGGAGCTTATTATTTTTACAAGTTTCTCCAGAAGGACAAGTCACCCACAAAGTACAATAATGTTGCCTTAAAATTATCAGAAGACACTTGTTTCAGATTATATTATACCATTAATTGTTTTTCATTTCTTTTTCCAAGTAAGCCAATTAATTCTAAAAGCTTAGCAGCAAAACAAAACAATAAGACAATTCAGCATAAAAGTTATTTAAAATATTCAGTATGCAACTCTACACACAGTTCTATTAAAATTTACAGAGCATTTTTTGCTATAAACATATCAAACACTCACATTTATAAAATACATAGATTCACTCAATATTAAAGACATTGCTTATATTTTAGTATGCAAAAATATAGATATAAATATATATGATATCACCTGGATGAATCTCAAGAGACTTAGGCCTAGTGAAAAATGCCAATCCCCAATCTTACTCAGATGATTACATTTACACAGTGTTCTTGAAATGATAAAATTATAGAAATGAAGTGGTTGCCAAGGATTAAGGATGGGGTGAAGCTGGAGGAAAGTGGGTGTGGCTATAAAAGGAAGCATGAGAGATCCTTGTGGTGATGGAGTTATTATTTATCTTGCCGTGTCAATATCAATATCCTGGTTGTGATACTGTACTATAGTTTTGCAAAATATTACCATTGCGGGAAACTGGATAAAGGCAACATGGGACCTCTCTGTATTATTTCTTACAACTATATGTATATCTACAATTATCTCAAATAAAATGTTCAATTAAAAATTATGGTGTTACAGAAATGCATGGCTATTAATCACTTCGAATAAATGAAATGAAGTAAAATAATTCTAAAAACCATTATAAAAGACAAGAAGAGAATATTTTGTTGAGGAAGCTTGAGCATGGAGGTCTGAGAGAATTTTATAATTTGCTTCTATATCCAGGAATATTGAGTGAAAAATCAGATAGAAAAAAATCTAGCTTCAGTTTATAATGGAAAAATGTAACCATTCTTGAATTTTTGAGAAAGTATTATTATATACAAAGAATAACGCTAAGTTCTTGGAGAAAAAGGCTTATATGAAAAAGCTCCTTAATTTCAAAAAGTTAACAATGTCTTATAAACTTTAAACTAGGACTAGATTCTAACATCAGTTAAAATCGTTCCTCAGTGACTCTGGTAGTGAGACTTTTTGGTCACATGATTTAATCTTTTTGAACTTCATTTTACTCATCTGTAAAAGACTAATGGTTCCTACCAAAGATTGAATGAGATATTTTGTGTAAAGATCCTATCTCTGGGTCAGGTACAGTATAGATATCCAGTCAATGGCAGTTATTGCACTGTTTTCAGGGGTTCAAGCATTTGAGGCAAAGACCGAGCCTCCACCTTCTTGAGCAGTTTACCCATGTGCCCAGCACACACTTCATGGCTGTAGGATATTGTAACCATTCATACAATGGCTCCAAAACCAGCATCACTAAACATAAATTTCCAAGGGTCCCTAAGCGTTCCTCTGTACTATTATTTTCTAATGGAGAAGTGGCAGGAATTCACTAGCTAAAATTCAAAAAGGTGGAAATACCAGAAGAGTCAGAGAGAGTTGTATATACCCAAGAAAGAAAACAATCCTTTCAATATGGTGAAGACACTTCCCCAGAATGAAAATAATCTGGGGTCACTGAGTTAAGTCAACAACAAAACCCTTTGATTCAGTCAAGCTAGAAACTCAATCAGTTTCATTTCCTCCCCCTCTGGCACCTTCCACATCCAGCGAGAACTTAAGTCCCACGAATTAAACTTTCTAAGCTACCTCTTGGTTGCTCTTCTTCCTTAGCTCTACCCTACTTGCCAAGACACAAGTGTATATTATTTTTTACCTATATCTATGCAATAGCCTCGTCACTGAACTCTGAATCCTCATTCTTTTCTTGCTGCTAGTTACAATCTGAGAACACACAATTATGCTGCACATTCTTTCCAATGATTACCACTAGCCATATCCTGAAAACTCATAATGTCATGTAATTTCCTGGTCAGAAGAAATCTTTGGTAGATTTCCATTGGCTCCAGCATAATGTCTGAACTCCTCAGCATGACACTCTATATCCTCTGTGATCTGACCCCGATTTCATGCAACCCATGTTAACACAATCTATGATCCTGCCAAAAGAAACTAACTCTAATCCTGCTGACTTGCACATCTTCATGAATATGGGAATCTCTCCACTTCTCCATCACTTACAAAAATCCTACTCATCTACAAGATTGAGCTCAAATCCTACTTCCTCCCTGAAACCCCTTTTAATTCCTAAGAACAATGAAAGTAAACAGAAAAAGTCAACTTTTTCTGTAGCACTACAACTCATCAAATATATGTTTATTATATTATTTCTTTCATTTTTATTTAGATTATATTTAATTTTAATATATCTAACTTGGATTGTATGTTATATTGTATGTTGAATTAAAAAATAATGTTATAAATACTCAAAGGCCGAATCTATGCCTAGTAAGACTATCTTTGAATCCCCAGTATGCTGTGCTCCTTGGTATTTGCCACATGCAGTACACTGGGTTCTAAACATTCAACAGATATTTTTTTGAGTAAATGAAGGAATGACCGCACACATCTGTATCCCTGGACGAATATACCCCAGTGCAATATATCCAGTAAATACTCAGTAAAAGCTATTTGAGTAAAATAGCTCTAGTGAAATATTATTATAATATTTCTAGAACTCACACAGTCAATTTGAGTGAAGCATTGCTGTAATATTTTTGAAGCTTAAATAGCCAAGCCATAGAACGTGGATAGAAGGACAAATAAACAACTGCAGAAGAAATAAGGAAATAACAAAAGCTTAAAGAAAGGGTAGTTTCTAATGCTGAAAGATGAAATGTGAAGCCATTGTGAAAGACTGGGAAATGGAAAATTGTATTAAATATGTAAGAGTAAACAAAAGATAAAGTGAAATATCATGACTCTATGAGATGAAACAGCCAGTTGTTTTTATTTTTCTGCCTTTACACAGAAGCTAAGCTAGGAAATGTTACTAATAACCAATATATAGCAAAAGGAAAATGATAAATATCAGTTGTGTGAAGTACACAGTGTTAGGTATCAGGGAGACATGAAAGAAAAAAAAAAAGGAAAGATGTTGTTATGCTCTAGCCATTTCCCCTCAAAATCTTACAACACGTGTATAGAAACTTAATAGGTAAATGTACGGCTATGCCACACAGTACAAATTATATTCAAGAATCTTGGTGATGAGGGATTTCAGTGTGATTCTAATAGGTAATAATATTTTTATGTTATGTACAGCAGTTCACCATAACACTAATACACTGCAACACAACAAAAGGCCTCTGATTCAAAGACATACCTTTTTTGTAAAATGCTGATGGGTTATATTATTTTTTTTTATATTTAGTATATTTGATATGTGTCCATTCTCCAGACCATTTACCTGCCAATAAAAACCCATTCTCCCATCATTGTGTTTAAAATAAAATCTACTCCAGTTCCAAAAATTTAGATGAGAAGATTCTCTGGTTATTTGTGATGGTCTTTCTCAACAGAGAATTTTTAACTGAAGGAAAAGGTGATATTTGGATAAGCAAAAATGAGCCTTTATCTATAAAATTAACTACTTTGAAATATTTTTGAAAGGATTTTTGGTATGCTAACAGCAATTATTACTCTTTAGAATATTCCCTCTTTCCAGTCCAAAAATTTTTGAGGAAATTGCTTTTTATCTATAATCAGTTTTATGCTTAATCAAAACCTTTCCTGAAACATTTCAACAAATGTGACACACCAGGAAATTCTATGTAGCAAAATGAAATGTTACTCACTATGACTAACTTCTAATGCAAATAAACCCAAATGTCAAAACAATGTGAAAGTTATAAGAACAATTGCAAGCTGGGAAAAAGATTTACAGTTCCTCCCAGTCCCCCATTTATTTTATAGCAGCCATATGAGATTTTATTTCTGGATGAAAGCTGCATTGATAAAGAGGTTTAATTGTCTGTCAGTGTGCCTTATGGTGAAGTTGCTTCATTTATTTCAAGCCTGAATCTCATTACCAGTTCATTTCTCCAGGCTCCTCTCCATCTTAAGGCGGTGCTTAATTAGTGTGGCCATGGTGATGAAGGCAAATACAGCTTGCTTTCCCTTCCCCATCTTCTCCTGAGGAATCTAATACACTATTGATTTTCCACCCTCAAATAGATCAGGCACCATTCAATCATGTTATTAGCTGTCCATTAACTTGAATTCCCCACTTTCATAGGCTGTCAACACCATCAAGGCCATCCAATGAACCAATCAACAACTAGGTAGCACCTGCAGTTGGGAATCTCTTTGAAAACCATGACTAAAATACTGTTCTTTGTTATTTTTTTCTCCAGAGGAGTTTATATTCCTATCCTCATTTTTCTTATTTAGCATTTGAATAAGGTTTTCATTTCCTAACAACTATACTTGGAAAGAGGTGTTTGCTTTTGAAAGGTTGATTGTGTTATCTGCCGACAAGCCATAATTTTACTCAAAACTAATTCTACCCCTTTTCCACATCTGTAATATTTTGAAAATAATCTGACACTATAAACAGTTAGAACTTGTCAAAGCAAATAGACCCTTCTAATTTTAGAAAAAAGATCTTTATTAATTTTAACTCTAGTTTTAAGAGACGATTACATTAAAAAGCAAAGGGGAAAAAAATGAACACCTCACTCCACCACCACACATACACATGAATGTTCAACAGTGAAACCAAGAGGAAAAAGAAAACCTGACTGTGATTTTTTTAAAGTGTGTATCAACATAGGAGGATTCACATTCAGCAATACCTGTGTCATTGAAAAAATGGCGACCACAAAGGCCTCTTCAGAGGGTCGAAAGTCTGAACTTTTGCATTCAATTTTAGAAATACTCTTTATTTTTTTAAAGTTATAATACATATTATTTACTAAGATAGTCATTGTACAATAAAAGTATAGTGATCATGCCCTTTGTCTGACATGTCATTTCTTCTCTACATGTTGAAGCTCTATTCAAGTACCCTTTTCTCTGTGAGTACGCCCTGATCTCCCCTATGAAAACAACTGCAATTTCTTCACTGCTCCCATTGACTTTGATTTATTAGGGCACTTCTGACATAGCATGGCTTATAGTAAAAGCACTTTTCTTCCCTCAAGGACAGGTGATAAGTCTTCATTCATTCATTCACTCAGTCGGTTGGTCAATCATTCTTCTAGTCGTTTATCCATTTGATAAACATTTATTACAAATCTATAATGTGGTAGCTACTGTGCTAGGCATCAAGGAAAATTAGATAAAAGATAAACACAAGTCTGTCTTTAGGAAGCTCATGGTCCAGTGAAGGAGGTACTATGTAATTAAAACACACCGTCATTACTAAGTTAAACATCAACTGTGATTTACTGAGAGCTTACAATGTAGCAGGCGCTAAACTCTGTGCTTTGCATGCATAATTGGATTTAAAATCACAAACCACCAAAAGCTAGTTATCACTGTCCCAAATTTATCGATGAGGAAATTGAGGCCAAAAAGAGTCAGTTAACTGCTTATGTTCACATCACACAGTTGACAGAGGTGGAAGCCTTTGAAATCAGACCTGGCCAACTTCAAAACAGCCATGTTCTTGGCATCCTTCTTGTTGCACAAGGGAATGTGGAGGCCTTAGAAGCAGGATGGCCATATAACATATCACCCAACCCAGGACAATATAAATACTATATTGAGAGGGAAAGGGGGTACTAACCAAATAGAATGCTGAAAATAGACACATAAATCGGGATCGTCCCTAGAAAACCAGGAAAAATGTACACTCTACCCAGAGAGGTACCTTCCTTACCCTTTACAAGGATTTTAGAAAGCTTCTGGCCAGGATGACTTGTAAACTGAACTTGAGGCATTTGGGAGAAAGAATACAAAGTAACTTTTTAGATATAAACCACAGCCTGTGTAAAAGCCTGGTGGCTTGAGACAGTGGTTCCTCCAATGGGCCATTGGGGGAACCACCCTTAGAAGTTAATATGACTGGAAGCCAGGATGTGAGAATGAAGAAATTGGATTGTAAATCAGGGTAGGCATGGTCAGATCACAAGGAACCTTGTATGCTGCACTAAAGAGGTTTGACTTTATTCAAAAGCTTTGGGAAGCAGAGCCACTTCAGGACTTCAAACCAAGAGACAAGATTAGCCATGCACTTCTGGAAGATGATTTCAGCAGTGAGGCAGAGCTTTAATATAAGCATGTTAAATTCATAAAAATAATTTACTTCATGGTGGACATTAAAAAACAACTGTGGGTAAACACTTTTAACATAAGGATGTGTTGAGTCATGCAAAATTTAACCCATGTTGAAAGATTCCTATGTTGTCTAGAGTCTGGCTTAGCAAAATGGGAGCAGCAAAGAGAGCATATGATTGCATTGTGGGTTGTCATTTTAAATAAAATATTGGAAAACTCAAGGAAGATTTTTCTTCCCATTTTTTTGCTCAACAAGAAACACAAACTCCATACTCAATTAATGCCAAACCTGAATAAACTAGACTAATCATGCCTTCTGTGCTCCATAGAAAGCTCTAAGAGTTGCCATGGGTCATAGCAAAGTTTTAGGGAACATCTTTAAAGAGGATGCATCAACCTTGACAGCTGCCATGAGGAATCCCTGACTCAGCAAATCACACCAGCACTGCATCCCAGCCAGAAGTGAGCATCGAGAAACACTGCAACTTTTGGAACAAAAGTTCATTGCCTGACAGAATTAACTCCACAGATTTTTTCACAGTTTATCTCTCTTTGAGTCTCTGCATTGACTAACAGTAAGTTTTCTTTTCACAGGGGGGCCTATTTCATGCTAGCAAATTCTTTTGAACTTTTTATTTCTGAGATTAATTAAATTAAGGCTTCCTTCTCAATTTCCTTACCATGTTTAACTAAATGGTTAAAATGATGGCATATATATTGCCAGTTAACATAATCACTGATACCTGCCACTAATAAGTTTTAATCACTTTCTGTAACTGTTTACCCAGATATGGAACTGTATTCTCTCCTTTAATCCCAGAACTCTAGGGACAGCCTTCAATGAGAATGAATAATGTTACCACACATTTAAATGGGATCTGTGCCAAGAGAATCTCTAAGCATATTTTCAGATGAAACCGGGCCTTTTTGAAAGTGTACTACCAAATAAAATTGACCGCTCTCTCCCTCACATATGTTAAAACCTGGAGATCATAAACAAAATTAAACACTCTAAATTAGCACATATACCAGCATGGCCTATATCATGGCCTGGTATCTACAGCAGAAAATAATATTTGCAATTTAAAAAAGGTTTTAGGTCTAAGTTATAAATTATTTCAAAATGCATACATGCGGATTTTCATGTTCAGATCTTGCTACACATTTATGAGATTTGGATCAGATGTTTATCATCTTCAATTTATAGAAAAAGAAAGCTGGTTCCATGTCAGAACTTGGACTAAAATGTCTGCTGCAGACCTCCTACTATTTTCCATTGAACATTTGCTTTTTGATTTATACAGTTGTTTTTAAGGACTGCTTTTGGTTTTAATAGAAATGTCCAGTTTTAATAAAGCAATTTATCTTTAATATGAGTAACTATCAGAATTTCACATCAGGGAGCCCAAGTTAGTTGATACCTTCATTTTGTGGCATTTTCATTCAATTAATGAGATCTTATTTAAATAAACAAAGCTAAGATTCCTGATAAATGCATAACCAGGCTTTTATGTAATGGATTTTCTAATGGCTTATGTATTTTTAAGACATTGTTCACTTTTTGATTTTTGGTTATAACACTCATTTGCTTTATGTTCTGTTCTTTAAACTGGAAGTGATTCTACCTATTAGTAGTTTAATAGACAATCCTTTTACTACTCAAAGTGCTACTGATTTATGGAGCAGCCTCCTTTATGGGATTTGGTTAGAAATGCAGAGATTCAGGCCTCACACTGAACTGACTAATCAAAATCTGAACTTAAACAAGATGCCTAAGTGACTCAGATGCATATGAAAGTCTGAAAAGTACTATTTTATACTCTAGTGTTTCACTTCTGAATAGGACTGCAGAAAACTGTGACTACCAGACACCCAACTTTGTACATATTTTCTTATTGTCTTCCACACTTGAAACAACCTTTGAAGCAGCAAATTCCCTGCTATTGATAAAAATTTTCTCCTCCTTTTACCTTTACCAAATAATTTTCTAAGTGGGTATATAGGCAGATGGACATAGACATATATATATTACACAAAGAACAATTTTATCATTCACATCTGAATTTTCTACTTTTACGATAAAACAAATTTTCAAAGACTGAATTACAAGATGTGAAATATAGATAATCAAATATACTAAGTATATAGCCATAAACAGTGGAAAAATGTTCAGGGAGGTTAATGAAACTCTCAGTGGAAACAGGTCCAATCCTGTAAAATCTCATTAAGAGCTTTACTGCAAGTTGTAACAAATTAGCAGCAGTATGCATGCGATTTGTGTTTAAATTTCCTTTTTATTTTTCCTGTGAATTGCGTTTGCTTTGGTCCAACATTTATGGGGAAATGCTTTGATTTTATCAGATGAATGTTAATACCACCTCAGTGATATGCTGCAGAGAAAGTACTTGGAGAGGAAAGACAGATAAAACAGCTAATCAGACATAAGTTTGGAGCTACATTAATTAAACTGTGGGCAGTTATGCTCGTAAGTACATACCACTCACTCACTGACAGCGAATCACTGCATTATTAGGGGGAGCTGGTGTGGAGTGATAATGAGCGGGTATCTTTGTCATTAATCAGAGGCTGTGCCACACCTCTGACTACTTCCGTCAGGACTTGATCTCTCTATGAAACTCCAGGAGCTATTTCAGTTACTCTTTATAACTGCTTTCTTTGTAAACCTAGAACAGAGATGTTCCATTATACACTGTGTTTTTATTCACAGCTGGATACACTGACTCCAAAACACTACATAATTGTGCCCTATATTCATATCAATTGAAATAATTTGGGATTTAATGATTGACTATTCAAAAGGCTGAGTGAGTGACTAGAGGAATTATCTGTTTTTAACACAGGCTTGATAGAACGGACTCACATACATTATATTAATACATAAAAACAATTCTTTGCAGATCTAAATCCAAACAATTTTAAAGGCTCCCTTTGGGGCCATGAATATTCCATTTGACAATCTACACTGATCAAATAAATTGAACAGCTGCCAAGTTTTCACTTTGCTGTTTGGTGTGTAGACCGTCCAAAGTTATTCACATTCATTCACTAATTTTTGCCCTGAAGAATAAATATGAATGGTTTCTAAAAGTGATTTGAGTTCTAAGCAGAGCTATACTTGAAACTTTGAATAGTTACAAAAATGAAATGATTAAGCCTTTGAAATTCCTTGCCATGAACAGAAATTTCCCATCTGCTTATTAAGAAAACATTCAGAAAATTGGATAATTATAATCATTTATATGTAGCTAGCATCTTTCTACAGTGGTACTCATAGACCATTGTCTCATTAACCCTCAAATCATTGCCAGAGTAGAAAAATGGAAACCCTTTGAATATTCAGTGGTAGAGAAAGCCACAAGTTATTAGTTAAAAAATTACACACACACACAAACACATATGCACATAAACACACACACATTTGTTTGTGTGTTTGTTTACTTAATTACTTCATTTACTCCAGGATGTTATTCCCAGAAAGATGTTGTTTTACCTTTTAAGGTCACCTATGAAAGTCTCAAAGAGTTTCTAAATACCACTAACATGGGTTCTACAAAGTCAATCACATTTAAAAAAAATATTAACAAATATTCTTAATTAAGAAGAGCAGTGTTGAGCGTTCCCACTAAAATAACATAATTCAGTAAGTTTTCTCAAAAATTATTACTCCTAACAAAAACCTAAATAATATAAAAGAGACCAATGGTTTTCCATTGTTATAAGTTCTGTTATTCAAAAAAAATCACAAAATATTAGTAGAAATCCCATCTCAGTCAAACATAATAATTTACATATTTTTAGGGGGTTTCCACATTTAAATTTTATCCACTTTCAAATTGAACTCCTCTCTACTTTTGTAATCTAGCAGTAGAGATATAGTCATAACCTCTTGCCATTGTATCCCTAACACTCCAGTTAGGATTATTCCCTCTGATTAAGCCTTATAGGTCATTTTAAATGCATGTATTCTCTGCAAGAGTAAAGGAGACCTAGGTATTAAGCTATTCTGTTAATAACACATATTTATTAATCGTAATACCACATACTTATTAATCATAAATTAATTGTGAATTAGTTTACTAGATGAGCTGACTCTCATATGGAAATCCAGATTGTAAAAGAAAAAAATGAATCTGTATAAATGAGTGTGATGGTAGGAGGTATCAATGATAAGAGAAATGGCTTTCTTATGAGTGGTTCTCAGGGACAGAACTGGGGAGCTGTGTCATCTGTTCTGCTCTCCTATCAGTATTTTAGGGTGTTACCTAATTAAAAACAGAAGCATAAAGGAGTCATGCTATCTCGTTCCAAAAAGAATTTATCTACCTTCTTATTTATCGAGAGTACTATTTGTTGGCATGATTTGAGTTTATCCATTCATAAAATTAATGTTTCTATATTAATGTAAAATTGAGAGTCTCCAAAGGACCAGGGGCTGTGATAGATACTGTGGCTATAGTGACAAAATTACATGGTCTCTGTCTTCACAGAATCTGTGGTTCATTTACCACCCACAAAAACACGTACCTCCTGGACCATGTGAAAAGCATTATGATAGAGTCTTAGGGGATAAAGGAATAGAAAAAAGACGTAGCTGGCCAAGCCTGGGGGATTAAGAGAGCTAAATTCAGTTGAAAAAGGGAGTCAGAGGAAGGGCACCTTGTATTAGTGTGTTCAGATGAGATCTCAATACTTAACTACAATTGCTTTGCCATTTCTCAACAAAGCAGGAGAAAGGATATGAAACCAAGAGTTCCTAAATCTCAGATGGTTCTTTAATGTTCTATGTCAGATGTCCCAATTTTTACTTAAGTCTCATCCACACAGAAAAAGAAAGAAGGTAGCACTGACACTAACTGACTGATGACAAGCTTCTGTGAACAGATTACAAGAAGAATTTCAGTCAACTTAATGAAGCTGCAACCAGCCACTTGCTGGAACCATGCCAGAAAAAGAGATTAATAATATGTCAAGAGAAAATAGAGCAAATGCTTATCAATTTGAGGAGAGGTTTATTTTCACTTTTTTAAAAAAATTACTTCAATTGTGTTTCCCAAAATGAACAGTTTCCACATAATAGAAACTCACAGCAAGTGCTATGAAGCAAAAAGAATCATCAGTGTTCAGCTTCTGAACTCATTCTACGAGGTTAGCATCACTCTGATAACAAAACCAGACAAAGATATCAGACACAAAAAAGGAAATTACAGGCCAATATCACTAATGAACATAGGTGCAAAAATCCTCAACAAAATATTAGCAAACTGAATCCAACAATACATTAAAAGAATCATACACCATGATCAAGTGGGATTTATCCCAGGGATGCAAGGATGGTTTAATATCCAAAAATCAATCAATGTGATACACTACATTAACAAATTGAGGAATAAAAATCATATCATCATCTCAATAAATGAAGGAAAAGCTTTTGACAAAATTCAGCATCCATTTATGTTAAAACTCTCCACAGAGTGTGTATAGAGGGAACATATCTCAACATAATAAATGCCATATATAATAAGCCCATAGCTAACATCATACTCAACAGTGAAAACCTAAAAACATTTCCTCTAAGATCATGAACAAGAGAAATTAAGGAAACAATCCCATCAAAAACAATAAAATACCTAGGAATAAATCTCATAAAGGAGGTAAAAGCTCTGTAGTCGGAAAACTATAAGGCACTGATGAAAGAAGTTGAAGATAACACAAACAGATGGAAAGGTATACTGTGTTTGTAGATTGGAAGAATTAATTTAAAATGACCATACTACACAAGGCAGTCTAGAGATTCAATACAATCCCTATCAAAATACCCATGACGTTTTTCACAGAACTAGAACAAATAATCCTAAAATTTATATAGAACCACAAAGATCCCTGAATTTTCAAAGCAATCTTGAGAAAAAAGAACAAAGCTGAAGGTATCACTCTCCTTGACTTCAGGCTATACTACAAAGCTATAGTAACCAAAAGATCATGGTACTGGCACACACACACACACACAAAACAGACACATAGATCAGTGAAACAGAATAGAGATCCCAGAAATAAATCCACATATCTGTGGTCAATTATTCTACGATAAAGGAGACAAGAATATACAATGGACAAAAGACAGTCTCTTCAATAAGTGGTGCTGGGAGCACTGGACAACTAACTACATGTAAAAGAATGAGATTAGAAAATTTCCTTGCACCATATACAAAAATAAACTCAAAATGGATTAAAGAACTAAATGTAAAACGTGAAACCATACAATTCCTAGAAAAGAACAACAGGCAGAACACAGGCAGAACATTTATATGACATAGATCATAGCAATATTTTTTTTGGATCTGCTGCCTAACACAAAGGAAACAAAAGCAAAAGTAAACAAAAGGGACCTCATTAAACTTAAAAACTTTTGCACAACAAAGAGAACTATTCACAAAACAAAAATACAACCTACTGAATGGGAAAAAATATTTACAAATGATATGACCAATAAGGGGTTAATATCCAAAATATATAAACAACTCATACAACTCAATATCAGAGAAACAAACAACCCACTTAAAAAATGGGCAGAAGAACTGAATAGAAATTTTTCCAAAGAAGACATACAGATGGCTAACAGGTACATGGAAAGATGCTCAGCATCATTAATCATCAGAGAAATGCAAAAGAAAATCACAATGAGATATCACCTCACACCTATGAAAATGGCTGTCATCAAAAAGAGCACAAGCAACAAGTGTTGGTGAGAATGTAGAGAAAACAGAGCCCTCATAAACTGTTGGTGGGAATGTAAATTGGTGCAGTCACTGTGGAAAACAGTATGGAGGTTCCTCAAAAAATCAAAACTAGAGCTACCATATGATCCAGTAATTCCACTCCTGGGTATAAATCTGAAGGAAAAAAAACCCCACTAATTTGAAAAGATACAGGCACCTCAATGTGCATAGAAGCATTATTTACAATAACCAAGATAGGGAAGCAATCTAAGTGCCTACAGTAGAATATTATCCAAGTGCTACAGTAGAATATTATTCAGGCTTAAAAAAGAATGAAATTTTGCCATTTGCAAAAACATGGATGGACCTAGAGAGTTTTACGCTTAGTGAAATAAATCAGACAGAGAAAGACGATTACTTTATGTTATCACTTATACGTGGAATCTAAAATATAAAACAAACTAATGTATATAACAAAACAGAAACAGACTCACAGATATAGAGAACAAACTAGTGGTTACCAGTGAAGAAAGGAAAGGGGAAGGGGTGAGATAGGGGTATGGGTTTAAGAAACACAAACTATTATGTATAAAATAAATAAGTAACAGGGATATATAGTACAGCACAGGGAAATATAGCCATTATTTTGTAATAACTTTAAATGGGGTACAATCTATAAAAATATTGCATCATTGTGTTGTACACCTGAAACTAATATAATAGTGTAAATCAACTCTACCTCAACAAAAAATAATCATCAATGTTCATGTCCTTTTCAATACTGATTTTGAAAACTCACATTTGTAATCTTTATTAATGATTATGATGATAATTAATAATAATAATTACTCTGGCACATTCTTATTTTTGGATTTACTTCTTATTTTCATGATGTCTACAAAAACGTTCATGGATTTCATACAGCAGTTGTCATTATTGGGAACCTGAAAGAGCATACTGATAGTAGTGATTGAGAAAAGAAATGAGGAGCAAACCTTAAACAAATCACTTACTTCTCCCAGGTTTCTGGGGCCATACGCTAGTCCACTTACACCCAGCATGCATTTCCCATAGATTAGCAATGAATCTACACTTGGAAATCTCAAACCATTGCCTACTTCATTTCTAAATATGAATATAATCTTCTATCATGACCTTGTGCCAAAACAAAGTAAGTGTGATCCTGGGAATCTTTAAGCAGAAAGCTAGTCTGGACTGGAGATCGACTTAAGCAGTCCACGTCGTGACTTCTTTCCCCTAGTACCACATTGATTTCTGAGGCCACGAATCCTTCTATGCCTGGGGCATGACGAATAGAAGGAATCCATTTCACTCTTTCTCTTTGGGAGTGGAGGTGATGAGAATGATTTCTGACCTCCCTCTAGAGTCCAAAGTATATGACCAGCTTTGCCATTCAGACATTTGAATATTAGTAGAAGTCTACTTTGTTAAAATTTTCAAAGAACTGTATACTTGGATATTTGCAAATTGCTTTAACACAGTTAAATATATTGAGCAGCTTGAGAAAAAGAGCATTGTCTTATTGTATGATCTGGTCTTCTTTGATCTTCTAATTTCAGACTACTCTCATCTGAGGTCGTTGTGAATGTACTGATCTCTGTCATTACATCTGATATTCTTCATGACCCTTATGATGACTAACACATGGATGAATATGTTTGCTATGCAAGTTCCAGGAAATGGAATTCTAATGCCAAATGCAGAGAAATCATTTGTTCTTTACTGCCCATGCCCTCCTAGAAGAAGTTATGAGAATAAAACCACTATGAGCCTCATTTTCTTCAAAATCATTTGTCAAATTTCCCTCAAAGCCTTTCTGAATTCAGTAACATCTGTGAAATATTTATTTACTTTCTGACTTGTTGCTACAAAAATAAGGTAAGACATATAACTTACACAGGTAACTAATGCTCTATGAAATAAGGTTTCCATGATTATATTAAGTGCATTTTAGAAAGTTTTACACTATTAAAGTATACAGATTGTGTTGGTACCTGATTAAATCAGCCCAAGTTGTGTAGAAGACCTTTAGGGGTCACCATGGGAGACAGGTGGGAAGGCCAAGTGTGTGGGGTTTCCGATTCTTCCCTATAATTGTTTTAACCACAGTAGTTCCATTTTAATCTATTTTATACACTCAGTGTCCATTAAAAATGTCATATGAAAAACTATTCTACTGCTAAACATGTTTGAAAATTCACTCCTTGAATGTGATATTTATAGTAGTGTCTGTAAAATGTTACACATATAATATGTATGTATATGGGCTCTTACACAAGACAGTGACTCCCCTATCATGTTTTTTTGCAATCTAATTTAGCACACATCATTGCTATTGCTAGTGACTTTCCAGGTAACCTGCAAGATGTGTGACAACTGCCCTTAATTTAATTTTCAATAAATTAATTTCATTAATTTTCAGGCTACCTGTTTGTTACTAAAATTAGATTTTTCTTCTTGAACTAAATCCAGCTCCATACCTGTGTTACTTTTTTTTTCATAAAGCACCTTTATAACTTTAACTTTTGAAACTTCTTCAGCAGGTTCAAGGTCTGTTTATCTATTTTTCAGACCCTGTCAAGTTACCCTCGTACATTTAACTCAGTCACGTTGACCATGAAGAAACAACATGACAAGGGTGCTGAGGCAGAAAAAGGCTTGTCCAGTCATAAATCCACAAATGCCCCCAAGAAGGTGTCCACAACATTTGATATGAGGGTTGCATGCCTGATAAACTCTCATTGCCCCTTGCTGGGGCAGAGAGAAATGGTTAGATGCTACAGACAAGCCTCCTCTGATCAACCTGATCCCTCTGCCTCTTTCCACTCTGGTTAGGCTATTACTTTTCAAAAGGCGGGACCACTGCTGGCCAAGTCCCACAGCTGCTGAGATGAAAAAAGTTAGTCTTTGTGACTGGCTCACCAGGTTTCCCTTTTCTACCTGAAAATATATGCTTAACTCTTTTTTGTGTGTAGGGCCAAGGAATGCTGAGCAGAAAAGCAATTTATTTTCCCTAGAAACACACAGGGAGAATATTTATCAAGGTTTAATAGGGTATAACATGGAAATCCTAAAAAGTAAATAATAGACACTATTATTTATACCCTCAGGGCAGACTGCCTGAAAGAGACAGAAGAATCAGCCATGTAGGTTTTAAATGATGTTTGAACGATTACCAAATTAAAGCTAAATTACGAGACAAAGGATTTGAAGATGTGCTGTAAACAACTTTACAAATATAACTCATCATTATTACATATTATAGCTTGGCTCTACAAAGACTTGTAGAAACTACTGAACCTTAGGGTAAGTAAATAAGCACTAAGCAGGAATTGACCATGTGTATGTCACTATGTTATGAACTGTGATAACTAAGAGAATCCCTGCCCTTAAGATTTTTATAATTGAATAGGAGATATCAGCACATAAATAAGGATGGAGGAACTGGAGACATGGACTAGTCAGGAGTTAATGCAGATTTTCAGATAAGAGACACATGAATGTAAGATAAGAATGAAGAAGAAACTTTCAGAGAAGGAAATCTATTTGGATGTATAGAGTGAAGAAGATGAAGGACCTAAGTATGATCCCCAAGTTTACTTTTAGACTAGGAGGTGGATGGAGCCATTTTAAGGGCTGGGCAGTGCAGAAGGACAAGCTGCCAAGTACAGGGAGTAGAGAAATGATAATGAATTAAGCTTAAGGCATATGAAGCTAAAATGTCGGCAAAAGATGCACAAGGAGATGTTCGCCCAACAATTACAACGACCTAATCCAGCCTTCTGAGATGGTGCCTCTGGACAAATTCTAATTTCACAAGACACTAAAAATTATATTTTCTCTGTTCCTTTTATTAATTTATTCATTTAGTCAATAAGTATTTATTGAATGCCTTCTATGTATCAGGTACTTTGTTAGATACATGGAGAGGAACAAAACAGACATGGTAACCCTCTCGTATGGAGTTCACAGTAAACTGGAGGAGGCAGACAACAAGTAAGTAGATAAACAGATACATAATTACACAGTGAGATCAATGCTATGAAGGAAAAGGAGAGGGTAGTATAGGTGGAATGTGCTGTGGATTTGGTAGTCAGAGACATCCTCTCAGATGAGGTGACATCTAACCTGAGACTCAAAAGATGAGATTATTTTAGGCAAAAAGAACAACGTGTATACAGATCCTGAGGCCCATAAGATCTTGTCAATTTTAGGAATTCAAGAACATTGTGCTGTGCTATGAAATGGGTGGGCAAGTTAAGTTTGTAATGATGGAGACCTCTAAATGGAGATGTAAAGTATGCGTCAGATAAGAAGCCAGTTTTGACAGTGACCAGAAAGAGGAAGGATGTTTACTAAGAACAAAGGACTCCTTTGAAAAGATAAACATTTTTCTGATTTCCATTTAATTGACATCACTCCTTCCCCCATTTTGAAGCATCTCATTGAAATGAAGCAGAGAAGGAATTCAATGAAGAAAATGCGGGAGTGATCTTTCATCATTGTGGGTCTGTGCTATGAGACAGGGAAGGTGAAGTCCATGTGAACTTTTGTTATGGTTGAGAAGAGGAAAGCCATGTGTTTATAAATACCATCTAACATGGAATGCACATTTTTAAAATCTGTTATTTCAAATGTGAATGCAAAATTTTGTTTGCTTTTCAAAACACAAAAAAAAACCTGGCAATGGCAATTTTGAGAGTGATATTACTGATTGATATCAATATATATGTAGTCCAACTTCACGATTTATAAAAAGATTTTTACACATCCATTTATTGAATATTTCTTACAATAATCTAGTGAGACAGATGTTGCTATTATTATTATTATTATTATTATTATTATTATTATTATTATTTTATTAAGGAAGAAACTGAAGCTCAGAGAGAAGAAAATTGCCTAGGGCATTATACTTGCAGATAGTTAAAGCCCAGACATTCCTAAAATCCCACGTTTATTCCATGAGATAATTATGCTTCACAATGAAAGTTTCAAGTAGAATTTTTCACAGAGATTTAGCGTAGATTAATAGAAACGGTAACCTTCAAATATGAGTTCAACCAAAATGAAACCCATAGGATACCTATTAAATCTTAATAGCATGTGGTGTGATAATAAGCCCCATTTCACATATGGGGACACTGAGGTAAAATGACATGAAAGGATCTGAGCTTCAAGCCATACAGACTTCAATCAAGCTGCAAGATGGTGACTTCACCTTGTAGCTACCAGTTCCTGTAAGAGATATTGAGTCCTTAAAATACAAATGTTTAAACATATTAGATGTAAAACAAAAGGTAGAAACCATCTTTTTCATTTTTGTTTCTACACTATGCTATTTTGAGGATATAAAATCCATAAATTGCTTTTTAGACTATCAGTAAAAGATAAAGTTATTTAAAAATTTAAGAAAATATGTAAATATTCTGTAATAACCTATATGGTATGAGAATCTGAAAAAGAATAGATATATACATATGCATAACTGAATCACTTTGCTGTACACCTGAAACTAACACAACATTGTAAATCAACTATACTCCAATATAAAATAAACATTAAAAAATAAAGTAAAACAAAAAAGAAAATATGTAAAATTGCCTTGCTACCCTAGACTTGGATTAGGGTCACTGTACTACAATTGTATAGTCTATACTATATAGAACACTAGGACATAGATTTTTACTTTCTTGGATAATGTTCAGATTTGCACATCCATGTAATAAAGACAAATTTCCTCAACTTAATTTCCATGGAAAATAGAATTTCCTTATATAATTTCCTTTCCTTAAATTCCAAAACCATAATATTAAATTTTATTATATTTTCCCCTTTAGATATATAAGAATACAGAGAAGACCATTAGAGAGAGAGAAAAAAAAGGAGATTTATGAAACACTTTAGAATGAATATGTGTTGGGATGCGAAGAAGCAGGAAAGAGGCTCAATCTTTGTATTGTAATAAATATTATGGTAATAAATAGATATTAACTAAATTATTGTGACATTGGCTAAAAGGATTGTCTAAATATTAAAGGTATGCCAGCTAGCAGAAAAAATTATATTCAAGGTTTGAACAATTTATTTATAAGGTCAAACTTGGGAAAGAGGCAATCACAATCAAATTCACACCTTTATTAAATGTTTTCCAGGGTTTCATTTGTATCAAGTAGGCTAAAGTGCTGCATTAATCTATTGCTAGGTATTAACATTATTGATGAGTTTGTGTGTAACTATTAATCAGTTCGCTTCAGAGAGACAAGCTACTGTTTTAATTTGTTTTCTTAACTACACTGTGATCTGCCTTTCTTTCCTTCCTCTAACCAATATCTCACAGACAGCGGGGGTATATATTACAGTGGCTTAGCTGGAAGCTGTGCCTCTAAAATGCCCTCATCTTCTAACAGGCTATGTGGGATCTTATTAAAGAAAGCACTATTCTGAAAACATGTATCTTTATTGCTTGCACTTATTTAGCCATAACTGGATCCTTGTATCTGGTTAAATTTACTTCACATAGGTATCTCAATTCTTCCTTTTTCTTCTCTCCTGCAAATTGTGTTTGCAGAAAATAAGGTTCCGTATTGGCACAATGCCTTTCTGGTTAATGCAAATAAATGGAAGATTGTATTCCTTTAGATCCTGATGTGCCGGGCAAGGTTAAAGCTTCATTCTTATAAGAAAACTAAGCTTTTTAAAGCCATCCCACATGTGGACACAGAGGGGGAAGTGGAGGGTGGGATGAATTGGGAGATTAGGTTTGACATAAATACGCTACCGTGTGTAAAACAGATAGCTAGTGGGAACCTGCTGTACAGCATAGGGAGCTCAGCTTGGTGCTCTGTGACCACCTAGATGGTTGGGATGGGGAGAGGTGGGAGGGAGGTCCAAGAGGGAGGGGATATAGGTATACATATAGCTGATTCACTTCATTGTACAGCAGAAACTAACACAACATTGTAAAGAAATTTTACTCCAATAAAAAAAAATAATAAAGCCATCCCAGAGTTTGATTTATTTTTTTTATTCACTGTTTTAGGTACGGCCCTTGGAACTGACTAGCTCAGGGGAATAACAATGAGCTACGGGGCTGCTCCCTTCCAGAATCCTGGTACACATCCAGTTCATCTTGATAATGGCCTAGAAAATGTAAAGACTCGATGGATTAAAGATAGGGGGAAGGGAGATAGAGGACCAATTTGAAGTTAGAATCCATGGGCCACATGTGAAATGGCAATTGTCCATTAACTTTTGAATAACCATAAAGCTGAATGTTCATGTTTTCTTTAGGAATATTATGATTGGACTAACTATATCTTCATGAGATGACCAGAACTGTCATGTACCAACATGTACCAAAGTGCTCCAGAGACCCACTTTCCCCTCTGAAGTGAAAGAGAGAGAGAGAGAGAGAGAAATGTTATGAATAATATCACTTTTTGGTTTGTCTCAAAAATGTGAAACACAGGATCCTGTCATTGCTATCACTTTCATTTATTTTTTCTAAATTACCAAATGGCAACTTATTTTGATAACAGTTTTTAATAAGTCATAAACACAGCTCAGTGTACCTATGGATAAATGAAACCTTCTGATATACCAAAATTCTCATGTTACCTTCCACAAAATTTTCTCTTATAATTGCTAAAAAAACAACAAATCTTATCTGTCATACCAATGGTAACTGCTGTCCATTTTTTAAAATGAGATTATTCTCTCTCTTTTTTCTATTATACTTGTATATTATCCTCTGCATACCCTCTTTCCTCTGGTTTTTCTTATGTGTCTTTCCCAGCTAATAGTTGCCTCCTTGAATTTGCCAGTCCACTACTGTCTTAAAAGTTCTAAAGATTCACCTGTTTTTGGTATCTTCTCAGAATAACTCCTTCACTTTATAGCCATAGTCATGTGGCTATGAGGTACTTGAGGGATGCTTTTCACAAAACATATTTTTTCTCTTTTTTCATACTTTTAAAAATTCAATGTATTTTTATTTGTAATTATAATTTAGATACATTTGTCTATTCTTTCATATATAGAGGAGATCCAAAAGCTCAGAGGTAGTCAGAGATTTATTTTTCAAGTCATTTATTCTAGGATTTCTTTAGCACAATATTTGTAGAGTAGATTCAACTACTTCATTTGCTCTTCACTTTGGGACTTGGCCATATTTGAGGAGACTTATAATAGTAGTGATAAATCAAAGTTTAGATGACAGAAGGACGCAGGGGAACCATTGGTTAGTAATTAATGAATTATAAATTGCCTTTTAAACATATTTATAAATTTAACTGGAATTAGGTAGACTTTATAAGGTTTTATAATATATCTTCAATGCAAAAGAAAATTCCCCAAAACAAATGTTATTACTTTTAGGAAACCAAAGTTTAACACTTGGTTTTACAAATACGTTTTCCAGTATCTAAAGAAAGGAGAAATAAATAATTTATCAAACTATCTTAAAGAATGATATTTCTGGGGCTTCCCTGGTGGCGCAGTGGTTGAGAATCTGCCTGCCAATGCAGGGGACACGGGTTCGAGCCCTGGTCTGGGAAGATCCCACATGCCGCGGAGCAACTAGGCCCGTGAGCCACAACTACTGAGCCTGCGCGTCTGGAGCCTGTGCTCCGCAACAAGAGAGGCCGCGATGGTGAGAGGCCCGCGCACCGCTATGAAGAGTGGTCCCCACTTGCCGCAACTAGAGAAAGCCCTCGCACAGAAACGAAGACTCAACACAGTCATAAATAAATAAATAAAAGAACGTGAATTTCTAAAAAAAAAAAAAAAAAAAAAAAGAACCTAAACCCAGTTTAAAAAAAAAAAAAAAAAAAGAATGATATTTCTGGATTAAAAATGATAGTAAACACAGCATGATCTCTTTTTTAGTTTTAAAGAAGAAAACACTGTGAAAGATCAAACAATAGTTTTGGATCTAGTATGGCCCCTGGCTAGATACTATACTATACTAGCTAAAGAAAATATTTCTGCAACAGGCAAAGGTTAAAGGCAAGCTTATTATTAATTTGGATTTTCCTTGTAAGTAATTGGAAAATATTTCCTATCATTAGGTCTAATTCATAAATCACCTTAAGAAATTAAAAAAAAAATTCCCAGAATGGAAATACATTCTATACTTGTTGAATAAATAGAGAAACCACATGAAGCACTGGCAATTAAAATAGAAACCTATGAAAACAAATAGCTGTTCTAAAAAGTTTAACTAGAGATGACCAGCATTGAAGCCCTCAAATAATCCATTTGCCAGATTGATTAGAGATAACTACAATTTTCATCTTGGTTTCACAATGCCAGGTTAATTTCCTTCAGGCACCAGGTCATCTAAGATCAATCATTGCTCTGGGTAGGTCAGAGCTGTCTGGAAAAGAGAAATTCTGCCTCATAGCTTCAGCACTATGTTTCCTCAGGCTACACAGATTATGGTCTAGCAATGTATCAAGGTTGCAACGTGATTTACACTTGTGAAAATCTGGAGGAGGCAGCAAATATCTTTGAAAGTGAGACATTACTACTCTCAAGTGAGTAAAAATCACCTAGGTGGGTCAGACTAGGGCCAGAGATCAACATTTCTAACCAGCTCCCCGATGATGTCTATGCTGCTGGTCTGAGGACCACACTTTAAAGAGAAAGTGACTAGAAATCCCTGGGTTTTCTGGAAAATTGTTATGGTTTCCTGCAAAAAATTTTTGTTTTCTTAAATTTCAGTATTTATCATGTACAAATATTGCCAGTCCTCGGGTTTTTGATCCTTATGTGCCTTTGTATTCAACCTGAGTTCTACTGGTTTGGTTACAGAGAGTTCCTTTTAGTTTGGTTCTCAAATAGCCAACTCACCCTGTATGAATTGATCCAAGTGTTCTTTCCCTTTGAAATATCTTTGTGAAGCTTTCTAGAGCAATAAACCATTCCTTCTTAAGGCACTCTCTATTTTGTTTCTTTTTTCTATTTAAAATTCTAATACAAAGTAATTTGCATTATATATAGAACATTTTGTTGATTCTTACACAGAAACCAAATGATTACACATAGGGATGCACGTTCTTCTTTACAACATGCAGGTTGATTTCTCTCTACTTGTACAGCTCTGGTCTGTCTTATACTCATGGAAGGTTTTTTCTTTATTCCTCAATTTAGAAATTAATGCATTGAGTGGATGCCTATGTTATGAGACAAATGGTGGCAGATCCTTAATGAAAAGCAAATCTCTATTGAACTGCTTTTTGGCTGACAAAGAGTTAATGGGTTAAAGAAAAATGATAAATTTAGATACAGTAAATGTACCACCACAAAAACCTGGGTCTACTACCTGTTACCTTGAAAGAAAAAATTGTCTGTTTATACAGTCTCTAAGGCAAATATTGTGTAGTATATTTTGCTTTCTGGATACATTTGTGAATTGGCCATAGAAATTTTGGATGCCTATCAGTGAAGGAATTACTTCTTGAACATAATTGGATGAAATGGATCTGTTGCACACTCCGCATGAATATTGCAGAGCTCTCCTGGATGATTTATTGGTAGCCTAACCCTTTACAGTAAGAATAAAAGTGCCGCTGAAAGATGTTTTAGATTAGTATTTATTAATTACTTTTAAATTTTTTAAGTAGAGGTCCCTTTCACCCCAGGGACTTATAAACACAAAAGGTAAGAAATACTTCCAGGTCCTTGGGAAAAACTATGTGCTTGTAAATTGTGCATTTCTTTAAGCTTGCGAAACTCTGAATGCAAATATTTTAATATCTTCTCTTCTTTTTGAACAAGGCTTCTGTTTTTGTGGACTCTGGACTACATGTCCACAAGCCTGAGGCAAAAGCCACAATTTCATAATATTCTGCTCAAGTTCTAGTTGAAAGAAGGAAAGGAGTAATAAAGAGCAGGTTAGAGGAAGAACCACATACTGAGAATGGCTAGATAAGTTTCCAGGGAAAATATTTTAAGCAAAATGGTACCCAAGGCAGGTTATATGTTTATTTATGGGACAAACTTCCCATCTTCTATTATGCTCTGCAGTGAAAGAATGCTGATCATTCTCCAGTCCCTGGAACTATATGCATTTAAATTAAAAATATAGAAAGTACAGTATACACTGTGGTGGGATCTATTGACTGTGTCAGTAACAGCAGCGTTTTCATTTTTCCTTTTGTATTAGAAGTCATCATGTGTGTTCAGGATGGATTTTTGGTCTTTATTAATCTCAGTCGTGAAAGCGTTTGGGATTTTAAAAGCTAATGACTTTTTAAAAAGAGACCGTAGTTCTATTCTCTGGTATCCTCAACTTCTATTTCAAATTTGTCATAAAATGGGTCCTTACTGCAGATGGTCCAGCACTTGGTGATGCATTTTAGGCACCTTCTTTACTCTGTCTTGAAAAATTCGGATACTTGTTTAATTTTAAAGAATAAAAAATCATTTTCTTTTGGTTGATGATTTTTCTTTTCTCCCCTCTTTCTTTTGACAATTTGATAAACAATGCCTCAACTGTGACAATAGGGGTTGCAAAATGGCACTTTTTATGTGGTTTTTACTTTTATATTCTCTCAAGGCTCCTAAGTAATCTATTTTCCTTTCTGGTCACTTTTGAAATTTTCACTTGCCTCTGAATCTTACTGCCTTCTCTCCTGAAGGAAGGTATCTGAACTTTGTTGGCCCCTAGAATGAATTGCTTACACTTCTACAAATTAACCTTTAACTTAGGCTATTAAAGTCAATGCAAAGTAAATCTTGAAACAAAATGGATTTTTTCCCATCGCTCTATGATATTACTTTATTTTACATCATGACATCGCAGGGAAAAACACAAAATGTAATGAATGCTAAATATGTATCATGTAGTAAAACCTATTAAAATTTTGTTTGCAGTCATAATGATTTAAAAGTCTCTGCTTTGAGCAGCAAATGGTGCCACACTACAGGAATACAAAGCAAAAGATGTCAATAAAAAATCCTTCCTGAGATTGAGAACTCATTTGCTTTCTGTCTCTGTTATGTAGCTTGGGATTAAGAGAATTCCATACATCACTACAGTTCTCACTCATAACTATCCAAATGAGAAAAGCATGGGGCAATGGATCCTTACAGTCAATTATGAAGAGTATCATAAGAACATGGGCAAACATAAACATGCTAAAAGTAATTTTGTAGTGTCCACAGGTATAGCTGTGTCATACAACTTTACACCACGTTTAAAGGCCAGGATATAGAGTCATGAAAAATCCCAGAGAATGAGTCTATGCAAAGATCTAAACCTCATATTTGGATCTAGATTTGAGAGTGAGAGAGTAGGGCATACTTGTTAGTTAAATCACTTAAAACTTGGCAACAGTATACATTTTTTTTCTTTCACACCATCTTTGTGGCTCAAGTTAATAAAGGCATTTTATACCTTTAGCAATTTATGTATGCATTGGTAAGCTTTGTAATTTTACATTTAACTATTATAGAAAGGTTGATCAGCTTGTTCTTACTGTGACAAATATAAAACAAAATGGCTCTAAGGAGATGAGTGCTTGAAACAAACTCCTACCTGCTTGTTTAAAAAAAAAAAAGTAACGGCTTGTCTATGAAAAAATGATAGTATCCTTCAGAAAAGATTTTACATTATGTCCCCAGATTAATTGCATTTTGGATGCTAAAAAAGATTCTGAATCTGTCTTTGGAGACGTACAACTAGGAAAAAATTAAAATCAACAATACAAAATACAAACTTAACTTTATAGAGAGCCTGCTATAATCTTTTGATTTAAAATAAGAAAAAATAGATTCCTGTATTACATATTAACTAAGATTGCATTTTTCAAATATTTATTTCAAATAAAGTAATACTTTGAATATTTTGAAAGTTTTGAGATTGTTTTAGGAAATAGGAGGAAAAACTTTCATGGATTTTACCACAAAGACACAAAGGCTATTAAAATTTTTGAGTTTTCCCTCCCAATCATTTTAAGCAAGTATATGATTTATATAGTTGCTTACATCAAGTTATAAAATTTGTACTGTTTTCTGAACTTAACATTATGCTGTATTCACTTCCCTATATTTCTTTTTTTTAAATATATTTATTTATTTATTTAGGCCGCACTGGGTCTTAGTTGCAGTATGCGAACTCTTAGTTGTGGCATGCATGAAGGATCTTGTTCCCTGACCAGAGATCCAACCCAGACCTCCTGCATTGGGAGCATGGAGTCTTACCCCCTGGACCACCAGGGAAGTCCTACTTCTCTGTATTTCTACCGAAGCTTTTTATCCTATCGTTTCAAATGCTGTAATGACCATTTTTACATATATGACTTTTTTCCTCTAAGAGTACATATAAAAGTTATTAATAATTGATGTCTCAAGATCAGGAAAAAAGGTTAAAAATGACTTGTTTAACAGTCACATTAAATCCAAAATTGTATATATGACTTGTTTAACAGTCACATTAAATCCAAAATTGTATATATACACATAAAAATATATATACATATATATACATGCTTCATCAAATATTTATGAAAGGACAAAGTGATTGTGGTTGACATAAGAAGTTGGTGAGATACTTGGTACATTCGGTCAGAGAAGAATAACTTTACACTATATATTTTTTTGTACTATTTGACTTTTTAAAAATCACAGATGAATATTAATGATTTGATCCAAAAATGCATTCATTTACTTGAAAATCAATTGACAATCTTTTTTGCAACGGAAATTAGACTTTTACTCAAAGACTTTTCTTGACCATGGTAAGAGCTCAAATACTATTTGTTAAAAACTATAGAATAAATAAATTCATTTAAAAAATTTGAACTTAGATTCCAATATTTTTAAAAATCTGTTTGCTGACAATAAACTGGGTATACTAGCTATTTCACTTTCAATAAGCTATTTAACAATAGACAAAAATTAGAATTTTACCAATTAGATTTTTAATTTGAAGAATTAAAAAATGTCTTCTTTCCTCTCTTCCTCAGGGTCTCCTTTCCCACTCTGTAATCCTCTGCTGTGAAGGGCAAAATACAAAGGATCTTCCCTCAAAATGTTAAGAATCAGACACAGTGACTACAATACAATTAGAAGGTGGGAGGTAGCTTAAGAGGAAGAGCTATGTGTTATGAAAATTCTTCAGCATGAAGTTTTGAGTAACAGAAGAAGGAAATTTGAACAAGACCCACTGGATAAGAGTGAAACCACTTACAGGAACTATATTGCCAAGGAAATGACTTGATTCACACTTGATTTATGAGAATACAACTTCATGAAAGCATATTCATAAGTGAGCGATAATAGAAACATACTTCAGTGAAGCAACTGAAGGCCTAAAAAATGCTATTTTCTTAATTTCAATCAGGAGGTTTTAATTGTCCCATTCTAAAAGCATATTTTCCCAAACATTTTATTTGGAAAAATGTCAAATATACAGCAAAGTCAAAAGAATACAGTAAGCATTCATATAACAACTATACCTAACATTTTATCACATTTGCTTTATCACATATGTACCACCTATCCATTCCTAAGGTGCAAATTTTAAGAAATCATTTGTATATTTTTATAATTGTAGCTTTTATGAAATTGGATTGCATTTCACAACCAACTATCAACATATGTTTTAAATATGATAGCGCTGCTTTTCTTTCAAGGATTGTTTCTAACTTGGTGATAATTCTTACAATCAAAGATATTTTATAATTTAGGAAATATAGTCTTAGTTTTGATAAAAAAAGATGAATTACAATTGTCTTCCTATTAGGTTTTTTAAAAAGAGATAGTTCGCACAGTTTAAATATTTGAAGTCAACTTTAGTAAGCTATCAAGACTGAAGCTCATCATTCAAGTGTAAAAACATGAATCATGATTGAATTACAGAAGAATCGGCTTTGTGGCTTATAAGAGTGAAACAAAGATTATAGGAAGAATTTGGAGCATTAAATGTCAGGAACAGTATTTTCTCAGAGAAGTTATTAACAGGTTGACATCACTCTCTATTTAGACCAGATAATCCTTTCTAATCACTCTTTACTTTTGAATGTTGATAAACCCAACCATAATCTCGCCCTTATTTCAGTTATCTGGGTTCTCCTGAACAAAGAATATAAGAATATAATTTACATGTTCTTCAAGAACAAAGAATATAAGAATATGATTTACATGTTCAGTTTCTTTTGATTCTCCCTCCCCCATCCCCGTTTTTCACTCCCTATCATCTTTTCAAAGAGTGGAAAAGAGTATGTTGTTTTTGTTTTTGTTTTAAGTAAAAATCTAGAGAGAAAGAGCTTTGAGAAGATAGATGGATTTTTATTGTAATCTACTCATTAATAAATCTTCTTCAGGAATGTATATTAGTTAAATAAATTGACTGTAGCTGTAATTTAAGTGCCTGTACAATCTTAGAAAAATATATGAGAAACTCAAAAGGAGAGAACTTTAAAAAACTGTAATTTGGAATTTCTGTATTAGTACTCAGTTATCTGAAATTAGGTGATCAGCCTTTTCATGTAATTATTTCTTCCCATATCCCTTCCCACACAAAAGTACTAAATTAAAAAAAAAAACCTTCTAAAATGTGTGAAAAAATGTTTCTGCTTTATGAAATAGTGAATTCGAATTGTAACTTACTAACAATTTAGCAGAAGCATCATCTTTTTGTATTCATTGTACTGCAAAATACCAAATTATATTTTTTCTCCCAGAAACTATTTGTCCTCCACAGAATGAATGATTCTTGGGCCCTTTGTTCTTGTTGTTATTTTTCATAATACACGGCTATAATGTCTCTGTCCTAACAATCGGGCTACGGCTAACTCTCCCTATTCTTGTCAGAAACCCTGTTACTATGGCCAGCATTTTTCATCTGCCTTGTTTGCTGTGTTTAGAAGGGAAAAAATTGAGATCAGCATATTAGCACTGGTTGAAAATAAGAACAATTACTCTGAGGGTTTGAGAGTTTTTAAAGGATGAATTACACAAGCACCATATATGAACTTTCTTACATCTATCTTTTAAATATTCAAAGACTTAAATATCCATATTTTAACTATGTTCCAAATAGCTAATTATGTTACAAATTTTAAGTAAGTGACCTCAAAATATGGGACGTTACTGAATATTATAAATCCAATTCTAGATTTTAACTCTGTGTTTTCAAAGAACACTAAATGTTCGGTTGTCCTCAATGTGCAACATTCTTTAAATTATAAATTTAACCATCATAGTTAACACATATGGACTACCTCCAATGTGCCAGGCACTATTTTAATTGCTTTATATACATTAACACGATTACTCACAACAGACAGATGAGTGAAAACTCTTAAGTATGCACATTTCATAGATGAAGAAAGGGAGGTAGAGAAAGTTGAGACAACTTGCTGAACAGGAATCACCTCTTAAGCTCAGTCAGTCTGGATCCAGAATCTACATGCTTAACCACTTTGCTATACTATGCAACATCATATTAATATATGTTCATCTAACATATATGTTATTTTCCTTTAAGAATGAAATATGTGTTCACTAAAGCAAACTATAGAGCAGAAGGAAGAAGAATTAAATCCTGCAGCCTGTGGAACAAAAGCCACATTCACAGAAAGAAAGACAGATGAAAAGGCAGAGGGCTATGTACCAGATGGATGAACAAGATAAAACCCCAGAAAAAAAAAACTAAATGAAGTGGAGATAGGCAACCTTCCAGAGAAGAATTCAGAATAATGATAGTGAAGATGATCCAGGACTTCGGAAAAAGAATGGAGGCAAAGATCGAGAAGATGCAAGAAATGTTTAACAAAGACCTATAAGAATTAAAGAACAAACAAACAGAGATGGACAATACAATAACTGAAATGAAAAATACACTAGAAGGAATCAATAGCAGAATAACTGAGGCAGAAGAATGGATAAGTGACCTGGAAGACAGAATGGTGAAATTCAATGCTGTGGAATAGAATAAAGAAAAAAGAATAAAAAGAAATGAAGATAGCGTTAAGAGACCTCTGGGACAACATTAAATGCAAAAACATTTGCATTATAGGGGTCCCAGAAGGAGAAGAGAGAGAGGAAGGACCAGAGAAAATATTTGAAGAGATAATAGTCGAAAATTTCCCTAACATGGGAAAGGAAATAGCCACCCATGTCCAGGAAGCACAGAGAGTCCCATACAGGATAAACCCAAGGAGAAACACACTGAGACACATAGTAATCAAATTGGCAAAAATTAAAGGCAAAGAAAAATTATTGAAAGCAGCAACGGAAAAATGACAAATAACATACAAGGGAACTCCCATAAGGTTAACAGCTGATTTCTCAGCAGAAACTCTACAAGCCAGAAGGGAGTGGCATGACATATTTAAAGTGATGAAGGGGAAGAACCTACAGCCAAGATTACTCTAGCCGGCAAGGATCTCATTCAGATTCGATGGAGAAATCAAAAGCTTTACAGACAAGCAAAAGCTAAGAGAATTCAGCACACAAAGTCAGCTCTACAACAAATGCTGAAGGAACTTCTCTAAGTGGAAAACACAAGAGAAGAAAAGAACACACAGAAAAAAAACCCAAACAATTAGGAAAATGTAATAGGAACATACTTATCGATAATTACCTTAAACGTGAATGGATTAAATGCTCCAACCAAAAGACACAGGCTTGCTGAACGGATACAAAAGTAAGACCCATATATATGCTGTCTAAAAGAGACCCACTTCAGAACTAGGGATACATACAGCCTGAAAGTGAGGGGATAGAAAAAGATATTCCATGCAAATGGAAATCAAAAGAAAGCTGGAGTAGCAATACTCATATCAGATAAAATAGACTTTAAAATAAAGAATGTTACAAGAGACAAGGAAGGACACCACATAATGATCAAGGGATCAATCCAAGAAGAAGATATAACAATTATAAATATATATGCACCCAACAGAGGAGCATTCAATACATACGGCAATAGCTAACAGCTATAAAAGAGGAAATCGACAGTAACACAATAATAGTGGGGGACTTTAACACCTCACTTACACCAATGGACAGATCATCCAAAATGAAAATAAATAAGGAAACAGAAGCTTTAAATGACACAATAGACCAGATAGATTTAATTGATATTTGTAGGACATTCCATCCAAAAACAGCAGATTACACTTTCTTCTCAAGTGCGCACGGAACATTCTCCAGGATAGATCACGTCTTGGTTCACAAATCAAGCCTCAGTAAATTTAAGAAAATTGACATCATATCAAGCATCTTTTCTGACCACAACGCTATGAGATTAGAAATGAATTACAGGGGAAAAAAACGTAAAAAACACAAACACATGGAGGCTAAACAATATGTTACTAAATAACCAAGAGATCACTGAAGAAATCAAAGAGGAAATCAAAAAAATACTAGAGACAAATGACATAGAAAACACGACGATCCAAAACCTATGGGATGCAACAAAAGCAGTTCCAAGAGGGAAGTTTATAGCAATACAATCCTACCTCAAGAAACAAGAAAAATCTCAAACAAACAACCTAAGTTTTCACCTAAAGGAAATAGAGAAAGAAGAACAAAAAAATCCAACGTTAGCAGAAGGAAAGATGTGATAAATATCAGAGCAGAAATAAATGAAATAGAAACAAAGAAAACAATAGCAAAGATCAATAAAACTAAAAGCTGGTGCTTTGAGAAGATAAACAAAATTAATAAACCATTAGCCAGACTCATGAAGAAAAAGAGGGAGAGGACACAAATCAATAAAATTAGAAATGAAAAAGGAGAAGTTACAACAGACACTGCAGAAATACAAAGCATCCTAAGAGACTACTACAAGCAATTCTATGCAAATAAAACGTACAACCTTGAAGAAATGGACAAATTCTTAGAAAGGTATAACCTCCCAAGACTGAACCAGGAAGAAATAGAAAATATGAACAGAACAATCACAAGTAATGGAATTGAAACTGGGATTAAAAATCTTCCAACAAACAAAAGTCCAGGACCAGATGGCTTCACAGGTGAATTCTATCAAACATTTAGAGAAGAGCAAACACCCATCCTTCTCAAACTCTTCCAAAACATTGCAGAGGAAGGAACACTCCCAAACTCATTCGATGAGGCCACCATCACCCTGATACCAAAACCAGACAAAGATACTGCAAAAAAAGAAAATTACAGAGCAATATCATTGATGAATATAGATGCAAAAATCCTCAACAAAATACTAGCAAACAGAGTCCAACAACATATTAAAAGGATCATACACCATGATCAAGTGGGATTTACCCCAGGGATGCAAGGATTCTTCAATATACACAAATCAATCAATGTGATACCATATTAACAAACTGAAGAATAAAAACCATATGATCATCTCAATAGACGCAGAAAAAGCTTTTGACAAAATTCAACACCCATTTATGATAAAAACTCTCCAGAAAGCAGACATACAGGGAACCTACCTCAAATAATAAAGGCCATATATGACAAACCCACAGCAAACATTATACTCAATGGTGAAAAATTGAAAGCATTTCCTTTAAGATCAGGAAGAAGACAAGGATGTCCACTCTCATCATTATTATTCAACATAGTTTTGGAAGTCCTAGCCATAGCAATCAGAGAAGAAAAAGAAATAAAAGGAATCCAAATTGGAAAAGAAGAAGTAAAACTGTCACTGTGTGCAGATGACATGACACTATACATAGAGGATCCTAAAGATGCCACCAGAAAACTACTAGAGCTAATCAATGAATTTGGTAAAATTGCAGGATACAAAATTAATGCACAGAAATCTCTTCCATTCCTATACACTAATGATGAAAAATCTGAAAGAGAAATTAAGGAAACACTCCCATTTATCATTGTAGCAAAAAGAATAAAATACCTAGGAATCAACCTACTTAAGGAGACAGAAGACCTGTATGTAGAAAACTATAAGACACTGATGAAAGAAATTAAAGATGATACCAACAGATGGAGAGATATACCATGTTCTTGGATTGGAAGAATCAACATTGTGAAAATGACTCTACTACCCAAAGCAAGCTACAGATTCAGTGCAATCCTTATCAAATTACCAATGGCATTTTTTACAGAACTAGAACGAAAAATCTTAAAATTCGTGTGGAGACAAAAAAGATCCTGAATAGCCCAAATAGTCTTGAGGGAAAAAAACGGAGCTGGAGGAATCAGACTCCCAGACTTCAGACTATACTACAAAGTTATAGTAATCAAGACAATATGGTACTGGCCCCAAAACAGAAATATAGATCAATGGAACAGGATAGAAAGCCCAGAAATAAACCCACACACCTATGGTAACTAATTTATCAGAAAGGAGGCAAGGATACACAATGGAGAAAAGACAGTCTCTTCAATAAGTGGTTCTGGGAAAACTGGACAGTTACATGTAAAAGAATGAAATTAGAACACTCTCTAACACCATACACAAAAATAAACTCAAAATAGATTAGAGACCAAAATGTAAGACCGGACACTATAAAACTCTTAGAGGAAAACCTAGGAAGAACACTCTGACGTAAATCACAGCAAGATCTTTTTTGATCCACCTCCTAGGGTAATGGAAATGAACACAAAAATAAACAAATGGGACCTAATGAAACGTAAAAGCTTTTGCAAAGCAAAGGAAACTACAAACAAAACGAAAAGAGAACCCTCAGAACGGGAAAAAATATTTGCAAATGAATCAATGGACAAAGGATTAATCTCCAAAATATATAAAAAGCTCATGCAACTCAATATTAAAAAACAAACAACCCAATCCAAAAATGGGAAGAAGACCTAAATAGACATTTCTCCAAAGAAGACATACAGATGGCCAAGAGCCTCAACATCACTAATTATTCGAGAAATGCAAATCAAAAGTACAATGAGGTATCACCTCACACTGGTCAGAATGGCCATCATCAAAAAATCTACAAACAATACATGCTGGAGAGGGTGTGGAGAAAAGGGAACCCTCTTGCACTGTTGGTGGGAATGCAAATTGATACAGCCACTATGGAGAACAGTATGGAGGTTCCTCAGAACACTAAAAATAGAATTACCATATTATCCAGCAATCCCACTACTGGGCATATACCCAGAGAAAAGCATAATTCAAAAAGACACATGCACCCCAACGTTCATTGCAGCACTATTTACAATAGCCAGGTCATGGATGCAACCTAATGTCCATCGACAGATGAATGGATAAAGAAGAAGTGGTACATATATACAATGGAATATTACTCAGCCATAAAAAGTAAAGAAATTGGGTGTTTTGTAGCTATGTGGATGAATCTAGAGACTGTCATACAGAGTGAAGTAAGTCAGAAAGAGAAAAACAAATATTGTATATTAACGCATATATGTGGAACCTAGAAAAATGGTACAGATGAACCAGTTTGCAGGGTAGAAATTGAGACACAGATTTAGAGAAGAAATGTATGGACACCAAGGGGGAAAGTGGCCGGGGGGTGCTGGTGGTGGGATGAACTGGGAGATTGGAATTGACATATATACACTAATATTTATAAAATGGATAACTAATAAGAACCTGCTGTATAAAAAATAAAATAAAATAAAATTCAAAAATTCAAAAAAAAAGAAAAGAAAAGAATACTGTAAATAGGAAAAAAAGTAGAAAGAAAAAAAAGGATCAGAATTTTACCACACAAAGGAAAAGAAACTGTTACTATTTTGGTATATTTTCCTATTTTTAAAAAGTTTCACATTTTTTTATAAACAAAGCTCCATTCATGTTTGAGATATATTATATATCCTTTTATTCAATTTACTATTATATCTTAAAATCTTCTCCAATCTATTATGCAGTTCTTCTGATTATTATTTTTCAATGACTGAATAAAATGCCACCAACTGCTTACATACTGGTCTTGTTTTAAACCAAAAGTCATTGAAAAATGATTGCTAAAGCTAGTATGAATAAGCCTGACAGAATATCTACCATCTACCTCTTTAAATTGCTACTTTCTTTTTTTAATGAACTTCTCCTTGGCCCAATAATCTAAATAAAGTCTTAGATTAAAGAATATTAAGATGCATATAAAAAGGGAAGAATGGGCAGCCATATCAAGAAAGTATTGAGAATATATGTATACATCTCACATAAATGTGTATTTCACCTCATTGGAAAATCCCCAAATTGAAGGTTCTTTTAAAATTGCTTGATGTTATCACTTAAACAGAGAGGCAAGTACAAAGTATAATTTGAATAATGAAATCCATTTCTTAGACTCTCATTTTTAACACCCATCACCAGTCAAATAATAATAATAATACTGTAGCCATTGTACATTTTTCAGTATCAGTCTTACAGCCTAAATACCTCATATAAGAACCCCTCTATTGCTTTCTGATATGAACAAACTGGGTAGTAGAAATGTCCTTAAATTTGATTAAATAATTCAAGGTAGACTTCTATAATTTGTGTCACTCTTTTCCCAAGTTATAAATAAATATGATGCATGCCTTTCTCCCTCTGACGTAAGCAACATGGAGCAATGTAGACTTTTTCTTGTGCAGCTTACAAATCACAGTTAAGTCCATGGCAGAGATGTGCAGCCCACCCAGTGATGAATATGATCTTCAAACTCAGCCACCCACACAATACAGCAACCAGATTTCTGATATTTAATCTCTACCAAAATGATAGAAAAGGGTTAATTTATTCTGTCCCTTATGATTGAGCATCTCTGTCCCATTGGCTATACGTTCTGGATGTAGGCATTGTTGGTGCAATGCTTTTCTGGACAAAAATTATGACAGCAGAGTGAAAAGAATCAGATGTAATATATGGAGATCATGCACAGTCTTTAGCCAAATGCATTAACATTGCAATCTGACAGAAAAGAAGGAGGATAAAAATATACTTACATTTACACTCACACACATGCACACACGTAATTATATCATGGTGTTTTATTTCACTAAAGTAATAAAGAAAAGTAATCTGAATTTACAGAAATACAACTAATATTAAAGTAGATTTGTAGATGGGGACGGATTATACAAGATACTCCCAGAGTAGGAAGTTGCAAAGCATGACTGAAATAAAATTTCTCTTAAAATGAAAAATCCAATATTTCTTCTAATGTAAAACAGCCATAAATAAATTGCCAGTCCATTTCTTTTTCAGAGACTTTAATGCAAAAGTGGGAAAGTAATTTCTATCTTTAATATCACCTTATGAAAAAGGAACCAGGATGGCAAAGATTGGATGATAACCCTAATGTTACATATGTAGGAAGTGGCAGTCGGGATTTAAGTTTTGATCTTTCTTCTGACCCTAAAGAGTAAGCTCTTTCCATTAGGCCATTACCATTTTTTGTTTGTTTGGTTTTTGTCTTTGAAATGTCCATATGCTTTCTTGTGAGGAAGAATCCTACATATACATGAATAGGAGAACAAAATTGAGACCACATAGAATTTTAGTGTAGTAAGAGCCTTCAGAAATGATGAAGTCTAAATTTCTGCCCAGAACCCTTCCGATGGACAATTGATTACTGTTAATACTTGTAATAAATGCTATTGAACACCTCTGATTTCCTCAGTGAACAGACTGTGCTGATTCCAGAACATAACACAATTGAGTGTTTGCAAACTTTTCTCCAAAAGGGATGAGTCTAACACATATATGCTGGTCATCCTTTTGCAACATGACATGTCATAAATTGATTAGCAAAATGAACTTACATTTGCTGCTCTCCTTAAAAACCTCACTAAATAGTAACTCTTTTTCTAATAATACAATAAATCCATCATATAAATTAGATTTTTAAAATATTCTACTTAAGTTTTTAGCAGTACTGAGTATTTTTCCTCTGTAGGCAAAAGGCTACATAGCATATGTAGACATTTAACTGTTTGAATTTGTTCCTCCATCACTGACTTCCCCATGGATTGACTTTAGGAAACAGCTTTGTAATTCATTAGAGAGTAACTGCACATCAGTGAGATGTTTCTGGCTTTTGTTCCCTCTAGAGACCAAATTTTTAATATTTTGAGCTCTATAAAAATGTGCTTTCCTTGCCTGATTACTGTTAACCAAAAATTTGAGCAATGAAGATAAAGGTCTAAATATGCCAACTTTCTTCATGTTATTTGACTATTTTCTGAGCATTTGCTATTATCTATATAATTAGTCTTACATTACCTACTCTATTATAACAACTTTAGAAAGTAAACTGCTTCACTTAAATAAGACAAGTTTCACTTAAATACCAAGTACGTGAAGCTATTTCACAGATTTCCATGATGTAGTAGTGCATTAAATTCCTGTAAAATTAGTCAGGGTATCTGCGTTGATGCATTCTGATCTTAATGGAGCAACACTTTAAAAGTAATGCAATACTTCATTTTTTCCTACAATATAGTCTCCATAATCTCATTTTAAAAATGAGATTTCGAGGGGGATCTTCAAGATGGCGGAGGAGTAAGATGTGGAGATCACCCTCCTCCCCATAAATACAACTGAAATACATCTACATGTGGAACAACTCCTACAGAACACCTACTGAACGCTGGCAGAAGACCTCAGATTTCCCAAAAGGCAAAAAACTCCCCATGTACCTGGATAGGGCAAAAGAGAAAAGAAAAAAGAGACAAAAGAATAGGGATGGGACCTGAAACTCTGGGAGGGAGCTGTGAAGGAGGAAAAGTTTCCACACACTAGGAAGCCCCTTCACTGGCGGAGACTGTGGGTGGCGGAGGGGGGAAGCTTCGGAGCCACAGAGGAGAGTGCAGCAACAAGGGTGCAGAGGGCAAAGCAGAGAGATTCCCACACAGAGGATCGGTGCCGACCAGCTCTCACCAGCCTGAGAGGCTTGTCTGCTCACCCACCAGGGCAGGTGGGGGCTGGGAGATGAGGCTGGGGCTTCGGAGGTCGGATCCCAGGGAGAGGACTGGGGTTGGCTGTGTGAACACAGCCTGAAGGGGGCTAGTGCACCACAGCTAGCCGGGAGGGAGTCCGGGAAAAAAATCTGGACCTGCCTAAGAGGCAAGGGACCATTGTTTTGGGGTGCATGAGGAGAGGGAATTCAGAGCACCACCTAAAAGAGCTCAAGAGATGGGCGTGAGCCGCGGCTATCAGCGTGGACACCAGAGACGGGCATGAAATGTTAAGGCTGCTTCTGCAGCCACCAAGAAGCCTGTGTGCAAGCACAGGTCACTAACCACACCTCCCTTTCCAGGAGCCTGTGCAGCCCACCACTGCCAGAGTCTCATGATCCAGGGACAACTTCCCCCAAAGAACACATGGTGCACCTCAGGCTGTTGCAAAGTCATGCCGGCCTCTGCCACCACAGGTTCGCCCCACATTCCGGACCCCTCTCTCCCCCAGCCTGAGTGAGCCAGAGCCCCCTAATCAGCCACTCCTTTAACCCCGTCCTGTCTGGGCAGGGAACAGTTGCCCTCAGGCAACCTACATGCAGAGGCGGGGCCAAATCCAAAGCTGAACCCCAGGAGCTGTGCAGACAAAGAAGAGAAAGGAAAATCTCTCCCAGCAGCCTCAGGAGCAGCGGATTAAATCTCCACAAACAACTTGATGTACCTGCATCTGTGGAATACCTGAATAGACAACAAATCATCCCAAAATTGAGGCAGTGGACTTTGGGAGCAACTGTAGACTTGGGGTTTACTTTCTGCATGTAATTTGTTTCTGGTTTTATGTTTATCTCAGTTTAGTATTTAGAGCTTATTATCACTGGTAGATTTGTCTATTGATTTGGTTGCTCTCTTCCTTTTTAAAAATATATATATATATTTTAAAATTATTTTTCCTTTTTCTCTTTTTGTGTGTATGTGTATGCTTCTTTGTGTGATTTTGTCTGTATAGCTTTGCTTTTACAATGTGTCCTAGGGTTCTATCTGTCCTTTTGATTTTTTTAGTATACTTATTAGCACTTTTATCATATGGTGGATTTGTTTTTGGTTTGGTTGCTCTCTTCTTTCTTCTTTTTTATTACCTTTTTATTTTTTATTTTAAAAACTTTTTATTTTTTCTTTTTCTTTCTTTTTTTTTTTCTTCCTTTTCTTCTGAGCTGTGTGGCTGACAGGGTCTTGGTGCTCTGGCCGGGTGTCAGGCCTGAGCCTCTGAGGTGGGAGAGCCGAGTTCAGGACACTGGTCCACCAGAGACCTCCCGGCTCCACGTAATATCACATGGCAAAAGCTCTCCCAGAGATCTCCATCTCAATGCTAACACCCAGCTACACTCAACGACCAGCAAGCTATAGGGCTGGACACCCTATGCCAAACAACTAGCAAGACAGGAAAATAACCCCACCCATTAGCAGAGAAGCTGCCTAAAATCATGATAAGGTCACAGACACCCCAAAGCACACCACCAGATGCAGTCCTACCCACCAGAAAGAAAAGATCCAGCCTCATCCACCAGAGCACAGGCACCAGTCCCTTCCACCAGCAACCCTACACAACCCACTGAACCAACCTTAGCCACTGGGGGGAAACACAAAAACAAAGGGAACTACGAACCTGAAGCCTGTGAAAAACAGACCCCAAACACAGTAAGTTAAGCAAAATGAGAAGACAGAGAAATACACAGCAGAAGAAGGAGCAAGGCAAAAACCCACCAGACCAAACAAATGAAGAGGAAATAGGCAGTCTACCTGAAAAAGAATTCAGAGTAACGATAGTAAAGATGATCCAAAATCTTGGATATAGAATGGAGTAAATACAAGAAACGTTTAACAAGGACCTAGAAGAAATAAATAGCAAACAAACAATGATGAACAATACAATAAATGAAATTAAAAATTCTCTAGAAGGGATCAATAGCAGAATAACTGAGGCAGAGAACGGATAAGTGACCTGAAAGATAAAATAGTGGAAATAACTACCACAGAGCAGAATAAAGAAAAAAGAGTGAAAAGAATTGAGGACAGTCCCAGAAACCTCTGGGACAACATTAAACACACCAACATTCGAATTATAGGGGTCCCAGAAGAAGAAGAGAGAAAAAAAAAAAAGACTGAGAAAATATTTGAAGGGATTATAATTGAAGACTTCCCTAATATGGGAAAGGAAATAGTCAATTAAGTCCAGGAAGTGCAAAGAGTCCCATACAGGATAAATCCAAGGAGAAACATGCCAAGAAACATATTAATCAAGCTATCAAAAATTAAATACAAAGAAAAAATATTAAAAGCAGCAAGGGAAAAGCAACAAATAACATACAAGGGAATTCCAATAAGATTAACAGCTGATCTTTCAGAAGAAACTCTGCAAGCCAGAAGGGAGTGCCAGGGCATATTTAAAATGATGAAAGGGAAAAACCTATAACCAAGATTACTTTACCACTCAATGATCTCATTCAGATTAGTTGGAGAAACTAAAACTTTTCCCAACAAGCAAAAGCTAAGAGAATTGAGCACTACCATACCAACTTTACAACAAATGCTAAAGGAACGTCTCTAGGTAGTAACCACAGTGAAGGAAAGGACCTGCAATAACAAACCCAAAACAATAAAGAAAATGGTAATAGGAACACACATATCGATAACTACCTTAAATATAAATGGATTAAATGCTGCAACCAAAAAATATAGACTGGCTGAATGGATACAAAAAAAAGACCCATATATATGCTGTCTACAAGAGACCCACTTCAGACCAAGGGACACATACAGACTGAAAGTGAGGGGTTGGAAAAAGATATTCCATGAAAATGGAAATCAAAAGAAAGCTGAAGTAGCAATTCTCGTATCAGAAAATATTGACTTTAAAATAAAGACTATTACAAGAGACAAAGAAGGACACTACATAATGATCAAGGGATCAATCCAAGAGGATATAACAATTGTAAATATTTATGCACCCAACATAGGAGCACCTCAATACATAAGGCAAATGTTAACAGCCATAAAAGGGAAAATTGACAGTAACACAATAATAGTAGGGGACTTTAACACCCCACTTTCACCAATGTACAGATCATTCCAAATGAAAATAAATAAGGAAACACAAGCTTTAAATGATACATTAAACAAGATGGACTTAACTGATATTTATAGGACATTCCAACCAAAAACAACAGAATACATTTTCTTCTCAAGTGCTCATGGAACATTCTCCAGGACAGATCATATCTTGGATCACAAATGAAGCCTTGGTAAATTTAAGAAAATTGAAATCGTATCAAGTATCTTTTCCAAACACAAGGCTATGAGACTAGATATCAATTACAGGAAATAATCTGTAAAAATTAAAAACACATGGAGGCTAAACAACACTACTAAATAACCAAGAGATCACTGAAGAAATCAACGAGGAAATCAAAAAATACCCAGAAACAAATGACAATGAAAACACGATGACCCAAAACCTATGGGATGCAGCAAAAGCAGTTCTAAGAGGGAAGTTTATAGCAATACAATCCTACCTCAAAAAACAAGAAACATCTCAGATAAACAAGCTTACACCTAAAGCAATTAGAGAAAGAAGAACCAAAAAACCCCAAAGTTAGCAGAAGGAAAGAAATCATAAAGATCAGATCAGAAATAAATGAACAAGAAATGAAGGAAACGATAGCAAAGATCAATAAAACTAAAAGCTGGTTCTTTGAGAAGATAAACAAAACTGATAAACCATTAGCCACACTCATCAAGAAAAAAAGGGGGAAGACTCAAATCAGTAGAATTGGAAGTGAAAATGGAGAAGTAAGAACTGACACTCCAGAAATACAAAGGATCATGAGAGATTACTACAAGCAACTATATGCCAATAAAATGGACAACCTGGAAGAAATAGACAAATTCTTAGAAATGCACAACCTTCCAAGACTGAACCAGGAAGAAACAGAAAATATAAACAGACCAAACACAAGCACTGAAATTGAGACTGTGATTAAAAATCTTCCAAGAAACAGAAGCGCAGGACCAGATGGATTCACAGGCAAACTCTATCAAACATTTAGAGAAGAGCTAACACCTATCCTTCCCAAACTCTTCCAAAATATAGCAGAGGGAGGAACTCTCCCAAACTCATTCTACAAGGCCACAATCACCCTGATAACAAAACCAGACAAAGATATCACACACAAAAAAAACTACAGGCCAATATCACTGACAAACATAGATGCAAAAATCCTCAACAAAATACTAGCAAACAGAATCCAACAGCACATTAAAAGGATCGTTCACCATGATCAAGTGAGGTTTATCCCAGAAATCAAGGATTCTTCAATATATGCAAATCAATCAGTGATACACCATATTAACATACTGAAGGAGAAAAACCAAATGATCCTCTCAATAGATGCAGAAAAAGCTTCTGACAAAATTCAACACCCATTTATGATAAAAACCCTTCTGAAAGTATGCATAGAGGGAACTTACATCAACATAATAAAGGCCATATATGACAAACCCTCAGCCAACATCATTTTCAATGATGAAGAACTGATACCATTTCCACTAAGATCAGGAACAAGACAAGGTTTCCCACTCTCACCACTATTATTCAGCATAATTTTGGAAGTTTTAGCCACAGCAATTAGAGAAGAAAAAGAAATAAAACGAATCTAAATCAGAAAAGAAGAAGTAAAACTGTCCCTGCTTGCAGATGACATGATACTATACATAGAGAATCCTAAAGATGCTCCCAGAAAACTCCTAGAGCTAATCAATTAATTTGTTAAAGTAGCAGGATAGAAAATTAATGCACAGAAATCTCTTGCATTCCTATACACTAATGATGAAATATCTGAAAGAGAAATTAAGGAAACATTCCCACTTACCATTGCAACAAAAAGAATAAAATGCCTAGGAATCAACCTACCTAAGGACATAAAAGACCTGTATGCAGAAAACTATACATTTTCATCAGTGATGAAAGAAATTAAGGATGATACAAACAGATGGAGAGATATACCATGTTCTTGGATTGGAAGAATCAACATTGTGAAAATGACTATACTACCCAAAGCAATCTACAGATTCAAAACAATCCCTATCAAACTACCAATGGCATTTTTCACAGAACTAGCAAAACAATTTCACACTTTGTATGGAAACACAAAAGGTCCTCAATAGCCAAAGCAATCTTGAGAAAGAAAAACGGAGCTGAAGGTATCAGGCTCCTGGACTTCAGACTATACTACAAAGCTACAGTAATCAAGACAGTATGGTACTGGCACAAAAACAGAAATATAGATCAATGGAACAGGATAGAAAGCCCAGAGATAAACCCATGCACATATGGTCACCTTATTTTTAATAAAGGAGCCAAGAATATACAATGGAGAAAAGACAGTCTCTTTAATAAGTGGTGCTGGGAAAACTGGACAGCTACATGCACACCAGTCAGAATGCCCATCATCAAAAAATCTACAAATAAATGCTAGAGAGGGTGTGGAGGAAAGGGAACCTTCTTGCAGTGTTGGTGGGAATGTAAATTGATTCAGCCACTATGGAGAACAGTATGGAGGTTCCTTAAAAAACTAAAAATAGAACTACCATATGACCCAGCAATCCCCCTAGTGGGCATATACCCTGAGAAAACCATAATTCAAAAAGAGTCATGTACCACAATGTTCATTGCAGCAGTATTTACCATAGCCAGGACATAGAAACAACCTAAGTGTCCATTGACTGATGAATGGATAAAGAAGATGTGGCACATATATACAATGCAATATTACTCAGCCATAAAAAGAAATGAAACTGAGTAATTTGTAGTGAGGTGGATGGACCTAGAGACTGTCATACAGAGTGAAGTAAATTAGAAAGAGAAAAACAAATACCATATGCTAACACATATATATATGGAATCTAAAAAAAAATAAAAATGGTTCTGAAGAACCTAGGGGCAGGACAGGAATAAAGACACAGATGTAGAGAATGGACTTGAGGACATGGGGAGGGGGAAGGGTAAGCTGGGATGAAGTGAGAGAGTGTCATGGACATATATACACTACCAAATGTAAAATAGATAGCTAGTGGGAAGCAGCCGCATAGCACAGGGAGATTAGCTCGGTGCTTTGTGACCACCTAGAGGGGTGGGATAGGGAGGGTGGGAGGGAGACGCAAGAGGGAGGAGATATGGGGATATATGCATATGTATAGCTGATTCACTTTGTTATAAAGCAGAAACTAACATATCATTGTAAAGAATTATACTCCAATAAAGATGTTTAAAAAAATGAGATTTCACAGTAATTTGTCACTTGATGTCCATCAGAGTGCTGATTTAGCAGCAAAATATGCATATAAAATGCACAAAGTAAACACTCTTTTGGGAATGTGTTTAATATCCAGTTGTTTGAACAATTCAGCTTCTCTTAACAGCTGCAGAAAATTCTGTAGGTTAATTGTTCACAAGCTGGCCTACCCAGAGCTGCTTTGGACAGAAGAAATTTGAATTATCTAGTTACCATTTTCAGAGATTTCCAAGATTTCCAAACGATCTCAGCTCCTCGACCAAGTGATGGTGCTCTTTAAAAGCAACAGAAGGCATACAGATAGAATATATTCGCCTTTTCCTGTATCCAAAATGTATAGTCATCCAGACAGAGGAAATATTATTAAAGAAGATATCTCCTTGACTTGCATGTTTGATTGTTTTGGTTTAAAATATTCTGTGTCCTCTGCCAGCCTTCTCCCTGGTATTTTCTTAGTGGGTAAGGTAAATATCTTGAATTAAGAAAGGCCATGTCCTTCTCATAAAAATGGAACTCAGAGGTCTTTCCTTGTTGGGGAAGATCAGAAGCTACCCACTATTAAAGAGAGCTGTTAAAGGTAATATTAGCACCAAATTTAAACTCTTTCATGGCTACACTTGGAATTACGAAAGAGATATGGGCAGAAACCACTCCCCCAAACATTTTTTACTAAGAGGATAAATAATCCTAATGGCAGTTACATCAGTTTTTGATTACCTGTGATCTATGAAAGATTTTAAATATGTCACCTCTAATCATCTCCAAACTCTGCCAGGTAGATACTATTGTCTGCATTCCACACATGTAGAAATAAGGGATCAGAAATTTTAAATTGATTAGTTATGATTATACCAGTGAATAAAGGCTAGGTGTAGGATTTGAACCTTGAATTTTGATTTCCCTGACTTCAGTGTGTTTGTTTCTTCTTTCTCTACTACAGTGTCTTTATTTTTGGGTCTCCAGAAACTTGCCTTGCAAAAATTACATATGAACAGGAAATAAGGGAAAAAAAGCAAAGAATTTTATGGTTCTAGTATGGGACCTTAGCAAGACTCTATTGAATGCAGTGATGAGTGCAAAACAAATGCTAAGTTTACTCACTAGTTCAGTGACTTGCTCTCTTACATCTACTTTGCAGTTTCAAAAGAAGATGATTTAGGTTTTGTGTTGCCTGACGCTTATACAATCAGGGGTAACTTCTTTAAAAAAAAGAAAAAAAAATCCTAACACTAATTTAGGCACAAAGTAAATATTTATTTAGAATAAGAAAGTAAAACACAGCAAATATTGAAATCTTGGGGATTCAAATGCCTCTCTTTTGAGATCGCTTCACCAGAAATACAAGCAAATGGTTCATTATATACCTTCAGATAATTGCCAGTACTCACAGGGGTCTATGCAAATAAGAAGTCCTGAATATTAAGCTTCGTTAGCGTCATGTAAATTACAATGAGTGTGAATGATTCAAATGCATTTCAGTAATATTACAAGTTAATCCTGATAATGAACCTTTGGGCTACCCACCTTAAATCCACCCCCAGTACTTTTAGAAACACATACACACACACACACACACACACACACACACACACACACACACACACAAGCACTCTAATTTTATGGTCCCCGAGGAGGGAGGAACTAACCCTTAACTCTCCCTGGTAGATTCAAGAAAGATTTCATAGGAGATATGACAATTTAATTGTATTGAGAAAGATGTGTAGGAGTCTGTTAGGGAAAGAGAACGTAGAGAAGCATTTCTAGTTGCGATGAAAGCTTTGGTTGAACACAGTGGAACACTGTCTGGGTCTTCTCTGACCCACCCTGAATCCCTGTAATCTGGTGTGGATCCAGACCTACTGTGAGTGTTCAGGAAACCTCACTGAAGTTTGAATAGAGTGATGGAAAGAAGGCTAAGGCTCTCTCTCTGTATGCCCACAAAGCAGCTAAACCAATAAAGGAAAATTGGGTCTAATGGTTAAAGACAAGATCTTAAATATATTCTAAAATTTAAAATTATGACATGCCTGTATCACTTCTAAGAAAAACAAAATTCATTTGAAAAAATATTTATTTTTAAAATTACAAAATATCTTGGTGATTTATGGGTCCAATTTTGGACATGAGATATATATATTGGACAAATAACATATAATATGTTATATGGTATAAATAATATAATATAAATTATAATTTAATTGGGTTAGCAATGACAAGCTAATTGAATGATAGAGCGTGGGCAGAGATGTGTAAAATAAAGTGCTGTTGCTTAGTTTAATTACTATCTCAGATGTTGTCACACCCACAGTGATTCTTCATGAACAGGGTAAAGTGTTTATTCTTAGTATTAAATTAGCTATTTCCATGCATGATCTGATACTGATAAAGTTAATTAAAGCAATGAAATTAAGATATTAATAGCTTATTTTTGGTTGCATGGAGATTTATATCTAAATACTGATATACACAAGGATCAATAATCCACATGTGGATTACTTCTAGGTACTCTTTATTTTTCTTTTTAGATCTAACAGTAAAAAATAAATATCTTGAAGTAGATTTTATTTTATTTTTCCTCTAAGATATTCTTTAATACACAAACACTTATGAGGTTTAGTGGTTAAAAACTGAAGGAAAAGTCGTATTAATTTGCAGAAATGTCTACTCCTATGTGGCTCCGTTCTGCCCTCAATTAGAATGTGTGATTTCTGGGCAGGTTCTACTGCCAACATGACTGCATGCATTTATTTATCAGAAATAAATTTGGATTCATTTTGTGACATTTTAAATCATGTCTGTCATTTATTTTAAAGAACCACTTAATCAAAATTGTTTCTAATCTAGGAGCTCTGATTATCATTTAAATTGATTTGCTATTTATTGATTGATTAAGGAACACAATCAACCAATATTATGTGGTTTAAGATCATTATCTTCATGTAATAACTTAACTTGATACTATGCTTCTTTAAAATAAATTATTGATTATATCCTAAATTTCTCCAGATCTGAGGACATGGAAATATACATTTTTCAAATATTGCTGGAATTGTTTTTTTTTTTTTAGATGCGTTAAAAATTAAGCTAGACTATTGTAAGAACACCCTTTAAGTGGCACTCAAATTTGGGATGAGAATTTATGGTAGATCCTGCACTCCTCTGTGAAATAGCTCCTGCAGCTCATCCATGGATCTGTTAGCGTCACTCCAAGAGATATCTAGGTAACTAAACCTTGTTCTGGTTCCATAGCGCTAAATTCAGGAATGTGCTTGGTTCAAGTGGGGTAATCTTAGGAAGGGCAAGAGTGATGGATGAGAAGTTACACTGTTCTATGAAGAAGGGCAAGAGTGATGGATGAGAAGTTTGTTCAGAATTAAACAAACAAGGTTTCTAGTATACACTAGCTATCATATTGTGCATTGTACAACCCTAAGATTGATCAGAAACTCCTGGCTCAGGTGTGGTGGTCATCAGCATATATCTGGACAAGGCTGTGTCCCAGCCAGCTTAACCTTCGTGTTTTTTAAGGCTGGGCTGAAGGGAGCAGTTGAGCTTTTAGAAGATCTGATGTGATCCTTACGCAGTAAGATCATCCACAACTGTTTCCACTAGTGAGGCCCCTTTGGGCAAGCCCAGAAACTTACACCATGTTTGCTATGGGATAAGGTGGCTGATTTCTCTGCTGTCAACTTTGACTGTGCTGACTACACTTTCTGTTCTTTAGAAAAGTAAACCCTGCATAATTTGCTGAAGTTAAATTCATGTCTAATCCTGAATATTATGACTTGCATTTTGTTCCAGATTTTCAATACGTTTTCAACAAGAAAATAAGTAATACCTCAGAAATTAAACTCACTCTTTTCATATTTTAATTGGTTATAACTATGAAAAATAGCTTTGAGTTAAATATTTCCTTTTTCATGTCTATGTTTCTACTAAAATAAACATAATTTAAATTAGTGGGAAATAATAATCACAAGCAACACCTAAATCACAGAAGCTTAACAATAAATATTAGCACATAATCATCTTTGCCAAAAGAAAATGGGCAATAATTGCGATTTATAAAGTCTGTTTGATTCTCTTTATTTTCCTAGGATTTATTTTCCTAGAGCTTGTCTGAGGCAGTTATCACTTACCTCAATACTCCATTTGGAATCAAGTCTTTTATTTTGAGATGATCTTTCTACACTGAACTCCAAATAAGCTTATGCTACAAACGTTCCCAGAAGAGTCTTGTTCCTGACCTTTTCACTGCTTTCGATTTGATTGACATCTTTTCTGCATATTGTATTGGCCTTTGCTTTCTGCTAGTGTATCTGATAAACTAGTCTTTGCTTCTGTATGAGTGGGAGCCAACAGTTTATTGTGTCATTCCAGGCAATATTTACATTTTAAGTCAGGATATTATGATTACTTTAAAAATAGTGGTTCTGGTTTTTTTTTTAAACCACAGAGGATCACTTTATTTTTTCCCCCCGTTGATCTCATGTTTTCCAAGATTTTGACTATGACTTTGTATTTTTGTGGAAATAAGTGATCGAAACGGGCACTGTGATGACCAGACATGTGATTCAGTAAGCGAGTCTTCTCCATCCATCACATCCTAAAAGTTTCAGTGATGCCCCTAACAGTTACTCTGAGCTTCTGATTAGCATGAAATTAGCATGAAATCAGTAAGCGAGTCTTCTCCATCCATCACATCCTAAAAGTTTCAGTGATGCCCCTAACAGTTACTCTGAGCTTCTGATTAGCATGAAATTAGGACTGCTATATGTTCAACCAAATGTGAAGAAGTAAATTAAGGTTTTCATGAGGATTTCCAAAATATTGAAAATAATCTTTTAGGCTTCACTGCTACCTATGTGGACTTCTAGAAGGAAGAGAACTGAGGCAGAGAATCAGTGTCTTAATCCAAAGGAGTGCTTTCAAGGTTTAGAATTTTCTACCAGTGGCGGAAATGATTTTAGGTAAATCTCTATGCTCAAAAGATACACTCTTAAACATTTCATCCTGACACTACTCAGATATTCTAAAGTGGCCTCCCCCAGCAAAAACTCTGGAATCTATCTCTTAAAAGTTATTGAAATATATACAGCATAAACTCTTAGTTAATCTTAATGAAATAAAATACTGAAATATGTAAAAGTTGCATATAAACTTCATGATTGATTAGAATATTGTTATTCTAATGGTATTAAAGTAATGGCCTCTGTATCCCTAGTATAACTTTACATGGTTCCTTCACTCAAGAAAAAAAAAAACCCAAAAGGTTGGATTAAATATTTTCTAGGTCTTTCTTTGACAATCCATGTTTCTTGAACACATTAAACCTAAAATTTTATTTTTTACTGATTTGTTTTCTCTTGAGAATCTGAGAAAATAAAATAGTTGAGTTATATGTTGTACATATTGATACCATACAAAGAAAACTTAAGGAATTATTTAGGCAATGGAACTATTTGATGCAGATGAAATTCCACATAAAAAGGCATGTTTTATTCAGAGTCACTCACTTTATTAAGAAGGGAATATTATACTCTTTACGTTGGGAGCAGCAATATATCTTAATGTCTTTAATTTGAGTCTTTTATGATCAAATACACTGCACAGGTATGAACACTTTCTAGTGGTAATGATTCACTCTTCTATTCCCCAATCACATGTATACCATTAGCTTCTTCATAGCTGCTCCGGTCATGAACTTCTGTGGGGCTCCCCAAACAATCCTCAGTAACCTATTACCTCATGCTACAGCAGCCACACCAATACCTTAGCCTCTGACACCCACAGTGTCTGCTTTGTCTGTTCCTGCCCTGGACTGAAAACATTGTGGGAAGCAATTAGACAGCTTTACCGATCCAGCTGGCCTCATATTCATGTTGCCCAGTTTCAACTCAGACCTCACCGTTGAAACACAACCCTTTATTTTGTTGTCAGTACCTTTGATGTGCCCACCACTTTCATAGTTTTATTATTATAAGTTGTCAACTTTTAACACCTGAGCCTACATTTTCCAGTCTTGATTTGGATGTCCTGCTGGTATCTATTACATGGCAATCTCAGAACAAACTCTTCATGATCATGCCAAAGTTAGTTTTCTGCTGGCTTTCTCTGGTCCCTGCATAACAACACCATCTTTCTCTGGTTCCTGTATAACAACACCATCTTTCTCTGGTCCCTGTATAACAACACCATCTTTCAGCTCACCCAAGATCAAAACCTCCTCCTCCTTTGTCCCTTTCCCCAAAGACATAAAGTCTCTCCTTGGGATTGGGAGTCCTCATATCACACTTTCTGGTTAAATGATGTTAGACAAGCCAATGAATTCTCTGATTCTCAAATTTCTCATTTGTAGGATAGAAAAAGCAAGCAACTACCACTTAGTGCAACTGTGAGTATTAAATACAATAATGCAAAAGTATTTGCCTACCCCAGACTTACTTTCCAGAGATTCTCTACTATATTTGCCCTTTTCTGTAGCCAAGTAGCACAACTGTTTTTATTTCTACGTTAGCAACCATACACCTTTTCTACTCATTTATTCATTCAGATCTCTTCCGTATGGAATGCCTTCTAATCTCTGCTTGTCTAAATGTTTCTTGAAGGCATTGGCTGCCCTGATCCTGCAACCGGATCTAACCTGTATATAAACTACTTAAAAGCAGAAAATTATCTCTGTGTCCTTGGAAATTCTTACCATGGTTTCTCACAGTAAACACGTGCTTAATAAATAACTGAATGACCTGAGACTATTTCTTACCTGCTTGCCAGCTTCATATTTTTAAATGTGCAGCTGACATCTTCTTAGGTGGTATAGCCAACTCTTTTTGTCTCACATTCCACACAACACAATTAAGCATTCATCACCTCCTTTTTAATTAAATTTATGTCCCTACAAACCTATGTCCTTCAATATTCTACCAACATTTCTCTGGCTTTCAGGATCAGATCATCAGTCATCTTTTTTTAAAAAAAGCTTATCAAATGATACAGTAACAGAAAACTGAAAGCTGCCTCAAATCCCTGTTCTTCTTTCATGTGGGCACCAAGAAATAGAAAAGTTTTCCTATTTAGACTTTCATTTTTTAAAAAAATGTCATATGTTAGCCATGCTCCTTACTCTTAATTAGTAGACCAACTTCATAGTAATTTATCAGTTTATATATTTAGTCATTCCAGACATTTTAATAAGATAAATATTCTGATATTTAGCATACAAACTTTTATATTAAAATGTCAGGGATTGTGAGGTGCATGTTATAAATTATCTGGCAAATAATCAACTATAATGCATAGTTACAAGACTTGTATTTTCAGTTTAATAAAAAAATCTTAGGCAGAAATCTCTTCTAAGTTCTCTTTAATTCAGCCTTTTACAGCCTTAGTTTCCCCTTAGAGTTGCAGAAAAGATCCAACTTCAGCATTGCCTCTAACCATCTCCCAAATCATCATTCTAAGTTCATTTGTCCATGTTATAACAGCACCGTAATAACAACAGCAACTAATATTTATGTGCTGAACAATTACTGAATGCCACCCTTAGTACTGTACATTAGCTGTCTCATTTAATCCTCATAATCACCCTATAGGGAGGCTCTATTGTTTCCATTTTGCAAATGAGGATACTGAGACTTAGTGATGTTTAAGTCGCCCAGCCCAGGTTGCACAAGGAGTAAGGTTTAGAGTTGGAACCAAAACCTGTTCTTTCTGCCTCTAGATCCTGTGTGAAGGGGAGCAAAATATGCCACCCCAAATATGCCACTTTGGCATATTGATTATTTTGATTTAAATTTACTTAAGAAACTGCAGGTGCCAGAAGGACACTCTGATCCTCCTTTTTTCTCCTGAAAGCAAGAAATAAATCTCCCATGTGAAGGGGAACCTCCCTGTATCAGGAGATAAAAAGACATCCTATCACCAGAGACAGGGAATTCAGGTCCAAAGGCTGTATAAATAAATCTTGTTACTTCTTCACTAATTTGTTACCCCAAGCCCCAAACCCTTTGTTTTGTCAATTCAACAGAAAGTTATTGTTTCTTTTCCTAAAAGGTATAAAAGCTACCTGTTTTGGTCACTACTTTGACTCTCATATCTTTGGGGTTACCATATGTAAAAAATTAAATTTGTTTTTCTCCTGTTAATGTGTCTTATGTCAATTTAATTATTAGATCAGCCAAAGCACCTCAAAAGGAAGAAGGGAAAAGTTTTGCTCCCCTACATGTGTTAATAACCACTCGAGAATACAGTTTTCTCAGAAATAACAAGACTGAGGTTCAAACTACTTTCCTGACACATATGTGACACACCGAGATGGTTTCTTTATCATCTCTTGACTTCCCGGGCAAAAGCTATCTAGACAGTTGCGTAAGCAGTGAACTCCCTACACTGTCCCCTGTGTGGTCCAGTTTCACACCTTCATGCACAACTATCAACTCACTTGGTTGTATTTCTCCTTTATCCAACCTTAAAATATTCACTTGCTGCAGAAAATATATGTTTAGATAACACAGATTTTATTTTTACCATATATAGGAAGAAATTGTATGATACACATGCAGTTGGGTATCTTAAGGGTCTCGCAGCCTTCTTCATGTGCTATATTTATATAAACAGAAAGTCTCATAAATTACTTCTTCAAAATATCTCCCAGGGTATTCCCTTCCTCTTCATTCCCACTATCGTCATTTGTCTGGTCACTGCAGTAGCCTCCTAGCTTCTTTCCCTCAACTGGTCTCTTCCTCTCTAATCTGGCCTGTGCCCGGCTATCAGTTACATTTCCAAAACACCACGTTGATCATATTACACGCAGGCTCACAAACTGCAGGGGACACCTGCATCCAAGGCAATGAAGTTCTTCCTAAGTATTTAAGCTTACTGCCCTGTGAGGTTCTGCTACAGGTAACATATGACTTATTCTGACTTCTATATCATGCAGCTTCTTCTGGCTTTTCCGGAAAGATTAAATGCCATTCTTTATCCCTCTCCAAAGCCTGTGCACGTCTCTTGTCTGCTAATGATTCCCTCCTGTGAAACCTGGTTATCCCCCTTGACTCTACCCCACAGTTCAACACAGACTCACATAGATATATACACACATATGTACAACGATAACGCTTTTCTCCCCACCAACTCATTTCTCTCCATACCTGGCATGTTACAGGTGTAAATAAAGGTCTGGTATCACTCCATCCCCACACACCTTAATGTGGTGTATACTTGCTGTCCAACAAAATGCTTTCAGTTTGATATTTTACATTAAAAATTAAACATGTATTTTTACTCCATCTATTATTTTAGGTAAACATCATGTTAAGAGTTTAAAATGAAGCAGAAATAAGGTTGATTAAAGGGAACATGTGGCTAGGATCATTTCTATATCAAATATAACTCCTTCAGGTACACCAACATTTTCTAAATTAATATTTTAAAACAAACTTTAAAAGCCTGTAAATAAAGTCAGTCTAAGGTGAACATTTCTGATAAGCAACTAATGTTATCTAATTCTAAGTGCAAAATGTACCTATCAGGTTCAAATCAAGTACAGATGTGGTTTTGAAAGGGGGGACGTAGAGGTCAGAACATCTAGCAGACTGGGCTCATGGTGGTGGGCTGGGACAGACTTGAAGCTTTCCAATAGATGTTTCTGTATTTCATATAATGTTTGCATTTCATACAACATTTTCACTGTACTCACTAACTTATCCTCAAGATAGGGCCCTAGAGTGCTTAGAGCAGGCAGCCGCTGTATAGTGAACTTGGAAAAGCTCTGAAAGGTCATCATACTCAGAAACACTTTTCCCTCTCAGTTATTTTCACAGCACCTGAAATGTCAATTTCTAATAGTTAAAGCAAGGAAGCCCAGTTAAAATGCAAATGCACATATAGTGCTAGAAGAAATGACACAAGGGGGGAAAAAGTACTCCAACATTTCCTACTTCCCAGTTCTGCCTCAGGCCAGCCTGCTGAGAGGAAATCCTATATAGCTTCAAAGTAAAGAACTAGGGTGTGCTTTTCGGGACTTTTGTGTCCTGATTCTCAAGATAATTCTCTCTGCTTGAACATTCTACATTTACTTTCTTTAATATTTATGTCCTTTTGAATATTCCCCCAAATGTCCCAAAGTATTTTCTTCAAAGAGATGAAATTGATTATTCCATTTCTTCAAGGGTGTCTAAGTTTAGACATCTGGGGACCCTGGCATAGAGTGTAACAGATGACTTAAACTAGGCAACAGAGCTGGTCTGCACAGATTCATAACAAATTTGACAAATGAAATTCCTCTGGTAGAACATTGTATGCCCATCAGAGCAAGGGAGACCTGAGAATAATTATTTTCACAGAAATCTACTCAGATCTGCCTACTTTAACCCAATTAAGACTTCATCAAACTCTGTAATGTCACTGAGAAAAAAGTAAACGCTTTCCATGTGGACTTTTAAGCCACATTTTCTAAACAAACACCATTATAAATCTCTTCTCTAATTTAAAACAGAAGAAAATCAATTCCAGATATTGAATTTGCAATTATTGATCTACTATTTCTGAATGTTCAGTAGAAGTAAAAGTTACTACTGTTCAGACTACCTCTATAGTCAGTAAAAATATAACCCCAAAATATATTCTAGTTTTACTGAATTCCCATTTGTACTATGATTAATTTAATGGGGCTTGGAAGGTAGAAAGGTAAATTTATCAAATTTATTTCAGTCTCTCAGCAACAGAAGAAAAATGATCAAGATTTGCCAACTCTGATGACTTTAAACATAGTATCATTATTTACCTATTTTCCTTCGTGATTATGTTTTTGAATTTTTTTCGTTATCTGGAGTTACCAAAGGCAACTTCTTTCAGTGCAACAGAGAAAGTTATAATGTTTATCAAGCAAAGAACTCAGGAATAGAGGGAAGGAAAAGGATTTTAGATTGTGTCAAATAAATTTCTTTGTGTTATTATTTTTATCACCAAGAGCATCACAATCTGAGAAAAACACATTAACTTCAGTGAGGATATTTGAAGAACTTACTAGCTATCAACTCTCTCTTCTATCAAACACAAGGCCAGTCACTTGAAAGATTGTTGGTTCTGATTTTTTGTATACAGGTCATAATTTCCAACACACACAAGTCATTCACATTTGAAGTCCTGCCAAAACACACTTTGCCCACAGCAAGAACCAATTTAAGGTTAACGCTGAAAGAAAAAGGGTGTCACAGAGACATGGTTTTACCTCGAGATCCTGTAAGACATGCTTGTTGACAAGATACTAGTTACTTCACCACAGTAGAATTGACCATAACCTAAAATCAACCAAGTCTACAAGATACACATACTGATACACACACAAAGATTCGCTCCATAATCCATCTAAAAGCTGTGTTGAGATAGAATTGACATCTTGGTCAACAGTGAAAACTAAATAAGAAAAGAAACTTTTTAAAAGCATACTCAACCTTGGAATAAGTTGACAGGTTACTTACACAGATTTGAAATAAATTGACTGGATGTCAAATACCTATCTTGATATAACTTCACTTTTTTCTTTGAGCCAGAGAATTCTGAAATCTTTTCATTTTAAAAAGTCCATTATTTTCAAGAGGGTTTAGTTACTAGATCATCTGTTCTAAATGAGGGGAACAGAAGGAAAAACAAAATAAAGAATAAACTGCTTCTGCAAATTTGTATTAGTGAGACCATGAATAATTAGTCTAAGAATCATTTGTATAGTGGTGAAGTTGGCATTAAGTCTATTGTAATAGCCCTTTTAAGATCTCAAAAAATGTCATTAAGCTATCCAGGTATTCAAATTTGTTTTAAAAATACACTTTTACAAAGCCAAGTGTATTAGTTATTTTGTGATATGCAACAAATTAACCTGAAACTTCATGGCTTAAAACAATGACATTTATTATCTCACATTTTCTATGGATCTCAAATTTTGGTGCTGCTTCGCTGGGTCCTTTGGCTCAGAGTCTCTAACAAGACTGTGGTCAAGGTATGGACCAAGGCTGCAGTCATCTCAAGGCTCAGCTAGGGGGTGGATCTGCTTCCAAGCTCATTTATGTAGTTGTTGGCAGGATTCACTTCCTAGAGAGTTGAACTGAGGACTTCATTTCTCTCTGGTAACATTAGACATATTCTCTTCACTAGAAGAGAGTCAGTAGGGACTGTGTTCACACACAAGGGGAGGGGATTACACAAGAGTGTGATTATGAGGACATGGGATCATTGCAAGCCAATGTAGAAGAAGACTATCACATCATGCAGATGGATTTAAAGTAATGTCTTAAAATGTTTAGATCATGCCTGAGTTATTCCTCTGCACCAAGAGAATCTCTCTTTCAAAAGTCAAGGTTTGGTTATGTCTTTTGAATATTTTCCACATATATTTCAGAAGACATGATTAAATAACGGACAAATAACGAATGAAGAATTTGTCATAAAAATTTTTTAAATTTTATTCTAGGGCTATATATTGTACTTATTAATAAAATAAATAGATATCATTAAATATGCAGCTTTCTTTGAAAATATTTTAAAAATTTTAATATAAAAAAGGCTAAAACTTCTATAGTACTTATCGTGCTTACCACTCCTTTAAGTACTTTATATATGTAAGATGCGTATATGTATGTATGTGTATATATATGTGTATATGATGTGTACATGTACATATATATCCCTATATCAACTATACAGACAGTATTGTAATTAAACTTGTTCAAAAGTAAGACATAGAGAAGTTAAGTAATTTGTCCAATATTACATAGCTAGTAAGTAATGGAGTCAAGATTCAGACTCAAACTATGAATCTGGCTCCACAGTTCATGTTCTTAATTACTATACTATATGTTTGTTAAATTAAGATGGTGGATAAATACTCAGAATTATTTTCCTTTTCTTCTTTCTAACCTCCCATCTCTCAAGTTCCTATTCATTAACTAACTTATCCAAAATATTTTACACCTACTAAATTCTAGCATTATATTAAGAATAAAGTATTGTCTTTATGCAGCTTCCAATATCTTTTTCTTAGACTCTTCCCTTGTTTGTTTCTTTTTCATCCTTAAAATTTATCCAGTTAGGTACTTCAGAATCTGCTATTTCCTTTACTCCCTTTTTATTATTAAAGTTTTTCAAACTATAAAAAGTTGAAAGACTAGTAAGTACCTAGAAGCCCTTTTCTTAAACTCACCAACTATTAACATTTTTACCACATCCTCTGTTTTAATCTCTCTCTCTCCCTCTCCCTCTCATACACACACAAGCCTGTGCACACACACACATATTATTCTTTTGCTCAGCCATTTGATAATAAATTTTAATACTTCTTTTAAAATATGAGAACCTCACAAGAATATAATTTCATTTATTCTCCCATCCTTTGTTATTGTTGTCATATACTTTAAGGCTACATGTGGAATAAATCCCACAGTACATCATTATTTTAAACAGACAGAAATTTTCTAAAGAAATTTTTAAAAAGATGATTATCTCTTTTATTTACCCCCTCCCAATTTATCATTTCCAGTGACCTCCATTCTTTCCTGTAGATCAAAATTTCCACTGGTGTCATTTCCCTTAGCATAAAGAACTTTTTTTAGCATTTCTTATAGTACAAGTCTGTCAATGATGAATTCTGTTTGTTGTCATTTATCTAAAAATGTATTTATTTAATCCTTAATTTTGGAAGATGTTTTCACTGGAAATAAAATCCTGGGTTCAATTTTTCCTTCCTTTCAACACATTTGAGATGCCATTCCATCCTTATCTGTACTCTGCTATGGCTCGTATCATTTTTCCCATGTACATAATGATATTTTATCTCCTCTGGCTGGTTTGAGGGCTTCCTCTTTAACATTGGATTTTAGCGGTTTGACTGAGATCTATCTGAATGTGGTTCTCTTTCTATTTATCCTGTCTAGTATTGACTGAAAATCTTGAACTTGATACTTTAAAACAAATTTGGTAAGCATTCAACTATGATTTCTTCAAAAAATTCTCTGCTCCATTTTTTCTCTCTTCTCTTTTATTTATGTAATTTAGATCACTTGACATTGTCTCTCAAGTTATTGAGACTCCACTTTTTTTCAAGCTTCCCCTGTTTTCTTTGGATAAAGTACTCTCTATTGGTCTGTTTTCAAGTTCACCAACCTTCTCTGCATTCTCCAATTTTATTTTAAGCCCTTCCTTGATTTTTAAAATTTCAGATATTGTAATTTTTAGCTCTAAAATTTTAATCTGGCTCATTTTTATAGTTTCTACTTCTCTGCTGAGATTTCTCCATAGATTTATTTATTGTGAACACCCTTTCCTTTAAATCATTGAATATATTTATAATAGAGGCTTTAAAGTCCTTTTCTAATAGTTCCAAAATATGAATTGCTCAAGTTCTATTTCTATTAACTGCCGTTTTGTTGATTATGAGTCATAATTCCTTGATTCCTCACATGTCTAACATATTTTAAAATTTTTCTAGTAATCATTAAGGATGATATTATTGCTGAGAGTTTAAATTATATTTGTCAACATAAATATTTTGAATTTTGCTTTCTTCAATTCACAATATATCATAGAGACTATTCTATATTTTTAATCAGATATTTCTCGTTATTTTTCACAGTTTCATAGTGCTCCATTGTGTGAATGTATTATGGTCTGTATGCACTGTTTCCTAGAAAATTATCTGTGTTATCTCAGTTTTCTAATCTATTTTCAGAGAGTTAGGCAAAGAGTCTCATAATTTTTAGTTTTTTTTTGTTTCAATATACAGTAAGATATATTATCTAATCTGTTTTCAGAGAGTTAGGCAAAGAGTCTCATAATTTTTAGTTTTTTCTGTTTCAGTCTATAGTAAGATATATATCTTATTTCCATTTATTTTTTAATTCTCCCCTCTTTTCTTGATCTAGGTATATAGTGGCTTGTTTAATTTTTTAATGTGTCAAAATGCCAATATGTGATGTGTCTATTATTTCTTCTCTTTTTTCTCATTTCCATAATACTTAATTAACTTCAGTCTCTTTCCTCATTATTTACTTTTTTCTGGTGGTTTTTTTTTTAAAGCTTGACTTAGTATGTTTCTGGGTTGAGAAATTAATTCATTTATATCATTCTTTCATATTTATATAAATATTTAAGATTATGAATTTATCTCTTATCATTGCTTTATTTGTATCATTTAGATTTGAATATGTGGAGTTTTAGTATTAATTTTTGGAAATTCTGAAATCAGTGTTTGTATTTTCCTTTTTCTTCAGAAGTTGTTTGAGAATTCTGATATTTCCAGGTTGAAAAGTCTTTTAAAATTAATATCTAGTTTTGTTGTATGTTGATAAGAAAATGTCAGTATTATTGAAACTTTATAACATACTAAGATTTTCTTTATAGCTTAATAAATGGTCAACTTTTATGAATGCTCCAAGCGCACCTAAGAAGACTGTATATGCTCTATTATCATTATGTACATTTCAATATATATTTATAGTATCTACCTTATTGATTATGTTATTTACTTCTTCTACATCTATTTCATTTTGTCCTATCTTAGAGTGAAATTGATGCACAGTTGACCCTTGAACAATAGGAGGGTTAGGGGTGCCAACCCTCTGCACAGTTGAAAGTTTGTGTGAGGCTTATAGTCAACCCTCCATACCCCTGGTTCTCAGTACCTGAGGTTCCTTCATACTTATGGTTCCTCTGCATCCACAGATTCAACCAAGCATGGATTGTGTAGTACTCTAGTGTTTACTACTGAAAAATATCTAGCATATAAGTGGACCCATGCTGTTCGAGTCAACTGTATTAAAATCTTCTTTTACTTTGCTGTGCCATTTTAAGACTGCAACATTATAAATTAAAATGAAAGATCTATGCTTTTCAGAAGAACTTGCATGATCATATGTTAAGAAATTTCATGGTGTGATCAACCTTACCTCTTAATTCTTTATGAGACATTTCCCTGAAATTCATACTCTAATATTCGACTCCCTTGCCATGCTTTTTCAGACCATCTTACTGTTCTATTTTTTATTCCTGCCCTTTGGATCAACTTTCCTTGTCCAGCAAATTCCAATTCATCTATCTAAGCTGCTTCTTCTTCCTCCACTTTCTCTCTTCAGTGAAGTCTTCCCAATCCACTCAGGAAGCTAATAAGTCCTTCCCCTGCAGGTTGCTAAAAGCATGACTTAAGCATTTATCATTATGGAATGATGTAATGATTTTATTTCCCCTATTCTTCTATTGTCTCCTTTACTTGGCAGTAAGCTCTTTGAGGGCAAGGAGATTGCCTTTTTTACTTTTATATCTAAAGAGTCTCCTACAGTGTCTGGCACATAGAAGATCCTCAATACATATTTGGTAGATGGTGATCCAGTTAACTCTAATAGCCGTGAATACTTTCTGAATGCCATACCCTTATCTCACTTATTTCTCACAACCACCCTGATTTCTTATATATAGCAAAGTACCATTTCGACAATGATTCTACTTGCTGTACGTACCCTTGTACGCTTCTACTATATAATTACCATGTTGGATTGCCATTATTTTCCTATATATCTGGTTCTCTACTAGATAATAGGCTCTTTTCTGAGGGGAAAGTTACTATAGCCTGGTATAGAGCAATTGCTAAGAAATTGTTTGTTGAATGTGTGAATAAATGAATAAATAAATGAGATTGGTACCACTGTCAAGAAAACACTCTGAGATTAGGGGCAAGATGGCGGAAGAGTAAGACGCGGAGATCACCTTCCTTCCCACAGATACAGTAGAAATACATCCACACGTGGAACTGCTCCTACAGAACACCCACTGAACGCTGGCAGAAGACGTCAGACCTCCCAAAAGGCAAGAAAATCCCCACGTATTTGGGTAGGGCAAAAGAAAAAAGAAATAACAGAGACAAAAGAATAGGGACAGGACCTGCACCAGTGGGAGGGAGCCGTGAAGGAGGAAAGATTTCCACACACTAGGAGCCCCTTCGCGGGCGGAGACTGTGGGTGGCAGAGGGGGGAAGCTTCGGAGCCACGGAGGAGAGCGCAGCAACAGGGGTGCGGAGGGCAAAGCGGAGAGATTCCCGCACAGAGGCTCGGCGCCGAGCAGCACTCACCAGCCCGAGAGGCTTGTCTGCTCAGCCGCCGGGGCGGGCGGGAGCTGGGAGCTGAGGCTCGGGCTTCGGTGTTAGCTGGGAGGGAGTCCAGGAAAAAGTCTGCAGCTGCTGAAGAGGCAAGAGACTTTTTCTTGCCTCTTTGTTTCGCGGCGCGCAAGGAGAGGGGATTCAGAGCGCTGCCTAAATGAACTCCAGAGATGGGTGCAAGCCACGGCTATCAGCGCGGATCCCAGAGCAACGGGGGCGCAGAGGGAAAAACGGAGAGATTCCCGCACAGAGGCTTGGCGCTGAGCAGCGCTCACCAGCCCAAGAGGCTTGTCTGCTCACCCGCCGGGGCGGGCGGGGCTGGGAGCTGAGGCTCCAGCTTCAGTCGGATCGCAGGGAGGGGACTGGGGCTGGCAGCGTGAACACAGCCTGAAGGGGTTAGCGCACCACAGCTAGCCGGGAGGGAGCCCGAGAAAAAGTCTGCAGCCTCCGAAGAGGCAAGAGACTTTTTCTTGCCTCTTTGTTTCGTGGCGCGCAAGGAGAGGGGATTCAGAGCGCCGCCTAAACAAGCTCCAGAGACGGGCGCGAGCCGCGGCTAACAGCGCGGACCCCAGAGACAGGCGCGAGCCGCGGTTATCAGCACGGACCCCAGAGACGGGCAGGAGACGCTAAGGCTGCTGCTGCCGCCACCAAGAAGCCTGTGTGCGAGCACAGGTCACTCTCCACACCGCCCCTCCCGGGAGCCGGTGCAGCTCGCCACTGCCAGGCTCCCCTGATCCGGGGACAACTTACCGGGGAGAACGCACGGCGCGCCTCAGGCTGCTGCAACGTCATGCCGGCCTCTGCCGCCGCAGGCTCGCCCCGCCTCCTCCATAACCCTCCCTCCCCCTCCCCGGCCTGAGTGAGCCAGAGCCCCCGACGCAGCTGCTCCTTTAACCCCGTCCTGTCTGAGCGAAGAACACACGCCCTCACGTGACCTACACGCAGAGGCGGGTCCAAATCCAAAGCTGATCCCCAGGAGCTGTGTGAACAAAGAGAAAGGGAAGTCTCTCCCAGCAGCCTCAGAAGCAGCGGATTAAAGCTCCACAAACAACTTGATGTGCCTGTATCTGTTGAATACCTGAATAGACAACGAATCATCCCAAATTCAAGAGGTGGACTTTGGGAGCAGGATATATTAATTAATTAATTTTCCCCTTTTCCTTTTTTTGTGAGTGTATATGTGTATGCTTCTGGGTGAGATTTTGTCTGTATAGCTTTGCTTTCACCATTAGTCCTAGGGTTAGGTCTGTCCGTTTTTTAAATTTTTTTTACTTAAAAAATTTTTTTTCTTAATAAATGTTTTCTTAATAATTTTTTCCTTATTTTCTATTTTTAGAAATTTAAAAATTTTTAATAAGTTTTTTCATATTTTTTATTTTAAAAAATTAAAAAAAAATTTTCTTAATAAATATTTTTCTTAATAATTTTTTTCTTATTTTTTATTATAAAAAATTAATAAATCTATTTTTAAAAATTAAAAAAAATATTTTCTGAATACATTTATTCTTAATAATTTTTTTTCTTATTTTTTAATATAATAGCTTTATTTTATTTTATTTTATCCTCTTTCTTTCTTTCTTTCTTTCTTTCTTTCTTTCTTTCTTTCTTTCTTTCTATTTTTTTCTCCCTTTTATTCTGAGCCGTGTGGATGAAAGGCTCTTGGTGCTCCAGCCAGGCATCAGGGCTGTGCCTCTGAGGTGGGAGAGCCAACTTCAGGACACTGGTCCACAAGAGACCTCCCAGCTCCACGTAATACCAAACAGCTGAAACCTCTCAGAGATCTCCATCTCAACATCAAGACCCAGCTTCACTCAACGACCAGCAAGATACAGTGCTGGACACCCTATGCCAAACAACTAGCAAGACAGGAACACAGCCCCATCCATTAGCAGAGAGGCTGCTTAAAATCGTAATAAGGCCACAGACACCCCAAAACACACCACCAGACGTGGACGTGCCCACCAGAAAGACAAGATCCAACCTCATCCGCCAGAACACAGGCACTAGTCCCCTCCACCAGGAAGCCTACACAACCCACTGAACCAACCTTAGCCACTGGGGACAGATACCAAAAACAACGGGAACTACGAACCTGCAGCCTGTGAAAAGGAGACCCCACACACAGTAAGATAAGCAAAATGAGAAGACAAAAAAACACACAGCAGGTGAAGGAGCAGGGTCAAAACACACCAGACCTAACAAATGAAGAGGAAATAGGCAGTCTACCTGAAAAAGAATTCAGAATAATGATAGTAAAGATGATCCAAAATCTTGGAAATAGAATAGAAAATATGCAAGAAACATTTAACAAGGATGTAGAAGAACTAAAGAGGAACCAAGCAACGATGAAAAACACAATAAATGAAATTAAAAATACTCTAGACGGGATCAATAGCAGAATAACTGAGGCAGAAGAACGGATAAGTGACCTGGAAGATAAAATAGTGGAAATAACTACTGCAGAGCAGGATAAAGAAAAAAGAATGAAAAGAACTGAGGACAGTCTCAGAGACCTCTGGGACAACATTAAACGCACCAACATTCGAATTATAGGGGTCCCAGAAGAAGAAGAGAAAAAGAAAGGGACTGAGAAAATATTTGAAGAGATTATAGTTGAAAACTTCCCTAATATGGGAAAGGAAATAGTTAATCAAGTCCTGGAAGCACAGAGAGTCCCATACAGGATAAACCCAAGGAGAAACACGCCAAGACACATATTAATCAAACTATCAAAAATTAAATATAAAGAAAACATATTAAAGGCAGCAAGGGAAAAACAACAAATAACACACAAGGGAATCCCCATAAGGTTAACAGCTGATCTTTCAGCAGAAACTCTGCAAGCCAGAAGGGAGTGGCAGGATATACTTAAAGTCATGAAGGAGAAAAACCTACAACCAAGGTTACTCTACCCAGCAAGGATCTCATTCAGATTTGATGGAGAAATTAAAACCTTTACAGATAAGCAAAAGCTGAGAGAGTTCAGCACCACCAAACCAGCCTTACAACAAATGCTAAAGGAACTTCTCTAGGCAAGAAACACAAGAGAAGGAAAACACCTACAATAACAAACCCAAAATATTTAAGAAAATGGGAATAGAAACATACATATCGATAATTACCTTAAATGTAAATGGATTAAATGCTCCCACCAAAAGACACAGACTGGCTGAATGGATACAAAAACAAGACCCATATATATGCTGTCTACAAGAGACCCACTTCAGACCTAGAGACACATATAGACTGAAAGTGAGGGGATGGAAAAAGATATTCCATGCAAATGGAAATCAGAAGAAAGCTGGAGTAGCAATTCTCATATCAGACAAAATAGACTTTAAAATAAAGACTATTACAAGAGACAAAGAAGGACACTATATAATGATCAAGGGATCGATCCAAGAGGAAGGTATAACAATTGTAAATATTTATGCACCCAAAATAGGAGCACCTCAATACATAAGGCAAATACTAACAGCCATAAAAGGGGAAATCGACAGTAACACAATCATAGTAGGGGACTTTAACACCCCACTTTCACCAATGGACAGATCATCCAAAATGAAAATAAATAAGGAAACACAAGCTTTAAATGATACATTAAACAAGATGGACTTAATTGATATTTATAGGACATTCCACCCAAAAACAACAGAATACACATTTTTCTCAAGTGCTCATGGAACATTCTCCAGGATAGATCATATCTTGGGTCACAAATCAAGCCTTGGTAAATTTAAGAAAATTGAAATCGTATCAAGTATCTTTTCCGACCACAACGCTATGAGACTAGATATCAATTACAGGAAAAGATCTGTAAAAAATACAAACACATGGAGGCTACACAATACACTACTTAATAACGAAGTGATCACTGAAGAAATCAAAGGGGAAATCAAAAAAATACCTAGAAACAAATGACAATGGAGACACGACGACCCAAAACCTATGAGATGCAGCAAAAGCAGTTCTTCTAAGAGGGAAGTTTATAGCAATACGAGCCTACATCAAGAAACAGGAAACATCTCGAATAAACAACCTAACCTTGCACCTAAAGCAATTAGAGAAAGAAGAGCAAAAAAAACCACAAAGCTAGCAGAAGGAAAGAAATCATAAAGATCAGATCAGAAATAAATGAAAAAGAAATGAAGGAAACAATAGCAAAAATCAATGAAACTAAAAGCTGGTTCTTCGAGAAGATAAACAAAATTGATAAGCCATTAGCCAGACTCATCAAGAGAAAAAGGGAGAAGACTCAAATCAATAGAATTAGAAATGAAAAAGGAGAAGTAACCACTGACACTGCAGAAATACAAAGGATCATGAGAGATTACTACAAGCAACTCTATGCCAATAAAATGGACAACTTGGAAGAAATGGACAGATTCTTAGAAATGCACAACCTACCGAGACTGAACCAGGAAGAAATAGAAAATATGAACAGACCAATCACAAGTACTGAAATTGAAACTGTGATTAAAAATCTTCCAACAAACAAAAGCCCAGGACCAGATGGCTTCACTGGCGAATTCTATCAAACATTTAGAGAAGAGCTAACACCTATCCCTCTCAAACTCCTCCAAAATATTGCAGAGGGAGGAACACTCCCCAACTCATTCTACGAGGCCACCATCACCCTGATACCAAAACCAGACAAAGATGTCACAAAGAAAGAAAACTACAGGCCAATATCACTTATGAACATAGATACAAAAATCCTCAACAAAATACTAGCAAACAGAATCCAACAGCACATTAAAAGGATTATACACCATGATCAAGTGGGGTTTAGTCCAGGAATGCAAGGATTCTTCAATATACGCAAATCAATCAACGTGATACATCATATTAACAAATTGAAGGAGAAAAACCATATGATCATCTCAATAGATGCAGAGAAAGCTTTCGACAAAATTCAACACCCATTTATGATAAAAGCCCTGCAGAAAGTAGGCGTAGAGGGAACTTTCCTCAACATAATAAAGGCCATATGTGACAAACCCACAGCCAACATTGTCCTCAATGGTGAAAAACTGAAACCATTTCCACTAAGATCAGGAACAAGACAAGGTTGCCCACTCTCACCACTATTATTCAACATAGTTTTGGAAGTGTTAGCCACAGCAATCAGAGAAGAAGAAGAAATAAAAGGAATCCAAATCGGAAAAGAAGAAGTAAAGCTGTCACTGTTTGCAGATGACATGATATTATACATAGAGAATCCTAAAACTGCCACCAGAAAACTACTAGAGCTAATCAATGAATTTGGTAAAGTAGCAGGATACAAAATTAATGCACAGAAATCTCTTGCATTCCTATATACTAATGACGAAAAATCTGAAAGTGAAATTAAGAAAACACTCCCGTTTACCATTGCAACAAAAAGAATAAAATATCTAGGAATAAACCTACCTAAGGAGACAAAAGACCTGTATGCAGAAAATTATAGGACACTGATGAAAGAAATTAAAGATGATACAAATAGATGGAGAGATATACCATGTTCCTGGATTGGAAGAATCAACATTGTGAAAATGACTCTACTACCCAAAGCAATCTACAGATTCAATGCAATCCCTATCAAACTACCACAGGCATTTTTCACAGAACTAGAACAAAAAATTTCACAATTTGTATGGAGACACAAAAGACCCCGAATAGCCAAAGCAATCTTGAGAACGAAAAATGGAGCTGGGGGAATCAGGCTCCCTGACTTCAGACTATATTACAAAGCTACAGTAATCAAGACAGTTTGGTACTGGCACAAAAACAGAAATATAGATCAATGGAACAGGATAGAAAGCCCAGAGATAAACCCACGCACATATGGTCACCTTATCTTTGATAAAGGAGGCAAGCATATACAGTGGAGAAAAGACAGCCTCTTCAATAAGTGGGGCTGGGAAAATTGGACAGGTACATGTAAAAGTATGAAATTAGAACACTCCCTGACACCATACACAAAAATAAACTCAAAATGGATTAAAGACCTAAGTGTAAAGCCAGACACTATCAAACTCTTAGAGGAAAACATAGGCAGAACACTCTATGGCATAAATCACAGCAAGATCCTTTGTAACCCACCTCCTAGAGAAATGGAAATAAAAACACAAATAAACAAATGGGACCTAATGAAACTTAAAAGCTTTTGCACAGCAAAGGAAACCATAAACAAGACCAAAAGACAGCCCTCAGAATGGGAGAAAATATTTGCAAATGAAGCAACTGACAAAGGATTAATCTCCAAGATTTACAAGCAGCTCAAGCAGCTCAATAACAAAAAAACAAACAACCCAATCCAAAAAATGAGCAGAAGACCTAAATAGACATTTCTCCAAAGAAGATATACAGATGGCCAACAGACACATGAAAGAATGCTCAACATCCTTAATCATTAGAGAAATGCAAATCAAAACTACAATGAGGTATCATCTCACACCTGTCAGAATGGCCATCATCAAAAAATCTAGAAACAATAAATGCTGGAGAGGGTGTGGAGAAAAGGGAACACTCTTGCACTGTTGGTGGGAATGTAAATTGATACAGCCACTATGGAGAACAGTTTGGAGGTTCCTTAAAAAACTAAAAATAGAACTACCATATGACCCAGCAATCCCACTACTGGGCATATACCCTGAGAAAACCATAATTCAAAATGAGTCATGTACCAAAATGTTCATTGCAGCTCTATTTACAATAGCCAGGACATGGAAGCAACCTAAATGTCCATCAGCGGATGAATGGATAAAGAAGATGTGGCACATATATACAATGGAATATTACTCAGCCATAAAAAGAAATGAAATGGAGTTATTTGTAGTGAGGTGGATGGACCTAGAGTCTGTCATACAGAGTGGAGTAAGTCAGAAAGAGAAAAGCAAATACCATATGCTAACACATATATATGGAATCTAAGGAAAAAAAAAAAAAAAGGTCATGAAGAACCTAGTGGCAAGATGGGAATAAAGACACAGACCTACTAAAGAATGGACTTGAGGATATGGGGAGGGGGAGGGGTGAGATGTGACAGGGTGAGAGAGTGTCATGGACATATATACACTACCAAATGTAAAATAGATAGCTAGTGGGAAGCAGCTGCATAGCACAGGGAGATCAGCTCGGTGCTTTGTGACCACCTAGAGGGGTGGGATAGTGAGGATGGGATGGAGGGAGATGCAAGAGGGACGAGATATGGGAACATATGTATATGTATAACTGATTCACTTTGTTATAAAGCAGAAACTAACACACCATTGTAAAGCAATTATACTTCAATAAAGATGTTAAGAAAAAAAAAAAGAAAGAATCAGATAATCAGTTACCATTATCCAGGTTAAAAAAAAAAAAGAAAACACTCTGGTTGCTATTATTAGTATTTAATATAATATTATATTTAGGAGTGAACATAATGAATGTAATATTTATTATACATAACTATCATACTTAAATCATTGTTAAATTAGTAACCAGAGTGTTTTGGGCACATACATTTTAATAGAAAAGGCAGTTCTAAAGTAATAAAGAAATAACATATTAATAAATGACTATGTTTCTTTATCACAAAGCCAGTGATTTCACCAACACATATTTTGGAGGAAAAAAATCTAGACAGAAAAATAGCTATCTCTTCTGAACAATGAGACTATATTAATGAATGGTATATGTGACACACAGAAGTCCTTCTAGTTCTAAAGGATTGTGATGTAACATTCCAGTTCATGCAATTATTGTTTTCCTTTCAAGGAATACTATCAAGCCATCGAATTACACTGTCTTCTTAGTTGATGTTTAATCAGTTAGAATTTTTGGACAAAAATTTTTTTTAAAACGTTGGGATTATTATATGTGAACAATAGCAAGAGATACTCCACTTGGCCCAAGGAGGTCATTTATAAAGTGTTGATAAAGAAAATGAATCAATTTCTATACAAAATAGAGTGCCACCTATTGAAAACAGAGCTATAGGTAGGTTTTCTACCTTAAATTATAGGCTCTGAAACCTTAACACTTGATAATTACAAAACAAGCTTTTCAATAAAATTATCTGTAATTTCCCATTGCCCTTTACTCCCAAACTCCCAAAAAGTCATTTTCATTTTTCTAAAACTTTTAAATCACTCAACTTAGATCAATGGAGCTGAATCAAGTTGAAATGCCTAATAATAGTCTTAATTTTATGACATATCTTACTGACTCTTTATCCTTCTGGAGAAAAAGGTTTCTTATCCCTTCCCCCTCATACACACACAGAGAAAAGCCCATGAATAAATTAAAGAAACACACTGAGCCACATATTCTTATGGCTTATCTAGACTTCCAATTATTTCCAAGTAAAATTCAGAGAGCTGACTTAAGTCAACAGATGGTTTGGGGCTTGTTTACAGAAGAAATTATTTCACTCCATATGTAAGCTTGTGAGACATGCAATCAACTGCTGCACTTTTGCACATAATTTCTAGAATTCCATTTTAAGAAAATGCATCCAGAGGATATTCAATAAAGAACCAGCAGCTTTAGAGTTTCTTCCCCTTTTAGAGTAGCCAAGACTTCATCTTGCTGGTCCTTAATAAATTGGCTTGAAACTGCTGCTATTTTGATGTTATTTTTATCTCAAATCCATTTAATTAATTCTGTTGATGATGATTTTAAGCATTTTAATTAGCTATACTTGCACTTCTGGACTACTGAAGCTAAAAACAATACTGTATATCCTTCTAAGAATTAAAGTAATCATTTATGCAAAGTCCTTCTGAGACAATTATTTCATATGGGTTGATAATACTTCTTAGAGTGGCAAAAAGGAAGGCTGATATGCTTTATTCCTCTAGTTCTACTCTTCTTTTTGGCCGACCCATCTACAGTGAATTTACCAATTCCACTGGCTTTCCTCTGAGTGTAATGACTTTCCTTGTACTCTGTTAAAACATATATCCCCACAAATCAAGAAGAAGCAGATTCAGACTAAATGGCTGAGAAGATTTACATTCTATTGCTAACCCAGTTATTACTCTGCTGAAAACCCCATAGCATCAATATAATGAATCCCTCAACTTCTGCAGCAAGCACAATTTTTCTTCCCAACCTCATTGGCTCCCAACTTTCTGCTTGACCTTTTACAATCTGTGTGTGGCAGAACTTCATTACAACATTTTAATGATGCACAAATGGCACACAACACCAAGGTCACAGAAGATCCCAAGTGAAAACTTTTCAAACACAACTAGAATAGATATTGAGGTCTCATTTAAGAGGCAGAATAATCTTATGGAGAAATCATACCTTAGGATTCAGTGTGTTCCCCAAGGGCTGGTAATGCAAAATATTGACAAGGTGGTAAGTTGCATAACTATCCTCAACAAACGTTTTTTAAGAGGAAAAGAATCTGATTTCACAAGCTGTAAATGGCTAAGAGATCCTAAATGGCTCTTCTGGTGTCCCATCTCAGTGCTAGAAGGATAATAGCTTTAGAGTTCCAACCTAGACAGGTTTCATTATATAATTCACAAAGTTGATGTAAGCTCAAGAAGCCAACACTCATATATTTTTTTCTTATCAGCTTGAGCCGGCAAAAGGCACCTCAAACTCCAATTGTCAAGTAAGTTAAGAATGTGAAAAGCACAAAATTACAGCATGGCTCTTCTCATGGTTGATTGACCGAAAGCGGAGGAATCTTGAATGCATAGGAGTAAGCAAGTTGAATTGTAGGGCAGGATGGGATATGGCAAGAAAGAGGAAGGGAGAGTTTGATTCTGATCAGCAATCTCATTCAAGAAAAATGAATATTTGCTTTGGGAGGGAGAGAGTAAAGAGAAAGAGCCTCAAGGAAATGTTTGGTTCCACTTGCTTTAAACCTTACTGCTCAAGGAGAGTAAAGGAGAACACATGTTCTGGTTTTTTTGCAGTTTTAAATCAGTTCCAGGGTCATTCCCCTTTTCTCTTTTCCTGCCCTTCCTCTTTTTCCTCTTTCTCTATTTTCACATCAACTCAAAGAAGTCCAAGTTATGCATGGCTGAAGCTGTGTGATCTGCTAACAGATCACATATGAGATGGGGTGGCCTGTTCAGGTTTCGCTGGAAAAGGGAAAACATTCCAATTCACTGCTTCCCCTACCATAGTCATCCCCCAACTCAACATTTTTTATTATAGAGTACATAATGAATGCCACGTGAAAACACAAATGAAAATAAAAATGATCCTGAATTGAGGTTTCTAGTCCAACATTGGTGGTACCATGATGATTACTCTCAATGCCCTTAGGAAAGCTAAGTAATTTCTTTGGGTGCCTCTCCTCCAAACCACACACTCACCAGCAGTTTTAAAGAGGACAAAGATGAGAATTCAGAAGCCACAGAAATTATTTCTAAATCCATGAGGGCCTTGAGCCCTTAGATGCAGTGTATACAAGAATGTGAGTTATACATCATATACAACCAGCTTCAAATCTCCAGCTTAGACACTTGATAGCCATGCAAATTCAGCACAATTACTTAACTTCTCTGTGCCTCAGTTTCTTCCCGTCAGTTAGTGATAACATCTAACTTCAGTGGTTATTAAAAGAATTAGAAATAAGGATCCATACAGAGTGGCATATGACTTGATTCAAATATTGCCAGAAGTCATAGATGTTCATTTTCACCAGCCAGAGTCTCAAGATTGAAAAATGGCTATTGGCTTAAAGAACATGTATGGCTTTCCCAAGGTTTTTGCAGAAAAGGCCATCTGATTTGGTTTAGCACGCTATTTAATAGGAGGTAAAATTGGGAGTAGAGGCTGATGCATTTTATATCCTATTCACAAATTTGGTTACTAAACTTCCCCCACACTCCCCTAAAACCCCTTCATTTATAGTAGCTTTGTTCTTAAGCCATCCTATCCCATTGGCATTGAAAATACTGTTATATGGAATTCCAACATAGTATCTTTTCCATGCAAATTTGCCTTTGATGACATGCTAACCCATGGCTTTATTTCATAGTCTAAGTCAATGCTGGGCACAAAGTGATCCCTTTACTAGATTAACTGCCTAGGCTCGCCCAGGAAGAAATACTAGATTGCACCATATACTCTGTCAGGCTCTCTGCCATAGGCTTCAGGGCCCAAGCAGTCTGATGGCTGGCAGCTTTGGTAGTGAGCACAGATGGAGAATAATTGAGGTGCCCTAGTTAGCACCAGGCACATTGTGGAAGCTCAGAAAAGTATTAAACAGCAATGGGAAACTGTTCGTATTCTCTTTACATACAGCTGTTATACACATTTGTGAATATATTTGTAGATCAGATTACTCACATTTCATCCTCAAGCCTGCAGGGTTGAACGTGAAAGACCTGGCATTTGCTTAAGAGTTCTCAATATCTTGCCCAAGGATACGCTGAACTTTTGGCAACAGAAATTATCTATAGGCAAGGAGGTATCGACAAATTCAGTGCTTTAGATATTTCTGCATAGAAATTTGCTACTTTAAAATCTTAGAAAAATGGTATGGATTACTATTTTAGAAAATCTTAGAAAAATGGTATGGATTATTATTTTTTCACAATAACCATACAATGCGTATATCTACTTCCAAACTATCCTTACACCTTCTGGCAGAGGTAGGTCAGAAAAAATGAATGACAGGAGATTAATTAATATTTTTATTAATATTTAAAATATATATGCAAATTGATTTATAATGCAAATTCCTCAAGTAGTTTTTGATTGGTATTCATCTATTTATTTATGAATTCTTCAACAAATATATATGAGTATTTACCTATTGTGTTTCAGGCAATTTCGTGGGCCCTGGGAAATGGCAAGAAAGAAGCAAGATGAAATACATAAATCTCTTTATTAGTGCTATAACATGGCATTCCTAATGCTCTTTTCCAAAATCTGTAAAAGTGAGATTCATCTGCAGTGGAATGGGAAGTGTGTCCAATTCATGTGCTTTTTATCTAGTTTAACTGAAACAGGTACTCTCCAGTATAAATGCTTTACTTTGCCATAAAATTTCATTACAGAATGTGTCAAAATGATGTACAAGCAAAGGGAGTTAAAGAAGTTAAGTTTTCATAATTCTAAAAGTCAACTGTGAAAATAAAAACTGCCTCTCTGCCTAATTCCCCATGCACAGACTGCTTTTACATGAATAATGATATAAAAGGCTCTGAGCTCATTCACTTGACAAAGGAGGCATAAAAAATTCTGGTAAATATATTCTCACCTGCCTTGTTACCATTTGCCATCTGTATTGTTGCTGCATTCTACAGTCGCTTCACTGCAAATGCAAAGAAATCATCTTAACTACAACTCTCTCTTCCCTCAAAATCACAATCAATGCCATGGGATAATACCAATCCAAATATTTTACTCTTCTTTCTATCTCTGACTTCACAAGCACTTCTCTTCAGCATCTATCTTCTTTCTATTGTAAAAGAGGTAGGAGGTCTTAGCAAATTACAGGAAATGATTTAACCCCACCCCCCAGCAGAGCTAATTTTGTAATTATACCCAGGGAACTCAACAATTCTCTTGACTGAAGATGATTCTTCTCTATATTGGAAGGTCATCCTTTTTGACTGAGCTTTGCAACGGATACAGATGGACAGTTGAAGAGGAAAAAAAAAGGGACCCCCACTTAGCAAGTTAGACGACCAGAATCAACTCTGGAGGATCAATGGATGACAGATGTGGCAGCCAGACTGCCCTCCCATGGACATCCACACCACGACCACTGCAGGATCAAGGTTACTTTCAGCCAGAGCTGGCCACTGGTGGCAAGAATGACATATAAGGAGGATGAGAAAACTTTATGGAAGGGTATTCCTCAAATCCAGTTGCCAAGCAACTCATTTTTATGTCCTGTGTCTTGGTGGGAGGTTTCATATACATGTCAAATTATCCTTTCACCTTTCTGCCTGGCCACCTAGAGACCTGGGGCTAGACTGTTAGAATGAGACATCCAGGAGTCCCTGCTGGCAAATTAAGGTTCATCAGCATCTCCACCAGAGCTGGCTTCTTTTTCTGCTAAGCACTGCAGCATTAACACATATCTAATTACCAGGAAATTTCCTCTCCCCCCACAGAAACAGTGCCCGGACACATCAACACCTCTAAATTTTGTTGTGATAAAAAACGCCTAAGTTATGACTTACTTCTCTCCTCCTCTAATTACAATTTAAGGCCAATTTAAGGCCAATTAAGTTCTTGGTTTCCCCCCCCAGTCTGCCATTAATAGGCCCTAAATTACAAGAATATAAGAAGCTGTGGAACATCAATCTACAGTCACAATACTTTCAGTAGAGTTGTCATGAAATTATAGAAGGATAACGAAATGATTAGATGTAATTAGGCAGGAGGAAGATAGGACCCAACTCAAACTGTCAATCAGCAAGTAATTAATCTTAATGTAGAAAAATGAAAAATAATATATAAGTGGCTTAAAAGTCATATTATAAAAACTGTATTTCCCAAGGGAATGAAAGCATCCTAAGATGAATTAGAAGTCCTTTACTATTAATTTGATCAAGTTCATATTTACCATAATAAATGACAAGGCTTCTCAATTTATTAAAATGCCTGAAAGGAGAATGATTTTCTTAAATCTGAAATATAGCACTTGAGCTTATTAGCAAATGACATAGAGAAATTTAATGTTTTATTAAATGGTTCATTACAGGAAAATAGAAACAGAAATGGCCATTTATCTTCAATGAGTAACTATAAAAATCCCATTATATACACTGGTCTCACAGAACTTCTATGGTGAGAACTTGGAATTCTCCTTTGTACTGAAAGTAAAACCTGCTCCAATGAAAGATTTAAGGTTTACTCATCTTTCAAGAAAATTATAACCCTGAGTTAGTAAGAAAAAGCCCAAGTAGACTGTTTAAATGACATCTGAATGATAATAATTCTGTATTACATAGAATTCAATAAAGATAAAAAAATTTTTCTCAGAAGGGAAAGATTAAAAAAGATCTTCCAGCCCATCTTTCTTCCCATCCATATGAATTGCTTTCAGAACCTCCAAAACCTGAATCTAAAAAAGAGAGAAAGAAAAACTATTCTACTCTTAGTAAGAAAACGCATTTGAAAGAGAATGAAGCATGAAGTAAGGGAGAAAAGCAGGCATAAGGAATTACCCAATACACTTATTATATCACTGCAAATTATCTAAATGTATTTCTGGAAAAATAGGCTATAAGATATCATGGTTAAGAGCTTGATTTCTGGGGACAGATCTTTGCTCAAATTCCCTAGTGCAAATTCCTTAACCCCTTTAAGTTCCTCATCTTTAAAAAGGGGATGATAACAGTATCTTCCTCATTGAGTTGTGAGGATTAAACAGTAGAAATAACACATGCAAAGCCCTGAGCACAAAACTTGCTCTTCATACTGGAATACTGAATACTGGAAAAAACAATGTAGACTTAGATTCTGTTGGAATAGATAAAATTGGCTGTAACATACTTCTGAGAGGCAAACAAAACTAATTCAATGTCCAGTTGAATTGGATAGACCTACCTGACATTAAGAACGTTGTAAATTCATTTATAATAAGATCAAGGAAGAAGAAGTCAGGTATGTATTGGGGTAACATTTAGGGAGTGCTTACCACTGTTTACAATGATATGCAAACAATGCTTATGATAGCATTGTTTTATCTGTTTACAGGTCAAATCATTTAATTCTCACCCAAAATTTTGAGATAGGTTCCACTGCTGCCTGTCTGGATATTCCATTAGCTATTTGAGGATGGGGTTTATGTTTTAAGAGGAGGACCAAACATAGTACATGGCATTCAGTTACTTAGGAGCTGTGGACCGAAACCATGAATGAATCTTTCCAAAATGCCCAAAATCTTTCATGATTTCACACATCCCACAAGGTAAGTCCAAGTCCAAGGTAAGTCTCTCTCTCCAGATTTCTCTCCAGCTTTATCTGCGAAAGGCCCAGCATTCTAGCCCTATAAAACAAGTCACAATTTCTTGATAAGTTCACAAATTCATGATCAATACCTTTTTTTTTTTTTTTTTTTTTTGCCCTGGCCTTTCTGCAGCCTAAAATATGTTGCCCCTTCCTATGCCTGCCAACTTCCTCTTCTTTCCAGGGCTAGTTCAAATACAGTTTCTTCGGTGAAATCTTCTCCAGTTCCTTCAACCAGAATTAACATCTCCCTATTCTGTGTTGCAGGTGCCATTTAATGTGCTTTGGTTCGTTTGGTGATTCATTCATTCAGTAATTAAATATTAAACGTCAGTGATGACCACCAGGCACTTTTAGGCACTGGAGAGAAAAGACAGACCTTTCCTTTAAGGTGTTCATACTCAGAAAAGTAAACCCATATGCTCGAATGCAGGTAACGAGTACTGTGATATATGCAGAGGATAAGCACAGTAATGGGGCTTTGAGTCACAGTCTTGGAAGGCTTTCTGTAGGAGGTGACTTTAGGTGCTGAATTTTGACAGGCAAGTCAGGGGTTAGTTGGGAGAAGAAGTCAGGGTCATTCCAGGAAGGAGAAACCACAAGTGGAATGGCAGAGGGTGCCACGTGGTTTGCAAACTGCAAGTAATTTAAAAGAGTGTTACTTAAAACTGTGATCCCCCAACTCGATGGCAGACTGTCCAAAAGCGTCAAGTTCAGAATTTGGGAGTAAGTGTGTAGAAACTTTCATGGAAATTTGATCCTGCTGTGACATCAAGCATCAATGGACTCATCATTGCCTTGAATATGGTATAAACCAATTCTCATTGTTGAACAAATGATTCACATGTGGCATAAGCAGTGTCTTAGTCACATGCAGTAGGACCATGTATGCATCCAATGTGAATTAGAAATAAACAAACAAAAGTAATTGCTCCTTCAACCCAGTTTGAGAAGCACCAATTTGGACCACCTGAAGCACTGTCAGAAATGGCAAGAAACTAAGAAAGAGAAGAAGTGGAGGGTCAGATCATGAAGGGTTATGTGGATTAACATAAAAAGTTTTATTATAGAACTCATTTAATTCGTCCTCTCAAGGTTATGAACTCTTTGTCAATGACATTTTATTTTAGACATCTTTGTCTTCCTCACAGCTGCTCAGTTCTGTACTGTCAAATAATTTTTGAGTACAATTATTTGGGTGTGTGTGGTTTTCTCCATAGAAAGAATCTAGTTGGTCTCCATGTAGTAACTGAGGCTTTCTTGATGTGTTAGTGCAACCTCTTTGCTGTTTGAAAGCACTGACTTAGGTGTACCAATCTGTCAATTTTCCATTTTGTTTAGTTACTCAGAGCTCCAAATGAGGCACTGGGAATAGAGAAATGAATTAGACCCAGTCCCAGCTGTCTAATTGCTCATAACTCAGTGGAAACACTTGAAAGAGTCATATCTGTTGTTCACAATGGAACAATATTTTGAACAAATTATGAATATTTCCTATTCTGAAGATTTTTAATAATAGTGAAGGGAGGTAACAATTTTAAAGTAATCAATTTTAGGTAACGTTGTGAATTTTCTTCTCTAATAATTAGACACCCCAGGAGAAGTTAGCAAAATGAAATGAAGGAGGAATTGAAGAATAGCAATTGGGAAAGAAGGACAAGGATTAGGGAATTAGAAAATAGAGAGAGGATGGCTCTGGGGAAAAAGAAAGAAGGGTAAGGAAGGGCCAAAGCCAAAAGGAAAACAACTGTTAACTGTTAGTACCTGGAGCCAATGAGCATTTAGCCTCAGCCACTCCCTACTGTTCCTTTTCCGGACACTAATCTATCAAAACGACGACTTCAAGAGTATACAAAACAACGGTTTACTTGGAATGATTTCAAACGAATAGAAGTTCAGTAAAGCCAACTGAAAAAAGCACAGTAAATTAAATATGATGTCAAAACTGTAGATAAATATAGAGTTCATTTCAAATGGTGCATTTATAGTTAGTAAAACTGTGTTTGTAAGACCACTAGATGCATAGATTTTAAAAATTTAACAATGGTCATTTGCTTCTTGCCTCAGAGTTTGCAAAGTAATTTCAACCACATCATCATATTTAATTTCATAATGGCACTGAGACCTGAGTGGAACAAGGAATTCTACTCCTAAGTTTTTGATGAGCAGACTGAGACTCACGGATAGTGAGGAATTGGCCCCTAATTGCATGATATTAAGTCTTGAAGGCAGGAGACTCACCCAAGTTGTTTTTTTCTTTGAAGGTCGACTTCAAGGCACTTTCTTCCACACTCCAGTATCCCGCTAAAAGATAATATTGCTCTGACAGAATGCAATAACTCTAAAAAGTCCTATACATGTGCTTTGGGGCTAGTACAAGGATAGGCATAGAGTACAAATAACCTCATTCTATAATGTTCCTCCCTGGATAAGGTAGTGATTAGTTAGCTATAAAACATTATTGCTACATCTATTTTGTTAGAAGCATTTTTGATAGAGTATTGCTGCTACTTTCACAAAGCAGTTGGCACTGTAATGTAATAATCTCGACAGATTAAGCCAAGTTGGGAATTCTCTAGAAATCTATTGGTTGTGAATTTTGTTGTCAGATTTGCAGTACTGAAAATCTCACAGATCTCCGCCATTAGTGGCAGTGACACGGATGCTTAAACTGTACACCCTCTACAAGAAGCAACCAATTACCTCACCTTTCTCTTATTAATAACTAGTAAGAAGAATTAGGGCTTCCCTGGTGGCACAGTGGTTGAGAATCTGCCTGCCGATGCAGGGGACACGGGTTCGAGCCCTGGTCTGGGAAGATCCCACATGCCACGGAGCGACTAGGCCCGTGAGCCACAATTACTGAGCCTGCGCGTCTGGAGTCTGTGCTCCGCAACAAGAGAGGCCGCGATAGTGAGAGGCCCGCGCACCGCGATGAAGAGTGGCCCCCGCTTGCCGCAACTGGAGAAAGCCCTCGCACACAAACGAAGACCCAACGCAGCCATAAATAAATAAATAAATAAATAAATAAATAAATAAAAAGAATTAAAATCACCTTTAAATAAATGATATAGTAAAATATTAGCCTCAAGGCTCACCATCATAAAAATTTGGTTGGTTCCATTTGATTTTTATTGCCATATTGAAATATACCTGTATATCACCCTATTTAATGCATTAAAATATATGCGATAATAAGAAATATGGCTATTCACCAAATGTATTCAAGTTAAAAAATGAGCAGGTCCCAATGAAGTTTGCTTCATGGGTTTTTAAGTGTTGATGCTTATTTATTACAAATTATGCATTCTCAAGTATATTCCTTGCTTAATTAAAAAAAAATCTCATCAATTCTCTTGTTAACTCTTCAATGAAGTCTCCAGAGAAAATAATTAACATACTTATGAAGAAAAAGGAGAAGTAGAACACGCTATCAAAAGAGGCCAAAATTGTGTCTGAGTCTGTCTAACACATGCATTACAGACTGATGCACTGAGTAATTTTTCTCCTACCCAATACATGCGTTCTCTTTGCCCCAGTTGAAATGAACCTCATTTTACATTTCCTACCCGACACATTCATAAAGTGGTTCATAGGGGAAAGAATCCAGTGACATCTCAATATCAGTGTGAGGCTGCAAGTAAAAAAGAAATAAACATCTTACTGAAGAATTGCTTGGAGTTTGTGAGCCTTGAGTTAGGTGTTAAAACAGTTTATGCTACATGAATAACTAAATTTCTCCACAGAGAGGAAGGGGGTCTTTATTGGCACTGGAAAAGCAGAGAATCCATGTCTAGAGCTATTACTGTCAAGCATATAAATCTACAGCTCCTTTCAATAGTATTGCATTGCATCTTTATGCAGACAAACAGAAAATTAGATACAGCGAAAGTATATGAAGCTCGTCTGTCTTCCAGGGATATACTTTTGACTTCTGGATGGGTGGGAAAAAGATTTTAATGACACAAAGAGTAATTTGACATTCTTTTTGAGGCTCTCACACAGGCTAATGCCACTTACTTTCAAGCAATAGATCCTTTTATTAGTTTGATCCAATTAGTTCTCCCCATAGTCCTGAGTACTGTAATTACCTTCTTCCCTCAGTTTTTGTGACATGCCCTGGCTTATAAGGTATTCTGTCCCATTCACGTCCTCCAATCCCAGAAGCATCCTCCAGGCGTCCATGTAGAGTTGATTGCCATATATAAGGGTAAGAGAAAGTCAGAGCCAAATTGATTGTAAGAAATCTGCCTTGCAGCCAGTTAGTTCTGCTACAGCAAAAGCCAATGCACATAAAGAAAAAGGGAGCTCTCCTTGGTGTTTGTGGAGGCTGACCAGCTCACAAAGCTGAGAATGGAATGGTCTCATCAGTGAAACCCCAGCCTTGGCAGCCCTTCAGAGGGACATGTCAAATCTTCATTCACTCTGTCTCTTAGACTGGGGCTATGAAATTCAGCCCACTTGGGTCTCTTCACAAATCAGCCTAATAACATTAAGTGGCACTCTGAAACAGGAGACCAGTGGGAGCTTAGGTGAGTCACTTTATTCCTCGGATCCCAGTTACTTGATCTTAGGAGTGGACTCTTATTTCCTAGCGTAATAATACTTGGAACGTGGTAAACACATCAAGTAAAACATGTAAAAGCAGAGTTGGTGCAGCAGAACCAGAAGTAGGGAACCAGAAGCCTCCCTGCTTGGTCCCTTACCTCCTGCATTTGGCCATGAGGGAAATCTACGGAACATTAGAATCTCATAGAACTCTGTTTGGAAACTGTGGGATCAGTGATTTCACACACCCATCTAACCCCCTGTGAAATGCCCCTGCAGTTTCTGGTAATTATACTAACAACATCCTTACAAGTGCTGGTAAGGGCATCCCTTTACAATGCTCTGACTATAGGATGCCAGAGTTAGCCAAGCCTTTTCCCAATATCTGACCTCTCATCCCAGAACTCTCTTCTTCCTGTAATGAGACTCATCATGCTCAACTGGTCAGACAAATAGAAAGGAGTGACACCTCCCACCCTTAGAGCAATAATTCTAGTCCCCATTTTACCATTATAGCTTTCCTCTTGTGATTCTAGAATGTTCTTCAGCATTCATGAGTACATTTTAAAGAAAAAATGGGTATAAATGAACTTATCTACAAAACAGAAACAGAGTTACAGTTGTAGAAAATAAATTTATGGTTACTAGGGGGTACAGGGGGGAGGGATAAATTGGGAGATTGGGATTGACATAAACACACTACTATATAGAAAATAGATAACCAACAAGAAACTACTGTCTAGCACAGGGAACTCTGCTCAATACTCTGTAATGACCTATATGGGAAAAGAATCTTAAAAAGAGCAGATATATGTATATGTATAACTGATTCACTTTGCTGTACAGCTGAAAATAACACAGCACTGTAAACCAACTATACTCCAACAAATTTTTTTTTAGAAAAGACATTATCAGCTGAGAGAAGAAAAAGCTTTAAAGAAACTCTTGATGAAAAAGAGGTCAAGCGGCTGGGATGGTAACATTTCAAGAGAAGGAAGGCCCAAAAGCCAGACATAATTAACTTCACCTTTTAATCCAAAATAGAGCCTCCTCTCTGCACACAGCCATGACATGAGGTGTCCATCTGTGACATTGCTTATTTGATGCTAAATGATGCAATACTTTCTACCAGTTGATTACAGACTTTTAATCTGTGATAAATACTAGGTCAATGTGATCCATAATCATACCAGGAAAATGCAAAAAAAAAAAAAAAATAGAAGTTTCAAACTCTCAGTCTCACTGACTTGGATTCCTTTCTTTTCATGGTTATTGATATAGGTATCAGCTAAAATCCTGATCCTAACATGATTTTTCTGAGCACTTTACATCTGTCCCCTAATGTCAGTACCCTGTAACAGTGTCCATTCTTTTGAACTGTAGTCGCCTGACTCTAGTCACTAGAACTCTACAACTGTAGTGACTTGTCTTTGAAATAAAATGCTATTCTATAACGTGGCTGTACATAGAAGTGTTGACCACGTTTGGTGTAAAATTTAGAATGCACACCTATATACATAACTGCTCTAATCCATTTTCACCTCTTTTCATAAATGTTACCAATGATCTAAAGTAAAGTGACTTTTATTTTAAACTTTTTTCTTTTTACGTAATATTTACTAGGGAACCTAAAATACTTACTCTTTCTTTTGAAATTATTTAACGTAACATAACCCTCTTTCATCAGTCCTAACTCCCAAATGCACTATCCTCCTCTATTTCCCTTTCACTCAGTATCCTTCTATCAATGTCTTCAGCCTCCACATTAAACAGCATATTGATTATCCAGCTTCTGTCTCTCTCAGTATTCTCAAACAGTTCTCTTGTGTAGGCTTGGCACATCCATCATCCTGCGTTCCTCTTTTATACATAATGAATAATCGTATTTACATAGTATCCAGTTCCAAGGAATTAAAGCACTTTAGATTACTTTGGGGAAATACGTGTAATCAATGCTGACAGCATTTCTGAGACAGGTAGAAGCAAAACACTGTAATCCATTTTTACTCAGTAAGAAAGATGGCAGTGGAGATAGGGAATTAGCCTAGGTCATGCTGTCATTTTCCAGTAGTTACAAATTGACATTCAACCCCTGGCCAAGTGTGCCAGCCCTCTCAATCCCCTTCTTTCCATTCCCACTGCGACTTCCCTAGTTCAGGCCATTCTACATATACTTTGCCATAACTGGACTTACTCTGAGACCTCCCATCCCACACTCCCTGTGCTGCTAATTCTGTTCTGCTTCGTCCTATTACTGACAAATGTGTCTTCCTGAAGAACTTCTCTGATCATGTCACTTACTAGCTCAAAACACTTCAATAACTTCCTATCATCCAACAAATTAAATATAACTTTTCTCACACCAGCATCTGAGTGACTCAACCTAACTTTTCAAACACATCAATAAGCACTGCCTTATATATACTTGAATACTCTATGTGACCAGCATAGTTACTAGCTGTTCCCTGAAAGTCTCAAACTTTTTCACTTCCAAGTCTTTGCCCATGTTGTTTCTGATGCTCAAAACCACGTGTCTCCCCCTCTATGCTCTAATCCTGTGGCTTTTGTTCTTTGAAGATCGTTTTCAGTTTTTCTACTTCCATTAAGCTCACTCTGGATCTGCTAGCCAGACGTAACCTATATTTTTCATAGATGCAGAAATTTTTGCTTGTCTTTTGGCATTTATGATAGTCTAACTTATTCTCTTTTTTTTTTTTTACTTATTTCATCACTTTTTATACAATATAAAATATTTTTATGGCAATAACTGTTTTACTAGTATTTTTAAAAGCTTTCTTTGTTAACTAGCATTTATAATTACTTATCTAATGAAAGTTTTTTATGTATTTAATTTGAATTCATTAATTGTATTGCATCAGGGACTTCCCTGGCAGTCCAGTGGTTAAGACTTTGCCTTCCAATGCAGGGGGTGTGGGTTTGATCCCTGGTCGGGTAGCTGAGATCCCATATGCATCTAGGCCAAAAAACCAAAACATAAAACAGAAGCAACATTGTAACAAATTCAATAAAGACTTTAAAAATGGTCCACATCAAAAAAATCTTCAAAAAAATTAATTTTATTGCATCATACTTATTAATGTATCTTATCCTCAAGTATTATTTTTCATTGCAATTCATAAAATCATCATTTATCATTATATCCTTTTAAAATTCTTGAACTCTGTTTTTCTCTATCACTTTTGTTGGCTCCTCTTTCATCTCTTAATTCTGGTATTCCTTATGGATTGATTATCACATCCTTCTTTATGGATTGGTTCTTGTCTCTTACCTATATACTCCCTCCAGGAGAAGTTCTTTTTCTCATAGCTCTAATTTGTGATACATGACGTTACCTACAACTTTTGTCTTCAGCCCTGAACATTCTCTGTTGCCCTGCTTCCAACTGTCTTCTTAATGTTTCTGTGAGGATATCAACTTATATGTGACCAAATTCACACTTCTTCCTCTAAGCCTCCTTTGCCATCATTGACACCAGTGACTTTGGTCATTGGCGCATTAAGCTGAAATTTGGTGCATTAAGCTGAAATTTATTCTCTAAATCATCTAATCAATCTAATTCTCTCACTGTTCACATGAAGAAATTAAAGCTTAGAAAGGGCAAGTGACTAGTCCAAAACTACAGAACACAACTGATCTTCAGACCAAATTAATAGTAAACCAGCAGCCGATCTGAAGGGATGTCTTAGAAACAATCTCATGAAATCCGTTGTGTTTATAGCAATGATGTGTTGCAGATGTTGACTCTCTCCCACAACTTTCTCTTCTTGAGGATAGATGCAACACACTTCTCTTCTTGCTGAGTTCTGAGAACAGATGAGTTTCTTCCTGTGCAACTGCTTTCCTTAGACCTTTTAAATGACAAACTTTATCAGATCTCCTTTTTATTGTCTTCTAGAAAGCTCATACTCCAAGTTTTGCCCACCCATAGCAAATGTTTAAGACCTCAGAGCTCCCAGTTAGAACCCTAGGGTCCCTCTTGGTTTCAAATTACTTTTCCTTCTAAAATTTTTCCTTCACATAAATTTCATCAATTATCTTTGTCCGAAAGAAATAACTTGTAAATTATATCTATTTTTTGGACCATCTTGAATATTTTGGGGGAATAAAACAGAAAAAAATATCTAATTGTAAAAATAAAACAGTGATAGAGATCGAACTTGGTACAAGGTCTCTAGACTCCCAGTAGCACACTCTATCTTGTCTGGCTGTTCTTTATATTTACTTGATACATCTTGCTATGTGTACTTATGTGTGTGTGTGTTTGTGTGTAGGTATATGTGTGTGTTTAAGATTTATTCACTTCTTATCCCTCCTATCAGATCATAAAATCCCCAACGACAGGAACTATCTAGAAATTTTTCTTTGCAATTTTCTCAAGTAAACATAATAGTACGTGCATATGGTAGCAGCTCAATAGATGGATCTGGATGATTCTCAATCTATTGTTAAATCCTAATTCATATCTCAATTCTCAGTCACCATCTCACTTATATATAGAACTGTCTACCTGACCTGGGCTAAAACTGTAATCCTTCACTTGATAGAATAGATATGTAATCTTAGGGTTTACTGCAAAATTAATTTCTGTTAATGGAATCTTGTCTTCTCACTAACTTAAAGGAAATGGAAAAATTTGCACTTCATAAAAATATACAAGCATACCTCACAGATATTGTGGGTTCAGTTCCAGACTACTGCAATAAAGTGAATATCAAAACAAAGCAAGCTACATGAATTTTCTTGTTTCCCAGTGCATATAAAAGTTACATTTACACTTCATTGTAGTCTATTAAGGATGCAATAGCATTATGTCTAAAAAATGTATATACCTTAATTAAAACATACTTTATTGCTAAAAAATGTTAGCCATCATCTGAGCCTTCAGCAAGTTGTAATACGTTTGCTTGTGGAAGGTCTTGCCTGGATGTTGATGGCTGCTGACTGATCAGGTGGTGGTTGCTGAAGGCTGGGTGGCTATGGCAATTTCTTAACATAAGACAACAATGAAGTTTGCTGCATTGATTGACCCTTCCTTTCACCAACGATTTCTCTATAGCATGCAGTGCTGTTTGATAACATTTTACCCACAGTAGAACTTCTTTCAAAATTGGACTCAATCATCTCAAACCCTGTCATTGCTTTATCAACTAAGTTTATGTAATAATATTCTAAATCCTTTGTTGTCATTTCAACAATCTTCACAACTTCTTCATTAGAAGTAGAGTCCATCTCCAGGAATCACTTTCTTTACTCATTCATAAGTAACTCCTCACCCGTTCAAATTTTATCATGAGATTGGAGCAACTCAGTCACATGTTCAGGCTCCACTTCTAATTCTAGTTTTCTTCCTATTTCCACCACTTTTGCAGTTGCTTCCTCCACTGAAGACTTGAACCCCTCAAAGTCATTCATGAGGGTTGGAATCAGCTTCTTACAAACTCCTGTTAATGTTGTCATTTTGACCTTTTCCCATGGATCATGAATGTTCTTAACGGCATCTAGAATGGTGAATACTTTCTAGAAGGTTTTCAATTTATTTTGCCCAGATCCATCAGTGGAATCACTGTCTATGGCAACAGTAGCCTTATGAAATGTATTTCTCAAGTAATAAGACTTGAAAGTTGAAAGTACTCCTTGATCCATGGGCTTCAGGATGGATGTTGTGTTAGCAGGCATGAAAACAACACTAATCTCACTGTACATCACCATCAGAGCTCGTGGGTGACCAAGTGCATTGTCAATGAGCAGTAATATTTTGAAAGAAATCTTTTTTTCTGAGCATCAGGTCTCAACAGTGGGCTTAAAATATTCAGGAAACCATGTTGTAAACAGACGTGCTGTCATCCAGGCTCTGTTTTTCCATTTATAGAGCACAGGCAGAGTCGATTTAGCATAACTCTTAAGGGCCCTAGGTTTAGCCAATGAAAATGAGCATTGGCTTCAGCCTAAAGTCATCAGCTGCATTAGCCCCTAACTAGAGAGTCAGCCTGCCCTTTGAAGCTTTGAAGCCAGGCATTGACTTTTCCTCTCTAGTTATGAAAATCCTAGATGGCATCTTCTTTCAATATAAGGCAATTTCATCTATGTTGAAAGTCTTCATTAATTATCTTAGCTAGGTTTTCTGGATAACTTGCTGCAGCTTCTACATCAGTACTTGCTGCTTCACCTTGCACTTTTATGTTCTGGAGACAGCATCTTTCCTTAAACCTCATGAACCAACCTCTGATAGCTTCAAACTTTTCTTCTGCAGCTTCCTCATCTCTCTCAGCCTTCATAGCACTGAAGAGAGTTAGGGTCTTGCTCTGGATTAGGCTTTGGCTTAAGGGACTGTTGTGGCTATTTTGATCTTCTATCCAGACCCCTAAAACTTTCTCCATATGAGCAATAATGCTGTGTCTCTTTCTTACCATTCTTGTGCTCACTGGAGTAGCATATTTAATTTCCTTCAAGAACTTTTCCTTAGAATTCACAACTTGGCTAACTCTTTGGTTCAAGAGGCCTAGCTTTCCTCCTACCTCAGCCTTCAATATACCTTCCTCACTAAGCTTAATCATTTCTAGCTTTTGATTTAAAGTGAGAGATGTGTGATTCTTCCTTTCACTTGAACACTTAAAGGCCATTTTAGGGTTCTGAATCAGCCTAATTTCAGTATTGCTCTGTCTCAGGGATTAGGGGTGCCTAAGGGGAGGGAGAGAGATGGTGGGATGGCTGGTCGGTGGAGCAGTCAGATCACACACAACATTTATCGATTGGCTGCCGTCTTATATAGGCATGGTTTGCAACGTCCCAAACTAATTACAGTAGTAACATCAAACAAAGAGCACTGGTCACAGATCACCATATCCAATATAATAATAATAAAAAAGTTTGAAATATTACCAAGTGTTACCAAATTACCAACATATGACACAGGGTTACAAGCAAATGCTGTTGGAAAAATAGCACCAATAAACTTGCTCAACACAGAGTTGCACAAACCTTCAATTTGTAAAAAGTGCAATGTCTAAGAAGCACAATAAAGTGAAGTATACCTGTATTTAAATGCAGCCAGTATTCAAAATTAGGGCAACTTGATGACATTCAAACGCACTTAGAATGTTCAGAATCTAGTAATCTTGGTTTGTACTTATGATAAGTTAAATATAAGAAACATAGTAAGTAAAGACAGAGAAAAATATAATAATCTCTGATCTAATGACATCTATTTTATAGTTTTTTTAACATTTCTATTATATTTAATATTTCTTTCAATGTGAAGATAGAAATATTTAGAACTCTAGAAATCCCACCGATTCATCATTGATAACTTCCCCTAACAATTTAAATTTTACACTCAAGGTGGATTTGTTTTTAACTCTTCAACATCTTTCAAAAACTATTTTAAGTATACTATACAATTTTCACAGATATTCACTATTAGCTCTTGTAAACATTGTTGGATGGGTGATACAACACTAAATAAAATTAAGGAATGAGAAAGCAATTTTTTGCTTAACAGTGTAACCCACCCTCTGATACTTCATAAATATACAATTATTTAGCAATTTTGTTTAATCCTCACCTCAATTTTAAAATGTAGGCAGCATGGGTGTAGGGAGGCCCCTTATGAATTAGAGGTATAAATCTGTATTTCCTAAGATATAGTCCTTAGGAAAGAGATACTTAGAAGGTTGCACTGAGATTGTTTTCTTTATTCCATGTAAGCACAGAAAAGCATGTGTTTGTTGAACCCAAAATGTGGGCTCAAACACAGAAACAAGAGGTAACTAGAGTCCAACAAGTGTTACACTGTGGAGATTGTGACTGCAAGATCATTAGCAGAGCCCAGAAATTCTGCACAGTCCCATTTCCCATGCACTAATGTAGAGCTCCAGGAAGCATTAAACAGTCACACAAACAAACAAAGGAAAAGAATTAAAAAAAAAGTCTGTTTGCTTCTATTAGAGGCATTGGTGCCTGCTCTTAATGAAACAGGGGTAAATATGTTATTCTGCCAATGTTCAATTTTCCATTATTATTTAAAGAACAAAACTCTTGTTCCATCTGAGGAAATACTATTGTCATCTTTTTATATATAAAAGCAATTTCAAGTCACTGCTAAACTATATTTAAGAAAATATAGTATGGTGCCTCAATTTTTCACACGCTTTTGCAAAATAGTAGGTACAGTTCTTAGTAATATGCTTGCAATAAATCTCACACATATTGAGATAACACCTTTTTCTTTAGGTCATTGTTGAAACACTAAGATTATAATGACCAAATAGTCTCCAAACAAATAGTTTTTACCCTAGTAGTACTCTAAATCATAGCACCTTTTTTCAGACTTCCTGAAACTATGAAAATCTGATTTGAGATCAGACCTCTTGTTATATTCAATAGAAATTATTTCAGAGGATTGAATATCCTGCTTTGTTTCAACAAAGAAAAAGGAATTTTAAAAGCTCAACATTCTAGTCTTAATCTCTGTTACACTATTTTTAAATCATATTTGCAAGTAGATTTATTTAAACACTATAAGTAAAATATAAAAGATGAAAACATAAGTCGTTAAAGACATCATGATACCATTTTTTAAAATGCTGGTTTGAAATTCCAGTTTTCTCCAGGTATTGTGTAGGTTCAAATTTGCCGGTTTTCTAGATAGTAGAAGCAGTCTTAGCTAATGTCAAGTCACTTCTCACCAGGTGAAATGTATGACTGGCATATTGATCTTCATTACGGGGTGATACAGCACACTGCTTAGGAATGCAGTTTACAGATTCAAATAGACCTGGGTCAAGTTTTGGTTTTGTCACTTAGGAGTTGTGTGACTTTAACAAATTTTTCTACCACTATCAGTTTGTTTCCTTATCTCTAAGGTGGCATTATAAAAATGTTTATTTAATAGAGTGGATTTGAAAATTAAATGAAACAATCTATGCTAAGAAACAGCACAGTGAGTATTAATTCTTGGCTATTTTTATTAGCACTGTTTTTCATTAGCCATATATATTTTGGGAAAGGACGTAAATAGCTTTTTTCAGTCAAATGTGATTTTTGACTTTTGTTCCTTGGCCTACTACCTGTGAAATCTTGGGTAATTTATTTAAAAGTCTCTGAGAAGAACCAAAGCAATACAATAGAGAAAGAAAAGCCTTTTCAGCAGAGGACACTAGAAAGTTAGATATCCACTTGGAAAAAAATAAAACTCAACAACTACCTCACATCACATACAAAAATTAATTTGTAACGTCCAAAACATTAATGCTCTTAAAGAAAATACTGGAGAATATCTGTATGACTTGGAGCTAGACAAAGGTTTCTTAGATGATACAAAACAATAAGTATTAAAAAACTGATAGATTAAAATACATCAAAATTTAAAACTTCTGCCCATCAAAAGATACCAGTAAGAAGATGAATAGGCAAGTCACAGAGTGGGGGAAAATATCTGTGAAATGTGTATCTGATAAAGAACAAGTATCCAGGACATATATAATTCTATATTTTAATAATAAAAAGTCCAACAACCAAATTTTTAAGTGGGCAAAATATTTGAACAAAGTTTTCATAAAAAAAAGATAAATAATGGCCAATAAGCACATTAAAAGTGCTGAAGATATTAGTCTCCAGGAAATAAATTAAAATGACTACAAACACTACCAAACTGAATAATACTATAGTCTGAGCACACCAGTGTTGGTTAAGGATGTGAAGCAGTTGCAACTGACATATATTGTTTATATACAAAATGGTACAGTCACTTGGAGAAATATCTCACAGAAATTCCATTCCTAGGTATTTATACAAGAAAGATAAGAATAGATATTCATAAAAAGATTTGTACAATAATGTTCATGGAAGCTTTATTCATAATAGCCTCAAACTGCAAACAGCCTAGGTGTCCATTGATAGAAGAACAAATGAATGGACTATGGTATAATAATAATAGGATGAAATACTATTCAACAATAAAAAGGGAAATGTACTAATATACAAATGACATGAACAGTTCTCAAAATAATTATGCTGAGTAGAAGAAGCCTTACAGGAAAAAGTGTATACTCTTTGACTCCATCTATAAGAACTTCTAAACAGGCAAAATTAAACTATTCTGGAAAAAATATCAGAGAGTGGTTGCCTTTTGGATTGGGGAATGACTGGGATAAAGCATGCTGGCGATGCCAGTGTTCTGTACCTTGATCACAGTTTTGTTACACAGGTCTGTTTGCATTTGTCAAAACTTTGTTAAAAAGCACTTAAGATTTGTGCATTTGTATGTGTGTTTTCTATCAAAAGAAAACAAATTATGAGCAAAATATTGAATTCTAGTTATACATGTGCCGAAGTATTTGGGGAGGAATGTACTGATGTCTGAAATTTACTTTGAATTACATCAAAAAATAAGAGGGATTGATGGATAGATAGAGGGATAAATAGATGGATAAATATGTAGTAAAATAGGTATAAAACATTTTAATGACAACATTTAATGGTAGATATATGAATGTTTACTATAAAATTCTTTCAACTTTATTGATGTTTGAAATTTTTCATAAAAATTATGAAAAAATTAAAACTTTCTGATGTTTTTCATCTTCTGGAAAAGAGGAGATTATAATTTCTTCCTAAAGGATTTTCCTGAGATAAAATGAGACCATGACATCTCAGGCATATGTTTTGCAACTACTTTTTCCCACGCTGTGGATTACCTATCCATTTTCTCAGTGGTGTCCTTCAACAAACAGAGGTTTTAAATTTTGATGTAGTTTAACAATTTTTCCTCTTATAATGAATGAATGTGTTGCCCAGCACAAAGTTGACCTACAATGTGTATTGTTTCTTTTATACTTTACTTCATCTATATTCCCCTTCAGAGTCACAGGAAGCTCCTTTCTGAGGAGGCTAGAATCTACTCAGGTTTCCCCACCTAACTTTCACTCCTCATCCCTCTTGTACAGAGTTGGCAGTCAGTTGCTCAGAGTTTCTTTTGAAGGGTGTCCTTGACCTGCCCTAGGAACAGGCTTTCCTCTCCCTCTCTCCCCTCACAACACACAGAGCTAATCAGAAGTCGATCCATGGTGGACATTCAGCCTTTTTTAGCCTCCTGCACCTTTTCTCTGAAAAGAAAAGAGTAGGCAAAAAGAAAGAGGACAGAAGAATGTAGCAGGCTGGATGTCAAATTAGAGACTATCACGAATAGTGGGGAGCCAGAGTCAACTGCTACGGAAAGTCAAGGAGAATTAGGACAGAGAAAAATGCCTTTGACTTGTGAGAACTGTGAATATTGACCTCAGAAACATCATTTTCAGGAAAGTGGTTGGAACATCCGAGGATTGGCCTTATTTCTATTCTGGGCTTATCTGTAGCTCAACTTCAACAAACTTTCCAGCTACCGTTGCCCCAACACGGAGGTCCTACCTATTTTACTTGAGTTTCTCACATTCTTATGCAGAAAACTGTTACCTCTCAATGTTCCTTATCTTCCTAAGCACAGGCAGTCACAGGCCTACAAAGGCACCGTGAACACAAACGATTCCAAACACACTGCACCCTCACTGCCAGAAACCCCGACTGCGTTGGTTGGTCCTGGAAGTCACCCTATTGCTGTTTTCATTTTTTGGGTATGCATATTTCGTCCTTTGCAAGGAGTAAGCTCCAACAGCTTCACTAACTTACTGAGTCTTATCTTTCTTACCTGATGTCCTTGAATGCTTCACTCTCAAGGGAAAATAAATCACTTGGAGCCAGTGAAAAGGCTTTTGGAAAAACAGAAATTAACTGAGGGATCTTGGACTGTGCTTCCCATAAGATAACCTCTTTTGAGGTAAAAAAAATTATGTTCTGGATCTGAAGGTAAAATTATGAGGCAACTGGCACTGGAGACTGGGTACTTCCTTCCTAAATGACTGGCTTTTAAGGGAACCTCTCTTGTTTTCTCATGCCCAAGGAGTCTCGTACTATGTGAAACAACTTCAATTGAAACTAGAGCTCACTAAGTGAATTATGTTTACATTCAATGAGCAATTTTCGATGCTCAAGACTATGATGCGTTGTGTGGAGCACATAAAAGGAAAATGTCACATGGTCTTTGCCTCAAGAGTTATATACACCAAATAACTAAAGAACAATTTAAAACAAAATAATCAAGCATCACTGGCTACTGCAGGTCTAGAAGGAAAGGGATTAAGGGAGCTGGAGTGTGTTTCTTCAGTTCTTCTTCAAGATTCCTAGACAAGGAGGAAGAAGATCACTTTAAGAATGTGTAGGGATTATGAAAGGTCACCTGGACACTCAGGACATGAAACATAAGAGATTTAGGACATCTCTAGACCCAGAACGTAATTTTTTTCCAAAGCAAAAGACTTTAACTCTTTGTAGTAGCTGTTCTTGGAAGAAAGGGGTTTCTTTAAATAAATCAGTGATGGACTCAGTGGGTAACCTTAGGATGAGCTACAGCATATGCAGGAGCATTCCAAACAGACTTGTACAAGAAAGATGACAGAAGTTGGCGTTAAACTTCATTTTTAGTATGTGCTTACATGATGAAAAGGTTATCCTTAGAATAAGTTGTAGAAGTGGCTTACTGCTGCGAATCTTCTTATGGAAAGGTGTTTCAGGTAGAGTACATGTCCCACATCACAAGAAGAGCAAAGGATGTAGTTAAATTCATTGTCAATACGGTGAATGAGTTGAGAACCAAATGAGGCTATAATGGCTGACCCTCAATGAATCTCCTTGGTACAATGAGTGAGATGTGCCCACTGGCCACAGAACACCTAGACAATAGATTTTTTAAAAAATTAGTTTTGACCAAAACCTAACAATTCAGTGGGGCAGTGAAGCTCCACGACTTGCACACAGAAATCAAATGAGAGTTAAAATCCAATGAGAATCATATTCTTCAGATTCACACTGACTGCCACATTCTGTCTTTATTACCTTATCTTAGTTATTATTCTTCAGGAGACTTCACGCCTCATAACATTCTTTGAATAAGAAACATAATTTTCCATATTTGCAAATGTATTTTTGTCATAAAATTCATTCGATATATTTTTATTATTACTGGAGGCATTAACATCAGGCATCATCTCTGCCCTTACTTTTTTGCACCAACACTTTCTCTTTCAACTTATTAAAATCCCAGTCCTCAGAGCACCATTCTTCAATAATGTTTCATCACATTGTCAACTGAACTTTTTCATTGTTGAAATTACCACTCAATTAATATGCTCAAAACCACCGCCTTATCTTTCCTCTATGGCTGTTTAATTACTCTTTTCATGTGTTTACTTCAGAGGAAGCAAAAGGTGCTAAAACATGCAAAATAGCATGAGTGACATACTGGCCTTTAAAAAATTAATTATACTAAATTAACACACTACAAAATGAAGTTCATCCTTAACTATCAACCTTAGCTGATATCTAAGGAGTTTTTCGTCCTATTTCCTTACCTGTGCTTATTTGTAAATAGTATTTTGTGTGATGGCACCATCTAGATGCATGATTGACCTTTGAACAATGCCAACCCTCAAAAATCCACACATAATTTACAGTCGGTCCTCCCCATCCACAATTCCTCAGTATTTGTGAATTCAACTAACCATGAATGGTGAAGTATGATAGTATTTACTATGGAAAAAAATGCAGGTATAAGTGGACCTGCACAGTTTAAACCCGTGTTGTTCAAGGGTCAACTGGGCTTGTTCATGGAGCTCTGTTATTAAGCCTTTTGCACTGAAGGACATTACATTGGTAGTTCTTTACTCAACGCTGTGATCTCTAACATCAAGAGTTAGCTTTCTCAAGCTTAGTCATGCTAGTGGAGATCAGCCCACACAACAGAAAGGTGGTGCACTTGTTTCTGAATTGAGTTCATGGAGAAAATATCACTAACAATACTCAGTTTTGAAACATAAACAGAGGTGAATGTAAGCATGCCTGTATATTTTGAGCTATAGATAAAAACCTCTTTCCACAAATACTAGGAGTCACCAGTTAGAATTTATTTTTGTTTAGCTACCTAATTTTTCTTCCTAGGAATTCTCAGCCTTCAGACTGGTTGAAGGAGCCAGCTGAAAAGTGAGGGATAAGGTTCATATGAAAGGGAGTATTTGGGAGCTTCGTTTTTCACCCTATGTCAGTGGTTTAGCTTGCATGAAAATCACTTGGAGAACTTGTTAAATCACATATTTCTGGATCCCATCCCCAGGATTTCTGATTCAGTAGGTCTGGTGTAGGTCCTGAAAAATTGCATTTCTTATTTATTTATGGCTGCGTTGGGTCTTCATTGCTGTGTGCGGGCTTCCTCTAGTTGCGCGAGTGGGGGCTACTCTTCGGTGTGCAGCACGGGCTCTAGGTGCGCAGGCTTCAGTAGTTGCAGCACGCAGGCTCTAGAGCGCAGGCTCAGTAGTTGTGGCACAGGGGCTTAGTTGCTCCGCGGCATGTGGGATCTTCCCGGACCAGGGCTCGAACCCGTGTCCCCTGCATTGGTAGGCAGATTCTCAACCACTGTGCCACCAGGAAGTCCCAAATTGCATTTCTAACAAGTTTCCAGGTGATGCTGAGGCTGCTCAGACCACACCCTGAGGACAGTTGATAATCTCGTCTTTTCCAATGAATAACCTGCCACCTTCCTAATCCATGGACCACTTCCTCCATTATCCTCCCCTACCAAGTGCTTTATGCTCTCACCTGCACTCCCACAGGCTATGCATCTTCAGGCCCTATTCACTTTCCTGTTGGTCCACCAAGTTCACTCATTCTCAAGAACATTTGAAACATTCTCTCCTCTGTGAAGCTTTCTCTGTGTTACTTTCCTCTGTGAGCCTCTAATAATTTTGACCTATCTCTACCTCAGCACAGTTAAACATCTATCTTTCCCACTAGACTGAGCTTTTTTTAAAATTTATTTATTTATTTTTGGCTGCGTTGGGTCTTCGTTGCTGCGGGTGGGCTTTCTCTAGTTGCGCAGGGGCTACTCTTTGTTGCAGTGCGCAGGCTTCTCATTGCGGTGGCTTCTCTTCGTTGCAGAGCAGGGGCTCTAGGTGCACGGGTTTCAGTAGTTGTGGCACATGGGTTCAGTAGTTGTGGCTCGTGGGCTCAGTAGTTGTGGCTCGCGGGCTCTAGAGCACAGGCTCAGTAGTCGTGGTGCACGGGCTTAGTTGCTCCGCGGCATGTGAGATCTTCCCGGACCAGGGCTCGAACCCGTGTCCCCTGCATTGGCAGGCGGATTCTTAACCACTGTGCCACCAGGGAAGCCCCTAGACTGAACTTTTTGAAGACAGAAGCCTAGTCTCTCACTTTGTATTCTCAGAACATAGCCTTGAACCTAGTTACACAGCCTAGTACCTAGTACCTAGGTACTTATAATTTCGTTGGCTACCAGGATGAATAAATACATTTAAGTAAGATCTGCTTTGTCCAGTTAGATGTTGTCAGATAATACCAAAAAAATTTAAAAAGTAGAAAACATGTCTGTCCCGAAGGAAAAGAAAGTGAGGAGCTATGCACCTACCCTTCAAAGATGTCCTGGGAGGAAAGGGGGAAGCTGGATTGGCGACTTGCTTTGTCTGAAACAAACTGGAGTTACATTCTGACGCCCAAAATAACTGAAATATTCCAGGAGATGAGAGAGACTAGAACTTCTACTTGGGATCCCCAACCTGTCATCTTTTGCCCACACCAGGCTGCCTCACTCATTTGACACTGTTGTTGTTGTTTTCCATTTATCCAAGGGGTCGCAGTCAGTGCGGAGGTAGACAATATAATTCTCATCAGATTGTTCCTCTTAAAACTGTAGATCTCATTTGGTTTCCGTTAGCAATTCACTAAACTTCACTGCCCTACTTAATTGTTAGTTTGGGGTTAAAACTGCTTTACATCACATCTAGTTTCTCTGCAATCAGTAAACATCTAGGGTGTCCTTACATGTATCGTGAGAGAGAATAATAAACTATGCTTCCATAGAATGAGGAGTCTGGCTTGAAGTAATACTGAAATTTAGCCCTGGGAATACACTCTCGTTGGGTGAGATGATAAAACACAGATGTGGTTATAAACTGAGATTATGCAGCAGCTCTGCCTAGGTGGACTCTCAGCCCTGCCACTTTCTGTGTTACTTAAGCTTCTTGTGTCTCAGTTTCTTAATCAATAAAGTGGGGATAATAATAGTACCTATTTCATACAGTTGTTATGAGCATTAAATGATGTCATATTTGTAAAGTACCTAAAAGACTATCTGGCATATAATGATCACTACATAAGAGTGTGTTAAATACAACTTGTATGTATAAAATAAACCCCCAAAGCCAGGAAGTGTGGAGGAGGCCTGGGGCATGAATATCCAGGTTAAACTATTTGCTTGCTTGTTTTATTTTGTTTTTAAGTCCAATCTGGGCTTTACTTATTATGGTCCTGTAGTTGATTGACAATTTTTTAAAAGAATAATATTTATAACACTAAAATGTTAATTTCTTGCTTAAGTTAATGAATTGCCACATACACTTAACTAATGAACGACACCAACTATCTCTTTATTGTAATGATATAAAAAAACCAGGCCATTTTCCACATTAGACCAAATAATATATTGTCTACTTTTTAAATGGAGAGTGTATAAAGTTGGTAATCCAAAGGATCATGTATCCATGAATGAGGTCAGTGGCCTGAAATACTGAAGTACACGGCAGTGGTAATGAGATGTAGATTTGCCAGCACGTGGATTTCTCAGGCAGTTTCACGAGCCACACCATCAGCCCTTTCTATTGTTAAATGGAATTGCACATCACTGGCAACAAGACCCTAGATTCCAGCCAGCCCAGCAACACTGAAGCCACACTCCCTCCAGCTCTGCTCTGCAGGGTGAGATGTTTGTCGATGATAGATGGTAGCAGGATACTGAGGCAGGAGCTGCATTAAGTGGAGCAAACGCAAACTTGGCAGGCAGATGAAATTTGCTAAGCACATACCAAACACAACATCAAGCCATGTGGCAAAGCTGTGAGACACTGGGAAGCAGTCGAAATTGCCACCAAGATTACATGTGACAGAGACTGCAGGGCATCAGGAGCATACGAGATGAGACAAGATAACCACAGACCACACGAGGCAACAGGCTGAAGTGAAAGGTTCTGCTGACCACACATCTTCCTGGGTCTCTTGTCTACCTGGGAGCAGCAACGGTGTCAGCTGTTTTGAATAGGCTTATATGATGATAATCAATGTAATACAAGATGAGCAAACATGATGTCGTGTTGAGTTCCTGTCTGTAGTTTTCAAGTGACAGTTTTCTGTTTGCTGTTTTAATGAAATTAATTTAATCAAATGAAACCAATGCACTGCCATTTTTTGCATTTTATTAATTTCCTTATATTCAAAGAGTAAATGCCTCCTAACAATTGTATGTTCATGAGGAATAAATGCGGTAATGTGAGTGAAAAAAGGTGTCATGATATTAGACACACAGCAGGTGCTTCATCTGTGATACCCTTCTTAATTCCTGATAATCTCTCTTGTTCTGAAATCCTCTACCTCTGAAGTTAACGTTGCTCTTCCAGCGTTCTTTTTTTCCCATTTCCCCTTTGGTAACCGTAAGTTTGTTTCCTATGTCTGTGAGTCTGTTTCTGTTTTGTAAATAAGTTGATTTGTATCACATTTTGGTTTCCACATATAAGTAATATCATATGGTATTTGTCTTTGTCTGGCTTACTTCATTTAGCCTGATAATCTCTTGGTCCATCAATGTTGCTGCAAATGACATTATTTCATTCGTTTTTATGGATGAGTAATATTCCATTGTATATATGTACCACATCTTCATCCATTCCTTTGTCAATGGACATTTAGGTTGCTTCATGTCTTGGCTATTGTAAACAGTGCTGCTATGAACAATGGGGTACATGCATTTTTTTGAATTAGAGTTTTCTCTGGATATATGCCCAGGAGTGACATTGCTTGATCCTATGGCAACTTTGTATTTAGATATTTAAAGAACCTTCATACTGTTTTCCATAGTGGCTGCACCAATTTACATTCCCACCGACAGTGCAAGAGGGTTCCCTTTTCTCTACACGCTCTCCAGCATTTGTTATTTGTAGACTTTTTAATGATGGCCATTCTGACCAGTGTGAGGTGGTACCTCATTGTAGTTTTGATTTGCATTTCTCTAATAATTAGCGATGTGGAGCATCTCTTCATGTGCCTGTTGGCCATCTGTATGCCTTCTTTGGAGAAATGTCTATTTAGGTCTTCTACGCATTCTTTGGATTAGGGTTAGCATGGCACATCTTTCTCCATCCCTTAACTTTTGACCTGTCTTTATATTTAAAGTAGATTTCTTATAGATACATATATTAGAGTCTTGTTTTCTTATCCACCCTCAGAATCTGCCTTTTAATTGGTCTGTTTACACTATTCATAACTGAAGCAACTATTGATATTGTTGGACTAGTATCTAGTTTGTAACTCTTTTCTATTTGTTACACTTGTTCTTTGCATCTATTTGCCCACCCTCCCTATTTATGCCTTCCCTGGTTCCAAACAGCATTTTACATGATTCTATTTTATTTCCTCTTTCAGTGTATCAATTTTACTTATTTTTTAAAAATTTATTGGCTGCATTAGAGTTTACAGTACACTTTTTAAACTAATCTAAGTCTACCTTCAAATAATATCATGCCACTTTTCAGGTAGTACAGTGATTTATAACAGAGAATCCTCCATTCCTTCTTCTCATCTCTTGTGATATTGTTATCAGGCATTTTACTTATCTATACACTATAATCACCCAATACATTGTTACTATTATTGCTTTAAACAGTTACATTTTAATTCAATTAAGAATAGGAAAAATAAAAAAATTTACTTTGCCTTCATTTACTTCTTCTCTGATGCTTTTTTTCTTCATGTAGATCCAAATATCTGGTGTACAGTATTTTCCTTCTGCCCAAAGAACTTCTTTTAACATTTTTAATAAAGTAAGACTGTTGAAAATAAACTTCTTCAGTTTTTGTTTGTCTACGAAAGTCTTTAGTTCTCTTTCACTTTTGAAAAATAATTCTGCTGAATATATAATTCTAGGTTGGTGGGGTTTTTCCTTTTTTTCAACACTTGAAATATTTCATTCCACCCTCTTCCTGTTTGCATGGTTTCTGATGAGAAGCCCCATGTAATTTTGTCCTTATTCCTCTATAGGTAACTTGTTTTTATCTGGCGTTTTTAAGATTTTCCCTTTGTCTTTGATTTGCTGCAGTTTGAATATGATATGCCTAACTGTAGGGGTATTTTGGTTTTTTTGTTTTTGTTCATTTGTTTTTTATTTTTATTTTTTGGTATTTATCCTGTATGATGTTCTCTAAATTTCCAGGATGTGTAGTTTGGTGTCTGTCACTAATTATATAAAGTTCCTGAACTTTATTACTTCTTCTCCATTCTCTCTTTCTTTCCCTTCTGGTATTCCAATTACATATATGTTACACCTTTAGAAATTTCCCCTCAGTTCTTGGAAATTCCAATCTGCCTTATTAATTCTTTTCTTCAAGAGAATTTGCATTTTAGCTTGGGACGTTTCTGTTTACCTGTCTTCAAGCTCATTGATTATTTCCTCAGCCTTGTCAAGTCTAGTAATGAGGCCATCAAGGGCAGTTTTCACTTCTCCTACAATATCTTTGATTTCTAGCATTTCCTTTTTATTTTTTCTTAGAAGTTTCATTTTCCTGCTTCTAAAGAGTTTTAACCAATATTCCCTTTTTTAAAATTCCAATTTTATCCTCACTTCTGGAGATATCTAATTTGGTCATTTCCTGAGCCTTTGTGGATTCTGTAATTTAAATTGGGTTGATTTTGGTTTAGGATTTAGTTTCCTTGGTAGTATTTAATCATTTATAATTTGTTCATCTGCCTTCCAAATTCCAAAATTTTATTATTTTCCCTCTACCACCCTTTTTCTCCTCCACACCCCTACCCCATCATGGATACAGCATTTTAAAATATCCTTTACTGTTATTTTGTTATGCTTTCAGGAGGAAGAATAGGTAAATGTATGTTTATTCTGTCATCTTTGACCAGAGGTCAATTCTTCTTGAGGTCAGCAGTCACAGTACAGTGTATGATTAAGAGCACATGCCTCGAAATGAGACATACCTTACATGGAAATTCAACTTGGCCACAAACTACCCACGTGCTTCTGGACACAGTACTGAGCTTCACTCTCCTTCTCTATACAATGAGGATAATAAGACTATCTAATTTAAAGAGTGGTTATAAGGATTAAGTAAAACAGTGAATGTATTATCCAGTGCCACAAAAGTGTATACTATTATTAATAATAATCATAGCCGACACCCATTATATATTTATCATGACCTATACAATGGTCTATGAATTTATGTATATTAACTCGTGATTATGCTTCTTGAAATTGATGTACAGAACCACATTCCCTTATCCTCAATTTCATAATTCAAAGGTATAAAAATCAAACTTTTAAAAACTCATTTGACAGCAAAACTTGACCTGATCTGAATTTATTTCAGGGAAAAACTTGACCTGAACTTATGTTTAGTCTCAGTTCCATACAGTGTGAATATTCATATGTTTTGTTGCAGACAAAATAACTGTGATAAATAGTGCAGCACAGTCTCCTTAATAGTATTTCTTATGCACTGTATTACTTCCAAAAATCTGAAAAAAAATGGAATTCTGAAATACATCTGGCTCCAAAAGGACTGTCACCCTGTGTAAGTGTTTTATAATCTTTCCCCCTGAACCTTACGTGCTAGCCTTTTTCTTGCGTATTAGTGTAATAAGTAGAGCTGCGGAGCTCAAAATGAGAACAGAAGTAGCTACATCAGGAAGAAGAAAAACTAAACAAATACAAAGTTTGAGAAGAAGGTGTGAGAGAGAAGGTTTGGAATTGTTGAGAGAGTCCAAGAAGATACATTTTGGAGGGAGTAGTTGCCAGGATGAATAGGACTTTGGGTAGAGAGCTGGGTAAATGGCATTTTTTGGAATTCCTGCTGGGTGCTATACTATGAAACAATTTCAGTATAGGCTTATATTGCTTCGAAGGCTTGGTGAAGTTCAATTTCTGTTTTAGTTTTTCTCTATGTTTTTTTTAAATGGAATTGGACCTAACTTAGCCAAGTTTTATTTATAAGTTTTATAAAACTGATTTATAAGTTTTATTTGGCTTACCCTTTTGGCTATACAGTATTCTTATAAAACTTATTTAAAACTTTATTTATAAGTTTTAAAACTTATTTATAAGTTTTATTTGGCTTACCCTTTTGGCTATACAGTATTCTTTTTGAACACCTAAGACAATCAATATCTCACACACAACTGCTACTTAATAAACGTCTTTGAATTGAATTATAATGATCCTTATAGCATGAATACATTGTGGAAATATTTAGTATAAAAGCAGTACACAATATAGAAAGAGGGTAAGATTAGGAACAGAAGGTTTTGTGAGTTTGCTCCAAGTTCTGCCTTTGTTGTTAGTAAACTGTATAATAGAGGGGGTTTTGTTTGCTTATTGGATCTCAAGGGCAGAGAATTGGGTTAACCATTCCTAACATTTCATGGCACATGGTCATGACAAGTATCCTAAAGCTATTTATTTATTTATTTCCCCTTTTATTACTGACCACTTCTATTATCTAATCTTCCCCCACCTCATACTCTATTATGCTTGTTATGTGTCTTCAGTTATGCTTGTAAAATATGTAGTAGTGTTTTATGTTTATCTATTCCTTATTTATATGAGTAGTGTTTGTGAAATAGTCTACATTTTAGTTGTGTTTTTTCTTTTTTTTTCCCCACTTATCATTTTTAAAATTAGCCATATGGCTGTATGTACATGTAGGGTTATTAGGATTTTAAAAAATCATCTACATTAATTTTTCTATTCATCTAAAACTATTTATTAGTATCAAATATGTTCAAGGCACAATAATGGTCATAGTGTTTGGCCTCTGGGAATAGAGGATTAAATAAATGACTATATGTGAAATTTTTTTTCATTTTTTTACTAATTTAAATGCCTAGTAAAAGGCTTAAAACTACTGATAAAATGGCCTCCTTTCCCTCTTATAAGGAGATATTTCCCACAAAATACAAGTTGCTGTCTCTTTGTGGCTTTTTAAATATAGGAGTTTTGCATAGCTAAGTTCTGCTCTGTAGCCAGTGTCACAGAGCAGTCTTATAAATGCTTCTCTGCAGCAATAACTTTTTCTCCAGGAAAACTTATCCAGTTTATACTCCTATCAACAGAGCACAAGTGTTCCCAGCTTCTCCCATCCTCAGCAATCCTGATAGTTATTCCTTTCTAGTTTTCGTCAATTGAACTGATATAAAATGCCATCTCATTGTTTTAATTTGCATTTTTCCCTCCTTACTAATGAGTTTAAACATCGCTTTATATGCTTATTATCCATTTGGGCTTCCCTTTCTGCATCTTTCCTTTCCTAAATACTTTGCCTATTTTCTCTTGGAGTCTCTGGAGTTGTTCTTGATTTGAAGGCGTTCCTAATGTGTCCTAAATAACAATCCCCTTTATCAATTTTAGATGCTGAATATATCTTCTGTTAAGCTGTGATCTTCCTTTCAGTTTTGTGTATAATATTGATCACTGAAAAGAATATCTTAACTTTCTTGTTTATGCTTTGTATTTTTGGTTTGTGCTTTTTGAGTCATGTTTAAGTCATATCTTGTAACCCTAAGTCAGAAAGATTACAGGCTAGTTACTTAACAATTCTCGGCAATGGGTGCCCTCATTTGGAAAATCTAAGTTTGGCCTATGTGCTTGTTAATCAGTTGTTCAAAACTGGATTTCTAGAAAAATCTACACAATATTATGATTAGTCAGAACTGGGAATGTAGTTAAATAAAATAATGTGTGTAAAGTATCTCTAATTCTTGGCCCACAGGAGGAATATACTAAACAGCAGTTATTATTGTTACTATTAGAAGAGATTATTAGTCAGAAAGAGTTAAAAAAAAGAGCCATCTGGGCTCATGAAAAATGACGGGTGTGATATAGAGGTAGGCATTTAATCTTTATTTGTTTATCTTGTGCAACTAAATGCTGATAGAATGGAATGTATTTATTTTCTCTTTTAAAGATTTCTATGTGAAAGATGCCACAAACTCCAAATGGCATCACTACAGAGCCAACTATTTAACTACAGCTAGACTGACAGTACGGTAGTGATTTTATATCGTCAATAAGCAGATAAAAGGATTCAAGGAGTCTTTGGTGTTTATGAAAGACTTAATTCATGGTGCCCTTTGGTGGCAAATCTGACTTTTACCAGCCTTTTCAATGCTTCTGATAGAAGACTTCAGAATCTTTCATGACTCTGAATGATGACTATTTTTTAAAATATTACTTTGTTTTATTTTTTGCCAGAAATGCCCTGGGGAACTCTATGGAGGGCCACATACAAATGACTGTCTTGTGTACATGGAGAAAAATTTTCTCAGTTGGATATAGAAAGTGTAACTCTGCGATGTCATATATGAGTCATAAACCTAAAGTATTCCCAATCCTAGCCTCTTTCCCATTCTTTAAAATATAATTGATTCTACCCAGAAGATAACCTGTTTTCCTGAAGAAAGACATGGTAGCCCTGTGGTCCTCATTGCATGTATTACTCATTTAGCAGGCTAACGTTTAGTGACAGGAATCATGGGGCCTCTCTCTTTCTATTCCCCTAAATAACTAACACTCCAAGCCTTATACCCAGCAGATACTCAAAAAATATTTTCTGATTTATGGATAATCTATGTTTTACTATGGAAGTTTAACTATGGTCAAGTCCATGTTATTATTATAGGGCTACTAGGAACACCAGGGAGCTATGAACTTCTGGATGTAGTAGAAAAAGCCCTGGTGCCCTGTTTGGATTTTTGCAATGAACACTAGTTTTATCTTCTGTCTCCACTAGTATCTGTATATACTCATCTGCAACTTGTGATGTTACAGGTGTGTTTTATTTCCTAAGTGTCTATATGTGATGGGTGGTATACAAGAAGTGAGGGGATGCATTGAACAAACCCCCCTGAAATGCTAATTGGCAGTCGACTCTTCCCATTTTCCAGATCAGTCTGCCCTTCACATAAAATCCGCAGCTGCTGACTGCAGGGCTTGTCACTGTTACCAATTCTTCCTCTTCATCACACAGCATGACTTTTTTGCTCAAACTTACCCAGATTCGAATTGTTCCATTGAAGTGGTCTGGCTGCTGCTGCTATTTCCCAGCTATTAACATAGACATTACAGCGCTCCAGCCACTCAAAGACTGCAGTCATCCTGGACGGCAGCCACTTGAGGGAGATCTCAGACAGATGGCTGTTTGCAGAGAATTTAACAGAAGTGCCTCTCCACATTGCAATGATGGATTTCCACCTCAAAGGAAGTAATGGGTATTAATTCCCTTGAGATTTCACGATACTCATTCTATGCCTTTCTACCCATATCCCATTCCTCACCCTTGCAAACAGCAGGCAGATGCCAGCATTTTGGATGCCTGTGAAGGGGGAACACCTGTGATTATCAAAAAGCCTTGCACGTAACCTGGGAGAAGGAGCCCGTCTCCAAAGAGAACCCCAGCTCCTGCAGATACCAGGTTTGTGACCCTAGAATCATATATCTTTGCAGTTTTTTCATCGGTAAAATGGAGATGATGCCTCTCTTACTTCTTCTTTTTTTTAATTTTTATTTTTTGCCTTTTCCTTTTTATCTCTCAATGACTCCCACTTCCAGTAATGTATGGTAGTAAATTTTCCAGTCGTGCTTAAAATATCCTTTTAGATTTTTTTCATTTTTAAGTAAAATTGTATTTAAGTATACCATATGCAGAGAAAAGTGCTCATATCTTAAGTTTAGAGCTTAATGAACATTCACAAGGTGAACAAATCTGTGTAACTGACACCCAGATATAAAAGAGACCATTACCAGCACTTCCAGAAGACCCCTTTTGTCCCCTTCAAGGTCCTGTAAGGTTTTGAAGAGCAAGCCAGATGTACCCAGAATATTTAAAGGATCTTGAGAAACTTTGCACTGGGGACAAATGATACATTGTACATCAAATGAATGGTCTTTAGAAGAAGAAATCTAGAACCATGATTTCCCCAACTTCCCTCTAACTCTGCCTCCGTACTCAGGGACAGCAATGTTTCAACAATTCATCCCAGGACTTTCACTCCAGAGATTTCTTTCCTGACTTTCTGGAATAAATAGTCAGTAAACTAGATTCTATAAAATCTAGTTTAAAAGGTTACTCTCTCTCTTGCATCTTCCTACAAGCTAGTCCATAAGTGGTGTCTTCGCAATGGGGAATTCATCCTTCAAGAGGCAAGATAACCCACCACCAGCCATAACTGTTGGCCTAATGGTATTTATTAGACATGGATTCTGTTGTGACACTGTTAGATAATTCAGAAAAAATTTTAAAAATCTCTAACCATCAGGATTTATTTGTGAAGACAACCCTAAGATTTTTATGTTATGTAAACTTGTATTGGTACAACCCTAATTATTCAGTTCAACTTGGGGTATAGTCAATGAGAGTGACTGAAGATTTTAAATTTTAATTATTACTATACTGCATACGTAATTACCAGTTTGTTGTTAAGTGAAGGTACTTCAGAAGATAAGTTTGAATGTTCTAAAATTAGCGTAGCAATTGTTTACAGGTATATGCAGATTTAAGGTGCTTCAAAAATTAGTTATTCACTTAATAACCATGCTAATATTATTAATTTTCTCTGTAAAAAGCATTGTCCTCTTTATGAGGATAAAGATACATAACTTTACAATAAATTTCCCATCTGACTTATTATAAATTATATATTGCTTGAGTCTGACTTAAGGAAGATTTATTGTTTAATTGGCCTTAAAATAATAGAAATATGAAAACTATATGTCATTAGAAGAGAAAGAAGAGAAGGCAAAAAAAATGGAAATAAATACTAGACATATTTTAATAAAGGGTTTCCAAGATATGAACTCATACAAGTATATGAAAATAATGTGTTGAAAATCATACAAGCCCCCAATCTCTTTGTTTGTGTACTCACAGCTTTTGAAAATTAAATGCTCATGTATTCCTTTTCACCTTGTAATTCTAGGATTTTCTAGATTGTTTTATGCCATGGTAACAAACATATGTTAAATTTCAACTCAGCCTCAGAGCAAAAGGCTTTGTAAAGCAAATGGAATAAACAAAAGGAGCTGCTTCACTGGGGTTGAAGAGAGACCCCAGGGCTGCCCATCTGACTACCAGGGAGTGCTAGACATTAAAAGGAGGCTTATTCTAAGTAGAAATCAAGCAGGCATGCACCAAGAAATCTAGAGACATCAGAAGTTTGCCAAAGGTGGCAGAGATCTCCACCACCTACTGGCCATCTGTAGAACCCCAAGCAACAGAGCCTAGAGAAGGAAAGGCAGCATCACGGAACCCTCCCCTTGGACTTGCGCCCGCCCCCGTAACCCAGGTCAAGGTTCTCACGCCCATGTCCGCCTGTGGGCATTGCTCTTGAAAGAAAATGTTCAAGGGCCCCTCCAAAGAAACTGGAGATTGCCTTTTCCAGAAACTCCTTCACCTGGACACTCTTGTTTGCAAGTGACTGAAACCCAACGCAAACTATCTCGTGCACAAAAAGGAATGTATTATTTCATGTAACTAAAATCAAGAGAAGAGCTGCACTTAGAGATAACAAACCAGAAATGTGATGACCTCTGGGTCTCTCTTTCTCTCTCTTTCTTTCTCTCCCCCGTCTCTCTCTCATCACTTTTCTCTGACTCTGTGCATAAACATCTATTCTCTCAAATCTGTTTTCTCCACACATTTAGAATCATGGCGTCTGGCAGTTCCCAGGTGTGCATCTTCACCTGAATGCCGAGAGGAACTGCCTTACTTCTTACTTCTGTTAGTTTCTATTACCTGGCTTCCGCTATGACTGTGTTTCATAGAATAGTAAAATTAAAATAAAATATATATATATCTGGGAAACCAAAACAGAATTTCCATCTAATTGTTTTCCCCAGAAGAGATATAAAAAACAAAACAAAACAAACTTTCTTCTACTAACACTATCATTTCATTAAACAAAGGGGTATTTTTAACTCAAAGAAGAGAGAGTTTTATAATCTCAAAATAAAGGGCAGTTCTTTAAATTGAATATATTTAGCTTTAGGAAAGTGTTACTACTTTATTTTTTCCATTTCACCCATGAATGTCTCATCACTGACCAGCACCAGTCCTTGTAAATCATCGTTCAGTGATACCAAGAGATATGAGAAAAATATTGTGGGGACGTGCAAGCGGTATGAATATATTTCTCTCTCCACACAATCTTGTTTTAAGTTTATCTTCACCACTGACCACCCTTCTCAATCCATTACCCGATTTACCCGATACCAGAGCCAAGACAGGCTCGTCAAAAGGAAGAAATCAAGGGGAAAAAGCAAGCAAGAAAAAACAATTAGGTAAAGAGATAAACTCAGTGGTAAAAGTCATGTGTGGGAAAGGTGTGAAGCTTGAAGGGAATTAGGATATGACACCTGGAAGCAAGCCACTTTCACATTAGATTTATTTGAGCTGAAGGCATTTGAGTTCCTAAAATCACCATCTGCCTAAAAGCAGAGCCTCCCAAAAGAACTCAGTTGTCATAAATTCCCTCCCCTGAAGCAGGTCATAGAAACAGCAGGTGCTGGGAGGCCTCTCTGACCTCCCTTGTCTCCCCCTGAAGCAGGTCAGAAGCCCCTCCCAGGAGAGGTGCCCTCCCTGTACCGTCAGGAAAGGAGCATCCTATCTGCAAAGACAGAGGCACACCCGAGGCGTCCAAACAAACAGGCCTTTTTGCTCTTCCCGCAATTTACCTTCCTTAGAGCACACCCTTTGTCCTATCATGGTTTTCCATGATTCTCCACTCTTCATCAAACCTAGAATAAAAATGCTCAGGCTTAACTCTTTCTTTGGGTCTTCGTTTTCTTAAGAGGGCTCCCACGTCTCATAAAACTTACGGTAAGTGAATGTGCATGCTTTTCTCCTGTTAATCTGTGTTTGTCAGTTTAATTTTCAGGTCTAGTCAGAGACCCTAAGAGGAAAAGGTTTTCTTCCTCTTACAAGCATCTCATCACTTTCTGGACTATGTACTTTTAAATCCTTTCCTCTCTTTGAATCTGCTACACAATATAAAAACACAACCCACACCCCGAAATCTTTACTTTTAGCACCAACTAAAGGACACAAAATTACTTCTGAATTCCAAATAGTCATGTAAGAACATGCATGCTAATTTGCTGGTATTGTTTTCTAATTGCATTTTACCCTTCCCTCCCTTATATTCATAAGCATAATGAGGTCTTTAAACTGAAAGTTCTTCTCCAGTGCTAAGGAGCATAACCCAAACTGCTGCACTGAAATACATTCAGTCAGTCAACAACAAGCCAAGCTTTCAAATTAGTAAATGACTCAGATATAATATAAAATTAACCCTTTACAGATTTATACAGGCTTCCTCAAACCGTTAGTGTAATAGACTTCCTTATGAAAGCACATTTAATTACACCTTTTAGGGAGACTAGTACATCAAGACCTAGACATCAATGTTTAAAAGATTAGGTAAAATTGCATTCTAATGAGAAAAAAAAATTAAAAAGTAAAAACTAAAAAAAATACCAAAATTATCGACATAATTTTCAGTCTTCAAAAAGAGCTGATACAAATCCCATCAATCTCTTCGTGTCATTTTTGGCAGGAAAAACAAATCTGTCCTTCCAAGGCAATGCAGCTTTTGCTCAAAGCTCAAGTGAAAATTTTTCTCTTTGACCAAAAAAAAAAAAAAAAAAAAAAAAAATCACATCATATTCATTTCACTTAATCAAGCATTTATTACAGAGAGAATCAATTAACAGTAAAGTTAATTACTAACTATAAAATTGCTAATTGAGACAAATTACACATGATGGCTTTGCAATTTGGGTAAATGACAGGTTCAGATGGATGTGAGACCTACAAACTTATGTTATCCAAGATATTTGTCTTTTTAACAAAAATTTCAAAAAGACACATGCGTTAAAGTATAAGAGCAGCAGAAGTTACCATAAGGCAATGTATTAGAGCACAAAATTCAGTAACAGGACGTCTCCAACCTAGAGGCTTTATTACTTCAAGTTTTAGAAGCAGGTTACTGAACGTTGTTAAACTCATCATACAATCTTGTGACACAGACCTTGAGGGCTGAGTAACAGTAAGAGTCAAGGAGTACTGTTTGAATGGTTTCTATCATGCTTGCTATTTACATATTATTATTCTAATAATAGGCAATCACTTGTTCTAGTGCATACCTCTACAAACATTTTAAAGTGTTTAAACCAAATGCTAAAAGAAAATAAAGCTCTATGGATTTTTTTTTCTTTGTGAAAACTAACTTCTCCCTTTCTCCTAGTATGAAGTGATATATATCCAGAGCAGAAAACCTAAATGAGTAAGAAGAAAAACAAAAATCACTAATAAGTCTATTATCCAGAGATACTCATATGAAGATGTTGGTGCCTTTCTATGTACCTATCTCTAGCTATATTTTCATGCTTGAAAGTGTTTACTTGCAACAAAATAGCATCCTACTGTACATATAATTTTATAATCTACTTGCATAATATATAGATATATTTGGGAACACATTTCCTTGTCTAAATTCAACTATATATATACATACATATATATGTATATATATATGTATGTATATATATGCATATATATGTGTATATATATATGTATATATACACATATATTTTTTACTACTGGTAGTATTTGGTGTTATTGAATAAGTGGTTTAACTATTACTCCATTTTTGTGACATTTGGAAGTTTCCATTTTTGATACAAAGACACTGCTGTGGTGATCATCCTCTTAGTTAATATTTGTTTAGGGCTTTTTTCAGGTCTTCTTTCTTATATTTTAAAATAAATATATATGCATTGTTATTGGTTTGGTCCTATTTTTAAAAAAATACGGTATTAAAGTTACACACACACACACACACACACACAAATAAACACACACACAATCCACATTATATGGGATCTAATTTCTACACAGGAGTATTTGGCTACTTCAATCAAAGGAAATACTCAGTCTTGTACTTTCTAACCTACAAATGAGGTCGCAGAGGCAAAGGAAAAGTAAGGAAACCAATCAACATACTTGACTGTTTCACAGTCTTGAAAGGAGAACCTTGTGTATAATGTCCTCTAAAGGCAATTTAAATTGTCTTAAGTATGTGTCTAAATGTATCTGTGGAATCTCACTGCTTGAGAAGTCAGGTAGAACCTTCTCAATAAGTCCATTCTAAAATGACCACAAACTGTACCAATCTCTATGATTCTTCTAAAGAGACAAAATCACGTGAATGGATTTCAACTAAGAATACTTTGCCAGGTTGCCAAAGAAATGCTTTATTATATACAACCCAGAGATTAAGGTACACAGATTTGCATCATAAACCTGCCTTCGATTAAAATGTTGGTGAAGCAACCATACACTTCTGTACAATGAGGGACTTTGGATAAATGAAAACTAAGTCCCTTCAAAATCAAGAGTTATTTTGAGTCTATGGTTAAATATTCAAATATTTTTATATATAGCACATAATTTGATAATAGATTCTGTAAGAATATAATGTGCTGTTTCTTAACTGGTGGCCATAAAATTAAAATAATGGCTTAACATAAAACTATAGCAATAAATAGAGCAAAAATATAGTTTATGAAGATAAAAACACCACTTTGAGACACAGAGTAAAGAAGACTATGCTTTCGTTCATATGAAAATCACTTAGATATGTGAGTTGCTGGAGATTTTCTCCAGCTCCTCAGTTTGTTCACCAGCACTGCCCCTACTGACCATTTCCACTTTCACTGCCACTCAGACTTGGAAATGATCTCCTTTCTACTACTCTTCTCTCAAGAATAGTGATCACCATTTATTAAGTCTCTGCTCAGGGTTAGGTACTGTACAAGTGCTTTATGTGGTACCTCACTTGATTCCCATAACAAGCTTGAGACGTAGGTTACTACCCTTATTTTATAGATGAGCAAACAGAGGGTTGGAGAGATTGAATGATTTGCTCTGGGACATAATACTTGTGAACTAAGATTCAAAATCCTACCTGTTTGTCTAGCTCTAAAGCCTCTATCTTCTATGACATGCTATCAGAGCTTAAAGGGAAGGATAAAGTACGACCTCTTTCCTCTGGATACAATTTAATGGTGAAACACAGGTAAAGGATGAAATGCAATCACATGGGGAGACAGTAATAACGTTTAAGTATGCACCAAGTGTAACAGGTGAGGGGGAGGTGATTATTTCTTCCTAAAGTGATAACATTTAAATAGGGCCTTGAAGAATAAGTAGAATGTCAACAGATGGCAAAAAGAGAGTGAACAATACAGATGGGCAAGCACTTGACAGAAGTGTCTTAAACTTAAGCAAAATATGGGTAAATCTGAAAACATAGGTTGTGTTGATACAGCAAAATGTTTAAGATGATATGTTAAGAAGTTTGGTGTTTCTTATATAGGACAAATAAAAGGATAAATTGGACACTTACTAATTTATATAGACCTATGGGGTTTACATATCCTAAGATATTTAGAAGCTATTTGGCAATTAAAAAAATTTTTTTTACATTTTCCATGGAACTTGGTTTGTTTTCAATTTTGAGAACCTCTTAACTATCTTGTTAACTTTTCAACACTTGTAAGATCTTTGACAAAGTTTCAGTTTACTAAAAACATGTAGCAGTATCAACCATGACCTTTAGAAAACACTACTTCTAGATGAGAATAGAAAAATGGAGATTTCTCTGATGTTTTCTCTGGCATAAAGAATGTATTTGAGGCATCACATATGCTTAACTTCTGTCTTTTAGTCTGAAATTTTAAGGTCTATTCAATCGCCAATAATTCAAAATAATTGCTAGATGACCTTGTAGCTAATTAGAAGTTGATACCATTGTACTGAATTTGATCTTCCTGAAGATAAACTATCACTCACTGACATAACTGCCTCTGGGTTAGTAAGATACTATTATTTTAGCATTTAGAAAAGTGATTTCATCTAACTGTGTGCATATTGGTCTTAAACTCAATTGTATTGTTATTTTGAAGGCAAAATCAGTTATTTGCAAATCATACAGCACTAAAGCCTTTCAATTTCTTTATAGTAAAATGTTAACAGTGTGAGGACTGGTAGAAATAAAGAACTTATTCAAGAACTTTCAAAATCCCAAGTGTCTGTTATCATTCTAAGAAAATACCCTTAACCAAGAATTGGACTCATCAAGATGCACTGCTTTGTGCAAAATCTGGAGGAGTTATTTGAAAGACTTCACCTGTCATGCGCATCACAGTTTAAAGTTATTCTCATTTCTGAATTTACTGTCCCCTCACATTTTTGCAGAAGCTGCTCTTTATATTTAAAGATGACAATTTTGATTCATTTATTGCAATCTGTAAATATCAATAAAGCACCTGTGTTTCCTCCTTACTATCTGATTCACTTTTATTGCTCTAAACTTTGTGCTCTGCCTTGGTAACTTAATGTTGAAGCATAGCAGATTGTGATACACCAAAAGATGCCACTTTGGCACACAGATTATTTTGAGTTGAAAGCAGTTGAGAAGAAATAGATACAAAGAAAGTTCTCTGTTCTCCCCCATTTGCCTAAAAGCAGGACATAAATTTACAAAAGTGTCTCTCTTCCTTGCTCTACCAAAAAGGACAAAGTTTAATCCCCAGAGGCAATTTTAGACCTTATCAGTCTGGAGAAGGCACCAAAGGAATCTATATGACATATTGTACTAACTAGCCTTTACCCTTAGAAGCCTAAAACTGCTTTTCTTTATCATTTCTTCAAAAATTTATCGTTCTCTGTTGACGATACTCTCTAAACTGAAATTCTAAGCCACCTCAGGGAGTTACTCACTTTTCCCTGGGTTCTCCCTTGTGTACATATATACTTGTTAATCAGCTTCTTTGTTTTTCTCTTGTTAATACGTCTTTTATTATAGCAGCCTCAGCTAAGAACTCAGAAGGGTAAAGGGGCAATTATTTTCCTCTCCTACAACATCATATCAAAAATCCTCAAAGGAATGAAGAGGAGCTCTTGGTTGTTATATTCAAATCTAGCATCTCTACTACGTCCCTTGAAAGTGGTATGTATAATCTCAACCATATTACACAAAACATGGCAAAGAGAATGTAGTCTTATTTTCCTGGAGTTAGATCTGTAAAAGGGAGTAGACCATCTGCTGCTATCATCTTAGGGCTGAGCTATGACCAAAATTTGACCCTGGCTTCTTTGACACTATGATGGTGAGAAGAGAATTGCAAATCTTCAAGTAGCTGGCTTCAAAACTAAGAAGCTTCCTTAAGGACGGCAGGAGGAACTGTAGAGCTCCTCCACTGGTGGAGAAATGGTAAAGACAACATGGACTGGACAATAGGTACCCCATAGTGTTAGTCAAGACTGATTGTTCTGTTCTGTCAGAAGCTGAGGGTAAGGACACATGCCCTTTGAGTGGGAAATGGTATTTCCTTTGAAACCATTGTGACTTCCTGGTCATTCATACAGAAAAAAAAAAAAAAAAAAAAAAAGGTCAAATTAAGGGTTAGAAAATACTGATAACAGCTAGAGAAATGGGCCTCATCCGGAAAGGAGTTGGGGTAAATTCTTGTTTTGCCTACTGGGCAGTAGGGCAATGTGGGCTTAGCATTCCCTGAGGCTCGAGTGCAGGTACTGAAGGAAGGTAGACAGGGCCATCCTGGGGGCACTGGGCTGTGCTGACCACAAGGTCAGAAGCACAGACTGACTGTCATGGTGGGCTGAGGAGGGAGAGAAGGGAGAGAACTTGAGCAAGTTCTCTGAGCTACACTAGAAGGCTCCTTGGGGGCTCTGAGAAGCACTGAATGATGCTTTGAAGAGAAGTTCTGGCCCTACATCTATCAATTTGGCATTTAAAAGAAATGTCGTCTCATAGTTATAGGCTGGAAAGGTCTGGAAATAGTGAACACCTACTGTATACCATAAAATTGCCATTTGTTTTTCTCATATGACAAAACAAAAGTTCCAAGGGAGAAGTGATTGTTCTAGGTTTTGTTTACTCCTGTAAGTTTTGCTTAGCCCAGTGTCTGGTACAATATGAGCCTCAGTGAATATTGTTGAATATTTGTTATTTAATCTCATCCTTACAATAATTCTGAAAGGAGCTAGTAGTATCCCCATTTTACAGGTGAGAAAATAAAACTTGAAGAAATTAACAGAACTGCCAGGGCCCCACGGCTTCAGAGAGAGAAGAATAGCCTAGACTTGAACCTGGGCCTCCTCATTACAATTACACAGCTACAAGCCTTGTGGCATAGTTATGGATCCAAGAAACATAAACTAAAACTTTGACAATAAATAGAAGCTTTAAACCCCCAAGCTAGTTTGCATTTTGTGTTTATAGCCAGTGTTCTGAGTTGAAACTCTGAATATAGATACTTTTTTTTCTCTTAGGGGTACACCAAGGAAATTAAAAGAAACGGACCACATTCACTAATGTGAAATTGGAACCGTTTTCCCTCCAGCCAGTTAAAAAAAATGAAGGCACATTACACAATACAGCAAAGCAAGGATGGCCGAAAGGAGGGAAAAAGCCAACAAACACTAAAGCCAACTTATTACTCCAATAAATGTCAGGTCAGTCATTGTGTGGGACGCAGATTAATACTGAAAAGAATGGATTTGTGTCATTCTTAAAATATAAATATGAATGCTTTTGACAGAGTTAATAAAAGTATGTTGTCCGCAGTGACTGGTAATTGATGTGAAACAGCTACCTCTACTTTATCCTGTAAATGGCAGAAGCAAAGCTTCTACTGAGGGTGCTATTCACACATAAATTGTGTTTAATGGTTTCTTGTTAATGTGTTCTATTTTTATAATGAAAGTCTAGCCAAATTATAGGAGAGATGCTCTTAACTCCTTTGCTGCTATCAAATTGAGCAGTAATTGAATCAAGCAAGAAATCCCTTTTTGACCTTGAAGGCTGATTTTACCTTCTCATCCCATCATCAGATTTGAGAGAGATATGGTATTAATTTTTCTAGCCTTTTATATTTTATACAGTAACCCAATGGTACTAAATAAAATGCTTCCAAATGGAAAATGCAATAAATCATCAACAAACTCATTCATTTTCAAACAGAAACAAGTAATTTTGATGAAGCCCAACTTTAATTCTCCAATTCAAGTTTTTCATTCAATATTTTACCTGCTATAAAACATTAACTAATAAGCAATTTGGCTGTTATGTATAATCTGTCAGAAGAATTGTGACTATTTGTAGAAAAATCAAATCAGGAAGAAATGTAGTGTATGGAATAGACAATACTACATATAGATGCCTTAACAGAGTTATTCCTGAAACATTTAAATAATATTTAATTCAATTGAAAAGAGTTTTATCCCTTTATATTATTATGTTGTAAATTTAAAAAATCAAATAATGTTTGAAAAATGTCAGCATTTGGGTTTAACATGTTGAAAGGACTGTCCCTTTATATAACTCCAGTGATTTTCAGGAGAACATGATTTACATGCAATTGCCAAATTACAAGCTACATTAGACAGATCCATCCTCATTTTGAGGGAGAAAATGGCTAATTATATTCATGCTCATTTGAACTGCAGAGACTAAATTGGCCTTAAACATCACAAAGTTTGTCTTCAGAGGTATTATATTTTGATTAAAAAAAATTTTTAAGTCCTGTTTGTAATCCATCTTTAAAGTTGTCATTCCACGTTCCCTAGAATACCCATAAAAAGTTGATACTGATTTAGAGGGGAAGCACCTCCCTACTGACTTCCATAAAAGTGTCCAAATTCCACTACTATAGTCGCTAAGGTCCTTTGTGATCCCAACCTTCTCTAATCTCGTAAGTATCCTATTCATGCATCACCCAGATCTGTGCCCTGTCTTCGCCACATGGCCACATCTCTCTGATCTTGCTCAAGCCATAAATGCCCTCTGCATATGGAACTCTTACCCATCCTTTATGCTCAGCTGAGTCATTGACCTTGTGATGAAGGATTCCCATGTCCCCCTTCTGTTGTCTGTTAGAATTAATCACTCCTACTTTTCTCTATTCTCCTATGAAACACAGCTTACAAATACCATATTTTGCTTTCTACTTTTAATTTAACCTAGATATTTAGAAATCACTACTTCCACTCATTATGAGCTAGATAATCAAGTTCCTGAAGAAGCAAACTATGTACACTTAGTGGTTAAGAGTGCCGACTCAGAAGTCAAAGAAACCATGATTGATTCATGCCCCAACTCCACCAATTTCTGGCGAGCAAATGTGGCAAAGTTATGTAACCTCTCTAAGCTTTTTTTCTTCTACTATACAATTATACTATCTATCTCTTACGGTTTTGTAAAGATTTAAAGAAATAATGCACCTTGAATAATGCATTTATCATGGTGTCTGACATATACTAAACACTCCATAGCTATTAGATATTTTAGTTAATAGTTATTTAGTATCTTTCATAGTGGAACACAGAATGTAACACAGGATAGATGTTCAATACTGTTAGATTAGTGACTGAGTAAATGAATGAAATTAAGTCAATAAAAAAAGAAGAACAGGCTATAATTTGAAAGGGCGTTTTCAATCCTTCCCAAGAAACCCTGTCTATATATCCAAGACCATGAAAGGACCCTAAGTTTCATAAAGAAATTTGCTTCCTTATTGGGTAGGTGATTATATATGAAGCTATGGCCCTGGTGCCATTGTCTTACATTAATCTGTGCTTCTCCCTAACTCTACAGAGCCCTATCTGTACAGTAGAGTGAGGACCAGTATTTTGAATACACTCAGGACATGTTCTCCTCCTCTAGTGAAGGGCATATCTGTACAAGCAAACCTGAGTGTCTGCCTGAAGACAAGAGTGAATCACTTTTTTATGAGGTTAGGGCAAGGGTACAGGTGAGGAGCAAACAGAAAAGAATATGGGGAGAAAAATGTTGGGGTGAGAAGCAAGGGGAATTTAGGATTTTTCTGTACAACCCTATTCATAAAGGGCCCCTCTCTGTGGGGGGGGATATAATTCCCATCCCACTGACATCAGGCTTGGCCATGTGACATGCTTTGGCCAATGAAATGTGAGCAGTAGAGACATATGCTACATCGGAGCAGTTTTAGGAGATATTCTGTGGTCCTTTCATTAATATTTTCCCCTCTACTGACATATGCCTGGCAGAAATGAAGAGGGAATGAAACAGAGACACAGCTAAACCAAAATTTTTATTGTTGCAAGGATGGAGATTGGGGAATTATTAATACAATATAACCCAGCAAAAGCAGACTAATACAGAACCCTTTTGGGGTTCATTCTTAGGGCAACTAAATCTTCCTACAAACCCCTGCAGTGGCTTCCCCCACACTCCCACCACACACACACACACACACACACACAACCCCCAAGATCAGCCAAGATTAGTCTGGGCCAGCAAAATCACTGTATTCACTCTACTCATTCTGGAGAACTCAGTTAACAACTGCACACCTAAACAGCATCATTTTGTTTGTGCATGTTCACATGTTAACAAATATGTGTGTGTGTGTCTGTGTGTGTACATATATAGAGATCTATCTATCTATATTTAAATCTAACTGCATCTCCAGATATATGTACAGTGAGAAGACCTGACTCCTGCTTTCTAGGGTTTGCCATATTGATGGGATTCCACATATGAAAACTTGGGAACATGAAAAGGTAGTTCTCGTTTCATTACATTCAGCACTGCTTTGTCCCATTTAGTGTGCTAAGTACAGAGGATGATGCAAACACATCTTACTAGATGTGGGTTCTCTTATCAAGGAGATGACTTCCTAGCTGGGGATATAAATATGCACATGGTCAGCTGTAACCTATCCTAAGATATAAAGTAATATGTGCCATAAGGGAAGGTGAAACAAAGTGCTCTGGGAGGTCACAGTCAGGAAAGATTCAGGGGATGTTTCACAAAGAAGTGGTTTTTGAGAAGACTGTTGATTGATGGGAGGAGAATTGCAACATTTGAAAATAGGAGAATGGCATGATCAAAAGCACAGAATGGGAAATAAAAACTCATTTGATTAAAGCATGAGACTGTGAAGGACATAAGAGGTGTGTATTAGTTTGCTACAGCTGCCAAAACAAAATACAACAGATGGGGTAGTTTAAACAACAGAAACGTATTTTCTCACAGTCTGGGGGCTGGAAGTGCAAGATCAAGGTGTCAGCAGGTTTGGTTTCTCCTGAGGCCTTTTCCCTGGACTTGCCATGGCCACCTTCTCACTGTGTCCTCACGTGGTCTTTCTTGTGTGCAAAGGCATCCATGGTGTCTCTCTGTGTGTCCTAATCTCCTTTTCTTATAAAGCCTCTGGTTCTATCAGATATGGGCCCACCCTAATGACTTCATTTTAACTTAATTACCTCTTTTAAAGTCCTATATCCAAATACAGTCACATTCTGAGATGCTGAGGGTGATGGCCTCAACATATGAATTTGGGGGAGACACAATTCAGTCCACAACTAGGTGAATAGACAAAATAAGGTAGAGGCTGGTTGGAAACTGGAAATAACTGAAAATGTGTAATAAAGAGAGGGACAAACAAGTAGAACTGTGCTTTAGATAGATCATGCTTGTGCATGAGGTAAATAAGACAAGGAGAGAGACTGGACAGATCTTTTCAAATACAGGCAACCGATGACCTGATTAAAGAGAATGCCAGTGGAGTTGGAGGGAAGGGGACACATGTGAGAGAAAATGTGAGACAGAATGAATAATGAATATGAAAATATAACTGATCTTATATTTGTGACTGGATGACTATATACTGATGGCCACAAAGTCAAAACTCTTGATGAGAAGAGAAATAGAGGTCTTGAAACTAGAAATACAGTCTAGAGAGATAGAAAGAGATCCTGGAACAAGCTATGAAATTAGAGGAGGGAGCATTTACAAAGTCACTGGCGTCTTTAAAACTGTTTATGCGGAAAACAAGAACAAATTCCAAGAAAGGTCATTAGATTTGTCAACCAGGGAAGTATTGATAATCTTATCAAATGGTCCAGGAGAGACAGGGGTAGGTTATGGAGGAGATGAAGGTGGAGGCTGGGGAAGGAAGCTTGATTGCACTGCACAGGGGAGTATGAAAACAAGGTCTTAAATATAGCTGAAAATATGATAAAGTCAACTTTGCTAACTATTTGGTGATTTAATTTTTACAACATCCTATGAGCTAGATACTATCACAATCCTCTTACACAGATGGGGAAAATGAGACACAGGTGAAGTATCGTATTTGATGTTACATAGCTGGTTAATCAAAGAGCTAGATTTGACTTCAGGCAAGTCGCTCCAGTACACACATATAAAACTGTCGTTCTTTTGTTTCTTTATATAAATTTAGTTTGATGGTAAAAAAAAAATCATTTAAGGTGGCAAGAAAAGCATGAACAATTTCATATGGACAAGAATGAGTAAGGCATATCTTTGTGTGGGTGAGGGTTTGGGGGCTGTGTATACTGAGATCAGGCAAATGCAGCAGTGGGCTTATGTTGTATACACATAACAGATAAAACAAGAGCAAGCTGATGGAATGAGTAAAGTTTATGTATTTGGACTTTGCAATTGGAGTGATTTTCTACGTGAAAGAGTCATACATATGATACTTTGTTAGTACCTTCAATCAATATTTATTGAACATCTACTACATTCCTGGCACTTACACTAGAATCTAAAGATATGATGAAGAAAAATCCAGAACTTATGGATTTTCCAGCTAGTGACACTTAAAGGGATCATCAGCAATTTGATGAAGAATGGAGCTTCTATTTTACACCAGAGGTCATAGATTATAATAAAACTGCCTTCATCATTAATGGGACGTACAATTCAAGGAAAGTCATTACACCTCTGATATCCCAGTTTGTCCACCAGTGGAATAGAGATCAAATTGTAACAGACGATTACATCCTTGAATAAAAGGTACATTGGAGAGGTGAAGTCATATTAATAACTGAAGATAACATGTAATACTATTTAATAATAAGAAATCTTTATTTTATTTTCATTAGGGAAATATTAATTATTGGATTTGACCCAGATAGACTTGTTATTTTAAATACATTGAATAATCTTTAGAGGTTTTTATCATTTTCTCCACCAGTAATAAAGCTATAATTTGTAAAATCAGAAGTTAATAAAAAAAATCTTCCAGTAAAATGATGTTATGATTGAGATTTAACACGAACATAATTTAAGCCACTGTTAGGACTCCCACAGTAGCCATATCTGGCCATACTTCACCCTCTCTATGTAGTCTTTTACTCTGTTTAAACAACAGATGCTAATATTTGGACTGATCAAATACATGAAAGTGCTTCTGCATTTTGAAATCTTGATGACTATCACTCCATTTTAAAGGTAAAGTAGAAATATTTTTCCTATTGCTTATAAATTAACATCCTTGTGTTCAGAAAGTAACAAACAGAAGGAGCCAACATAGAGTTACATAGGACCTTCTTCCAAACTAATTTAATTTGTAATCAAGAATATCTTGATTTTAACAGCATATTTCCTTAGGCTTGAACATTTTGGTCAATTACTTAAATAAGGATATAAAAAGGTATTAAAATTGGCAGATGGCATGAAACATGGAGGGATAGCTGATATGAGAAGTGACAGAGTCAAGATTCAGATTTACCTTGACAAATACTAACAAGCCAGTCCTACACCCAAACAACTGACAATGCAGCAGTTATATTTTATTTTCAAAAAATTCAATTGCACAAGCCTAGCCTGGTAGAGAACATTGGCAAGAATTCATGGGAAAGAGTTCTGATAGTTTTGGTTAAGCATAATTTTAAACAAATGCTCTAAATAATGTTAATAAAAAATAGAGTAATAACAAAGATAACAGGAATCTTCAAGCTACACAAATTGAAATATAGATTCCAGTTCATAAAAAGTGATCATTGCTTGTGGATCTGGTGCTTGGTTCAATTCTGAGAAACATATTTTAAGTGATACAGATAATCAAACAGAGGAAGACACAGAGGAAGGAATTGCAGAACTGAATGTGAATTATTTTAGGTCATTTATAAGGTCCATTCTAGCATTAAAATTCTATGATTGTATGGAAAGTATAAACTACTGCAGAGCATGCTTATATCAAACAAATCCCATTAAATGCTGTATATATAATCTTTGATTATACACTACAAGTACTTCTTAAATATGAGTTTGCATCAAAATTATCATCTTGATAAGTTCAATTGTGAAACAATACCAGATCATATCCTATTAACTTAGGGGAAAGCCTAATCATATAGGCTTTACAGGTAAGATAGACAAATATATTTGTTCTTCAAAAATCTTATTTTCCATCCATTTTTAAACAAACCCTATTTTTACCTTGGAGTTCACTTAAAGAGATATGCTAGAATTTTAAAATATCCTCTTTTGTATTCCTGCAGGAAAAGTATTTATTAGATAAAATATCTTTTAAAATTGTTTTTAGGCTAAGCAGGATTTAGAATATGAAGGATCTCTCAAAAATCATTTTATTTTAATATACATATGTTCAACTTCATTATTTAGAGCAGTGCTTCTCAAATTTTAATGTGCATACAATACAGCTGCAGATCTGGGGTGGAACCTCAAATTATGCCTTTCTAGCAAGCTCCTGGATGATACTGATGCTCCAGTCCGTATCGACCACTCACTGACTAGCAAGGATTTAAAGAACTCTGCTTCACTAGTGCCATCAATTATTCTAAAACAATTCTCACTCAATAGATAATGTAAAATAAAAGAAATTACTTTCTAAAGAGGAAAAGAACCTCTGCAATTTTCTCTTCCTTAGAAGTCCTTAGCATTTCTGATGCTGTTCATCTGATTAATGCCCTTATTTTTCTTTTGAAACATTAAGTCCTTCTTCCCACCTCCCTTACCTCAAAAGGGCTCACAGACTTGTCTCTTACCACCCCAGGCTCACTTCTCAATTCCCTGCTACTTCCTTTTGGTGGTGTGCTGCACTCCTCTTCACAGGCTTTTGAGGTTGTTACGGACTGAATGTTTGTGTCCTCTCCAAATTCATATGTTGAAACTTTATCCCTCAATGTGAAAGTATTAGAAAGTGGGGCCATGGGGAAGTGATAAGGGTGGAGCCATCATGAATGGGATGGGTGCCCTTAGAAGAGTCACGAGAGAGTTTGCTTCCTCTATTCTGCTCTCCACTGTATGAATCTGCAACACTGAAGAGGGCCTCCACCAGAACCTCACATTGCTCTTCCCTGATCATCCAAGATCAGCTTCCAAAAAACAAATTTCTGCTGTTACATGCCACCCAATTTATGATATTTTGTTATGGCAGCCTGAGCCAAGACAGAGGTCTTCTATGCACTTCTCTAATTTCCTTTTACTGAAGTATCAGCATTTTATGGATAAATGAATTACTCAAAAGACTTTATGCCAACTTACCTTAAAATACTAACTGATAAAGAAAACTTCTACTTGCTATGAATAGTCATGATGCTGGCCCAAACAGAGCCATGAATGAGAAAATGTGGGGCAGCACCAATATACCTCCACTCCACATACCTTCACTGCTCTTCCAAACTTCTTTCCAAAAAGTGGTGTAGAGTGACTTCCTCACTGGGCAGAAAATTTCACTAGAAATGCACTGTGGCCTTTAACACTTGTCTACTTCTGGGAAACAAAACTCAGGGCCTAGTTTCATACATTCTTCTACCTATTTGTGATTTTAGCTAGGCCAGCATTGTCTAGATGCCATTGGAATCACTTAGGAAGTCTTAAAAAATACTGGTCCCTGGACCCAGAGTCTTATTCCATTGGTGGGGCCTGAGCATTGTTACTTAAAAAAAAAAATTCTTTGGTGATTCTATTAATGTATCCCACTTTCATTTCAAACTCCCTCATTTTTATGTCTATGGCATCTTTTTACTCATGTTAAAGCATTTCTTCTATATCAGGGTTTCTAACCCCAGCAGTGTGGACATTTGGGACTGGGTAATTATTTGTTGTGGAGCTATCCTGTACATTGCAAGATGTTTAACAACATTCCTGGTCTCTATGAGTAGATGCCCATGGCATTCCCCCAATTTTGACATAAAAAATGTCTCCAGACGTTGTCAAATGTCCCCTGGTAGGCAAAATCATGTTGAGAACCTGCTTTTACATCATTACCATCATTATATTTCTACCACCATCACATTAACTATTATTTTCCATACGTCAAGACACAGCTAACTGCTGTACACAGATTATCTATCTCATTTACTCCTCAAAATATGGTTATGAAGTAAATACACACTTTACTTAGGAGCAAAGTGAAGCTCAAGTGATGCAAAGATGGTACAAAATTGCCAGAGGTCCCAGCCTGGAAACTGATGGGTGCAGAATACAAACTTACATCTATCTGATTATGACTCTAGGGTCTAAGCTCTTTATTCTTACAGTATATTTTTATTTTACATCATAGACTCTTTAGTTGCAGATCTCCTCGTAAGACTATAAGCCCTCTGGAAGCTTATCACATGATTTATCTTCAAGTTCTAGCACATGGTAGGTACTGAATTAATATTTATCAAATTGAATAGTATCTAACAATGAGTTTTTGTTTTTCATCCAAAGCCTACCTGCATTCCTAATTTTCTGAATTTTTCAAAGGTATCTCCATCTGTTTCTCACTCTAGTACCAAGTTCTCCTGTTGACTCTCTCAGTATTTTATCTTGGAAGTCCATCATTTTCCTAGGTACCTCATACCTGGGCCTTTCCAACTGACTTTTTAAAAAATTAATAAACTTTATTTTTTTGGAGCAGTTTTAGGTTCATAACAAAACTGAGTGGAAAGTACAGAGAATTCTGATATATACCCTGTCCCCACACATGCACAACCTCCCCGCTATCGACATTCTCCACCACACGTTGTTACACATGGACCTACATTGGACACCTTCATAATCATACAAAGTCCATAATTTACATTAGGGTTCACTCTTAGTGTTGTACATTTTAAGGGTTTGGACAAATGTACAATGATAAATATCCACCATTATAGCATCATACAGAATAATTTCACTGCCCTAAAAATCCTTTGTGCTCTGTCTATTCATCCTTCCCTCAACCCCAAACCCTGACAACAACTGATACTTTTACTGTCTCCATAGTTTTGCCTTATCCAGAATGTCACATAGTTGGAATCATATAGTATATAGCCTTCTCGGACTGGCTTCTGTCACTTTTAGTAAAGTTCATTTAAGTTTCTTCCATGTCTTTTCATAGCTTGATAGGTCATTTCTTTATAGCGTTGAGTAATATTCCATTGTCTGAATGTATCACAGTTTACTTACCCATTCACCTTTGAATAATATTTTGGTTGCTTCCAAGTTTTGACAATTATGAATAAAGCTTCCATAAATCTCTGTGTGCAGGTTTTTTGTGTGGACAAAAGTTTTCAATTCATCTGGGCAAATACCAAGGAGCATGATTGCTGGATAGCATGGTAAGAGCATGTTTAGTTTTGTAAAAGACAGCCAAACTGTTTTCCAAAGTGACTGTAATATTTTGCATTCCCACTTGTAATAAATAAGAATTCTTGTTGCTCCACATTCTTGTCAGCATTTGGTGTTGTCAGTGTTTTAGACTTTGGTCATTCTAAAAGGTGTATAGTGGTATATCTCCTTGTTTTAATTTGCAATTCCCTAATGACATATGACACTGAATATCTTTTTATATGCTAACTTGCCATCTATGTATCTTCTTTGCAGATCTTTGTAGGAAAACTTCTAATTTTTCACCATTAAGTATTAAGTTAGCTGTAGGTTTGTTGTAGATGTTTTTTGTCAAGTTGAAAAGTCCCCCTCTATTCCTAGTTTGCTTAAAGTTTTTATGATGAATGGGTGTTAGATTTTGTCAAATGCTTTTTCTACATTAACTGATATAATCTTGTGATTTTTCTTTTTTAGCCTATTGATGTGTTGGATTACATTATTTTCAAATGTTGAACCACCCTTGCATACCTAGAATAAATTTCACTCAGTTATGGTGTACAAGTCTTTTTTTACAATATTAGTTTCACTTTGCTAATATTCTGTTGAGTATTTTCACACTGTGTTCTTGAGAGACATTGGTCTGTAGTTTCCTTTTCTTGTAATGTCTTTGTCTGGTTTTGGTATTAGGGTAATGCTGGCCTCACAGAATGAGTTAGGAAGCATTCCTTCAGCTTCTATCTTCTGAAAGAAATTGTAGATAATTGGAATAATTTATTTTTTAGATATTTGATAGAATTCACCAATGAGCCCATCCACATCTAGTGCTTTCTGTTTTGGAAGATTATTTATTATTGACTCAATTATTTAATAGCTATAGGCCTTTTCAGATCGTCTCTTTCAACAGCCTTTTTTAAAAATTAATTAATTAATTATTTTATTTTTGGCTGCATTGGGTCTTTGTTGCTGCGTGGGTTTTCTCTAGTCACGGCGAGCAGGGGGCTACTCTTCAATGCGGTGCGCAGGCTTCTCATTGTGGTGGCTTCTCTTTGTTGCGGAGCATGGGCTTTAGGCACACGGGCTTCAGTAGTTGTGGCATGCAGCTCAGTAGTTGTGGCTCACGGGCTCAGTGGTTGTGGCTTGCAGGCTCTAGAGCACAGGCTCAGTAGTTGGGGCACACAGGCCCAGTTGCTCCGCGGCATGTGGGATCTTCCCAGACCAGGGCTCGAACCCGTGTCCCCTGCATTGGCAGGCAGATTCCCAATCACTGCGCCACCAGGGAAGTCCTCAATAGCCTTTTAAAAGTCCTTTCTCATTCCTATATTTTCCCCTTTAAACATAGACTCTATTTTGAACAAAGATAAATATTTTTGTAAAAGCAATAAAAACAAAAATTGAAAAGTGGGACTACATCAAACTAAAAAGCTTCTGCACACAAAGGAAACCATCAACAGAAAGAACAAGCGACCTACTGAATGAGAGAAAATATACGCAAATCATATATCTGATAAGGGGTTAATATCCAAAATATATAAAGAACTCATACAACTCAATAGCAAAAGCAATCCAATTAAAAATGAGCAGAAGATCTGAATAGACATTTTTCCAAATACAGATGGCTAACGGGTACATGAAAAGATGCTCTGCAGCGTTAATCATCAGGGAAATGCAAATCAAAACCACAATAGAGATATCTCACAGCTGTTAGAATGATTATTATCAAAAAGACTAGAAACGACAAGTGTTAGCAAGGCTGTGGAGAAAGAACCTTTGTGCACTGGCAGAGGGAATGTAAATTGGTGCAGTAACTATGAAAAACAGTATGGAGGTTCCTCAAAAAATTAAAAATAGAACTACCATATGATCCAGCAATTCCACTTCTAGGTATTTATCTGAAGAAAACAAAAACACTAATTTGAAAAGATATATGTACACGCATGTTCACCGTAGCATTATTTACAGTAGCCAAGATACGGAAACAACATGTGTCCATCAATAGACAAATGGATATAGAAGATGTGCCCTATGTATATACATGTATATATACAATGAAATATCACTCAGTCATAAAAAAGAATGAATCCTCCTCACTTGCAACAACATGGATGGACTTGGAGGGCATTATGCTAAGTGAAATAAGTCAGACAGAGAAAGACTGATACTGTATCATCTCTCTTACATGTGGAACCTTATGAGATATATATATATATATATATATATATATATATATATATATATAATACACACACACACACGTATTAAACCAAGCTAATAGATACAAAGAACAGATTGGTGGTTGCCAGAGGGGAGGGTTTAGGGGTGGGAGAAATGGGTGAATTGTTCTGCTGGGTTTTTTTTTTTGTTTGTTTAAATAAACGGAATTAAAAAAAAAAACAAACCAAAAAAAAAATGTAAAAAGTAGAAGTGTTCCAAAATCGAGTAGAGCATCTGCACGTGCTAATGGTGCCAGTGTAAACTGGTACAACTTTAAAAAAAAAAAAATCTTTTTAAAACCTGGATTTTTAAACTCATTAAATAACCAGTTCAAATCATTCTCTCATAAACTTGAAGGATAAAATTGAAAATTTTAGGTCATTTTGAAAGCCCATTTTAATTTTGTCCTTATCTGCTTTTTCAACGTTATCTTCCATGGAAAATGTTAGATTAGCATGCTTTACAAAGGTCTTTTGCTGATGAATCCTCAGCACAATTAAATCTTGCATTTAAGCCTGATGAAGTAGATCTAAACTATGTGGATGGTGGCGGGGGGGTGGTGGTGGTGCTGGGGTGGGAGATAGTGTGCATTAGGCTGAAGTACTACACAACAAACACTACAGAAGGCAGGCCCTGGCTGGGTTCCTTAGATCTCCTGGGATTTGGAAGAGCCCAAAGGAAGACCAGTGAACACCCCATTCCCCCCAGTCAAGCAATTTAATCCTGACTAGCACCGAACACACCTGACACATGCTGTACTTGCCATATTGCCCCTGTCAGGTCAATTTTACCCTTCTCTCCTTTATCTCAAGTATTTAAGTTTACCTATCATCTAAGTTCCACTAACATCATGAATTCTTCTCTATCCGTCTCTACCCAATGAGCTCTTTGCATTCTTGCCCTCATTATGTGACTCTCACACTAGATGTTTAACATATTAACATACCTTAAACAAGACATACAGATAATTTCTCAATGTACTAGAATTTTCTTATATAACCTCGATTTAAACAATTCTGTGGATTCATCAATCTCTCTGACCTTTGTAAAATCTGCTGACTGCTTTCTAACACCTACAGAATCTGGGAGGTGGTAAGATTTTTCTCTGATTCCTCCACTCACTTTTGCTTCCACAAGCAGAGTTGTCTGCTTGGCAAAATTGTTCCAACACTGTTTATGCTAGTGAAATTTGTTTATGTATATAAATTAATTATTTACTTTAACAATGAAAGTGAACGTGAATAGAAAGAGTCATTGCTATGAAAACTAATAAATGCTTTGGAATAATTCAAGTTGCTGTAAATTAGGTGTGGAAGTATAATAATTAAAAATAGGAAACATTTAGAAGTATTTTTTTTTCTCATATTGATGAGCAATTTTTTTAAAGTTTTTACTCCACTTCAAAGAAATGAAAGCAGGAAATCTGTAGTCAGGGTATTATAGATGAGAAAGAATGTGAGGAATTCCCATTAATGGACTAGGACACAAAGGAAAGTTGTTGGTCTTACATCAAAAGATTGGCACAGTAATGTGCATTTATATGTTTAGGGATAATAAAATGTTTAAGGTATTCATGCAACTCTTTATTATGAGTCCCTACTTTAATTGACTTTTAAAGATCTAGTCATATTAGAAAACTCTGGTTATTTCTTCAAATTAATAACTTTAGAAAGACATGGAATTACCACATTGTTTAAAATAAGTTTTTACTCTTCTTTTGAAGATGCCACTCTACTTTGAAATGCTTTGCCCTGTGTACTTGTTAGTGATATGCTTTCATTATTCAGGGGTGGATTCAGTTATTTGCAATTAGTTAAATGTCAATTGAAGCTACTTTTGTGAATAAAACAGTGACCACACTGGTTAATACGAGCTTTGGGCAAAAATTAGGTGTAACTAGAAAGGAAATTAATCTCTTTGTCTTATAAATTGGCTGTAAAGGAAAATTAAGAGGTAAGTTCCCAAAACGTTATTAGGATTTTAAAATACAAAGTGGCAGCAGGAGAATAAAGGTACCCTTTAGCTATAACTCTTGAAAAAAATTTATATTGATTCTTTTAATCAGTGATTTTTAACAATTTTTCACACATATATTCTACAAAATGTTCATTATTTGTATCATCTTACTGTTAGTAATTTTTTCCATTATTATAAAATGTACAGTTGAAATTATATTTCTGGCTATTTACAACATAGATTCAGAGATATCAAAGGTAAAATAATCTCCTAGAACTTCTCTAATGTCATTCATCTAGGACCAAGTACTTCAAATTAAATTCAGTCCTAAAATTTTTAAAACCTTGCTGGGTAGAATAAGGGAAAAAATTTCATCTAAAAGCTTTCTTCAAAACTCCTTGAAATCCGTTTTGAGGAAGACTGTTCTTGTGTTCTGGGAAAAATACCAACCAGACTTTCTATTATGAGAATATCAAGGAACCACCCTCTTCTGAAATGGATATGACTAATCAATTGTATCTCTAAGGAGTTCAACTGTTCCATCAAGTAACAAAGACTATTTTATGGGGCATCCAGAGTTGCACTACATCTCTGGAGATATTGGCTCCCATAGAGACAATTATCTAAGTAGAAGAAAGCATGCTCTATGTCTGAAGACTGTTGCTGGCCATCATAGAAGTAAGCATGCTTCCTTTGTTGGTATGTACAACTTCTGACAGGAGATTAGGAGCTGAAGACCAGCAGCACAAAGAACTATTTGCAAGGGATAGTTTGTAGACTGTGTTTTGGGTAATAATGCTTTCAGACCCAGGTGATAATGTCTGGTGTGGAGTTGGAGGGTGCAATAAGTGAATGATGCCCCTTTCACCTTTGTCCAGAGCCTAGAATCATATCAGCGTCTCAGGGGTTGGCCGCTTTGAGAGAACTGAAATCAGCAGGAGCATTGGTTTTCTCTATGGGAGCAGTGGTAGGACAGGCAGTGACAACTGATGAGAATAAAACAGTGTAAACAGATTTAACCCGGAACACATGTCAATGTTCTGGATACTCTGTGCAATAACTGGAGTATAGGTGGCTAATCCCTAGTGGGCAGGGAAGGGATGAAATTGCCATAGTTTGGGCTTTAATAAAAGTGATGTTTTTTATTTGATACACATAATCAAGTGAAGCTTGACTCTGAGATTACACTTTATCATTTCTTCTTAATATATTTTAGTCACTTGCTAATAAGAGTCATAACATTATTATCTCCTCCACATAAACACTCAAGGCACATGGACATTTTCTTCTAAAGATGTAACAGTGTGCCTTAAGCTTGGATAAATTACATATGAATAGGAAAGCTGCCTCTGAAGTAAGCATATTCCAAATTGAGAAGTAATGTGACAATAGAGTACCTGTCAAGTGAAATATCAATGAATGAGGTGAAAGAAATGAATGTTTTTAGCACAGGGAGATCAGCTCGGTGCTTTGTGACCACCTAGAGGGGTGGGATGGGGAGGGTGGGAGGGAGGGAGATGCAAGAGGGAAGAGATATGGGAACATATTGTATGTGTATAACTGATTCACTTTGTTATAAAGCAGAAGCTAACACAACATTGTAAGGCAATTATACTTCAATAAAGATGTTAAAAAAAAAAAAAAGAAAAAAGAAATGAATGTTTTGGAGGCTGGTTGTCCAAAGTGTAAAGCTCACCTATGCCCTTTACTAAACATAACATAGGAAAAACTATGCATCCTTGTTGGACTTCACTTTCCTCCTCTGAAAAATGAGTATAAAAAGAGTACCTACCAGGAGGTTTTGCAGATCATGAAAGCTAGCCACGACCATCCCTTCAGCTAATCTCAAGTGTGGCTCAATCCATAGAGAAATTTGCACTGATGGTATTATGTTGCCCACGGGATATTAGTTGTCAAAGTGTACGGATGATGGGCAAGACCTTGGATGACTCCTTATTTAATGGGAAAAACACTAAACAAACTGTGAACCTCAATTCTAGCCCTAGGTCTCCTGAAACTGTGAAGCTTGGTTCTAGTGTTTTACTTCATTGAGCTTTGAAAGCCTCCTTCTTAAATTATGTGGTTAGATTAGATCAGGATTTTTTAAAAATGGATTTGTTTGTTTTTAACTCTGGTGTAGTTGTGCTCTGAGAGGTACAGCTGTAGTGTGATGGCTAATAACACAGTCTGAAAACCTGGACAATCTACTTAAATGCACTATACTGTAGTTCCCTAATTAAAAATGGAGATGATGATAATACTACTGGCCTCACAGGATAATTATGAAGAAGTACGGTGCTTAGAATAGTGCTAGGAACATAGTAAGAATTCAAGAAACATTATTAACCCTAGAATCCATTTGATAAAGAGCTTTAATTGAAGTAAGATTAGGGATCAAAAGCCCCACTCATACTGGCCTCAATTTCACAATTATTAGCAAACTTAATATACTCTTAGGATTCTGATCTGATACTCTATTCCTCTTGAGCATTTGATACATATTTGTTGATATTTTAGAACTAATTAGAGTCACTGTTATGATTATAAACAAAACACACAATAGTCTACCATTAATCAGGGGTATTTTGGAGTGTCTGATCAATCCACAATAATTTTTCCTTAATTCTTGCTTCACATGGCAGAAAGTCCTCTGCAGCATTTTGTACAATAGGATGCCATCTGTGCACATGTGATTGGAACAGATGAGCACCTCCTGACCTATTCTAGCTCAGAGTCTCCCTTTTAGGAATTTGGGATTGAGATTCATTCGTTCATTTTCCTTCAAGCAACTAGATTTGAAACATAAATTCAGGAGCTGAGCAGTGGCCAAGTTTCCCTCCATGTGCCTTTGAAAGAGAAAATGCAGGTCTACAGAAAGAATGGGGTAGGCGCCCAGAGAGAAGCACAAAGTTCCACCAGGCTCCAAGTCCCTTGCTGTAGTCCCTTCCTTGGGAACAATGGCATTCTGGCCTTTGGGTTTCATGACACCTTAATAATCTTCTAATAAAATCTCCTTTTAGCTTAAGCCATCTGAGTTAGTTTCTCTCATAAGCAACCAAACGTTGCAAACCATAGGCTGGTAGCTAGATAATTTTTAAGAAACTAGGAGTAGGAAAAATGAATTCTTTGGTCCAAGAAAATCCACAGAAGTGAGCATGTAAAAAAAGAAAAATGAAAGAAAAACACAAACATTAGACATTTTCACTTAAATTCAATATTTTTTTATATCTAATAGTTTCTGAAGGTTTGGTGCCCAACTCTGTTAGCTTCCATCCTTCTCCTTCTGTTTCTTCTTTGTAAGGTTAAAGCTTCAGACATTTTCTCTGTAAAGCTGTTGGTGTTGGTCTAGCCTTCTGCTTTGCATTATTATAATTATTTGACATTTGTAAAGTGCTCATGGTGTTCCAAAAATCGTTCAGAATTTTCAAAACAAAAAATATCCATCTCCTTCAGGCAAAGCACATGTCCCTAATTCTAATCTAAAGCCAAGGAATTAGATGCTGGTAGAGAGAAATAAAGGATTAATGCTGTCACCTAATTTTGCCTGGGTCCTTTGATAAACAAAATGTTTCACTGTAAAAGAGGAATAAACCACACATGAGCTTCAAATTTTGCCATCAGATGTGAATAGAAAGCTAAATTCTGATGGGTTTTAAAATAGAGTTAATGCATGACTAAAGTTTTTTTGCTTCTTATCAAGGTTAAATATGGAAATATTCACACAAAAGAAAATCTTACTAAGCTAGTATCTACCAATATATCATCTATGTGCTTCACAGTTTTTAAAGTAAAATATGAAACATATGTATGTTTTCTAATTTATTTTACTTTTTCCATGAGTTAAACATGCAAAATCCTTTATGGTAATCCACTTATACTGACTGATTTGAAATATTTACCTATAATATCATGAAACAAAAAAATGTATTTACTTTAAATTGATTTGTGTGCATATATATGTGTGTGCGTATATGCATACACAAACACACACACATTTTACAATTAAATTACTGAATGGAAAATCTGAGCTACTTCTAGCTACCATGAACTATACATCTATATATATACTGTTTTGAATAAGGCCAAAGTATAAAAAAAAAAAAAAATGTCTGGGACCTGCAACTCCATCTACTGATTGCAAGTTGCCATAACATTTGTAGGGATACACAAAAATACAGACACACACACACACACACACACACACATATCCTTTCTTAACTCTTGACCTAGCCACTAGTAACTCTATTCATTTCATGCTGTAGTCACTTGTGCTACTCTGCAACAAGGAGAGTGAATCATATGTCCAAATTCCATCTGACATGATGCTACAAATATATTTAGCACAGAATGGACCATTCAGTGCACACATGTATATCTTTTACAAACCACAAGTAGCAACATGAATAACTAAATGGGTGAATTTTCTTGGCCACATACAAGTGAACTCATGAGGAACTGATCTGTAAAATGGTTGACATATTCCCACAGCACATTTAAGACATCTCTATGAAAATGTTATATCACTGAATATGGGATCCAACTGTGTAGAGACCACTCATTATGAGAGTATTAAACTGTGTCCCAGTGACATCAAAATAATGAAAATGCCTGTAAGGTGTCCCTCTTCTATTTATTTACATATTTTAACAAGAAACAGGAGGAATAATAAATGATAATGAAGAACCATTTATCCCCCAGGGATTGAATAGCCTCTTGTCCTATTATACCAGACAATCATTAATTTTAATTGCTTCAGATTTATAACTCACAAGACAAAATTAAGAGCCATCCCAACATGAGAAAAAACGACTAAGATTGCTGTAAACAGAAATATCTTCCAGGATTTTTTTTAACAACTAAGCACAAACATTGCTGCATTATTTGCCTTAAGGATCTATGATAAATATTTAAGTTTTTAAAATGAACAGAACTTCACACTATATGTATGCTATTAATATATTCTTGCTTTTTCTGGATCTATAAAAATGAAAAAAAAAAAACATTGAAAACTAACATACCTGAGAGTGTGTTAAAGCTACTCATTTAGTATTCAGCATAAAAAGTTACCACTGTATCTATTTTTGGACCAATTCATCATCGTATTTAAAAAAAGGTAAGCCTATTTTACTTATGAAAATAATTCTTACATGAGACATTTATGTTTGATTTTTATGGCAGCTAGACCGTAAATATGTTGTTTACTCTTGAATCACTTAAAAGTAAAAAGAGAAAGAGCCACTGGTGCTTTTGTTGAATCAGAAATTTCTTAGCCATGCAATGGTGCCCATGGCTTAATGCAGGGTGGAACAAAAAAGCTTTCTCCATTTGCTGCCTCTGCGCCTCTGCCCTGAGGTCCTATGTGCAGCTTCAGGGCCTGAATCATGACTATCTACCACAATTTTTTTTTTTCACTTGAGTCCTGACACATTGTTGAGTCATAAGTCATTTTAATGGGTCATCACCAGATTCTTAAAAACTGAAAGCAGAATATGATTTAAAAGATCAGAGTTCATTGCATTAATAAAGGTAAATATGGTTTTGTGAAATTTATGTATCTTTGGTATGATACATATATGTTATATATATATGTAGTATACAAACGTACATACATACATAAATGTGTGTGTATGTGCATTCTGGAGAATGATAAACTTATTGCTTACTATGAGTTGTGGGCAAAAAGGCAGCAATGTTTGAAAGGCACTATACAAGGGAGAGCAGCTACTGGTGCTGGTTCCTGTGGACAGGCAAGGGAAAGGATATAGGCAGACCTTAGAACAATGCTCTTCAAAGTGTAGTTCTCAGAACAATTGTATCAGAATCACTTGATCTTAGACCCCATTCAAAACCTACTGATCAAGCAACTCTGATGTTGAGGAGCTTCAAGTAAAACTGGTCCTTCAGGTAATTCTTCTGTGCCCTGATATGTGGGATTCATTGTACTGGACACCATCTCCACACTCTGAGAGGGGGGTGTCTAGAACCTTCAATAATGTATGATAGAAATATTCTCCCTTATACATTTCCTTCTAGATCTGTGATATCCAACATAGTAACCACTAGTCACAGGTGGCTATTTAAATTCAAATTTAATGAAAATTTAATAAACTTGAGAAATCAATTCCCCAGTAACATTAACTACACATCAAATGTTCAAGAGACACATGAGTTAGTAACTATGGTGTTGGACAGTACAGATATAGAGCATTTCTATCATCACAGAAGTTTATTCAGACAGCCCTGCTCTAGAGGTTTTCAATGAATTATAGAATTCGGCACACTGTGTTTTGACATTGAATACATTCATATACATTTAGGATATTGAATCACATACAATTTCTAAAATGCATATAAGTCATAGAGACAATATATTTTTTATTGATTTTCGAAGTATTTTCTATTAGATTATATCAGTTATTAAGGTATTTTTAACATTTCAAAAATCAATGCTTAGGAAGGAGGGAGGGATGAACAGGTAGAGCATAGAGGATTTTTAGGGCAGTAAAAGTACTCTGTGTGGTACTAAAATGGTAGTTTTATATCATTATACATTTGTCCAAACCCACAGAACATACAACACCAAGAATGAACCATAATGTAAACTATGGACTTTGAGTGATAATGATATGTTAATATAGGTTCATCAGTTGTCACAAATCTACCACTCCGGTGGAGCATGTAGATAATGGGGGAGGCTATATATGTGTGGGGTCCGGGAGATTATGCAAAATCTGTGTACTTTCTCCTCAATTTCGCTGTGAACCTAAAACTGCTCTAAAAAATAAAGCCTATTAAAAATCAGTATATGCTTAGAAAAAACATTTTCAATAAGAAAATAAAACAGACACAAAAAGCACATTTTATACTCTAATATCCTGTGCTATCTTTCTTAAGAAAAAATAAAACTAATATATTTTATTAGGATACAATATTTATGAATATTTATAACTATACACACACATTTCATACCAAATAGCTGTGAGTTGTTTACTAATTTTCCCTTTAAGTTATAATGACATTATCTCAAGAAGACACATACTGCTTGAACTGCCATTATAATCAAGTTGCCAATAGAGTAAACGATTTTCATGATACTGGCTGCATCAAACAACATTCAAAATGGATTAAGACCCTCTGAAAAATAAAACTTTAAGGCAATGGAACATTCTTAACTGGAATTGTTATGCAAGTCATATAAAATTTTGCATGCTTATTTGCAAAAATTTTCAAGCCAGTTGCAATCTTCAGTGTGTTCATAAAAAAAAAAATGTATTTCTCTATAAAGGTACTGTTGACTCTCTTTTTTAAATGTCTTCACCCAAGACAGGGAGAGTAAAGAAAACAGTTAACAGCAGAGTTTGGATGAGAAAGGTGAGGTAAGCAGTACATGGAGAAAATTGTGAGGTTGCCTAGCACCCAAAGACTTAAAAATATAGGAAGTCACATTTTCCTAAGAGTATAACTATATAATCACCCAGTGGGGTGTGCTGTGGCAGTCATTCATTCCAGCCTATTTCCTACTTCTTGCTGGTTGACAGACTCCATCCCCCATTCCCATCCTGGGTGATTTTATGCCCAGCTGCCAACCATGGATCATGATTATCCTAAACCAATTATGCCAATCCTATTCTTCTATGCCAGTAATTTGTCTAGAGCTGAGCTGGTGATCCAGGTCTGCCCAAAGAGAAGTAAAGTGGGAGGGAGAGCTTGGATGAGGTGGGGTGCAGGAATGGTTCTGATGAGAGAGAGCTGAGAGATGAGAGAGCCTTTTGGCCCTGTCCCTCCCTTCTTGACTTGTGTGCTGTTCTATGATGACTTGAAGCTGTGAGAACCATGAGATGCAAAACCAAAACCCTGAGCATGGGGGAAAGGAAGGTTGGGAGAAGAAGGTCTTCCATGACATAATCGAGCTGCTTGCTATACTTGGCCTGACACTGCACTCTCAGACTTCTTTTTAAATGACTTTACAGTTTTCGCCACCATGAATGGGATCTTTTGTTACTTTTGGCTGGACACATTCTAACCATTATAGTGGGTAAGATTGAAGATATGCAAAGTCTTCTTAAAGCTATGGAGGAAGACTCCTAGGTCAGATTATGACTTGACTCAATGTGTCATCATAACTTAAAAAGAATTGTCAGTCTTCAAGGAGCCTGCTCAGACATGGAAGTATGGAAAAAATGAAACATCAGAGAAAAAAAATAATCCTTGAATGTCCATTCAAGCCTGCCCATGGGAGAGGGGATTTTTGGCAACACATTTGAAGCATTATGACACTGTTGTCAAAGTTATCTTTAGAGTGGACAAGAGTTCTTCAAGCTCTCTTAGGTAAAGATCATTTCTGAAGAAAAACTGACTCAGGTTGTTTTGAGTACAGCATGTGATTTCCCATGCAGATTTGCCTAAAGGTAAGGAATGTATAAGTCATGCTGATGCTGTTACAGCAGCTGAATTGAGTGTTGGGTGTTCTCATTTTATGATAACAGCTGCATTATACCTCAGGCTCTGTGGGCTTAGTTAACGAGTGACAACCTGTGAGAGAGAGACGGAATGCAGATAGCTGAGCCAAAGCCTGATGCATTCACCAAATTAAGTGCCACCTCATGAAGATTCTTGCCAATCAGCTGGCTGGTCTCTCCTGCCTTATCTTTCCTTCCACATTCTAAGTGGGAAAAACAAAAGTGGATTGGGCAATAGAGATGGACAGAGAGACAGCAAAGTTGAGAGGTGATTAAATAAGATGACAGGAATAAGTAGAAATGGCAGGGAAAGTAGGAAGATGCTGAGGAGAGAGCAGTGGTATGAAGGAGAAGAAGAAAAGAGGTGTGCACTTAATACAAAAATTAAAGTAGAATCGATCAGTTCAATTGAAGAAAGCACTAGATAAAAAAAATATGTAGGGATAAATAAATTTTAACAACAGAACTAGCAGTATATGCAATTTAGGAAAGTTGAGCAGGGAACAAAGAAAGTACAGGAGAAAAGGTTAACTTCTGCCTGGACAGTTGCGCTTCCAGGAAGCATTATTAATAATTATTGGAAGAAACATTAGTATTCCTTGGAAGTCATGATAGGTAGACTTGTGCGAAGAAGGTAAAGCCCTCTCACCTTGGTTCTTCCAGTTAAAGTCAGAGCAACCTGCTCTTCTTCTTCATTCACCCTAGAATTGGCTAAAAATAGTGACTATGGGAAGCCCTAAGAATACACAGCAGATTATTACAAAGGATTGACAGAAACATGGTAGAAGAGAGAATAAAAAACTGCATCTTCACCTTTTTTTTTTTTTTTTTGAGAATGAGCTTTTCCCTAACTCACACAGAGCCTTTATTCCATACAAATAAAGAACATTTAAACTAGGATCTGCCGTTTGTTGTAACCCTTTTCCCACAGAGAGAAGCAAACTGTGATGACTTCTGGTCCTAGCCCCCTGACTATAGTTATCAGTCTAGACAGATTATATTTTATAGACTTGCTCCTGTTTACTCCAGTGTTCATTTCCCCAAATCTTTTATGTATTTGGAAACAAAATAAGAAATGAGCACATGAAGCGACATTTCAAAAGTGAGTATATTCAGTAATTGGGTATCTAATTTTTCTTTAGGTGGTAGAAAAATGGTGAGCTTTCCCAAAATGTAGCTGTGCATCTTTATTGCTGCTTTAGTCACATTACCCGAGTAGAAACTACCAGCTTTAATAAAATGAAAATATACTTTAAAATGTTAGTATTGATAAGAAAAGGCATTTAGAATATTTGCCAGTAAAGGCATGACTAATAGACAATCTCATTAATTCTCAAAGCAAGTGAGAATTCAGAAGTAAGACCTCCTTTGCTGATAAAACCAAAAAGAATTATTAAGTCATTTGCTAAGTCCCACTGAATCACAGTATAGCATATACTCAATACAGTGACACAATTATAAATAACCACAGGGCAGAGCTGGGTCTGCACATTACTCTTTGCACAGGTTCAGGGGGATGAGGCACTGAATGACTGTTTTATTGATGAAAATGAAGTTAATGGTGACGATGATGATATTGCTGATGATGAAACTACTCTACTAAGGAAATCTGGGTTAACGGATATAGAAAGGAACTACAAACAGAGAAACAAATATAGAAAATGTCATGGAAATGTTTATAAGCTTTAGATTCAAGCCTTGATCTTTTTCATATTATAATTATTTCCATTTTTTTTCAACCCTCTTATATTGAAATTAGTGCTATACAGAATTTAAACATGGGCACTAATTCCTTTTCTAACTGCAAAACAGCAAAAAAAAAAAAAATGGAGCTCTAATTTAATTTTCTGAACTGGTAGTATTCCCACAGTTGATTCCCTCAGATTTGGATTTCTTGATTCAATAACAGGACCAAAGTCAATATGAAGTAACATCTGAACTAATTAGTGACAAGAGCAATTTGACTCTTCCCTTTGTTACAAGTGCCATTTAAAGCTCTGACCCCTCTGTGTTAGGCTGAAGAGGTAGGAGTTGCATTAGGACAATCCTCATAGAACACTGGCAATGGTAGCAGTAATTTCAGGGAAGATTTCGCTTCAATTTTCTATGTTGCCTGCTTCTAACAACCACTTTAAAAATCTAGGCAGTTTTGCCCAAAATGTTGTTTGGTCAACCTTATGAGGCTGTACAAAGTGTGTTTCAAAGTAATTTCATTGCCTTTTATCTTTCCAAATATTTGTAATTTCTTCCAATCTTTGCTTATTTCAGCTGAAGCAAAATACTCTAGAAGAGTAAAGTTAAGTTCACCAAAATGTCATTAAGGGATCTACTCTGAGACTTGAGCTATTCTAGGGCACAAGAACCAAAGAAAGTGGTCTGGGAAGGATCACTCACTGACTTGCTCTGTCACATCTTAGGACCACTCAGACATTTGGTATTCTGGAGGAAGGAACTCATCTGGCAACTGGATAAGTGTATATAGAGGACCAAGAGACCTGATTACAATATTTAGACCCTATGTATTAGTGGGCTAGGTCTGCTGAGACAAATCGGGTGGCCTAAAGAACAGAAATTTATTGTCTCATGTTTGTGGAGGCCAGAAGTCTGAAATCAAAATGTTGGCAAGGTCGGTTCTTTCCGAGGGCTGTGAGGGAAGGATCTATACCACGACTCTCTCCTGGGATTGTAGATGGCATCTTATCCCTGTATCTCTTCACATCACCTTCCCTCTGTGCATGTTTGTCTTGATGTCCAAATTTCTCCTTTTTATAAGGACGCCACTCATATTGGATTAGAAGTCCTCTCTACTCCTGTATGACCTCATCTTAATGTTATTAACTTTAAACTAATTACATCTGTGATGACTTCGTTTCCAAATAAGATCACATTTTGAGGTACTAGAAGTTAGGAATTCAACATATGAATTTTGGGGGACACAATTCAACCCATAATGCAATAGTTTCTTTGAAAAATCACTTTATTACCAAATGCATGACTTCAGGGATACATGCATTCTCTTGAGCAGATGAGTCATCTGAAGTATGGCAACATTGTGTCAGTAACAGTCAAAGGGAAACTTTTAAAACTCCTTGTTTTAATTTTTCAATGCATATTTTCTACAGAAATAGACAAAAGGTTCTCTGTTAATCCATCATCTGGCACAAGAATGAGTTTCTGCTACCTGGGTAAAGGTTCTCTGGGTCTGAACCCTTTACTTTTGCACAGCTTCTGAGAGTCAGGATTTGTTGGGATGGAGTGGGAAGGCTGCCTGCACACGCTCTCATAGAAGGGGGCTGATCTCATCCAGGAGGACTCCAAACCTTGTGGATTTTGATGAGTGATTTCAGCACAGAAAGCAGAAAGTTTCAAATCACCATAGTTCTTTTTTACTGCGGATGTGCAGCCAGTCGCAGGGGGGTTACAGAATTTCTAGAGTGGGTGGCAAGCATGCTTGTAATGTGGAACCAGACAATTTTGGACCACACGAACCAGAAGTCAGCTTTAGGATCATCTAGTCCAGTATTTCTCATACTGAATTTTGTGGAATATTAGTTCAGAGTTGTTGCAGGATAAGCAAAAGTGCTGTGATCAGATACGTTTGGTGAATTCTGGGTTAAATAAATATAAAGAGATTTATTTCCAGAGGATTTTGATTATTTTAAAACTACAAATGTGTATTGTGAATCTCCAAGAGAGAGCTGTGGTAGTCAGAATTTCCTACATTTTTGTACCATACAAGCTTTTGCAATTTCTTGCCTTATTTTTAGCGAGCCAATATTTAGGTTTTAATGAATTAGCATTTTGTAGAACCTAGTATGGATTACTAATCTGGTCTCATTCTCTTGTTTTATATATGCAGAAATTTAGACTCTGAGAGATAAAGCATCACCATGAAGTCCCTAAAGTCTACAATCTTTGGTTATTTGGCTAAATGAAAGGTACATAATAAACCAGCAGAGCCAGGACCCAAAGCCGGGATCTTTGGTCCCAGCCAGTAAACTTTTACACTGTCACAGGGCTCCTGGATGTACTTGAGCACTCTTGGAGGGTTCGATTAGGTTTGATTTGCCTCTGAGAAGATCTACTTATGCTGAAGAACTGCAATCACCTCAGCTACCACATTGCTTGGTTTTAATTGAGAAACATATGCTAGTCCTGAGACATCCTCTAGCTCCAAGGTGTCAATTTTGAGGATGTGTGACAGTAACTTGAGGAGCTTGTTAAAAAATTCAGTCACTTATTCTACCAGTACTTGTTGGAGCACCTCCTGCAAATACAGCCGTGAACAAAGCACAGAAAAGTTCCTGTGCTAGTAGAGTTTCAACTTTATCATAAAGAGACAGACGCTAAATGTTAAAAATAAAGAAATAAATAAGATCTGACATTGCTAACTACTTTGATATGCATAAAACATATTAATGAGATAGAAACTCTTGGGTGAGAGTTGGGGGGTTACTTTGGGGAGTCAGTGAACTCTGCTTTCTAGAGGTGACAGTTGAACTGAGACTTGAATGAGGAGAAGGAATCCTTCATGAGAAAGTTGGGAAATGAGAGATCCAGGAAGAGGAAAAGCTGTGCATGGCCTCTAGTGGAGACATAATTGGCATGAGTCAGAGACCAAAAGAGGCTGGAGCATAGGAGCCAAGAAGTAGGTGGAGAGATGGGCATTGAGATCAGATTCCTGGAATCCAGCCCAAAGGATTTTGATTGAATAGGTCTGGGACAGATTTGCCGTTCAAACAAACATCCAGGTATTTCTGATTCAGGAGGTTCATGAAAAACACATAAGAAAATTCTGCACTAATCCTTTGGGCATACACTGAACTCAAACATTGTAAAGCAATTATACTCCAATAAAGATGTAAAAAAATAAATAAATAAATAAAATATATGTAATGTAAAAAAAAAATGTAATAACCATTCTCAGTTCACAGGCAGTACAAAAAGAGGCCAAATGCTGGATCTGGTCCAAGAGTTGTAGCTTGCTAACCCTTATGTTACTGTATACCTGTTACAATTCTAAGGATCTATAAATATTAAATCATTCTAGTGACCCTAAAAAAAAAAAAATTAAATCCAGAAGCATTTCTTGAGCAGAGTGGGACCAGTGCTCTCCATTCACAGCTCATATATTCAGGGCAAATGGGGAAGAAGTCAACAACTGATTTGGGAAATTTAAGGCAAGGGTGTCCTGTAGTCACGCTTTAAATAAAGTAACCTACTAGTTACTTCTTTAGTACATGCCAATTGACAAACATCCTGACAAATCCATGTAAGACCAAGTAATGTGTTGCCCTTCAAACATGAAGATGAAATAAAAGAAAATCGACAATGTTTATGAGAAATGTGCTGAGGAGTTTATCCAAAATAATAAAGGAAAAAAACAGAAGAAATCAATAACTGTAGTTTTAAATTTAATTATTCTGTATTTGGTTCCTTTTTTTTCCTTCAGAGAGAAAAAAATAAAGGTAGTAGGAAACAAAAATGTTTTTATGAGGAAAAATGTAGAATTCCAATAGCATTTCTATTATTCTAACTCTGTCCACTGTCTTTAGACAACTAGCCACATACTACTCACCTACATAGCAACTAATACCTCTTCAAGATAGGTTCCAGAAATGGAGTTGCATCATGTTGCCAGGCAACAAAGAAATGTTTGGTGGTGACAAAGGAATGTAATGCATGAGCCAGAATTTGGAATGTATTTTTCAAAGTAAACTGCAATAAAAACTTAACTTCCAAAAGGGAATATCGTATTTATAAGGTACTTAAATGTTCCAGGTACATATCAGCATTGCCATCACTGAAGCTCACAGTAGCAATAGAGATGAAATCAATCTTATTACCAACTGGGATCACCCTTACCAATATGACAGGAAGCAGTTTGACTCAGAAATTGATACAGGGTATGTCTGACTATGACCATTAATCAATCATTTACTACTTTTCATTCCTAAATTTTCATATTCTCTAGAACGATCAATCATTCTTCACCTTATAGAGTTAACTGCCCTTACTCTAAACTTACTACCCATGACATCCTCTGGCTCCTTATCTGTGGGCTCTTTATTAATTCTATGCACCAAGCATTCAGAGATATGTGGTAGAGTTAGAATGATAGCGAGGCTGTTGGAGTTCTATTTTTTTTTCTTCTAAAAGCATTTTCTTTTTCCTCCCATTAGTCTTATTCTTTCTTAAGAAAAAAATGCATGGAATAATTAAATATTAAAATATAAATTATGCAGTTTCTATTTTGTTATTATAGATAAAGCTTCTTAGCATGTTTCTCAGCAAAATTTTCTATTTTCTTTTCATCCTTATGAACCAGAGTGCCTCATTCTTGGCATTTACATTTATACCAAAGAATGGCACACATGAGTGGTTTGAATAGAGCTAATGGTTAGAGACCTGGATCCTAGACCTATTTATTTCAACTTTTTATACATATGACCATGCAATATGTTATTCAGTGCCTTGGAGTCTTAACTTTCTCATGTGTAAATTAAGGACACTAATACATGTTCTCTATTCCTGACATGTTTGAGGTGAATATCAAAAGAGATTTAAATAAAAAAATTGAGAGTGAGGGTGTTTTGAAAGTCATAAGTATGGTACAAAAGTGTCAGTCATTAAAATCATTTTACTTGAAACAAAAAGAAAGCAGCATGGCAGGTGATTTCTGTATTCATGACATTCATATGTGTATGACTTAACAAATGCTTGTAAAATGCTTCAAAAATTACAAAGTGCTAAATAAATATGTGTATTATTGCTAGAATATGATTATATGTAAGAAAATATGCTTGGTACCATGGTATACAATGCAAAGAGCAGACACTATAACATAGATATAAGTTAATTCTATATCTTAAAAAAGGACACATCTAACAACATTAAAATAAACAGCACATCAAAACATGCCCCTACAATAGCAATATAAGAAACAGAAGACATATCTAGCCAATGTCATTGAACAACAGATGTAATACATTGAATAAAATGAGATCCCTGCTTTAATATAACAGAGAAATAGTTGGAATTATACAGTGTGTCAGTGATACCTGTGAGCAATGACCTAAACTCTCCAGCACTTTGAGCTAAAACAACTTCATATGGAAATGTATTTGGTCAATAGTCCCACTAAAGATTTCAACATTCTATGTTTTTATTTCTGGTATAAAACCATCCAAATACTATCAACTCAAATTGTTGGTGAATCTACAAGAGGATGATAAAAATAAAGTGAACTAAAATAAAATCAGTTATCCTGACTTGCTCGACTGATAATCTAAATCAGTGACTAGCTGAACTTTGTTGAACACAATGCTTCAGTACTTTATATTTAATCCTCCCACAACTGCTATACTGTAGTTATTAGTATCTCCAGATGAGGAAACCGGAGGTTAAAGTCACCAGTAGGACAACTAGATTCAGAGCTGAGCTCCAAATCAAGTTTCATGTGACTACAATGTCCAGAGCCTCAGACACTAATATACTCTTAAATATAGGCTGCAAGTAAAGATTTGATATAATTCATTTAATAAAATAAATTGTAGAATTGTGTAGAATAGACATAACTGAACTTTAATAATTGGGAAGGTCTGGACTGGGAAGAATATATGGATCAAATTATAAAGAACTGTTTTCTCCAAAAAAGAACTCAAATAAACTGATAATAAATAATTGATATTCCTCAAAATATAAATGGGCAATTATAGTACTCAAATATTGGAGGAATATTTACACTAATATGAAATAACATCTACTCCCACCCAAGCAAATTAAGCAGAGGAGCCATTTTATATATATTAAACTAACAAGAACTTTTATACCTGATGAGATGAGTGTGGAACAGTATGGCATTATACAACCTTGTTTTGAAAGCATATCAACTATCACATGAATGTCTTTATCTTTTGATCTGGCAATATATACCCATACGTATATATCCTAAGGAAACAATCCAACAAGAAAGAGCGACTATATTCCCAAAGATGTTCATTAAAGTATTATAATGAGGGAAAAAATTGAAGTAACTAAATGTCAAACAAAATAGGAATAGCTGAGTAAATTACAATGTATCAACCCAGTGGCATTTTTTGCTGTCATCAAAAATGATAAATATAAAGACTATACAGCAACATGGAATACTTTTATGATATAATGAAAAGTGAAATAAAAAATAATATTTTATGATACTATGATTAAATAATAGAAAATACGAATGAAAGGTGAAAATAACATGAAGGAAAATTAAAAAGAACATACATTTTAGAATAACGTGATTTTTAGTCAGTGTAGTCCTTTATGCATTACTTCTTATTTAATAGTTAATATTTTAAATGGGAGGTTTATATGTTAATGTTATAAAATAATTTTTCATTTTTCAAATTCACTTTCCAGCGATTTAAATTTGGCAAGAGGCACAACTGGCTGGTACAACCCACTGTATTTGTATTGAGTAGGTGGGTTTGGACCAGGAGCAACAACACACTAATTCTAGACCTTTATACCCTTAAGACACAATTCCTGAATCCGGAAAATGAGATGGAAGTAAATTTTTGCCATTGCTACTACCTGGGAACTCAACATTAACCTCAAAAGTACAAATACAGTCATCACTAAAATGGCAAATGAGAAATCTCAGCTCAATCCATTGAACACATTTATTGAGTATTTTTATATTTTAAAAAAACCTTGATATGTTTAAAGCAAGGAAAAAAAAGGAGTATTCTAGGGGCTCATAATCTAGACTTATCTGGACAGATACATAAGCAATCAATAAAAGGATATGATGAAAAGACTAGAACAGGAACACAAAAGAAGTCCCATGGTTGTATAGGAAGAAAATGTCCCTCCAGTAACCTTGGGAAGACTTCCAGTCTCATAGCTATCTTGAAAAATTTTGCACTGTGTACCAGGCTTAGCACAAACTATATTATAATACAGCATTCTTTAGATATTGCTGCTCAGTTAACTAAACGGAGCCTTCGTTTGTCTCACTGGAGCTTTTACATAATTGGTACTTTTTTACTTCTTACCCATTAACCCTGTCTTATCTTCATACCTGTCCTATTCAACCTAGATTCTATGAGCCATTATTTTAATAAGCTCTCATGTTTAATAATCCTGTGACCTTGTACCTGACTTGTAAAAGCTGCATTTCATATGCTGAATCTCATCCCCTCCCATCTGTTGATTTCCCTTTTATTTTATGTATTTCTAATTTCTTCCTCTCTCTTAGATTATTCCTATCTATTTTCAACATTCCCAAGTGTCTCTCACCAAACAAATAAAATCACCTCTCTGATCCCACTTTCACCTTTAGCTACTGCTTTATCTCTTCCTCTTTACAATTCATTCTTCTGGAAGAGCTTATATATATATATATATATATATATATATATATATATATATATATATATATATATATATAGTCTACCATCCTTCTTCAGTACTTATTTTCCCATTCACTCCTTAATTCACTCCAATCTGACTTAATTCTCCCCTCCCCACCGGCCTTTGCCACCAGTTTATTAGTGAAACAACTCCTGATGTCACCAGTGTCCTTCATTGCTAATTAAAATGAATGTTTTTGGTCCTCATTTTTATTTTACTTGACTCTCAGGGTAATTTGACAAAGCTGATCACTCCCTTTTTCTTGAAAGTCCTTATTCCCTTGGCTTCAGTGACACCACATACTTTTGATTTTCCTTCTTCCTGACTGTTACTTTTTGTTCTTATTCATTGGCTGTACATCTGTACCTAAGCCTTAAATGCTGGAGTATCTCAATGTTAGGTGCTAGGTTCTCTTCAGGTTCTTTATATCTTTATAAGTAATTCCATACACTTTCATAACTTTACACACCACTTCCTTTTAATTTTAACTGCTTATTCAACATCTGCACTTGGATGCCTCACATATCTCTTAAACGCAACTAAATTAAAAATTTCCCTCTAAAACTGTTTTTCCACTGTTTTATTAATCTTAGTGAATAATGCCAATATACCGGGTACACAAGCCAGAACCTGGGGTCCATCTTTTTTTTTTTTTGGGGGTCCATCTTTATAAGTATTGTACACTGATCAATTGTGCAACTGGAGCTCCCAGGATCCATCTTTAATATTCCCTTCTCACTCGTCCTTCCATCCAATCACCCATGGATGAAGATGGGGCCAATGCCACAGAAGGCAGGAGGAGATATATGATTCTTGGTGGCATTGTGTCTGACTGAGACTTGCATGAAGCCATACTAATGTTGGATATTATAACTGCCAGAGTCAATAAATACCATTTATTTGTTACTTGTAAAAATGAGAGTCATGACCTTTTATCTCTTCCTTAGTCTCTCATGGACAATGACATTGTTAATACTTTCTCTTCCCTTGGCTTCAAAACAACTGTCTCCTGGTTTTCTTCCTATTTCTTTGCCTCTCCTTTCTACTTTGTTGGCATGCCATCCTCATTCAAGCTACTAGATGTTGACAATCTTCTAAAACTGCTCCTTAACTCTCTCTCCTTTTCTAACTTGATATTTTCTCCCTATGTGATCTCATCCATGCTCACAGATTCAATTATCATTTAGTCACAACCGATTCATACAATTATATCTCTAGGCTATAACACTCTTCTGAGTTCCAAATTTGTATAACCAACTGCCTACTTTACATCTCCTCCTGGGTATTTCAAAGACATCTCAAACTCAACATGGCCAAAATTGAATGCATGAATTTCCTTCCCTCATGCTCCTAGAACCTGGACTCTGTCCATTGTTCCCAATCTCAGTAAATCGCGCCATTAGACTTCTAGGAACACAAACCTGATCATTAAAGCCATCTTTGGCAGCCTTAACTTCTCATATGAAAAGTGTAAATCCCTGCTTAAAAAACTTTAGTGGTTGCCCATTCTTTTAGGGTTAAGAAACTCCTTAATATGCTGTAGATGATCTTACATGCTTCAATCTCTACCCACCTTATCAAATCAGATAAAGCTCTCCTTCACCCTTTACACTCTGGTTACACTATTACATTGCTACTATGCCTATCCTTTGCCATAATCCCTCCCATCACTGAATCACAGACAACTCCCCCCATGTGCATCCCCATCTGAAATATGCTTTATTCCATTTGTCTAATTACCAACTGGTCATGCTTCAGATTTCAGTTGAAATGCTATTTTCTCAGAGAAGCCTTCCCTCATCCACTTGGAGATGTCAAATAGCCTTGTTAATGGTTCACATAGCATGGATATCTTTCTATTCTAGCATTTGGCACAGTTGTAGTCATACATATATCCGTGTGTGTGTGTGTGTGTGTGTGTGTGTGTGTGTTTGGAAACTATAAAGAAAGGACCTTGACTATATTTGCTCACATTATATCTATAGTACCTAGCACATGGCAAATACTCAATACATATTTGTTAAATGAAAGAATATATGAAGGAATGAATGAGCGAGTGAATTTCTTTGCTGTAGTACTCAGAGATTGAGTATAGAACCTGGATACAAATCACTAAAGTGACAATATATACACTTAATAAATTGGCAAGTGGTCAAAAATCAAATTATTAAGAAGTTAAAAAAGTATTTATGAGGAAAGATGAAAAAAACTGCCAGTGTTTACTTGAGAAAATGACAGTTAAATATGAAAGGTCATAGATTCCTTAAGGGCACATGTCATGGAAAGAATCACTGGCTTGTAGAATCGTGCTCTTCAGTGTAGCTTGGAAAAACTAACTGAGAAAAAGAAAACTGGAGAGACTAGCTTGTAGGAAGTCATACTTATCCATGATAGAGAATCAGTAAAAGAATAACTAGTGTTCATAGCCATTTACAGCAGAAGAAGTACTGACTGAGAGCCAGAAAATCTGTGTTCCAGTTCTAGCTTTGCTATTACCTCTCAGCTTGACTGGTTCAATCACTTAAATATGCTGACCATCAGTATGTTGTCTGTAATGGCTCTAAAATTCTGATTTTGTTATTTCAGAAGAGTTATACATGAAATGAGACTATAAACTACACAAAGGAAGGGACTGCATCTTATTCATTGCTGCACTCCCCGGGGCCTAGCATGGACCACTGCACCTAGTAGACTCCGTTAACACTGTTGAATTGTGTATCCTATAGCAAATCCTTCAGAATATCTTGGGTCAATAAATCTCTCATAAAGTATATACAAAATATTATGTGTAGGTTGGATGTGAATTTTTCTATGTGGGTAAAAGAACAATTGCTTTTATAATATAGCCAAATAAGAGAATAAAACCCCCAAATGTGGGGTTTGGGAATATTTATCTTATCTGCATAACTCCTGTTGCACTCAATGTATCAATATATCACTCAGTTGCAATTACCCTGATTTATCAACACCTAACCCGCTTTGTTATAGTAAATAGTCAGTTAATAAATATTTCTTGTGGATTTACCAATAGTGTACTAGGTGTTGGGGATACAGCAGTGATAACCAGATGTAGAAACAGTGGTGAACAGGATATATTATTGTTCCCAGGAGACTTAGTCTCTAGTGGAATAAACACACAAACATGAGAAAATCAATCAAAATGACATGAACACAAAAATGCCACAAAAAAGAAGATGAAGGAGGGAGTCGCTGGGATGGTTGGGAAGGCCTCGACATTCAGGTTCCAAGAGAAAAGGGCACTGGAAGAGGAATCATAAGATACTATCTCCAGAAAAGAGCTCATACTAGTTGTGCAACCTTGGGTAAGTCAGGCACCCTGCCTGAATCTCCATTTTCTCATCTTTTCAAAGATATCCTGAACATATTTTTCATACTTCAAAGAAATATTACACTTGTAAGTATTAGTATTAAGGCATTTCCCCTCCTTGAAGATCAATTACATTTTTGCTCTGGAACCAATATTATCCCATGGTTTACACAGCACCCAACTGTCACCTTCTTCTCATACCATAATTCTTGCCTTGTCATTCTCTCTCTCTTTCATTTATTTAAATGTAAAACACATGCTCACTATTACATATCTTATAAGAAGGCACTATGCCCTCCATCCATCACAGCAGGGCGGGCGGTGGCATCGGGGAGACGAGTTGAAAGCACAAGTGTGAGGAGTCCAGGGCACAGGTGCCATGACCTGAATTAGCACAGCTCAGCTCAGGGGACATAAAGATTGTTAATTATCTGGGCAGCGTGCAGAGTAGGGCTCACTAGACCCCACGGGTCCCTAAGCGCTGGAGTGGGTGGTCCCCAAGGACATTTCAGAACTGGAAGAGGCGGCAGCGGGCCCTGGGGGGTTCCCAGGGGGAGCGGGGGCAGTGGGGTTAGGGCTGAGGTTCTGCGTTGGGGGAAGGGGACAGAGGGCGGAGTTCTGGGCTGCAGGACGGTTTGGAGGCCCAAACGCTGAACCTGGACGCCCATTCTGACGGAAGGACTTGGCAGCCTCTTTCCCAGCCAACTACTCCGCACTGATTGGAAAGGAAAGTGGTGGATCGTAGTGGAGGGGAACCAAGGGAGGGATCTGGGGGAGATCCCCAGTGTTGAGCCCCGTCCATCAAATATCCATGTGAACTCACTCTCTCCTTTTCTTGAATCCCCAAATTGATGAGACAAAAACTAGATTATTTTTAGGCCAAGATATCTAGCAAAAAACAATGGATGTATCTGAAGACAGCTGAAGGTATAAATATACTCACCTTCAGAAGTAGGTAAAATCCATTTCTATGTGATGCTGACACCACCTCAAATCCCAGCCTTGGAAATACATAAATCCCATTAGCCAGTGTTCTTTCTTTATCTAGAGAGGTATGACCATGGGTCACCAGTATACTTGAGCTCATTGAAGCTAATAATAAATATTCAGGGTAGCAAGTGAAAAGAGTGTTACTGGATATTGAATCAAAATAAGAGTGGAAAGCCTAGTATTTATGACTTATGACCCATGGCTTTACTTCTAGTTTCACTCATCTAGGAAATAAGACAGTGAGACTACAAAATCAAATATATACTTTCAATCATAAAAAAATACACATGGAAGGATAAAACATAAAATAGGGCCCACCCTAGGGAGTACTGTAAAACAAAACATTCCTATTTTTACCAATGTGTGTCACAGATTCTTCAAACTTTTAAGAATTAGGAAGCAATCCTAAAGCTTTCTCTGAAGTCCCCACAAAAGTATTCACTTCTTTTTTATCTTTGCTAGTATTTTATCTATACCTTTGCTAAAGGATTTTCTACTTTCCTCCACCTTGAATCATAGATTTAAAAATTTTATTTCTCCACCAAAATCTAATTTCAAAGGTCAGGATTTGTGGCTGTTTTACCTCTTCTCAACAGTGTTTTATTTAGAGCCTCGTATATAGTAAGTGCTTAATAATTATTTGTCAGATGAATGAATGAGTCAAAGTTTGAGGACCCATATAAAAGTATAAGTGTTTTATAAAAAATACCAATGCAGTATGAAAAGTCTTAAATGTTTCATAAACAATGTTATAAAAACATAAATGATAATTCCATCTTTCAGAAATTCAATGATTACTCTAGAATACCAAAACATTTTTTTAGGAATGAAGTAAATCTTTCATCAAATACCCTCTTAAAACTTTACAGTTTTATCTTTCAGCCTCTCTTAATCCTAATCGCACAATAAGACTTTTATTAACTCTAATTGCTCTTTGATCAGACTTTTGATTATTTACCCTGAGGCTACATTGTAGATTCCAAGTTGTTCTGCACAGTTGTAATTACCATATGTTTTCATTACTCTAATTCTGTTAGCCGGCTGTTTACTGAGTGGTCTTAGTGTCAATCAATTATCCTGCTAGCCCATGCATCAAAACAATTAGAATGGGATTTAGTTCTCAAGGTGTAGTCATTAGGGTATTTTATTACACATTTCCAGCCTATTAGAGTATAACCAGAAAAAGACAAATAGGAGATTTGTAAATGTAGCTTTATCACTGATACTAAGTACAGCACTACTGGGGAATCATCTATGTGGCTAACATTATGATCAAAGGATATGGGTCTTGGAAAGCATTATTAAACACTCAAAGAATGAAGCCATGTAGATCTAAGTAAATGGAAAAATAATCAATGCAAATTGACATTTTCTTTCAAATACACTGGAAACCAGGTTTCTCTAGTTAATGCAGAAATTGTCCTTCACTGGACCACTACATTTGATATGGTCTCCTAGCAATATTTCTTCAAAGAAATACTTCAAGTGTTTTTAAAAATATTCAAAACTATAATCTTATTCCTCAAAAATTAGTTCTGAACATTTCTGTTCAGAACTCTTACGGAGTTTGAGTAATTCCATATGCATTGCTCTACACACATCATTTCACTCCTTCCTCCATTTCTTCCATCACACAGTCCCTGAGCACAGGCCTCATGCTGCTAAAGACTGCAAAAAAAGGAAAAGATGACACAGCTCCTGGGCTCACAGTCTTGTGGCAAGGGATTAAACCAATGAGTCCATGCCACTAAGGGGGCAAATATCACAAAGCATAGCCCGTTAGACTAATCAGAACTACCAAGTCTTACAGGGATACTTAGCATTTTATTTTATTTTCCACAATAATAATAATTAATTTTCAATAGACCAGAGACTGTTCTAAAGACTTAAGATGCATTGAGTCATATAGACCTTACAAGAACACTGTGAGTTGGTTGCTATTAGATATCTTCATTTTACAGATGAAGAAACTGAGGCACACAGTGCTTGAATAATTTGCAAAAGGCACTGATTTAATGTGACTGTGCTATGCTGTAAACATAGAACCTGTGCTTTTAAACCACTCTGCTCTACCAGGGTGGTTCTCAAACTCTACAGTGTGTGTGAGAATCACCAGCTGCGTTTGTTAGAACACAGATTGTTGGCTTCCACCCATAGAGGTGTGGCTGGGGCCTGATAATTTGCAATTTTTTTAAACAAGTTCCCAGGAGATGCTATGCTCCGAGTCCAGAGAGCACACTTTGAGAACCAGTGCTGTACTATATTCCAAACCTCTATCATTCTCCTCAATCTTTCAATCTACCTGCCACTTCATTACTAACTCTCAGCAGGAAAGCTCATCACTTCCCAAAGAAACTAGGACATTTCTCTCAACTTATTTCTGTTCTCTCACCTCCTCCTTCAACTACATCTTACTGTTATTTTCCCTCATTATCTCCTTCTTTCCACATTTGTGAAAGCTTGTTGCTCAAGGTCAATTTTCCCAAATGTGGGCTTCATTACTCTCACCTCCTTGGGACCTTATTTAACAACATGTACCAGTAAGCTGAATAAGCATGACTTGTGTGTGCAGTTAAACTGCAACTTTATTTTTTGTCTCCTGTCTCTACATTTATTCACTGTAAAAGTACTTCTCCCCTACCACTACAAAAATCCAAACAATCCATGACTTTTCTGGTCTTTTGTAGGTAGTAGAAAACTAATCACTTTAAATCACAAATACTGTATCTACTAAATACTAATCCAGTCCTAAAAAGTAATCAAAACTCTGAACTCTTATCCAAGCTGAAGCTACTTCTATTGCAGGCAGGCAGGCAGGTCTCCTGACATCAAGGAAAGGAATGTAGTAGCCTGTGTTTCTTACTCTTTCCTCTCCTACTAGGAAAGGGAAGGTGGAACATTCTTACTTGATTAATGCTACTGTAAGATGCTTTATGTTTCCTAGTCCTGTTATATGTTTAAAGACTCTCTTTATGGGGATGTTGTGTGCTCTACAGAAGCTCCTCAGCTGGGCACTTCCCACTGTAGCTGTCATAAGTGGCCAATGAATTGCTCCTTTTTTGGCTCCTGGTTTCCGGGAAGTCCACTCTCCAGAGACCCCTCCATCTCATTTGCATTCCAGGCAGTCCACTTGGGCAAGAGTCAATGTCTACATGCCAGTTCTCGGTTGTGAACTGTATTGGTTCAGAGGTCATCCTCACACATCCTTAGCCTGGGCAAATTCTGGGAAGGCACTTTCTTTCTAGATGTGCACAGGGAGGTCTTAACTTCTTGGTGTGAGTTGGGTACCTGTTCTCTGTGCCCTGTGACTGCAGGGAACCTATATCATGGCTTCAGAGAAGCCCAAGAAACCTAAGCTGACATCTCTACGAGGGGTCTGGTACCTGACTTTAGAATTTCACATCTACTGTTTCTCTGTGTTCCAGGGGAAATTTCCAAATAAAATTTCTATTACAAAATTATTCACCACTTTTCTTGTGTACTTATCCTCATTAATCAGCTCTTTCCCTGGGGTGTGGTAATACGCTCAAATTAAAACAAGATAAAGCACATCCTTAACCTCCCCTCTCAGAGTCATGTCTCTCTCTCTCTCTCCATTTTCAGCCAAATCTCTATACTCTTTCTCCATTTCTTCATGTTTCAATCACTTCCCATCCCACTGCAATTTGAGTTTAGCCCTTTCCACTCCCTGAAAGTTGCCAGTGACTTCCTAATTGCTCTTGTCTGTGGATATTTTTCAGCTCTTATCACAGATGACTTCTCATTGGCATCCATAGTATAAACAATTCCCTCCCTTGGAATCTTTCTTTGACTGTTGACACCACTTTTCCCTAGTTCCCTTTATGGTTGCCTCTCTCTCATTCAGAGGCTATAAACAATTCCCTCCCTTGGAATCTTTCTTTGACTGTTGACACCACTTTTCCCTAGTTCCCTTTATGGTTGCCTCTCTCTCATTCAGAGGCTTTGATTTTTGTTTGTTTGTTTGTTTTTTCCAGACTAGTCCTCAAGTAGTAGAGAGCGCACCCCGGTTTTCACCATTGACATCTTGCTGTCTATATCCTCTTTCTAGGCAATAGAATGAGTGGTGAATCACCAACGCACAGCTTTACCATTCAACACACCATTACCAATAACTCACAAACTGATTTCCACTAGATCTCTACTCTCCATCTCATATTTAACATGTCTGAAACACCAAACTCCAAACCTGCTCTTCTTCCTTTATTTCCAGTCAGTTCTCCAGTAGCACTCAATCCCTCCATTACCTCTAGAATTCCATCTTCAGTTTCACTTTTTAAGAAGCAAAAGCAGCAGCTAGCATCATCAGCAACAGCTACCACTTATTGCACAGTAACTATACACTAGGCAAGTATTCTGTAGATAAGGACACTTATGTTTGCAGGTTAAATAACTTGCTCAAGTCACAGAACTCTTAGCTTGCAAGGCCAGGATTTAAATACAGATCTAGACAGGTCCTCCATGCTGTGTTCTCCTAGTAGCTCCGGAATCTACCCCTCCTATAAATGCCCGAGCTTTAATGCTTGCCTTATAACTTTGGATAAAATACAACTTTCTTCCTAGTGTAAGCAAAGCCCTCATTATCTGGCTCCTACAACCATCCTCCTTAATCTCTTCCTACCTATCCATAGAACATCTGGACTACAGCCACAGTGAACTTCGTGGATTTGCATTCAACTCGGTGAAATGCTGCTCCTTCTAGCTAGAATGACTAACAGTGAAATGGCCTTCAGGGCTGAGGCCGGTTAGGTGACTTTCCTCTGTTTTCACAAAGCACCCTGGATATCTTTTCTCATAATAATTACCATAGACTATTACAAGTCTTTTCTAGCATTTACTTGAATCACCCATGACTAAACACATGTACTCTGTTGGCCTTTAGGACTGGGCTTACCTTCCCCTAGGGGCTTAATAGACTAGAGTACATTTTTAAATTGATATGTATTTAGAAAATACCAATCTAAATTACTCCTATTATTTTAGGTATCAAAACATACGAAAAGAGTTAAAAAGAGAAACTCTTGTCAGCAATGCAGTACATGATATGCATCTATTGAGTGCATTAAAATAATTGCATATAGTTCATTTAAAAATATTATAGTGATGCAATAAAAATAGGCCATTTAAATGTTTTATTTTATGGTTAAATTTTTTAAGCACAAATATCGTCTCCATGCTTCACAAAGCAGAACTCTGAGATTTCCAATAAATTATTGGGCAATTACTTAGGATGAGTCAAAACTCTTTTTTGGTAACAATTTTGATTTTACTTGTAGGCACCTCTCTGCAAAAGTGGTGAGAAGGCAAATCACGTTCCCAGATTTTCCTAACAAATGTTAGTTCTAGCACAGACTTATATCATGTTTAAAGAATATGGATTGCTATTGAATCAACAGCATAAAATACTGACATTTCAGAGACATCATAGAATCTAGCCCTGAAATGACTACAGCTTAATCCTAAAACAAGCTCGCTTCTATTTAGAATATTTGAGACAGACTGTTCAAGGGACAGGCTAACTCTTGCTTTAGTTTTCTATATGCTGTCCATGTGTTAATTTAGAATATAAATTATCAAAGTTTTAGATAATCCCTAAAATATTTACTAATGGTATTTAATTCTTGGCTTTTTATAAATGGATGATATAAAAATACTTGAAGAAACTTTGCCTTTCTTCTGCAAAAAATACATTGCAATTATATTTAAAACCCTTTGTAAGGATTCATATGATAAAGTCATATAAAATTCAATACTAGGAAATAATCTGTCTCTCCAGATGAACTGGTTTGCACTACTTCAGCAAATAATTAAAATCATGGCACATGGCATATTGTCCTTGTTGCTTTGACTACAGGAAAACTGAAACTCCTTATAATTTAAGTTTTGTTCCCTTTGGTCACATTTTGATGCTGAAATCATCCTCAAGTCATTTTCATTTAGACAATAAGTAAGAAATAAAAGTAAATAAAATGAAAAATACATATATACCTATAAACACATTGACAGTGACAAGCAAATTTTCTCTTTTAAATCTCCTTGCATATTCTTGTCTTATCCAATTTGGTCGTGTTAAAGAAGATTTCTCAATAATTGTAGAGTGTGAGAGAAAGTGTTTAAATTCATCAAAGTTCGCTCTGTGATAACTTTCCAGAAAGCCTAGGATTCAATAAAGCATTCATTGTGTATCTTCTGGCTATAAAATATATTTTTCTGGTTAACACACTTTATTAAAAGCCTCAGGCAATCTTGTGTCAAAGAAGTAAAAATTGTCATTAACCCATTTTTCAGAACTAGTGAAATTGTACAGGGCTGTAATTGTTTGAGAGACCTATATGGGTATAGAAAATAAATATATATGTATATACATATATGTATATACATATATATGTATACATATATATGTACATATATGTACGTATACATATATATGTATATACGTGTGTAGAGATATATCTAATAATCCATTGTTAAAAGACATTAGATTTAATTATATTTGAAAAGCAAAAGTCCAGTAACCATATAACTTGTGTGGCAGGTAAAATGGCAATTCAAAATCCAGTCATTATTTTAAAACTTCATTTTGCACAGGAGGAAGAGATACTCTTAATAGTAACTAAACTAGATTAGATATTGTAGACTTGAGAAATGCATCCTGTAAGTTACATGACTTATTTTACAACTGAAATACCAAGATGTTTTCAAGGGTTGTATAATTTCTTACTGTAATTTTATATTTATTACTATAAATTATGGAAAAACAAACATAAATGTGAACCACTCAACTTTTAAGGGATGAAGGTAATGTTGAAAACTCCAGCAAGTTTGATATCATGATATTTGAGTTATATATATACATTACGAGACACATGCCACCTACCATCAGAGCTTGCAAAGCCTGAGCCTAGGCTTCCTAAGGCTAGAATCTTGAATCAATCAACTTTGTTAGTTTGAGAGGACTTCATGCTGGGCCTTAGACTTTATGTTTTCTTTATGTTTTCGTCTAAGGAAGAAAAATGAGTGTTTAAAGAAATGGCAGCAAGGATGAAATAAGATGATGCATATTTACTTTGTTTTTTTTTCTTAGCTCTGTGAAAGTAAGGACTCATGGGACAGACAAGTTCAAAGACAGGTTAAGGCAGAGGGAAATGGGATGAAATGCTTTCTGGAAGGATTATGAATAATAGTAGACCTTGAAAGCGAGAAGTAAGGATCACACAGAGCATGCTGAAGGGGGCAGAAAGTAAATAAATATTTCTGAGAAAATGAATTGTGTAGTAATATAAAAACTTAACCAGAGGTTATAGGGAACTTTGGGGTGGCTGAAGAGTGAAAAAAGGCCCCTGTGAAGATGCCAAAGGACAGATTTTGACAAGGACTCTTTTTTAAAGGAAATATTAGTTGTGTTCAAATCAATACAATAAAGACCTATCTGTATTTAAAGTATTTCTAAGAGAAAACATATTATTATACATCCCTACAGAGCGACCTTATTACAGTTCAGGCAAGAGTCCTAGAGTTTGCCCAGTACGGTCACCGGAAGTGAGGCTCACAGGTTCTGACTGCTGTGTGCCAGCATGGTCTGTTTGCTGCGATCCCTGTCCGGCAGTCAGGAGTTCTGCCACATTGCTTAAAGGCCTTTGAGTACTTCTTTGGCCTACTGTGCTTACAATCACTCCATTTCAGCTAGTCTATCAGCTGCTTCACCACCCTGCTGTTATTCATCTTCTATACATGTCCAGCCCAGTAAATCTGAATTTCAGTGAGCTTGACTTCCATGCTGATGTCCCAGGATCCTGCTGTGGTTGACCTTGTCTTGCTATTAGATGTTAAGTACGACTTGTAGGCAAAGTTGATAAAACTGTTCTAGAAACTGTATGATTTTTTCTTCTGATATTCATTTCCAATTCATCTACTGAAGAAATTTTGGCATTGCCATTATTTAGTCCTAGACTCTTCTCTTTGAATGAACGTAAAGGCTTCGTTCATGTCATAGTTCTGTATACTGTACTTACCTTGTAAAATGTATTCTAGTTCATGAAACCACTCTCAATTTGGGGTTTACCAAGGTCAATACTTGACATTGACACTATTTTAAGGGAATATTTCATCTATTTTCGTATAGTGTTCTGTTCAACTTTTGTCTTTTTAAATCTATCAGATTATCATGGTTGATTCTGCTGAGCAAGAATCACAACACAAAGTCTGCTTATTACTGAGTCTGGTAATACATGGCAGATAGAGTCAGTGTATGGAATGCATCAGCAATCAGCTGGGACATCTGAACATTCTTAACTTGATATCTATAAGTTTCCATATTCTTTTATGTAATGTAACAAATGGGTGGTACAAATAATTCACATACTTTCTTAGCTTATTATTTAATTATCTTTATATTATTTGTTTGGTAACACAGTAATATTTGTTTCTGATGACAGCTTTTTCAAGATTGACCTTTTACTTCCTACTAGTATTTCATATCAAAACAAACAAAAATATATCTCTCTTGGCATCTTCAGATTAACTCACGTCATACACTTTTGGGATTTAGGAAAACATGGTATCCCCTAGAAAGGGAATGCATGAAAGTGTGCTTTGAAAGGCAGAGCTTTAGACTTCTGACTGGATCAGGAAGATATTAAGAATAAGAAGGAGAGATTTTAGGTCATTGGCTCCACTGTTAACAGAAAGGGACAAGAAACCAAAGTGCGATGGAATAGCATTTATCTCAAATATTAGTTCATGCTATTCAAAGTTAAAATCTTAATTCTCAAAAAGAATACAAGGTAAATACTACTAAATTGTACAAAATTGAAGCACCCTTAAGATATGAATAAGCCTGGCTAAAGACAGATAGCTGTATTGATAGTTCCCTCCCCCCAAAATCTACACACATTCACGCATATATATTCATGCATAATATAAAAATATGTATACTTATATATATTTTATTTTTTACTGTATTAGTATCAGTAGCATTTGCATTACTATAGCAAAATGTGTCATGTTTTCTTTTCAGCTATTTAGCTTAGCAGTTCCTTTAGAGCAGCATGTGAACCTTTACTTCAGGAGAAGATAGGCATTTGTGTTCAAAGATGTTTTAAAAATTTGCCTACTTAATGAAAGATCCTGAAGGAAAAAAGAAAGCAACCTAAGAAAAATTTCTCCCAACTGTGGAATACTTCTATATACGTTTTCACATAGGGGTAGGGAGAGGCAATAGTAAAAGTATAGCATCATTTGATCACAGACTTATTTATTCAAATAATACCTGTAAATAACTCAAGAAGCACAATTTGGAAAACAATGGCTGAAAATATAAACCAAGACACTGGCATGCGACTCTTCAGAGCTGTCCTGCAGAGCTCCTTATGATTGTGTATGTTCTTACTCAGAACGGCCATGCGGATCTCATATCTAAACAGCTACCACAAAATCCAAGATCTTCTCTAAACTTAATACATGTGATTGACAATCCCATCCTCGTGTACTACTTTAAAATGTTAAATGTAACTCAAACAACATTCTTATTTTTAAAAAATATTGGCATAATATTTCAAAAAATGTTATTTGGGTTCAAGGACATAAATGTATAAGACTATCATGGAAAATGAAACTGCCATATTTTAACCATGCCCTTTTTTATCCATTTAGGAAGAACCATTATTAAAAATTAAAAGAAAAAAAAGTCAGAATTACAGCTGATTCCTCCAGCTTTCATGAGCAGGGCAAGTTTAGAAAGCAAGAGGACTGCATTTCAAGCTTCCACCTCGTATCAGGTGAATTCGACATTCAGCATGCTGCTGCGAAGAAGTGCTTTAACATCTGCCAGCAAAAGCAAAAGTTTAAGTCTTTGTTTCCAGGCATAGTGGAAAGAACACTGAATGGGGAATCAGAAGCCGTCTTGGCTCTGCCGCTGACTAGCTACATGACCCCAGGCAAGTCCTGCACCCTCCTGAATGTGCTCAAATGTAACATGTCCAGGTAGCAGTAGACAACCTTGAGGTACTTTCTAATGACAACATTCTGTCATTTCAGTATGGTAACGGGATAAACTACAGGACTTTGTTTTGTCACTCACTATTCAGAAGTACATAAAAGAAGTACATATGTATATGTATAACTGAATCACTTTGCCATATACCTGAAACTAACACAACACTGTAAATCGACTATACTCCAATATAAAATAAAAATTTTAAAAAACAAAAAAATAAAATAAAATTTAGTGTGGAAGATGTATGAAAATACACAGATTTACTTATTCTTCTCAAGGGGTAATGAACCCCAACCAAATGCTATAATCATTACAAATAAAGATTCTGCTTTGCTATGTGCTTAAAAAATAAAAAAGCAAATACATTTTGGCCAACTACAAAAGTATACAGTAGGTCTATCTGATGTTGCTTGTCATTTGTTTCTTCATATAGCTATCCAAAGATGTTCAAAATGTATGCTGCATTCCTGTTTCAATAAGATATTTGACAGTAACTGTTAAAATTGTGTTTGAAGTTTGAAAGATTTTCTATAAAATGACATGGAGAATTGGGAAAAAAAAAACAAACACTGCCAATCTTATGCTAAATTTTGGGCTGCTATTAGCAAATATTTGTGCAAATTAGAAAAAAGCCACCTCTTCTGGGAGGATGAATTGTAAAAGGTGTCCTTTCTGAGAAGACTAAATAGAAAAAAAGCCTCATTCGGTGGGACTATTAACAAAAAAACACCGTCTTCTCCAGCTGACACGGCTGGGCAAGAAAGGCTCAGGCTGGGTTTCAGCATCCAGTCTCCCCTCCCCCAGTGCCTTACATCACCATCTGGGGCAGCCTTCTTGGGACATCCTGTTGAGATCTACATGCTGGAATTCCTTCAATATCTCCTTTTGGTATCATCTATCTCTCTTATATCTTGATATTCTCTCTCTCCAAAAATACATGTGTTTAAGTCCCTCTAATAAAATTCTTCTCTGGATTTCTAGCTATTGACCTCGTAGTCTATTTCTCTGCACACTCTGGCTTCTACAAAGTTTCACTCACTTCCCCACTAGCCACCTAACACATGCTCCTGAAAAGAGCACTGAGCTTTCAAGCCTGCCCACATCCTCTTGTTCCCTGGTTAACCAATTGGCAAACCCACTAGATACTTTCAAGCCTTATCTTACTTGATCCCAGAGTTGAACATTTTTGACTATTTCTGTATCATAAAATCTCTCTTCTATTAGCTTTGGTGATAACTCCCTGTTTGAATGAATAATTCTCCTAATATCCCTAATTTTTATTGCTTTTTAAATACCAATGTTTCCCCATACCTTATCCTTTGTCCTCTTTTCTACTCAGTCCACACAGTTCTTGTTAAATTACCTTCTCCATACCTCAAAGGTCAACTTCTACTATATACTGATGACTTTCAAAGCTATAACTCAGACCCCTTTCCTGAACTCCAGATTCCTACAACCAAATAATCGGCAGCCCCTCCTGAAATCTCCCAAAACATGTTATGTGCAACACGTGTGAAATGGAATTGGCCATTTTTATTATCTTCTGTGTTTTCCTTTATCTTTCCACATTATCTAAGGCACAAATACATTACAAAAGTAACTTATAAACCTACAAAAATGTTACCTTTAGGATTTTTAAAGTTCTTTAATGAACCCCTTTTCTAACTGCTCCCTTTACCCCCCACTCAACTCCATGGCTTCCATCCTTGTCTTATTTAAAACCATCCTCTTCTCTCACCTCAGCTGCTTTAACCATAGAATTGGAATAACTCTCACATAGTCGTGGCATGAGTCAGATGAGATAATACATTTAAAAGGCCTGGAACACAGCAGGAGTGCAATAAAGGATAGATTATTATTATTGTTGGAATTATTATTTTTATTACAGTAGAATTATGGGGTTCCATAAATTGCAGCTCGACCATAACTACCACTAACTTTATTTGCTATAGTAATAATAGTTTAGGGTTGAACTTGGTCTGATTTACTAAATTAGCATTTTTTCAACTGCTACACAGCAGTGAAAGACTATAGACTAAAGATCCCAGCTTAATTTAGAATTGCAGAGAGATATGGTATACTGAGCATCAGCTTTCAAAATTTTAATTAGAAAGCACCCTTAGGCTATTCTGTATCAGAAGGATAACTTTGTAGTTACTAAGTCACATCCAAGAATGTATTTGTTAGTTAATGGAACTAACAGAGGTCTTTGTATTAACAGAATTTCCTACTTTATTGCATAGTAAATTCTTTACCCTTTCAGAACGTTAATCTTTGGGACTAGATTTCCCATTTGAAAAAGAAATGATTTTTTAGGAAATATTTGAGTCTTTCTAGCATCTGTTTTAGAATTGAAAACTACTTTCAAGTATGTTCAGATAAAAGGGAGAAATAAAATGTCCATGTTGAAAGTTTTTACTAAAATGTGACAGTTCATGTTTACACTTTCGCCAAGAATAGATTTTGGGTGAGTAAGCTCAGACTGAAAAGGATGTTTGACTTAACACATTGTATTATAAAAGAGAGGATGAAACACTTTCTTCATTGGGCCTCCAATTTAAGATAGCACTTGATTAAGAAGCTTCAAATTTGACTCCTCCTTTCAGTGACTTCCAAAATGCCTTCAAAAGCACAGAAAATAAAACTGTATATATATATATATATATATATATATATATATATATATATATATATATATATATATATATATATATATTCTGTATTCTGAACTTAATCTTGTTGCAAACCCAGTGTCTTGGGTTTGATTTTCAAAGTCCAACTTCATTTTTAAAAATCATCTTCCCAGTAGAAACTGTTCATGAACTGAGTACAAAGACTCAAGTCTTTAAAAAACAGCTTACTACTTTTCTGTCTCCCTGTCACTTTTTACTCAGACCAGCAGAAAGTTAAGAAGCAGGAGACAGAGAGATGCTTTAAGGAAGAAGACCTTCATGAGTGACAGAGCAGCTGTAAGTCACTTTGGGGCTCAAGATAGTTAAGTAGATAGTAGGGACTGCCCTCGTTAAGGTTTACGGTCAAGTGACAGATGAAGCTTCTCTGACGTGGGGGAGTTTATGTGAAGTTATTTTCTCAGTTTTCTTCTCAAAAGAGAGGAGGAATTTTCAGAAGCCTGAACCCAGACCCTCCTTGCAGCATGGAGTCTATCCTTCCTCATCTGCAGAGAAGGCACCATCCCCATCTCTGCTGTACTGAGTTCTTTGTCTTGCCATACAGTTTTTCTTCAGGTTTACAAAAAATTACATCCACCTTGTATTCAACACCTATATTTAATGCCCTTCTCTGTCTTCATCTTAAGCAGTATACAAAAGGGAACTACACGTGCATATATTTCAACTACTACAAATGACTTGTCTACTTTGTAACGTTTTCAAAAATAGTCCATATGTATAAACAATATTTCATAGAACTCCTAAAATGGCCCTGGGATGGAAGAGAAATAGAATTATAACAATTGTGATCAGTAAAGTTGGGAGTAGATTAAAGGTGTCCCCAAACCCAAGAACTGCTACACATCTTTGGTATACGTTCAAGGTACTAATTTTTTGAGCTTCCCTTCAATTATTTCCACCATAGTAAAGAAAGAAGCAGGAGATGAGCCTGAAAAAAAAAGTTGGAAGAGATAGACAGGTAAATAGATAGATAGACAGATATAATTTATATTCTAGTTCATATAGCTAAGGGATATAAAGTATACATAGGAAATGGCAAAGAATCACAAAAATCAAAAGTAGGTTATCAAATTGGCTTACAATACCAAATCCAAATGTGACCCATGACACCACATCTAAAGAATGTGCTATAGGACAATTAAAAATAAAAAGACAGATAAGGAAATAACATCTAAATTTGATGTGAAGACAGGAATTACAATAGTATAAAACTAAGTGGTATTTCAGACACTGATGGTGCAACACTGATAATCTGTACAATATATTGACCAGATATAAACATTCACAAAAGGAATAATATTGTATTTAAACATATAAAGAAAAAAAAAACTTTTATAATTTCAAGAGAAAATGGGCAGAAACTTTAGAATAAAGAAAAAAATAACTTGCCTCTCTGTTTTTACTTAAATATGTAACAGATAAGGATACCAAGGATCTAAAAAATAAAATTGATACATATAAGTAATATATTTCTCTTTATATAGTTTATAATTAAAGTCTATATGCTATATCTTTGTTTTAAAACTCCATGAAAATATTTTAAAATTATCGTATATAAATACCAAAAAACCCGAATAAATTCCAATAGTAGATAGCCCTTAGGCCATATTCTCTGATCCCAATACAGTCAGCCCTCTATATTCTCAGGTTTCGCAGCCATGGATTTAGCCAACCACGAATTTAACCAACTGCAGATGGAAAATATTCAGAAAAAAAATTCCAGAAAGTTCCAACAAGCAAAAGTTAAATTTGTCGAGCATCAGCAACTACTTACACAGCATTTTACATTATATTTACAACTATTTACACACCATTTGCATTGTATTAGGTATTATAACTAATCTAGAGATAATTTAAAGTATATGGGAGGATGTGTATAGGTTATGTGCAAATACCACAGCATTTTATATAAGGAACTTGAGCATCTGCAGATTTTGGTATCTGCAGGGGGAGGAGGGGTCCTGGAACCAATCCCCTATGGATACAGAAGGATAACTGTACTATAAAAAATAAGGTTAGAAATAAAATTGCAAATCTTCCAAAATTCCCTGAAATTTAAACAAAAAGGACTCCACAAAGTAACTTTTGGGGCCAAAGAGGGGGGAAAATTCCATTCAGATATTAGTAGAAAAATGACAGTGAGACTACTACATATCAAAAACTGGAGGGCATGGTCAAAGGTTTAATCAGAAGTTAGAATTTTATGTGCAAATGCTTTTATTATTAATCAATAAAAACTAAAAATAAATGAATAAATCCATTAAATTTTGCAGTGAATAATTTAATGAATTATAAAGCAGAAAAAAATCAGTGAAAATTATTTGACAAAGGCAATCAAATAGACAAATTTATGCCTTATGTCATACTGAGAAAAAGAGGAAAAAACCCAAGAAGCATCATTTAAGAATGAAAGAATATCCAAAATCTGAGAAAAAGTTTGAGAATGTGATATACAAATCTGTAAAATCTGGTATACAAATCTCAGCATAAGGATGATTTTCTAGATATATGTGGTTAACCAAATTTACCCTCCCCATCCCCTAAAAAATAAGAAAACCTTAAAATATCAGTAATTATGGAAGAAACTGGAAAAGCTGGCAAAAATGTTTAGGACCAAAGTGGTTCAAAAGCAACTAGCATGAGTCTGATATCATAACATTAAAAAAGAGAAAAATTTCCAGACTAATATAACTTTTTATATTAACATAAATAGCCTAAATAAAATAGTAGCAAACTGAATTTATTGCAAAATTGACCAAGTAGAGCTTATTTCAAGAATGCAAGATGTTCATTCATTGAATATTAAAATTCAATATTCATGTAATTCCTTGTAACATTAAAGAAAAAAAATGAATCGTCTTGATAAATAACAAAATTTTACGAGTTAGGTTATAAAACGTAAATATCTTTCTCATGCCTCAGTGTAAGAATCATCAATCCAGGGCTCATATGCTGGCGCCAAGCATGGAGGATTCAGGCGCCTTCTTCCTATCATTCTGCCATCCTTAGGTATTTCCTCCTTCCAACTGGACAAAGAGGGCTCACTACTACTTCTTTATTCAAGACAACAGGAGGGGGATGGAAAGAAACTTCTATTCATGCCCTAGTAGACAGAAATTATGCACATGCCCCATTTAAATGATTGTTTTGTTGTCTAAATAATACAGCCTTTATTCTGGGCTAAAAATCAGGGGTTACGGGCTTCCCTGGTGGCACAGTGGTTAAGAATCCGCCTGCCAATGCAGGGGACACGGGTTCAAGCCCTGGTCCGGGAAGATCCCACATACTGCAGAGCAACTAAGCCTGTGTGCCACAGCTACTGAGCCCACGTGTCACAACTACTGAAGCTTGCGCGCCTAGAGCCCATACTCCGCAACAAGAGAAGCCACTGCAATGAGAAACCCGTGCATCGCAACAAAGAGTAGCCCCCCTCACCGCAACTAGAGAAAGCCCGTGTGCAGCAACGAAGACCCAACGCAGCTAAAAAATAATTAATTAATTAAAATAAATAAATTTTTAAAAAAAAATTAGGGGTTATCCAAGAAGAATGGATATTGGGGAAAACCAGTAGTATCTGCTTCAGATCAATGTTTCTTTTATATGTCAGTATTTTATTCTAACCCATAAAAGAAAATAGACAAAGCAAAATAATATTCCAGAAGTTCCCAATAGACTATAGCTATCTAAAACATAATGAGCTTTGGTATTTATATATGCATTATGATCTGAAAGGTTTGAGCATCTGTTTGGAGGAGAAAATTTTCATAATATTGCCCTTTTTGACTTCATGTAGGCAGTGATTAATTAAGGTTGGTTTAACCCAAACAACTTATCTACACAGATAAATATCATATTTTCCTCAGAAAGACATACACATTTAATGCTAAGATATTTAAAATTTGTCTTATATAGTACCCTTCAAATAGTTATTTTTTTCTGAATTTTATAGCATGAATCATAGTCCTGTAGCTATATTTCTTATATTCTTTGTTTTGATAGCCTTTCACATAGATGCCTGAAATCACCATCTCATGATGTTCACCATATTATCAACTCATTAAAAAATATCCAGCTCGGTAGGAATCAGTGAGTTCTCTAAAGAAAAGAAAATCCTTCATATGCTTAAATTAGTGGGGAAAATAAAATTTCCCATCCCCGTAGAAATCTGTGAGCTATTTAACATGCAGGATTTTGCTAATCTTTCTTAGGATTCATGGATGAGAAGATTCCATTTAATGTTATTTATCAATAAGTTTTGATCATGAACAGTATCATCATGCTTTGTTCTAAATAAAACAAATACAACTGAATACAAAACTCTTTAAGTGTATTTAGTGTGTTGGAAATGTTAAGAAATATTCAAATATACAATCAGGACCACCATGGAGGAATTAATGTTTCATAAAATACAATTCAATTGAGAATACATAAAATACATTTTTAGGATAGCAATACCTACAAATAATATTCAATTACATCTAAATTGAATCAAATTTAGTTTCTTTTAAATTACAACATTAAGCTTACAACTAACTTATTAAAGAAGAAGAAGGAGGAGAATGGGGGATGTGAGTGGAAGAGGAGGAGGCAGAGGAAGAAGAAGAAGATGATGATGACAGTGAAAGATCTTGTGGCCAATTTAAAATACTGTCACTTTCTTTTCTCAGTTCACAAGCTGGCTTTCGCTTGCTTCCTTTGATTGTAGAATATTGTAAGAGAGAAAAAACTGGATTCTTATCTTGATTTACCACTAATTTGCCGTATAACCTTAAATAAGTCTCTTTACATCTCTACTTAACTTCCTTGTCTAAAATGAAAAACTTGGATAGACCACATGGTGCAATGAAGTATTTAAACTCTGCCTCACCAAGTGACTGTGTCCCAATAAATCTTTATTTACTAAAACAGGCAGCGGGCTGGATTTGGCCTACTATATAAATACAACAGATAGTTTATGGGCCCCTGTTCTAGATCTTCAGCTGGGTGACTGGTTGACAGATGATCATTTTATTATTATGCTTCATAATTTTCAAGCCTGCTTACATATGAAATATTAGATAATAAATTTTAAAAATAAAATTAAAATATATATCTTGAGACAATTGATAAAATCTGAATAAAATCTGTAGATTAGGTAACAGTATTATAACAATATTAAAAAAAAAAACCTCTGAACACAACACTGTAAAGCAATTATACTCCAATAAAGATGTTAAAAAACAAAACAAAACTCTGCCTCATCAAATTTGGATGTTTTTATTTTAATGTCATTATGTCATTAAAGATCTCTATAACACCTAGAAAAGGTTTTTCTATGTAGTTTTATGTTAAAAAAGAATTTACTTCACTAGTTAAAAACATAACATTAATTCTATATTTTGTTAATAATTAGCATTAGATTATAATTTACTCTTTCATATGATAAGCTGTATTTATTCTTGAGTGTTCGGAATGGTCTATAATTCTATTAATAATACTGATCTATATAATGGAAATGTATTCAAAATGAAGTATTTGACTAACCAATAAATTAAATGTCAAACACTTTCAAGGTTCTTTCATCATTAGATCATGTCTTAACAGTTATAGAAGCGACAATTTTAGGATAATTCCTAATACATTCATATGTTAGTAATATTGTTCCTCTTCAACTATTTTTACCTAAAGTTTAAGTCAAGCAATTATTCTCTAGTTTCCTGTTTATATTCCATATTCCAACCTATCAGTCAAACTATGATTATGCCTAGACATGATGTCATACCTATCTATAGCATTATTTGATTGGCAAGGAAGCTGGTTATACATGAAACTGACATCATATCTCCACATAATAAAGCATTCTTTTGACAGTGTATTTGTCCTGGACTCCTTATGTAAAAACCAGTTAGAAGCTGTTGTTGTTATAAAATTTTCTAAGTGCTATAATATTCTGAATTTTCTAAGGGAAGAAAAGATACAGCTCCTCTTTTTCAACACATTATATGTATCTTGAAGCACACTGGGGAAGGTTTGTTGAATGCCACACACAATTCTTTATTATTTTTTCTTCCTGATAGGTCACAGTGTTAATGCTCTCTGACAGGGGTCTGCAAACTATGGCTCACAGGCTAATTGTAGTCCCTTGTCTGTTTTTCTATGGCCTATGAGTTAAGAATGGATTTTGTATTTTAAATGGTTAAATAATTCAGAAGAAGAATTTCATTTCATGACTTGTGACAATTATATGCAAATCAAATTTCAGTGTCCATGAATAAAGTTTTATTGGAACATAGACACACATTACTGTTAATGTTTTATCTATGGCTGTTTGTGTGCTACAACGGCAGAATGAAATAGTTGCAGCCAATGTCATATGGTCCATAAAACCTAAAACATTTACTATCTGCCCCTGTACTAAAAAAGTTTGCCAATCTTTCCCTATGGTCTGTTGATACCTAAAGGGGTTTTCATGGATCCTGCAAATACGCAGTATTATTTCCAGATTCAATGGGTAGTTATCATATTTGTGAGCCAGCCCACTATTCCTATATTTGTGTGTATATGTGTATGTGGCAGTATAAGGTAATCTAAATAAAATGATTGAAGTATATTTAAAAAGAAAGTCCAGGAAAAGCAGCTTTGGTTTTAGTTTGTCCACTGTGTCTGAACCTAGTTTATTGTGGTTTAATATGAATAATAAATTATAAATAAGTTCTAAATCATTAGCTTTTATTCCTTTTATTGCTTCAGAAGTAGATTGTGTTTTTACTCAAAGAATATACATGAAGAAAGCAGGACACAAGAGAAGTAACAAATCAAGAAGTGACATTTGGAATAGGTGGCAGATGTAGTAAAATGCTGATTTCACTTTAACCTAACAGTTTGTCCAGGAAGTTAAAAATGAAATTCATCTTGCAAAGCAAATTTCCTGTAAATTTTAAATGCAGGTTTCCCAATGAAAATGGTTATACTTCTATGCACTTCAATGATAATGCTAATAACAATAATAACATTTTACATTTATCTCAAGATTTACAGTTTAGAAAGAGCTTCTTAGTGGTGACTACTGATGTAGATGATTAGTAAAGAATGCTTCATTTAGCACAGAGTTTTGTTATAGAATGCACTGATATCAATGAACCAGGTACTATCTGTGAGTCATATTTGATTATTATTTTTCAGGAACAGTTTGTTGAAGGTTAGTGAGTATAGCAAAATTCATCAATAAGCATCTACATTTCTTCCATTCTTTTCTTCTATAAATTACAGTAGTATAATGATGATAATATTTTAGATTTTATAAATTGTTTCCATATGTACCATCTGTCGTTATATCTCTCAAATGCATCATTTATTGGTCTTTTTCTTTTACCATTTGGCTATAGAGTATCTTTGGTGGCTGTATCTGGGGTGACCATATAATTTTTCTCCAAACTGAGATACTTATGATGGTAAAATGAGGGACCATTAATAATTAAACCAGGAAAACAGATGTCAACTGAAATAGGCCTGGGCAATCCAGGACTGTCCACCATTAACTAGGTTATCACCCTGGTTTTGCACCCATTTGGAGTGCAGTTCTAAGAGTTAACAGAACTTACTTCAAAAAGTGACAGTCTTTTTTTTTTTTCAATGAAGCTCTTTCTGCAAGACAATTAATATGATTTTTTTGGGTTTAAACAAAGTTTGTCTTGTGGTAAAACAATTTAGGTAATGATAATAAGACTTGGGTAAGTATTAGGCAAGAGAACCTAGTACAATAACCTGATTTATAAATGTGAATTTTTTGTTTCACAGTCAATTATATGGTTAAATACAATTGGTTGCCTTTATTAATTTTTTAAATTAATACTACTATTATGAATTACTACTATGAATTTTCATAATTGCAGAGTAGGTAATTAATCACTGAAAGTTATAGAGGTTAAAAAGAAACTAGGTACCTTTAAAAACTAGTGTTAAGAAAAAACATAAAATGAAGGAAAGCACTAAATACTTATGGTTTATTCTGATATAAAAAACGTATGTGCTCTCTGTTACCAAGTCCATGTAATCATAAAAATAGACTTTGATTTATGAAAGAGAGATCATGGGACATCTATTCTAGTCTTTTGTTTGATAGACGAAATAACCACAGTACAGATTACTGTATCTGTCAGACATCTTTCAGTTGCAAGTAATATAAGTCCAAATTAAACAAGCTTAAGCAAAAATAAGGTCATTTATTAATTTAAAAATCCAGGGTAGTATTAGTTTAAAACGGGACAGGATCCCAGAATCAAAGAGTCACAAGGATTCTTCCTTGCAGGATATCTCCTCTTATGGGCAATATGGTTGCCAGAAGCTCCAGGCTTTCATTTCCCATCTCCGTGGCTCAGTAGAAAGAGTCGGACCAAAGTCTGGGACTTGAGACTCACTGATCTGATTGGGGCATGTCCCCACCCTTAAACCTGTCTCTTTAGGGTGGAATGGATTGATTGGCCAGTCCCGGGTCACATGCCCATCTATGGGTCTGTAGGAAGGAAGTTCTCATGCCTAAAGTGTATGGACTGACGAGGTGAGAAAGAGGTGTTTTTCCCAGAGAATACTCACTCCTCATCCTCCACCCCCTGCCACAATACGGTTTTTACAAAAAAGAAGAGGAAATCACACCAGGTACATCATCAAGTGTGGTATTATGTGTCCACCCCAGTATGGCCTTCGTCACAGACACATGTACTTTCTACTGCACTGTGCGTGAATTATCCTGTGGAAGAATTACATAAAATGATGTAACATTAAATCATGGTGAAATTACGTGAATATATAAAGAATACATTAAAATTCACAAAAATTCTATAAGATATAGAATACGAAGATCAGAATGATACCTGCTTTTAAAGAGGTTATATGTAATAGGAAGAAACAAGATCAACTATGCTGTGGCTTCAGTATTATTAATATGCTAATCAATACTGTTAAAAACGCCAAGCAAAAGTCTTTGACATTGTCTGATTTTATCAGATAATATATAAATGTATTCGACTAATTTTAATAAACTGAAAAGCTACCATAAATTTTCCAAAGAAAATTTTCTTAATATTTATTTTTTCAAGTAGGATGGAGACATAGTTCCTTTTAAAATCTAGTTATATAAACATCTTTTGTTTTTATTACTTAGGACCTCTTATGAATAAGTGTGAATATGAATATATTTGTTTAAACTCTCTTTTGCATATAAACATATATATTTAATATGATTAAATTTACAGCACACACTTAAACATTGCAATTCCAGATTCTTTTGTAGCTATGAAAAGATTTTATATTTTCCAGTAACTATATTTTTTATGTCAGCAAATGCTTAACTAATATTTATAAATGAGACTAAAACTTGTCTAAATGAAAGTCTTAATCTTCACAGAGACAAATTTTGAAAGTTTTTACCAATTTGTTCCATTTCGTTAATATAATTTAAAAGTTTAACATAAGTTACTCCATGAAATATTCTTTGTAGCATTTTAAGAAATGAAGAAAAACAATAATCCATTAAATACCCTTCATTTTCTTAGTTACAAAATACAGTTCCAACGTTTGTTTAAGCCACTGTAACCACACAAAACCTGTTTGTACCTTTCAATTGCTAACACTTAATAAGTACTCTGTTGAAGCATTTTCCAGGTCTATAAATGGAAATCTTTCCAGAAGCAGATGGTTAAACATCCATCAAAATCAGAAGACAAAATTTATCAGAAGCTGCAAAGGTAATTGATCCAGCAATGCAAGACATAATGATTTCCTCCTGACACATTAAAGTCTAGCAACACTCTGGTAAATCTACGGTAATAAATTCATATAAATTCTAGTTTTATTTAATTTTCATTTATTATTGCAATGTCATACTTCACTTTCTGACACAATTTTATACAGATATTCTGTAGTATTTTTTAAGCTGAATGTTTATTGGATGCCTTCATTTTTTAGGACTTGGTTTTACCAATGGAAGACTATTTAACTATTCATCATATTTAGTCTCAAAGTAGTAAAGACAGGGTTTCAATAGCACAATTCAGATGTCTCTTTTACCTCAGAGTCTATAAATTGACATTTATAGTACTGGCTATTAGAGGAGTTTTTCTGAAAATATAAATAAGCGGAAGTAGAACTTGTAAAATGCCCCAAGTCACATAGGAAGATAAATCTTTCTAATTATGTTTTATTTACAGTTTTGCTCTTTTCCACCATGTAGATTAAGAAGTATTATATTTCTTAAATGTATCATTTCTGCTAGGAATGAAAAATGACCAAAGGCTGCATCATACATAAAGCTCCCCTTTTGGCAGCCAATTATTGAAATAATTAAGAATATATTCAGAAAGCATATTTATACCTTAAGGATTTGCAACCATAATAAAAGGTATCTAAAAACAGGCTCTCCTTACATAAAGGGAACTGTAAGTCTAGAGAGAATGTGCGAGGAGTTTTTCTCCAAATGTTAATTTATACTGATTATCTAATTGTTTAACTGTTTCTCTTTATGAGTAAGTACCGTTTTTTACATGGGTTGACAGTAGTTAAAAAAACAGAGTGAAGAAAGATGTCTTCCCATTGGGCAAAACTTTTCTAGGCTACAAAATCATGATTCCTAAAAATTTAACAAACTGTGCCTTCCATTTTTAAAAATGTCTTTTAGAATGCATCATTTATCAATTTCCACAAATTCCTTTATTTTAGCTAGGGTTTTTTTCTGGATTGCCAGTAAATTTGAGTTTATTGTAACCAACTAAAACTTCCAGACATAGAATTACTTTAAAATAAAATTTTAGTAAGAATTAAAATTAAAAGCATTACTTTTTAAGATTCATAAGCACAAGTACTGGAGTTTTAGAACAGTTTAAGACAAATACATAAATATTCATGAATCTGTCCACACATTTTTGCCTTCCTTCCTGTTGCTATGGCATAGACTTCCCTCTTCCTATCTATAAAAAATGTTCTTTTCCTATGTCCTAGGCCCAACTCCTGCCCACTTTTTCAGGTACCATCTTTCTCCTGAAACTTTTATCTCTGTCCATTTACTCGCCCATATACTAATGACAAACAAATCCATTTCTCAAGCTCAGATCTTTCTTTTGAATTCAAGGCAACCACACCTACTTATCTTCTGGTCATGTTCACATTTATCTTCTGCAGATGCCTCAGTATCAAATCTTGACACATCAACAGAACACATGTTGGATAATTCAGCATTGTCCATATGGTAATAATTATAAAATCAACAACTAACATTTAGTTTAGTAATGTGCCTTGTGTTCCAGGCCCTGTGCTATACGTTTGGCATTCCTTATCTCATGTAATTCTTCTCACATTAACTTCTGAGGTAGATATCCTCATTTTGTAAGTAAAGAAATCTGAACCTGGAGAATTTAAGTAACATTCCCAGTGCCAGACAGCTCGAAGTGGGAGACCTGTGGTTTGAAGATAGGTTTTTCTGACACCAAAATGTGTGTGCTCATAGCCATATCTCTATGCCTCCTCCTGCATTGCCTCACAGAGTCTTAAATGTTGATACTAACTTTAAAACACACTCACTCATGGAAGCAACCTGAATGTCCATTGACAGAGGAATGGGTAAAGAAGATGTGGTACATATACACAATGGAATACTACTCAGCCATAAAAAGAATGAAATAATGCCATTTGCAGCAACATGGATGGGCCTAGAGATTGTCATACTGAGTGAAGTAAATCAGACAGAGAAATAAAAATATATGATATTGCTTATATGTGGAATCTAAAATAATGGTACAAATGAACTTATTTACAAAACAGAAATGGAGTCACAGATGTAGAATACAAACCTATGGTTACCAACGGGGAAGGGGGAGAGGGATAAATTGGAAGATTTGGACTGACATATAAACACTACTATATATAAAACAGATAACTAATAAGGACGTACTGTGCGGCACAGGAAACTCTACTCAATACTCTGTAATGACCTATATGGGAAAAGAATCTAAAAAAGAGTAGATATATGTATATGTGTAACTGAATCACTCTGCTGTACAGCTGAAAATAACACAACATTGTAAATCAACTATACTCCAATATAAAATAAAAAATTAAATTTAAAACAAAACAAAACCAAAAGGATATCAACCGATGATTTTAAAGGTTATGTGTTTTTGAAATGGAAGTGAAGGCAAGCAGTGCTGATTGCTCCTTCAGAAGAAGATAACATAAGCAAACTGTATTTTTAAATTAAAAAAAAAAATCTCAGAGTCTAGCATGATGTCTTGCATTGGATATGTGTTAAATAAATATTATCTGGAAAACAAATGTAAACAAAATAAATAAATAAAACACTCACTCATCTCCACTGGAAGCCAAATATCAGGACTTTGAGGAGCAAATGAACAAATAGTTAACTGATTTTTCAGTTTCTTGACCTCTGATAGCAGCAGATAGTACAATTCAGTAAAATGGAGAAATCATTGGCTTTTTTCCTTTTTTGACTATCCAAATAAATTGCCTCCGCTGTTCCAATTCACTAAATATCTACTTGATTCTACTCCATGTAATCTGTATATTCCAATTCCAGCAATGAATAAGAACACTGAACACAGGCACTAGATATGTCAATAATAGTGATATTACTTAGTAATCTATTTTTTTCAAACATCCATCCTCATAATTTTGTCTTACATTAAGCAAAAAACAAAATTTAAATTGTTGCTCACAATAGTTAACTTCTGTATTGGATATTTTAAAGCAATTTTATGTGGATGATTTGCAAATGTTTTAGTAAAATTACTTTTCATCCATAACATTAGTCCCTGTGCTGCACATGCCATGAGAAAAACATATTTACAAAAATAACAGTTAATGTTTATTGAGGGTACCAAGCATTGTGTTAAATGCTTTATCTATAACTTCATAATATAGTAAAAGAGTTAACATATATAAAGCACTAAGGACAGTGCCTGGCATGTAGTAAGTACCATAGAGATGTTTATAATATTATTATTTTCCCTCTTATTAGTATATGTGGGAATATATTAATCCTAACAACTAATCAGTGAAGTATTTACCACTATTGTCTACATTATATAGATAAGTTAAGACAATTGTCTCAGGCCACATGACATGGGTGAAACACTGTGGAGGACCAGGCCATGTGATTCGAGAAACCCCTCTTTCAAAAATGACACTAAGCTACTACTTAAGTTTGTTTTTCTTTCTAAATGAAATGACTATTAAACATATGATAACCATTTAACCTCACCAATGTGAATTAAAAAAAAAAGATCTGCATTTCACTTGTCATATTAATGATTAAAGACAATGAATGTCCCATTGAGCAGAAGCCAGTGCAGAGAAAGTCATTCTCTAATAGTAGAAGTATGAGAAGAGTTCATCTTTTTGTAGGGCAATTTGCGATAGATATAGAAAGATCCAACATGGACATAGCCTTTGATTCAATAATTCCATGTCTAGGAATCTGTCCTAAAAATATGATCCTGGAAATGCAAAGAGATAAGTTATGCAAAAACTGAGAAATGAGCTAAATATCCATTAATGGGGGAGTAGGTTAAGTAAATTATCATATTGCCACATGACAGTGTACTAAAAATCATACTGTAATAGTTACTAACGTGGGAAATGTTCATAAACTATTGCTAAATAAAAATGCATGCTACAAAAATAATATAAAATGCGATATACCTTTCCTGTGAACAAAACAATAAACAATAAACATCTGTATGTAGATACACACACACAATCGAACAGAAACTTTTACATGAACCCCCCCCAAAAATGCACCAGAATATTACATTGATTATCTGTGTGGTGGCTTAACAGGTTATTTTGGTTTATTCAGTATAATTTTTTGAGTTGCTTACATTTCTTCAGACTGAATGCATATTACTTCTCCTATTAAAAAAATAAGTGTTATTTTTAAATATCTAATTTAACAAAAGAAAAAACATTGAATGGGCTTTTTCCGGTTATATGAAAGTCAGTCTCTGTGGAAGAAGTTGATGACATATCTAAGGAAAGAGACAGATGACACAGACACATAAATACACACGCTGCGCTCAGCATTGGCTTATGGAACCAGGAAAAGTCATACTGTATTTGACTCAAAGTTGTGGCGCTAAGACCCACCCTGACAGCCTGGAGCTGCCCTCCCTTAAGAAATGCCGTCTACTTTCACAGGGAAAATGCAGCTCATCCCTGTCCTTTCCCTACGAATGCAACACGTAGAGTGGAAGATTGACAGCTTGTTAAAAGCTAATTAGGAAGAGTAGAAAACAAGCAAGCCTTGTACAACCAAGTGGGTACAATTTCCTCCCTCAGTTATGCTGAAGACCAAACCTCTTGTAAATGCAAGTGGGAAAATAGTACATTTGTGTATACTGAATGTATCACGTTAATATGTTTTAAGAGTCGAAATCCTGGATTCAGAAAAATAATATATGTTCATTGGCATTGAAAATATGTGCATATTTCTTACAGGGGAAATGGCATTCTAGCTCATTAAATTATGTCAAGAATCATAGCTAAAAGTCAACACAGACTGTCACCAAGCATCATACAAATAATATGGCATGGGTTTGCAGCTGAATACTACAGACTGTGCAAATAATGACAAGGAAAGCCTTATTCCCAAACCACTTAGTGCAGATTCCAGCCAGCTCTGCACACTCCAGAGGCACTAACATTATGCACAGGGAAATTAGGTTTACACACACATCCAAAAATGTATTTGTTAGGATACAGGTGTAGGAGGAAATGCTGGTAGCTGCACAGATGCAACCAACATCACCAGAGAGATTTCTGGTTCCTGGTCCCACCACCCTCTCTGAAGGAAGCCAAGATGTGATGAAAAATACCATCTATTTCAGAATTTCCAAAAAACTCCTGACATCAAGCAGATGAGGCATATATTAGAGTCCTGCTATCATATAATGTTATTGACTTTCAAATCAGGTCAAGTGAAGCTCAGATTGGATGAAAGCAATCCAATCAAATTTCCATTTAAGGCCAGGTAAAGGGGGCTTAAGGATCTAAATTATTCAGAAAGTGGCCTCCATCTCATTTTCTCTTCACCATCAAAGTCTGTCAATATAAAGTTACCCACAGAATTCTCAGACAGAACAAATATAAAGCTTTGGTTACAACTCTTCTCTTTATTATATATTAATTTATCCAAATAATGATTACTGAATACCAACTCTGGACAACCAATGTGAATTTGGCATGGTCATTTCCTTCAAGGAGCTAACAATCCAGGAGGCAAACAAAAATACAAAATGGATAATTAAAATACAGTGCATCAAATTGTCAGGCTAGACAACACTGGAAAGGAGCAAAGGGGTAGTCAAATAGCAAATAGCCTGGGGATGATGGAGAAGGTGAAAGACAGCCTTATAAGTGAGTCTCACAATTTCCCAGCTACACCAAAATCGATAATAGGAAAAATCAATGAGTCTAGATTGGGAGAATTCCCTTTTCTGCTGGAATCACATCTTTCTTCCCTCCTAGCTAGGCTTGCTAGTCAAACTCCACCCTGACAGTGAACACCCTGGGTTTAGGAGAGGGATCGCTGACTGATAACAGTTCGTCCCGACCTACCTTTCCAGGACCAGAGGCTGCCCCTCCCAGTTTCTCCCTGCAGTCCAGCATAGAGCAACAGGGAGATGCTGCAGGAAGGTTTCCACTGACTTCACATTGCTTGTGTAAACAAAGCTTCAGACAGAAGTTCACTTTTTGTCCTTTTTCAATATGGTATTTTTTTCCATATGATCATTCATGATTCATTTTAATTGAGCTCAATTTGGAATTATCATAAAATACAATATGAAAATACATTTTCTTGTAAGAACTGATTGTCCTTAAGAAAGGGGTGCAATGTTTTCTTCCTGGGATGTTTATTTTAATTCTCCTTGCACAGGGAAATGTCTGGTAATATTAACTGGACATTTAAAATGAGGTTTTATTACAATAAATGATAAAATGTTTCAGTTTCTTATTTCATATTTTGCTTTGTCTAATATTGGCTGGCACATTTACTTGTTTGTCAAATAGTTGCTCATTATCTGCGCTTCTTGTCACTTCTCTTGTAAAATATAAGAAAACATATTTATTACTAATGATGTTATGAAGAGATTGATTTTCCTCTGTTTTACTACTTACTGAATAATTCTTTAGCAGCTGCAAAACATTAAATGTTAAGTAGAAATACAACGTTGCTTCCTGAAGTGGTTCTGGAATAACAAAATGTCATAGCTTCACACTTGGGAAGCTTTGTTGGGTTCCTTAAATGCTGTTCTTACTTTTATAGGCAATAATAGTAGGAGATGTGAAAAATCAGATGGCAGGAAAGGGAATTTGCCTGTAAAATACATCAAAAGCACAGACCCTCCAAATCTAAGAAGTTGAATTCCTCCAAAAGCTTCAATCATTTGGTTCATTTTCAATCCTTAGCATTCCCTGATAAAGCAGATAACACAAAATGTTACCCAACTCAAGGAGGAGCAGACACACTCCAAGTACCTAAGGAAGAAAAAAAGCTCAAATGTAATTGATTGTGAATGGCCTTTCACTGGAGTTAACTTCTAGCCTTTCCTATCTGGCTTGTTTTCCTGGTGGGAGTAATGGGTGCCGCACTGAAACCTGAAGAACTGATTCTGAAATGCAAAGAAACGATGGGTGGCTCAGCAAGGATCTCGCTGGAGTTACAAGGCGTAGAGAGATACATAAGGCCCCTTTAAAAAAGTAATTAATATGGAAGTGCTTCCAAAGAAAACATGTTTTAGACTATGTTATGTCCTTTATTACTTTCAGGGCTACTAATATACTAAACTGTCAGTCCAAAAAGAGAATTAAAAGTAAATAAACTGCAGTTTTAATTAAATTAACATGTGAAAATTTAGTTTTAACACTAACGCCCAGGTCTGTACCTTTCATCCTTGTCATGACTGCCACTATTTTAATGGAAGACCATCAGTCATGCAAGGAAATATTTGAAGCTGTAATAAACTATGAAGAAAAGGGAAACAAATACAGGTTCACTCCCATAGGCACAAGAGTTTCACTTCTCTTTTGATTGCATTTTGCTCTTAATGGATGGAAACTTTGTTTCCCCTCCAAATTGAAAAAAAAGTCTTTAAACCTCGAACTATAAAGCTCATGCTGCATGTTCAGTAATTGTTGGTGCTGTTCCGAGATTGGAATATGCTGGAAACACAGTAAAATCTGAACCACATCATAACCATCTGAATCAACCTGAGGTATCTCACCCTCATCCTATAATGGCTACTAGGCTAGTCTCCATTGAATAACAGAGGTCAGGTTTACATTTTGATCCTGTTTCAAACCAATACCATTAGAGTCAGTTTTTCTTTCTGGGGTTACTTTTATGAGTGAATTAAGCAGATGTAAGTCTAAACTTGCCCGACCATATAGCTCTTAGCTCTAAAACAGTATAGCAATCATTATACGCTGGCAAAAATACAGGCAGTGCTTCACTAAATATATATATATATATATATATATATATATATAAAATGTGTGTGTTTTATATAAATATAAATATATATTTTCCTCAATATTCCTGATCATGATTATTTCCCTGGAAAAAATACTCCAAAGCTAAGAACACACTTAATAGTGGGTAAAGAAGGATCATCAAAGTTCTACAAATGTGGAGGAGTGGGCAGCTTCCTCCATCAGTGTTGGCATCTGCTTAAGAACAAACAGCCAGTGTCCTGTAGCATTGTGGATGTTGTTCATAAGTAGAATGTTTTTAAGGTAGATAATGCCCAAGTGTTCATGGTATAGTGTCAATTAGAAGCTGATGATGGTATCTAATGAATAGCAAAATGGCCAAAATGGGAGACACAAAGTCTAAATAATTCATCAAATGCATAGTTGGCTTCTGAATAATCCAAAGATGATGGCAGAAGGACAGTTAATTCTAACTTCATTTTGTTTTCCCTTGAAAGAAATTAAAGAAAAACTCTTTGAGAGTCAAGGACACATAAGCCAATACAAAAAATTTTTTTATCAATCTATCTATCTATCTATCTATCTATCTATCTATCATCTATCTATCCCTCTCTCTCTCTCTCTCTCTCTCTCTCTCTCTCTCTCTCTCTATCCATCCATCTATCTAAACAAGCCCTAAAAAGGCTTTGGCTTTTGTTGATTGGAACATCCAGCTTAATAATACATTCTGATGTGTTTAATGTAGTGCATGAAGTGAAAGTCATATCCAGTCAACCTTTTAAGCCAATTGTTTTGTTTTAGGCTTCGAACCATGGGGAGGTCCAATAGGATGATCCAAGCTGTCACTCAAAAACATTTAGAGATGCCTGATTCTAATTAAGCACATCAACTCTGATGCCTGACTTCAGTGAGACAAAGGGTGCCATCAATTTGATAAGACTTCACTAAGCAGGGTTTAAAATTAATTCACAATTTCTTTTATGTTTGTCATGTGTTGTGAAAATGAACTGCCATTCAATTTTTCATAAGCCATGCACGAGCAGAAGATTTAATTTCAGGCAGTGTTCTGGAAGGCCTGGGTAGTTTGGGGAGCAAATTATGATTCCATACTGTGATCTTCATATAATTGGAGCAGCAAGCAAAACTATCTGGCATATGGATATTGACATTCACTCTCAAAGTCTATACACATTTATACAGCTAGACAACTTCCACTGTTTTCTCCCCATAATTAACCCCTGAAAGCTCCTCTAAAGCCCTTTTACCAAACTGTACCAAGTGTAACATTTAAAACTTTTAAATAAAATGTTCTATAATTATGGAAAATGGGGTAAGAATTGTGAAGTTTCAGAAGCAGTGAAAATAAATGGTGGTAAATGATCATTAAAGCCACTTATAGTGAGTATTCATATAATACAGTATGTCAATACTTATTACTATAAATGTAAAATAATAAGCAGCTGGCTGGTTTCAAGAGCACCTGGTTGACAAATGCACACAGAGATTCAATAATCTTAAACTGTTTATGAGAATTATGTCACTATCAAATGTCATCTGGGGAGAAATTATAAGGTTACTTTATGAAATCAGGAAATAATAGAATATGATTATGGGAAGATCTCAAGGAATTTTAGATGAGATATTGTCTCCCTATGTTCAAGTGTTCTCAGATGGGTCAGTCTCCTTCATTTTGTTATTGGGAGTTGGAGTAAAAGACTCATTTTGAACTTTAATTTGTTCACATTGGCTTTTCAGAATGGAGAATATCAAATCTATAGTTTTATATAAATGTTCCAGGACAAAACTCAGGAAAGATAAACTCATGTTGATCAAGTTAATGGGTTCCATTATTTCCTCTGATGAGAATGAGGTATAATGTATACTGTAGACCAGAATCTACAAGATACAAGAAATTTTTAAATGTGAGTTTTAATTTAATCATGACTTTATTTTCTGTTTGTAGATCAGTGCTTAAAGCATAAGTTTCAATATATTTAAGTTTATTATACACAATGTGCTTTTTGTTTAAGACCAAATAATCATTTTTGACTTGAAGATGCACTGAACCACTTTTTAAGAACACTAAGATAAATATCATCCAGCTTGTTAGATGATAAAAGTGGACTTGAGCAGATGCTTTATGCAAAAGCAAGGCAAAAAACAAAACCAAAAGCAAAAATAACCCAGTAATACTCTAAAGGTGACAAAAGGCATGTTTCTATTTGGGCAAAAATACAAAGCAAGAATTTAATTGTCTATTAAAATAAATTTTAAAATGATTTTTTTTTCCACTTGTAATATCATTATAGTGAGTCAAGAAAAGTGGATACAAAAGCCAAATGTTAAAAAAACATGTTTCTGTCAGCTGGAAACCCTTATGTCTGTTTTGACAATCCTATCACACATATACAGACTGTCACAAAGGGGAAATCTTTCAGTTTCCTCTCAGGAAGATCATTATGAGCCTTTTTTATTGATTGCTTCCTGCGGTCTGTATAATCCTCTTTGTGGTTTTGTGCTGTCCAGGGAACCTGTTGTGTGTAAACAACCACAGGTGATTAGCGATCAATGAGTGATTTTAACCTACAAGATAAATGTAACAGGACACGGACCTTCATGTTAAGGGCTGTTTAGTTTTCATTCCCTACAGATTTATCTTGATTCTTTTCAGCTGAAGGGAGAGGAACATGGAAAATCAATGTTGCTGGTTGAGTCCAACACAGTTGAGCACTTCTGCTCACAAGAACAGTTAGATGAGCGTTTCCAGTTGAAATTTAAGCTACATCATGGACTGTAATTTTTCTAGTATGTGCATATTTGGCACTTTGAGGTGTGCTTTTATAAAATATTCTGCTAATGACTCATTTCTATAAGCCCATCTTGCATAACCCATACAATGCTTCTCTAACTTTAAAGAAATGTGAAGTAAGACCCAAAGAAGATCTAAGGTCAAAGTTACTTAATTGTCAAGACTAAACAGATGATGGTTTTATGAAGAACCAATGATACTGTCACAATTTTATCATTTATATGGACATATCTCAGAATCTAAAACTCTTGGAGCTAAAAGGAATATTATAGATTACCTACTGCAAAATTTTTCAATATGACTGACCATTGGAATTACCTGATCAGCTTTTTAAATATAAATATTTCTGGAGTTTTTCTTCTAGATACACTCAAGCAGAGCCTGTGGAGGCCTAGTAGTCTGAATTTTTAAAAGGTCCTCAGATGGAGATATATTGAGAAGAAAAAGCCACATGTATAATGGTATCATAAATAAAGCTATTTTAGCAAAAATAAAAGATTAAAAGTGTTTACTGTATACATATATTTTTTTCCATGTGCTACACAAATACATACATACATTGCAAATTTCTGGAAGCATACAAAAACTATTTACACTAATCCCTGCTTGAAATAAGAGTTACAGTCTAGGTAAGGGAAGAGATATATGTTCACTGTCTTATAACCTTTTGGTCTGGCTTGTGTTTTCCTTGTGTTCAACTTTCATTGCTTAAAAAAAAAATTCAACTTTTAAAATAGGTTCATCAGGCCATTGTGTTGATCAGCTAAATTTAGGAAACACTGATTTGCTCATTTCACCTCCAAATATCATCCCTGAATCAGCTGAGGATAGAAAGTTGTGTGGGGTACAGATCACCATCCTTAAACTCCACTCTTACCATCAAGGACATCTGCCATCAATCACTGATGCCGAGAGCTCCTGTGGTGAATCACAGTTCAGCTCTTAAATTTTCTGCTATAGAGTGATACTTTTGCTTCATTTAATCTGTTAAAACTTATCCAAATGGCCACACCTAACCTCAAGGAATTGGGGAGTGGGATTCTACTCTGAGCTTGGAAAGAGAACTGAATTTCTTGTGAACAGCGCCAGAGACTACTCAACTACTTTCAAAATACAATGCGATTTTTCTCTGCTTTCCATGCTAGAAAATAAGTTTCTTGAGGATAAGCACCTTCACTTAATCATCATTGCATTCCCAGTGTTTGACAATAGATACTCAATAAATATTTGAAAACGTAATGACCAATTTAAGGTTAAGTGTTATATTTACCTAATATTAACCCCAGAAGCATGATTTTAACATCAGAACAACTATATTATTGGGTCACAACTACAAATTTTGAAATGTTAACAGAACGTCTAGTATTAACTTTGTAAAATGCAAACACTAATATATATCTTCTTACAAAATTGAACAGGGCAACTACTTTACATTTTTTAATGGAAGACATTTGCCTCTACTATCCTATCGTAGGCTAATCACATTTGGACAATGCCCAACACTTTAGAGAGATATAAATAAAGAGTTACAGATGATACAGAATCATCTGTCAAGTGTAGTAGCTATTAGTGGTTCATGTCGAACAACTGCTTACTAAGTGATATGGTATAGATAAGAGAAGTCACAGATTATATGCTTTCTTCTGCATACTACTCCGGTCTCTTTCTTTGCATTCTAATTAATGAAAAAACAAACTTTGTATATTTAATTCTCAGTAGTAATAAATCACTTGTAATATAAAGAGCTGATCAAGGTATACCTGCTACTTGTAATATCATCATTTAGAACTGGGCTCATTTGAATACAGTCTCCCCATTTGAGCCACTACTAAGGTTGTAAAGTCTATTGATTTTGTCCTCTGAGTGAGGCAGAATCTTTGCTTCATTTGTACTTACCCCAACACCTCTCATTGATAGGCAAATTATTTCATAAACTTAGTAAATGAGACTCAGTTTATCATTAAGAAAGAAAAAAGGCACCTAAGCAGCTAATATATTCACAAAAGGCGTTAGCTGAAGATTCTGCACTCATAACTAATAGCTCATGCTCTTACTTCGAACCAATGTATCTTAAATCTGGTCATTTTTCTAACAGTCTTGATGATCTTTTTGCTCATTAAATGGTCTGGGAGCTGCCGTATGGAATCAGAGGAGGCAGATGGGAAAGGAATAAAATTATTAGTTCCATAATTTGAAAATTTGTGTTACAAGTTAATTCAGAAAACTTGCCTTATATGTCTATGTATGTATATGTCTCTGTGTTCACATGAGTTTTATTTTACATGGTTTTACATGCTACTCTAGGTAAAAATACTATTTTTTTGTTATATTTCTAAACAATGAAAATAAATGTATTAATTCAAGACAGAAACAGTACAACTAGAATCACTTAAAAGTCCTCCAATTTGTTAATATACTCACTGCCTCACATATGATAGTGAATGCTGAAGCAAAAGTACCAATGCTAGAGTAAAAACTGAGGCAATAAAGTCTTCCTTTCCAGGCGATAATGTTACAGCCACAGTTGTACATAAAAACAAGGCATATATCTTGAAGACCTAAAAGAATGATAGAATCAATATACTGATTCATGAAAGATTGTACAAGTTGTTTCCTTTTAAAGGTACTTTCTTCAATCTTGTGGCACCCTTTCAGCTGAGGATTTTAATTTAAAACTTGTGAAAATACAACAGTAAACTGCAATAATAATGTCCTTGGGTTGCCATCTGCCATTGTAATTCTGGTCATCCAAACAGATTCACAATGGTGTCACACTACTTAGATGTAATTACCCTTATAATGCTAGAATAAATGAGAGAAATAATTTTTATAGTGCTTATTAACCTGAAGTGTCTAAACTCATAGTGTAGGAAACTGAAATAATGCAAATTAAACACACTGTAATAAACATGAAATGCATGGTACTTATGGGGAAGTGTGGGTAGACACCTATATGGCCATGCTTAGGGTGAAACACAGTGCCCTTAAGGAGAAAGCAGATGCAGAGACTGGATTTATAAACTAAATATCAGAATAAGTGTTTGAAACATTAAAAAAAAAATACAAAATCTGACCACTCACTCCTAGTCTATTTTGTTAGAGCTGTTACATAGGATTCTAGATCTAGATTTTGCCTTAAGACAACAGAGAGCCCAGCTAGCATCTGAGTAGACACAGAGAAGGATTAAAATATATTGACAAGCTATTACAAATTAGAATAGTACCCTCAAAACTTGACTCGTTTATAAAACTTATTACATTTACACTTCACAACAAACTTATGAAGTTGATATAGTTACCCCCATTCACTGTATAAGACAGATAGAATATCCTACCCAGGAATTTGAGTCAAAATTCACACTCTTTCAATTATAATATAGAGTCTGAAGAAGAACAACTTTTTTCTTTTAAAAATGAGATTTCCAGAGCCATCCTTTCAACACAGGCCTCTGTTTAGAAAATATACTCTCAAGAAAATATTTCTTGTAATTAAGTCTTTAATCATCTTAATGGCTGACGTTACCAATTTTACTGATACAGTGAATATGCTAGGCCTTGAGAGAGACCTGATAAAAGTAAATCAAAGGAGGTTCACATTTTGGAAAAAAAGGGAACAGATGTCTTCCACGTTAAAAGTAATTTTGGAAGACTTAAAAGCTATTGCCTTAGATCAGGATTTAGCAAATTTTTACTGCAAAGGTCCAGATATTAAATGCTTCAGTTCTGTGGGTTACAGGGTCTCTGTTTCCACTAATCAGTGTTGCCACTGTAGCATGAAAGCAGCCATAAGCAACAATTAGATGAATGAACAGGTCTGTGTTCCAATAAAAGTTTGTTTATGGACACTGAAATTTGCATTTCATAGTTTTTACATCTTGAACTATTTTTCATTTGATTTTTTTCAACTATATAAAAATGTAAAAAGCATTCTTAACTTGATGGCCATACAAAAATAAGTAGCATGCTGGATTTGACCTATGGGCTGCAGTTTGCTGACACTTGTCTTAGATAACCCTGCTCTTAGAAATTATTGTGTGAAAATAAATGTTTGGAAAAAAGTAAAAATAACATAAAAGAGGAAACTATTCCTTTTAAAGGGTTAATATTAATGTAGAGATCCAAAAATCTTTATGAAGTAAATGATAATTTTGCACAACAGAATCCATGTCTGTGAGAAGTTTTGGCAACTAGTTCAATATTTTCCATGAGGCATTACCCTTGAAAATATGTTTAAGAATTTTTAACTAGCTCAGAATAGCATTGCTGAAGTCTTTACACTGTCCATGGGGATTGATATATGTCTCTGGGGTCTAAAAATCTGCATCAGTTACCACCTTCCCTCATGGTATAATTCAATATTTCATTTGAGTTTACAAATTCTAATAATTTTTGTGCCCTGGTTACTAAAAAAAATTGCTTTTAACACTAACAATTGGTTACAAAGACTCAAAACTACATACACAAAAATAAGACAAAATCTCAAACAAACTTATTAGTCTAGATAATCAAAAATCTAATTTCTGGTTTTAATGGATTTTTTTTTTTCCTGCATCACTTTAATAGAAAGCATGTGTGTGTGTGCACATGTGCACGTGTGTGTGCTACATAGACTCCATATTCTCATAACAGATGGAACCAGCAACTTTGAACTTCAAGATGCTGGAACTTGGCTGACTTTGTGGAGGAGTGGCTTTATTGGATTTTTCGTTTCTCCTGGGTTCCAATAAAACTAGCATCTATTGACTTTCGGGGAAGGTAGAAAATGCATATATTTATGCTGGACTGCATAAAAAAGTTTTAGGTTAGACTTTTATTATTGATTCTGGTCCCAGGATTTTAACTAAGAATCGTATCTCTCATTCCCTAAGTTGCAGCTAAATTCCATCTCTGATATATTTTTTAGCTGTATGACTGTAGGCAAGTCTCTTAACTTCTTATAAGCCTCAGATGATTTAAGTATAAATGAGCTGACATGAGCAAGATTGTGAAAGGCTTTATGTGCTAAAGAACTAGTTTGGATTTGAGCAAAATAATGAAGCCCTGAACTAAGGCAGTCAAATTAAAGAGGAAAAGACTCCAAATTTCTGAGAAGGAGGGAACTTAGCATAGAAGTTAAGAACAATGGCTGGTCTGAAAAGCTACCTTTGTTGGGAATAATGGAAAGGTTTAGTAGAGCCCACATAACCACTAAGTTTCACTTTTTTCATTTGTATAATGGAGATAACAGTACTTACCTCACAAGGCTGCTATGAGCACTTAATGAACTCCTGAAAATAAAATACTTACAACAGGCACTGGTATGTCTTCATAAAATGCTGGCTCTTTCATTGGAGAGTTGGCCCCAGGCATGCATGATCTCTTATCTCTCCAAAGAGAAATTTATGAGTTTCCAAAATCAACCTCATTGGATATTTAAATAATGACATGTTGGTGGCAAAGCTATGGACTCAACCTGCTCTGTGATTTGATCTTTTCTAATCAAGATTGATCCATTACCAGAGGGCACACAGCAGAAGCAAGAACTACAATCCTGCAGCCTGTGGAACAAAAACCACATTCACAGAAAGATAGACAAGATGAAAAGGCACAGAGCTATGTACCACATGAAGGAACAAGATAAAACCCCAGAAAAACAACTAAATGAAGTGGAGATAGGCAACCTTCCAGAAAAAGAATTCAGAATAATGATAGTGAAGATGATCCAGGACCTCGGAAAAAGAATGGAGGCAAAGATCAAGAAGATGCAAGAAATGTTTAACAAAGACCTAGAATAATTAAAGAACAAACAAACAGAGATGAACAATACAATAACTGAAATGAAAACTACACTAGAAGGAATCAATGCAGAATAACTGAGGCAGAAGGACAGATAAGTGACCTGGAAAACAGAATGGTGAAATTCACTACTGTGGAATAGAATAAAGAAAAATGAATGAAAAGAAATGAAGACAGCCTAAGAGACCTCTGGGACAACATTAAATGCAACAACGTTCGCATTGTAGGGGTCCCAGAAGGAGAAGAGAGAGAGAAAGGACCAGAGAAAATATTTGAAAAGATTGTAGTCGAAAACTTCCCTAACATGGGAAAAGAAATAGCCACCCAAGTCCAGGAAGCACAGAGAGTCCCATACAGGGTAAACCCAAGGAGAAACATGCCGAGACACATAGTAATCAAAGTGGCAAAAATTAAAGACAAAGAAAAATTATTGAAAGCAGCAAGGGAAAAATGACAAATAACATACAAGGGAACTCCCATAAGGTTAACAGTAGATTTCTCAGCAGAAACTCTACAAGCCAGAAGGGAGTGGCATGATATACTTAAAGTGATGAAAGGGAAGAAACTACAACCAAGATTACTCTACCCGGCAAGGATCTCATTCAGATTTGATGGAGAAATCAAAAGCTTTACAGACAAGCAAAAGCTAAGAGAATTCAGCACAACCAAACCAGCACTACAACAAATGCTAAAGGAACTTCTCTAAGTGGGAAACACAAGAGAAGAAAAGGACCTACAAAAACAAACCCAAAACTATTAAGAAAATGGTAATAGGAACATACATATTGATAATTACCTTAAATGTGAATGGATTAAATGCTCTAACCAAAAGACACAGGCTTGCTGAATGGATACAAAAACAAGACCCATATATATGCTGTCTATAAGAGACCCACTTCAGACCTAGGGACACATACAGACTGAAAGTGAGGGGATGGAAAAAGATATTCCATGCAAATGGAAATCAAAAGAAAGCTGGAGTAGTAATACTCATATCAGATAAAATAGACTTTAAAATAAAGAATGTTACAAGAGACAAGGAAGGACACTACATAATGATCAAGGGATCAATCCAAGGAGAAGATATAAGAGTTTTAAATATATATGCACCCAACATAGGAGCACCTCAATACATAAGGCAACTGGCAACAGCTATAACAGAGGAAATTGACAGTAACACAATAATAGTGGGGGACTTTAACACCTCACTTACACCAATGGACAGATCATCCAAAATGAAAATAAATAAGGAAACACAAGCTTTAAATGACACAATAGACCAGATAGATTTAATTGATATCTGTAGGACATTCCATCCAAAAACAGCAGAATACACTTTCTTCTCAAGTGCACGTGGAACATTCTCCAGGATAGATCACATCTTGGTTCACAAATAAAGCCTCAGTAAATTTAAGAAAATTGAAATCATATCAAGCATCTTTTCTGACCACAACGCTATGAGATTAGAAATGAATTACAGGGAAAAAAACGTAAAAAACACAAACACATGGAGGCTAAACAATATGTTACTAAATAACCAAGAGATCACTGAAGAAATCAAAGAGAAAATCAAAAAATACCTAGAGACAAATGACAATGAAAACACGACGATCCAAAACCTATGGGATGCAAGAAAAGCAGTTCTAAGAGGGAAGGTTATAGCTATACAAGCTTACCACAAGAAACAAGAAAAATCTCAAGTAAACAATCTAACCTTACACCTAAAGGAACTAGAGAAAGAAGAACAAACAAAATCCAAAGTTAGCAGAAGGAAAGAAGTCATAAAGATCAGAGCAGAAATAAATGAAATAGAAACAAAGGTCAATAAAACTAAAAGCTGGTTCTTTGAGAAGATAAAACAAAATTGATAAACCATTAGCCAGACTCATCAAGAAAAAAAGGGAGAGGACTCAAATCAATAAAATTAGAAATGAAAAAGGAGAAGTTACAACAGACACCGCAGAAATACAAAGCACCCTAAGAGACTACTATAAGCAACTCTATGCCAATAAAATGGACAACCTGGAAGAAATGGACAAATTCTTGGAAAGGTGTAACCTTCCAAGACTGAACCAGGAAGAAATAGAAAATATGAACAGACCAATCACAAGTAATGAAATTGAAAATGTGGTTAAAAATCTTCCAACAAACAAAAGTCCAGGACCAGATGGCTCCACAGGTGAATTCTATCAAACATTTAGGAAATAACACCCATCCTTCTCAAACTCTTCCAAAACATTGCAGAGGAAGGAACACTCCCAAACTCATTCTATGAGGCCAACATCACCCTGATACCAAAACCAGACAAAGATACTACAAAAAAGAAAATTACAGACCAATATCACTGATGAATATAGATGCAAAAATCCTCAACAAAATACTAGCAAACAGAATCCAACACACATTAAAAGGATCATACGCCATGATCAAGTGGGATTTATCCCAGGGATGCAAGGATTCTTCAATATACGCCAATCAATCAATGTGATACACCATATTAACAAATTGAAGAATAAAAACCATATTATCAACTCAATAGATGCAGAAAAAGCTTTTGACAAAATTCAACACTCATTTATGATAAAAACTCTCCAGAAAGTGGGCATAGGGGGAACCCACCTCAACATAATAAAGGCCATATATGACAAACCCACAGGAAACATCATTCTCAATGGTGAAAAACTGAAAGCATTTCCTCTAAGATCAGGAACAAGACAAGGATGTCCACTCTCACCACTATTATTCAACATAGTTTTGGAAGTCTTAGCCATGGTAATCAGAGAAGAAAAAGAAATAAAAGGAATCCAAATTGGAAAAGAAGTAAAACTGTCACTGTTTGCAGATGACATGATCCTATACATAGAGAATCCTAAAAATGCCACCAGAAAACTACTAGAGCTAATCAATGAATTTGGTAAAGTTGCAGGATACAAAATTAATGTACAGAAATCTCTTGCATTCCTATACACTAATGATGAAAAATCTGAAAGAGAAATTAAGGAAACACTCCCATTTACCACTGCAACAAAAAGAATAAAATACCTAGGAATCAACCTACCTAGCGAGACAAAAGACCTGTATGCAGAAAACTATAAGACACTGATGAAAGAAATTAAAGATGATACCAACAGATGGGGAGATAGGCCACGTTCTTGGTTTGGAAGAATCAATATTGTGAAAATGACTATACTACCCAAAGCAATCTACAGATTCAATGCAATCCCTATCAAATTACCAATGGCATTTTTTATGGAACTAGAACAAATCATCTTAAAATTTGTATGGAGACACAAAAGACCCCGAATAGCCAAAGCAGTCTTGAGGGAAAGAAAATGACCTGGAGGAATCAGACTCCCTGACTTCAGACTATACTACAAAGTTATAGTAATCAAGACAATATGGTACTGGCATAAAAACAGAAACATAGATCAATGGAACAAGATAGAAAGCCCAGAGATAAACCCACGCACCTATGGTCAACTAATCTATGACAAAGGAGGCAAGGATATACAATGGAGAAAAGACAGTCTCTTCAATAAGTGGTGCTGGGAAAACTGGACAGTTACATGTAACAGAATGAAATTAGAACACTCCCTAACACCATACACAAAAATAACCTCAAAATGGATTCGAGACCTAAATGTAAGACTGGACACTATAAAACTCTTAGAGGAAAACATAGGAAGAACACTCTTTGACATAAATCACAGCAAGATCTTTTTTGATCCACCTCCTAGAGTAATGGAAATAAAAGCAAAAATAAACAAATGGGACCTAATGAAACTTCAAAGCTTTTGCACAGCAAAGGAATCCACAAACAAGACGAAAAGTCAACCCTCAGAATGGGAGAAAATATTTGCAAACAAATCAACGGACAAAGGATTAATCTCCAAAATATATAAACACCTCATGCAGCTCAACATTAAAGAAACAAACAACCCAATCCAAAAATGGGCAGAAGACCTAAATAGACATTTCTCCAAAGAAGACATCAGATGGCCAAGAAGCACATGAAAAGCTGCTCAACATCACTAATTATTAGAGAAATGCAAATCAAAACTACAATGAGGTATCACATCACACCAGTTAGAATGGGCATCATCAGAAAATCTACAAACAATAAATGCTGGAGAGGGTGTGGAGAAAAGGGAACCCTCTTGCACTGTTGGTGGGAATGTAAATTGATACAGCCACTATGGAGAACAGTATGGAGGTTCCTTAAAAAACTAAAAATACAATTACCATATGATCCAGCAATCCCACTACTGGGCATATACCCAGAGAAAACCAAAATTCAAAAAGAGTCATGTACCACAATGTTTATTGCAGCACTATTTACAATAGCCAGGTCATGGAAGCAACCTAAATGCCCATCGACAGAAGAATGGATGAAGAAATGTGGTACATATATACAATGGAATATTACTCAGCCATAAAAAGGAATGAAACTGAGTCATTTGTTGAGACATGGATGGATCTAGAGTCTGTCATACAGAGTGAAGTAAGTCAGAAAGAGAAAAACAAATATCGTATATTAATGCATGTATGTGGAACCTAGAAAAATGGTACAGATGAACCAGTTTGCAGGACAGAAGTTGAGACACAGATGTAGAGAACAAACATATGGACACCAAGGGGGGGAAAGCCACGAGGGGGTGGGGATGGTGGTGTGCTGAATTGGGCGATTGGGATTAACATGTATACCCTGATGTGTGTAAAATTGATGACTAATAAGAACCTGCTGTATAAAAAAATAAATTAAATAAAATTAAAAATTTAAAAAGTTAAAAAAAAAAAAAAGAGACTCACAGATAAAAAGAAAAAACTAGTGGTTACCACTTGTGGGGGTGGGCATATAGGGGCGGGGGAAAAAGGCTTATCATGGGTTTATATGAAGTCACGTGTGTGAAACTTTTGGAAATTGTAAAGCATTATAAAATTTTTTAAATCTTTCATTCAATAAAAAATCATATATATATAAAAAAGACTGATCCATCAAGAGGTTTTCTGAGAAAACAGTTTGAGAATACAAAAGCAAACAAAAACAAGAAAATTGTAACTTATTTATAGAATGTGGTTTTCCAGGATATATAAGGGGAAAATCTTAATTACTAGGAATAAAGACAAGGTGTACAATGTGATCTCTGTTGCAGAAAAGGGCCAGAAAGCTAAGCAGCCCAATGAGAAGTGGATAGTTACTCAAAATAATTCTTATCCTTCATTTATTTGAGTTGTATCACAATATCTGCTTATAATTCAAATGCAAATCTTTACTATTCACTTTTTCTTGCTACTTCTTCATAAAAAAACAAAGTAGAATGAGCAACTAAGATAATTTTTAATTTATCTGCCACAGAATGTAAACCATCCCCGATTTGTGTGTGTGTGTGTGTGATTCTGGTAAATTGTTAGATGCATTTAAAACCGTTCATTTACATATAGTTGCTTTACTTGTGCATATGGTTTTTCTCTAATGATATTATAGTCTTGCAAAACAATCCAATGTCTTTTGCAGCTCCCCTAACAGTGAGGGTAGCACTGCACATTGTTTAGGTGTTAACAACATTTCTCCTCCAATGAGTGAAGCATTTGTTTATCACATTGTTATTTAGTAAAGCATCCTTACTCAATTACAATATACATTTATAGAAAGCACTGTGATCTGACAAATATCTTAAGAAAAAGAAAATCTATTAAAGCCAATCTGAGCCTTTGAGATTTGGCAAAGTAGCTGAGATTAACATTTCTGGAGTGCACTAAGAGTCTGCTTGATGTTATTCAGAACACAGAAACAACCTAGTCATTGCCTAATGGGATTTGTGTCTACATTAAGGGAAAGTAAATAAAATATCACAAGAAACCTCCACTGATTTATCTGATAGTCATTATCATCTCATCATACGTTTCTGAAAGAGGAAATAGAAAAGGCCAGAAGGAGTAATAACTAATTACATCAGATCTGACTTCTCCTAAAGCGCCTGGGGTCCTCCCAAGCACGAGTGGGTCTGAGTCACTTGTAATTCTGTGACAAACTAAATAAACTGTCTCAAATGCCTGCTATTTTTATTCAACCCCCAAGACAGCCATTTTTCTACCCCTAACATGTGGCCTTAACTGAAATGTGGTTTATTGTGAAATGTTCTGCTAATGGAGGCTCATTTTTATCTACTTGATAGTCCAGTGGTGGGAAGCATGTCCTTTCTCTGCACCACGAGGCTTCCAAAACACTACCTTTCTACTTTCCTTTCTCCTGCCATTCACTGAACTTCTAGTCTCTCATTTGTGGTACCATCGGTCACTAGAGACTTTGGCATCTGATTTATGGTCCTTTCTAATCCAGGTTCTAAAATTGCCCTGGATGACTTCAGTGCCCCTCTGAGTGTTTAATTTGTTTGCTTTCTCATCTCTTAGACCATTGATTCCTTCTTTTCCCACTTGATCGTTCCATGACTCCCAAGATACCAATTTTTGCTCATCACTGGTACCTCTCCTACTTGTTCCTAAGAATCCTAAGATTCCCTAGGCTTCCTTGTTGTCTGTCCTTTTCAAGGTCTGGTTGTTTAGGACTTCGTGTGATTCTCTGAGCATCCTTCCAATAAAGGCAACCCTCACCTCATCACACCAGCCACCTTTATGCTTATGTTAATCTCCTTCGATTTCAGGTGGCTTATGCCAAAAGAGACTTAGCAGATATCCCACACTTACACATGAGCTAAGCTGTAACACAGCAGCTGCCTGAGGCAGTTAGTGTCAGGGACTCATCCTGCACACGCATTGGTCATTCGCTGGTCTTCAGCCATTCAACTACCAGGTGGTCCTCAAGACTGCTAACTCATTCATTCTCTTTAGCCCATAAGACATGTGATGAAACCATCACTCTAATCAAGATTAACAAATAAAAACCAGTTTAATAATTCCATCAGTTTAGTCCTCTCCACCCCCTGAAGAACCACAACCCTGAAGAATCTGTTCACACACCCAAACTTCGGTAACCATGGGTGATGCTACTATCCTAACAGTTTTCCTGAACAATAATATTGGAGCTACTTTCTTTCTATTTTTCTCCCAGATTTAACTTGTAGAAATATTCTATCAATTTTTTTAAAAAAGTAATATGAACCTTCCTTTTCTCTCACAGATTTCCTGGCTGAGGATGGGTTTATTTTCTGACAGAACACAATTCATTGCTCTCAGCATACTGGAATTAATCATAACATACCAGTGTATTTTTCTCTATACATCTATAGTTTAGTAATAAATAACAGAAATGACATAGAAAAAGGAGTTATAGCCTAATTTATTCCTTATGAATCAATCTTTAAAAAAACAAAACTAAGAACTAACCTATTGCCACAATAACATAAATCAATTTGAAATAGTACCACCTTTTGCTTGATAACTGCAGGAAAACTCATACTACTAAGTGGTTAAAAAATAAACAAGTAACTCATCTAATATTGATCTTAAGTACCAACGTGCTCACTCAGACACAAGCACACTAAAAAACAAAACAAAACAAAGCAAAACAAAATCTGCCCTCAGTTAACAGGAACCTAATCCTTCCATTTGCTCAGGTGAAAATCCTTGGCATCATCCTGCCTCTGTTTTTCCTATCCCATCTCTCCTCCAAACTATGAACAGATTACGTTGGCAATACCTCCAAAGACATCTAGAATCTTAACACTTCTCACCCCTCTCTGTGCTACTACCCTTCCCCAATCTACCATCTTGTCTCACTTGGATTATCACAATGGTCTCTTACGTGGTCACCTAACGCCTCCACACAGAAGTCAGAATGATCCTGTTAACATATAGGTCAGATCTGTCATATGTCTCCTCAAAACTTTCTAGTGCTTTCCTTTCTTCTATGCATGCACAGTAAAAGGTCAAATTTTTCAATGATCTTAAACTCCCTATGATATCTGGCCTCCTATCTCTGACCCTATTTCTACCTATTTTTTCTCACACTCACTCCTTTTCCATTTCCTCAAGAGTTATTGATCTTCCTTGATCACCAGGGACATACTTCTGCCTCACGGCCTTTGCACTTGCTGTTTCTTCTGCCTGAAATGCTCTTTCTTAGATATCCACAGAACTTGCTTCCTTGTGTACTTCAAAGTCTGTCTTTAAATATTTGCATATTGAAGGCTTCCATGACCAATCTATTTTGAAAATACTGTACCCAGCTCTCCTACACCCCCTGCTACTCTCCATACTTCTATTCCACCTCCATGCTTTATTTTCCTCCAAAGCACTTCTCATCTATAACAAACTTAATTTGTTATGTAGTTATTATGTTAGATTCTTGTTGACATTCCTTAAATAAAACATAGGGTTCATGCAGATGGGATATATTGTTTGTTTTGTTTATTGATTTACCCGAGCCCCTAGAATGATGCTTGCAATTTAATAGGTTCTCACTTAATATTTATTGATCGAGTGTCTGAATTCATTTATTAATTCATCTATTGCAAGAAAAGAGAATAGAGTCGATGAATGTAAAAAGGTCAGTGTAACTAAGCAATCATTGAGGTTGGAACTAGGCTACACAAGTATACTGCAACAAATACTAGGAAATTATAACAGTAAATAGTTTCATGGTTCTTTATCATGTATAAAACACTTCTGTATACACAAACTCTCTCTCTCCTTAACAAGACCATGTGAGTGAGGAGGTAGTGTTATTCACTTTACAGGTAGGTAACAGCCTCAGAGAGCTTAGCGACTTACTAGAGGTCACACAGATTTGAAGAAGCAGGCCACCTTGAGTGCTTGAACAATGCTATCTCCAGAAGACTACATTTCATTAACTCTTCCAAGGGAACTCTCTAGACCTTCAAACCACCTCCCAAATTCAGATTATTTTGGATAGGATGTTTAAAAAATGCTATGTTCCCTTTTATTGTGAAAATTGGGCATCAGAAACACCAGGATAAGTATGACAATTGAATTAACTCTCCATCTTCTTACTTCATAGTTTGGGGTACAAAAGGCATGCTTTAAACTCTGTCCTCCTTTCTTAGATTATCTCATTCTATCCTGTTTCCTTAGCTGAAGTGGAATAGCTTTTCACCTACTGGTGTTGCATTACCTTCAGTACTTAAATTTCATTTTCATTGAAAATGAAACCCTGTTTAATGAATATTTATGAGTATGTCCCTGCAGTGTTCATTCAATGTGTAGACTTCCCTTCACAGCAGGCTACAGTTTTACATTTTGCTTTTTATTGCTAAAATATTAGCCATACAAATCGATATTGCTTAGGAAATATGAAAATAACAGTTCCTCTTCTAACTGGAACATTTCCACCAGAGTCACTTGGTGCAACACTGATGGTGATTAAAAAAAAATAATAAATAATAATAATTAGAATAATCGGCCCCAACCCCAGGGTAATATGCAATTTACATTTTTGATAGATGACATTAAAGTATAAGTCTCCCAGTAGGTGCAGAGTTTCCTAGCTAAAACTTTCATCGTTTCTAAAAGCACCAAATGCAGATGCTGGGATAGATATTCTCTTCTTACCATGAATAACATCTACTAGTTCTTTCACTATCAGGTGTCATCAGGAGGAGTTCTAGGGAGGAATTAATATGAAAGAGCTTATTGGATAGACATACACTTTAATAAAGAGATTTGTTCCTCCCAGAAAGGATTTGGGAAACTTTAAGTTGCTCTTTTTTTCTTCTTTTTTTTGTAAATGACAGTGATTACCTATAAAATATTCCATTATAACTACAGAATCAAAAGTCACATAATTCCCATCCATTCAGCAAAAAGCTAACTTAAGTTAAAAGTGGGTGGTCTGACATCTGATACTGTGTGGGCAAATCTGACAACCTGCCATATACTTTAAATTCCTTTAAGGTGAATGTACAACTTAGCTGGTAATTTGCAAGAAAGAAAGAATATGCAGGAATGCAAAATAAATGACGCCAACCATATGGCGCTCAGATTGTAAACCCTTGATGACAGGAATATAGCTGATCACCTTGCAACTGCTACAAGTTTTTCCTCCAGCTGAAGCCATTGTGAGGCATTGAATTATGCAAGTAGCACTTTGCTCCTTTCAAATCAGGGGAAAGTAAGAACTTCATGTAACTTTTGTTCATGAAACATGGATTAAATGGAATGTATTTCATTTGCCAAGTTGATATAAAACCTCTGGATTAGGTATGTCTATAGAAACTGACTTGCACAAGAAAATTCAGATGTTCTATTAATAGAGAATTCTATAAGAATGGTATTTACAACTATAATTGACCTTTCTTTTAAAACTTTATTCCTTTCAGAAGTTAACTATACATTGTCTATGTGAGCGTACTTCTAAATGTCATGCCATTGTTGATAGAGGAAGAGAAAAACAAATCTCAAGTTGAAAATTAAGGCAAAAGCCACCCTATTACCTGTGAAACAATTCAATTCAAACAATATTAAGTGCCTTCTATGTGTCATACTATGTGACACAGTCCCTGCCCTCAAATATTATAGATTTTAATTATTCCAATAAGTCCCTGAGATAGATATTATTAAGATTATTTTATTTTAACGTAAGATCATTGAGATTCAATAGTTTGTCCATTATCACAGAAGGTAATGTACCACTCAGTTGGGGTACACAGCACTCCTCACAAGGCAAATTGGAAAGTTATCAACGTTTAACTGGCTTCCTAAAGAACAGAGGATCAAAAGGCTCTGTCACAAGTATGTGGTCGTAGGCAAAATAATTAAACTTTCTAAGTCTCAGTTTCCACATATAAGAGAATACAAATACTAACCACTCCCTATGATTAACAATAGGTAACTCAGCACTCAGGATGTAAAATCTGAAGTTTTATATTAAAAGTTGTTTAGAACAACTCCTTGGCCATGGCAATAAAAACAAACAATAGAAATCTATCTACACTTGTATTCCAGGAAATCTGTGTGTGACCCTGAATGTTGGGGAATTTCAAGGACTCAGAAGAGGGTTCTGCAGTTCCTACATACAAGGCCCTGGGCTGGACATGACCAGGTCTTCAGAGAAGTATGAGACTCTCAGAGCCCCTCTTCCTACCACTGCAAAGGCAGGGTACAGGGACACAAGGGGTAGGACCCCTCACCAGCTGCTCCCTGGCTCAGAATGAAGAAAGGCTTTGATGTTCTTTTTGGCACACATAATGACTGGATGAGAATGAAAGACCAAGGTCCCCCCAATGGTCCCCACTGTCTCCATCAATCAAAAAATGAGGCCACTCTTGAAAAATGTACAGACACTCACAGTTCCAAGAAAGCTCTTTCTAACTTCAAGCTCTCTCCTATTCTTCCTCTCTTTCCCCAGCCTGGAGAAAGCCAGAGAGGTACAATAGCTAGGAAGAGTAGGAGAAAAGACTAATTGTGTCCCCATCCCTGCCCATAACTTCCTGAGCCTGGGTCAGGCCTGAGTTAGGAGAGGGGAGAATTCAAATTTGATTAGATACTTCAGCTTTGACAGTAGACTTTAAATATTAAAAATTAAAAAAAAATTAATTCACAAAATGTCCAGGAAAGGTATAAGAATATTTTCAATTATGGGAAGAAAAAAAATGATTTGCCAAAGCTTATTAAAAGGGGAAGTGATAATAAAGACTCAATTGGCTTTTTGCATATACCCTACCAAAATCAAGAGGTAGTAAAACTACAATACAGCTATGATGATATTTTGAAAGAGGTACTGGATTACTGGATTGTCTTAGGTTTGGTAACACTGGGTTAAGGCTTATATTGAAACAGGAGGGAAGGGGGCAGGGCACAATCTTTAAAAGAATGACATAGCCATAGTACTTGACAAAAACTAGTGAGACCCAACTAGGTCCAAGATGGCGGAAGATTCTACTTCCAGTAGACCTTGAGCCTCATTATACCCTCACTGTAATACATTAGCATAAGCTAAATGACACACCCACCAGTGCCATGACAGTTCTGAGGCTAACCATAAAAGGCCAGAAAGTGGGAGGTGGCCCAATTCCTGGAAATCCCCACCCCTTCCCCAAAATAGTTGGAATAATCCTCCCACTCATTAGCCTATGAAATTACCAAGCTTATAAAAACTAACCAAACCATATTTCAAGGCCTCTTGCCTTCCGAGATGGCCCACACTCTGTCTGTGGAGTGTGTTTCTCTCTAAATAAATCTGATTCTTACCTATCACTTCGTCTCTGAATTCTTTCGTGACGAAGAAAGAATCTCAAAATTCACCAGCAACAATATCTAAGTCAGAACTGATAATGCATCGGACACTGCCTCCACCCATGCCCCCCCAAACTCAGTTTCTTAAAATTCTTAACATGGATGTGTTTCCTGCCTTCGTGGAGCATGTAGCCACATATACATGTAAAAGGACTTTACAAGATACATATATGATAGGTACTAAAGATAGAACCAGTAATAAAAACCTCATGAGATCAAAGAAATGAAATTCACTGTGTACTAGTCCAGAAAGGGAACTAAGTTTTAATGTGGATAGAATCTGGATGGGTGTAGAGGATGAGGATATGTGAATATATAAAACAAGTGGGTTTGTTTGAAGCAGATTATTCTCAGAATTTAGTGGGAAATAAGGTTGGAATTGGACAATAGGAATCCCTACAAAGCAGACTCAGGTAAACTTTAATTTCTATGGGAAGCTAGAAATTGATTTTTGAGTTTTATGGTTGGAAAGAGAAAATGAAATAAAAGAGTATTATCTAGGGAAACTAGAGTTGGGGACATTGACTTTTTTGAGGTTTCATGATATAATTCAATTACAATTAGGAAAACTAAATTATCTTTTCCAGAACACAAGAGATAACTTTGGTAGTTAGAAAGGTAGTCTTTATGATCTGCTTATTCATAGATAACATGAAAACAGAAAAAAAACACAGCATTTAGAGAATGAAATTATACTTTAACAAATTATCTTTAGGCCTGGAGATTTAGAAGTATTTCATTGCATGGTCACTATAAACTATTTTTAAATAGAACTAGATTATAGTAAGATCTTAGAGTTTTTAGCACACCACGATTCTAATGAAAAGGACGGCACTAAAATAAAAATGAATGACAGCTAGAGAAGCTTTAAATGACATTTATAATTTTTAAAAAGCTTTGCATCCTAACTGGAGTGGGAGAAACCAGAACAATGACATAGATGTTACTTTAAAGAAATAAACTTTTTTTTAAAGGTATTGTTCTGTTTTTTAATCTGGGTGCTGATTTATTGTTATGTAAACTATGAATATATATTTTTCAAACTTTTAAATCTATGGTCTATTTTAAAATAAAAATTATAAGTTAGAAGTGTTTCAAATTAGTCTTTTTAGAATAAATTTACAAATATATATTTGTCAACAGATCTATTCTTCATGGGAAAAACCCCATAATTATCTTCCCCTGTTCTATAGATGGGCTTTGCTCTAGGAGCAGGCTCTCCCTTTCTTTTGTTCTATATCTGGAAATGGGACTGTAATTCCTTCAGCTCCCAGGTTAGCGGGAAGAAGCACGGTGGTTCTGTGAGGTGGGCAGCTAAAGAAAACATCTGGACAATAATAGCTGTTACTAGTCTACATTTTGTCCAGGTAGATTTTCTTTTTGTTTTGTTTGTTTGTTTGTTTGTTTTTGTTTTAACATCTTTATTGGAGTATAATTGCTTTGTAGTGAGATGGATGGACCTAGAGTCTGTCATACAGAGTGAAGTTAGTCAGAAAGAGAAAAACAAATATCGTATGCTAACACATATATATGGAATCTAAAAAAAAAAAAAAAAAAATGGTTCTGAAAAACCTAAGGGCGGGATGGGAATAAAGATGCAGACGTAGAGAATCGACTTGAGGTCATGGGGAGGGGGAAGGGTAAGATGGGACAAAGTGAGAGAGTGGCATGGACATATATACACTACCAAATGTAAAATAGATAGCTAGTGGGAAGCAGTCACATAGCACAAGTAGATGTTTTTTAATTGTTCTGAATTGGTAAAATAAAAAGCATCTGCCCCAGAAGTTTCTCTCCTTATTCTTGAATGCATTGGGCTGGTTTGTCAGTCAGAGAGCTACTACTCTTTGAATTTTTTAAATGAACTATTTTTTTTCTTCAAAATGTTGTTAATCCAAAACTCACATCAAAATACCAACATCCCCAAAAGAACCTCAGTGGCTTAATTTCATTATCCACAGACAGCTTTCTAAAATGTCACTTTTTAATTAAGTACTTAAAATGGATTATATTATTAACATCTACATAAGGGATTTTTCTTTTACAATTAACAGTGCTTTAGTGAATATTCCTGGCTTCTCCCTTCCCTCCTACTCTTCCCCCCAAAATGACCCCAAAGGTCTGGCCCATCATGTATTTCTATGTGTGTGTTCTTATTCCTTTTTTAATTTTTAGGAAGACTATCAAGTTGTCAAAGAGAATTTCCACACCAAAAAAAAAAAAAAAAACATAAAAAATTGAAAATAGATTTTTGAAAATCATAACACTAAATATTTCTAAAGCAATTCTTGATAAGATTTCAAATAAAATTTTATTAAATGCACATAAATATTACTTTATTTTCAAAATAATCATATAATCTTAGGACCAGATGATTCCTTAAAAGATTTCACCAGTCTGTGGTTTTTAGGTATTTTTTTGCTCATATACCTTCTAAAGGAATATTTTTAAAACTATGTACTTTTATACATTTCACATCTAAAATGTTTCCTCATAAATTTAAGACTTGAAAATATGTAATCCCAATACACCATAAATATTGGCAGGTTAAAATAATGTTTGTAACTCTTTTATTTGTATCTAATTGTCACATCAACTTAATTACCACCATCATATATTACAAAATAAATGAAATCAATAAACTTTGCTGAAACAGTTAAAATATTTTGCATTTTCTTTTTATTATTTATTTTTGGTATAATAAAAATATACCCCATGGCTTGAGGGATCTTAATTCCTCCACCAGGGATCAAACCTGCGCCCTCAGCAGTGAAAGTGTTAACCACTCCTGGACTGCCAGGGAATTCCTATGAATTGTTTCTTTCTACCCTTGAACTTTAGTTGATTTCACCTCTCCCTCAACATTGTATTTTAATAGAATAAATGTATTACATATGAAAGACCTCTATTGATCATCCTCTTACAATTTTTCTGCCACAAAAATATGTATATAAAAAAACTTAAGTAAAAATTTCCTGTGATCATGAGAATCTGTGTTAACATTTTTATTCCAGTTTTAACTTTTAGTATAACTATTTTTAGTATATACTTGATCAAGACAAATAAACATAAGTTTTGATAATTACTAAACAAAATAAAAATGTTGGAAATTCGTTTCTTCATGAGATGGATGGCCCTTGATTCTACAACCAGTTCTTGTATTCACGGCTGAATATTTTTATTGCTCTAAAAAGAGGGTATTCAAAATAAATTTTATTGTTAGTTTTTATATGTCAGTCCTGAGAAAACTAATTCACATAAATAAGAAAGTGAGAAGAGAAGGAGTTTTGTTATAGAAGTGTCATCTGATTCTTTAAATTCCTTCCAAATTATGTGCCAGAAATCACACAGTAATCTGTAATAAAAAATTACTGTTAATGATCTCTTAGCTGACAATTCAATTAACATCACCTTCAATTTTGTTGAAAAGAATTGGAAATTAGCTGACTTGTAAAAGGATTTTTTACTCAGCCATTCTCTTTCTCAATAAAATCACCAATATTCTAAATTTTCTTTAAGACTCTGAAGATTTTTTAATTCATTTATCAGCTATATACTGAAGATTCCACGAGCTAGAAGACAGAGATTATATCATATATCACTCAGAAAATTTTAAAAGTATTTCCTCAAGATTGCTTCATCTTGGAAGATGTTTAACCCATCCCTGAGAATTTTAAACCACAGGGATCAGTAAACTTTGGGAAGCGAGAGATGGATGTTGTTCTCTATGAAGTGCACTTATAAAAGGAGAAGAAGAAAAGGAGCACATGTAATACCTCCAAAGCAGTCACCTTCTCAGACCGATCCATCTTAGAGTGGAATGTGTATCACCATTCAGGATGGATATTGATTCCTTTAGAAATACTGATTCTGAAATCTTTGGAATATCTTGAACTTCCAGGATTTGCCGGTTTAGTTTGAGGATCACAGTTATCAACAGGACCCTCTACTAAAAAGTCCAACCTCTCCTGCTTGTCCTCTGCCCTCTCTCACAGACCCTAGTGACCATGGTTATGATTATTTTTTAATTGTGTATGATCTTTTCAATTATTACAAAAGCAGTTCATGTCCATTACAGAAAAATAGGAAATACAGACAAGTAAGAGGGAGAAAATATAAAATGTGTGTAATCTCACCAACCACAAATATTCACTTTTATAATGTTGTTTATCTGTCCATACCTTTTCCTGTGCAAATAGTTTTTGTATAAATGGGTAATTTTTACATAACTGTTTTGCAGCTTAATATATCAATTAATATCACTTGCATATTTTTTCAATATTGTCAGAAGTTGTATCTTGTAAAATGTACTGTAGCACTAAATTCCACCATTTCTTCTAAGAATTTATTTTATTTTTTCACTTACTTTTTAAACATTTTTTTTATTGAAGTATAGTTGATTTACAATGTTGTGTGAGTTTCAGGTGCACAACAAAGTTATTCAATATTTTGTAATAACCTATAAGGGAAAAGAACCTGAAAATATATATATATATATACGTATAACTGAATCACTTTGCTGTATACCTGAAACCATGGTTGTGATTTGACTTTTTCCCTCCCAGCCTTTCTTTTCGTCTCCAATTCTAAGACCCATATAATTAAAAAGATTTGAAAATATTGGACTAGAACATCTATCTCATCCTTTAGCTTTTTAGGTAAGACTCTGCTAAGAAAAAAAAAAAAATATATATATATATATATATATATATGTATATATATATGAAACCACAAAAATGACAATGATGATGAGAGCAAACAATTACGTAACACTTATTTTTGCCAATCACTATAACAAAAGCTTTTCATACATTAACTTATTTAAATCTCAGAACAGCCTTATGAGATGGGCACTACTGCTCCTTCCATTTCACAGATAAGGAAACTGAGGAATGAAGAGGTTAAGTGACTTGCTCATAATATTTAACCCTGTGACTGCACACCTACCACTATCCCAGAAAAAAGTCATACTATTAGTCAATAAAATTGCTTTCCAGAGAAGATACATAGCATTAGAACAAAAAGGCAAAGTGATAAGTTGTTTCCAATAAAGAACTTCCAACTTCTTTTTTCAATTACCTTTACCCCAAATCTGCCACCTTCCCTATTCTGAGAAGAAACTCTGCAGTTCTTGAAGATGGATGCAAAATGAATAAAAAATAAACTAGGTTGAAAAAATTCAGCCACTGCCCACTTGGGATAAATTTTAAATAATTGTGTGAAAGTATAATAGCTTTTATAAAACATAATATTAAAGTATTTATCTATTTCCTAGGAATAACTTCTCAATTTCAAAAAGTGTACAAATGTGTTTGGATGCATGAAGAGAAATGGTTCTTTCTAAATTTGAGCTATATTTCCTAACAAAGTTAACATTATATATGAAAATTTGTTGAGAAATAATTAGCCACAAAATTGAGTTGATTGGTTTTAAAGTGAAAGATGCGGTATTTGAAAGACATTCAATTTTCTTATCAATTTTCATTGGATTATATTTTCACATTTAATATTCATGCAGGAATTATAATTAGTTGAAAGTTACAAAAGGAAAGCATTGTGATACCTTAGTTTTTTAATGGTCAAAAATGCAGCTCCTTAGCATTTATATAGTATTTTTATTTTAAAAGTACTATTAAGTATATAAAAATATATAGTGAATACTATTGCTTACATAATTATGATATGGAATCTTTGTAAATCATTGTTAGCACTAGTAAAGATTATTTAACATAGTAATATTTGCTTTCATATACCCAAATCCTGGTTTCCTTCAATAACCCACATCAAATAGCTCTGAAAATCTGTAGAATATGGTTTGTAAAATGATTATTGGTCAGAACTTTTTTTCTTTCTCATTTGTTTCTTTTACTATGTTGTTATATGTTAATAGCTATAAACAAGATCAGTCATGATTAAAATAACTAGGTAAAAATCTATGCCACCATGACAAAATATATTCTGTGAAATTAAGTATGAATGGGCCCTTGCTAGATAATATAAGCCTTTGTTATTTATTCATGTTTTGTCCAAGTAAATCATATTGTATTTTTACTAAATTGAATCCATAGTTTACCTTAAAAGGAAAACAATGAGAAATCAAAGAAGGAAATAATAAATGCACAAAATCAAATTTGAGAATATATAAAAAGTTAGACTAGCACACATAATTTTATACAATAGTTATAAAACAGTTATATTTATATCATTTTTTAAAAAACAGCACTTTATGCTAATAGCACAAGTCTCAAACCCAAATGCCTGCAGTGGCCAGGAAGGTAACAGAAATATGAAATGGGCTAGGTAGAGAGTGTGGGAAAGGGAAGTCTCACTCTCTGTCTAAAAGAGGTAGCCATTAGTCAGCTACAGAAAATAGTTGCCAGAGTTCAGGGGAAGACAGAAATACGGACTTTTTTTTTAATGTAAAATATTCGAGCTTTTCAATATCGGCCATTGGCTCCATTTCTTTTTAAACTACTATGTTAGTTTACTTTCAAGATGGTCACTATCAATTCTTTACGCTCTATATGCACATGACATTCCCCCACAGGGAGCTGGCACAAGTGACACTGTATCAGCAGCAGACACACTTTTTAATAAAGTCAAGGCCAGCTTCACACAGGACCCCACCCTTCACATGGGGCCCTGCATTTTTACCTTGCTCTGGGCTTCACCAATTACATACAATCTGTGAAGACCTGAATAGGACTTGTCATCTCTGTTTCCTGGCTCTTGTTGAGAAGTCCGTGCTGCTCTGCTACAAAGAGTGGCCGCACAGAGGAATACAGAGGCATCTGATGTGTGAGTGAGGAAGCCGTTTTGGATGTTAAGCCCGCTCAAACCTTCAGATGACTAGAAGCAAAGAGATCATCTGACTGAAAACCCATGAGACCTAAATGAGAACCACCTAGAGGAGCCCAGTGAACAACAATATCATGAGACAACTCAAAAATAAATTGTTGTTTAGGCCACTTCATTTTGGGTTGGTTTATGTGGCAATGGATAACCAGAATAGGCACCCTGTGGGCCATACAAACATGTGCCTTCGGGCCTCTATGACCTTTGGTCCGCTAGCCTGTGGCATATATTAGCCCACTGACCACCAGGGTTGATGGCTATGAAGAAATAGTCATCAAAATATTATTTTATGTTGGTATTTTAAATGATTTTAATATCTTGATTACACTGTTTGAAGAGTTCAGACAATAGATTTTCTTTTTCTCATATTGAGCTGTTTTATCATTTGACCTGATGTGAGACAAAAAAATTAAAATATGATTTAAATTATTTGAAATGGTTGCTATAATTTGCTGCTCAGTTGATGTACATTTGATTAGCATATGTTGCCAATTCAATGTTTTTGATTTTGTTTTCATCTGAAGACAACAATTTGATTTGAAAAAATTGCCTTATTATTGAGTCATTCCAGATACCTTTCACAAACACGTGTCTAACAAGCCATCAAATCCTCTCCCAAGTGCCCAATTCCCACTCCCCTCACCCCAAAATCTAAAACTATTTCTTTCTTCCAGGAGACAATTCCTCCAAACCTTTAGGCCATGTACCTTAAATCATTCATTTGAAGGTGCTATGAAAACAAATGATTAAATAATTCTCTTTGATTTTATTTTAGTAAACATGCATATAGAGACAGATTGCCTGAACTATATTTATGCTTGGCAAATAACCTAGGTTTGCCTAATCCTCTCCACTTGAAGTCCAAGGAGAGTTTATTAATGAAAATTGATCAAAAATATTAAAACATAAATATTTAGTTTTTTCTACAACTTGGTTTTTATTCCAAGTCAGAAAGAAAATCTATTTCTGTATTTTTCCTTAAAGATTTCTAGTTGTATCACCTGGATCACTGAGGCTGTTTCCTTAAAACATTATTTTGTAAGTGTTATATTTAGCAAATAATCAAGGAACACCACCACCACCAAGACATTACACAAGACTTAGGAACTGTCTGGCACCACCCTGGTTGCTAAGGCCTTGAACCTGGCCTTGCTATATATCCTTTGCTGTAATGCATTCAGAATGGCACAGAGGAAAATGTTCTGCTCAGGATAGAAAGTGAGTGACAAGAATAGTCATGTCCTCGGGGTCTGTTTCAGTCAATCAAGTGATTCAAATAATCCCAAGTACTACCATTAGCAAAGATCAACAGCACTAAATTCTTCATGGTGTCAATTTCTGATGTTTGTGCTGCCCAAGTTCTTACATACAGAAGAAGAAACGGCATGGTGAGAACACATACTAGTTGGTAAGAGTCTTTAGTTTCCTTTCTCATTTTGACAATCATTTACTGTATAATTTGGGACAAGTCATAGAATTCATACACACTTTAATTGCTTCCTTCAATGAGGATAATACAATCCTGTTGGAAAAAATGCCTTGATAATCTCTTAAGTGAAGTGAAAATTCATATTTATAGGTTCAATTAAATTTGAGTTGTTGAGAAATGATTATTTTCTTAGGGTAAAATAGATGAGATTTGATCACAATCAACACAAAAGAAACCAAGCCTTTCGATGAATGAAAAAAAGCTATTTTGAATGTCTCCAGATGCATTCCTAGTATCAACTGAATTTGAACACAGAAAAAATAAATCACTACGACCAAAACAATAGATTACTAAAGTCAATTTCATTGTTTCTACTGTATATACAATAAGCATCAAAGTGTTGTAAAAACAGTTGATGTACTCCATGTAAGTTCCAAGTTGTTTTGGAGGGTTTTTTAGGTTTAACTCATTTTGAGTCTCAAAACTTGAAGTTAACATGTTAGTTGAAAAATAAGTCAATAGATCCTGAAATTGAAACACATACGCTGAATTCTAATTTACTTTTATATTATGTTCCTTGAATTTATAATTCCATGTTTGAAATTACAAACTGTTAATTTTAAATATGTTAATGCATTTGTCAACCAGGTATGAAGTGCTAGAACAGTGATTTTCAAACACTTCTCTCTCCTTCCATCTCTTTCTCTCTCAGTCAAAACAAACTAAGAACTGAAAAGCTCTGATTGACATAGGTTGGGAGGCCTGGAGCACTTAGTCTTCCTTTTCTCAAGAATCCTTCCTTCTTCATTTTGGTGGCTCCTAAATGAATTTGTGAAACAGTTTAAAACCTGTAGGTTGGGCTAGAGATTGGCTAGGTTACTACATAGGTAGAGTAGAATACCTGATAACTATAAGTAATAATCTTATTTCCATTTTACTTTAGTGCCTTAAAGTAGTTGTATTTAGTCTTTCTTATCAGATTGGAAGATCAATATTGGAACTGCTAAATTCATAAGATATAAGGTTTTCTCCTCTTTTCTCAATGTCTCATTGAGAAATATCTCAACTATTCAGGGCAGTTTGCAGTCTAGGGCCCCTCTACTAAAACTTAAAAAAGAAATAGCATCTCAGCATGCTCATTTGATTAAGTAAAGTCAACACTCTTCAGCAACCATATTAACATTTTTAATATTATTTATCTTCTAAAATGTATGTAAACCTTTAAAAAAGTATTAATTATCTGTTATGAAAGAAAAAGGAGATTACCCTGAATTATTAGGGTGGATCCAGCAAAATCATAGGAGTCCTTACAGGGGAAAGAAGGAGGCAGGACACTGAGAATCAGAGAAGATGTGATGATGAAAGCAAAGGTCAGAGAGAGAAAATGAAATTTGAAGATGCTGGGCCGCTGGTTTTGAAGACAGAAGAAGGGGCTACAAGCCAAGGAATGCAGGCAGCTCTAGAAGATAGATAAGGCAAGGAAATATATGCCTCACTAGAGCCTCCAAAAGAAATGCAATCCTGCCAACACCTTGATGTTTGGATTTCTGATTTCTAGAACAGTAAGATAATAAACTTAGGTTGTTTTAAGCCTCTAAGTTTGTGGTTATTTGTTACAGCAGCAATAGGAAATTTACACAATTAGTGAAGATAAGAAATGACTTAGAAGAGGCCGCCACTCTACGGATTTTAACATTTTGTTGTCTAATACCCTTTGGAGATGTGTAGCAAGCTACAGAGAACTGTGATGATACTTGATAACCAGGTCATTTCATGTTGTAACACATCACGAAGCATTAAATAAGTACAGTGAAGATTCCATAAAAATATATATCAAAAGGATTACAAATATAAAACTTTGAAGATATTAATAAGTAATAGTTAATGTATTATTTATATTAATAAATAATAATAAAAATTACATTTGACTGAATATTTACTATGCATCAGTGAGATAAGCATTTTATAAACACTATCTCATTTAAATCTGACAATACAGATAAGTGTTCATACTTCAGTTTTATAGATGAGAAACTAAATCTATGTTTAACTTGAAAAAGGACAAACAAAAAGAAAGTGAAAGGATTTGAACCAGGGTCTGTTGACTTAAAATTCCATGTTATTCACCAAAAATAAATTGAGATAAGGAGCCAAAAATGAAAAGTTGAAGTATAAGAGGTTGCTCTGTGGGAAAAATTTGTGAGTACCTCCTTCCTGACTTCAGATGATAGTATTTAAACTTGTCATAGATATGAGGCCTCTCAAACAAGGTGGAAGGCATACCAGAATTTCTGCTTTACTTTTAGTTTGCATATTTTCCCTAATAGGGAGTAACTGGTCTAACCATCACTAGAGAACTCAGGAGTGGCCATTTTAGGTCATGGCTTAGAAAAATCTAGAGGGAAAAGAAAGGTATGTTTACATACTTTGTTTCATAGAAAATCTGCTTTTGTATTCAAATGATGCTCTAATGCTTGCCATTTTCTTAAGAGGTGAAGCACCAGTATCTATATAAGAAACTGAAGCAAAATTAAACTAATATTTAATGAATATTGATTTTTACCTGGTCTTATACCAGTCACCATAACATATTATATTTTATACGTATTAGTGTTCCCATTTTTACAAAAGAGGTACCTAAGCCTGACAAAGTTTGTCTAAAATTACAGTCAATTTAATTCCAGGTGTGATGACTCCAATAGTTATGATAAAAGTATCAATCCAGAGAAATACAAAATAATCCAAAAGATTATTATCTCCTTTAATCTTCCTTTATGATAAAAATCCAAGAACTCCCTCCTCATCTAGTGAAGCTATATCAGATTCTGCACATCAGATCTTTCATCTCTAAATTTAGCCCTATTTTCTGTTATGTAAATTCTCAAATTCCCTTTGGAGTGCACTTACTCAGATTTTCTTGCTAGAACTAGTTTTTAAGCAATGTGTACCTTCTTCCTTTTCTAAGTCATTCTCACTTAATTAAGTAGTATGCTGGAAGTCGCTTATTCTGCAACTGTAGTCTGAAGTTGGGAGGAAAAACAAACACCCGAATTGACACAAAACAAGGTCTGCTTTCTTGCTCTCTGCTTTCTTTGACAGTTTGGTCCAATCACCAGAAACCATCCAGAACATTTCACTTGCTCTCATCTTCCAACATTACTCTAATTAAAGACTTTAGATTTGTTCTCGGTATTCTCCAGGAGCCAGTGAACCCTCAGCCTCATAATACTAGGATATCCTTTATGGATAAACTAGAACATTCATTCTATATTACAGTCAGGTCAAATTCAAGCACTTTTATGAAAAGGTAGCCTCATCTCTGTTTCCCATACATTTTGTGTAATCGTCACTAAGCTATGTATCTTTCTAGGCTTTACAATAATTAAAAATTGCATTAAAGGAGACATTCTACTAAAACTGCTACCTTGAAGGTCACCAGTGATTAACTGGTCACCGTTTTTAGTGGTTTTCATGCAATCCTTTATTGTCAATGTTATGACAACGTTCACAAAGAACTTTTACATGTATCCAATTATTTGATACTAAATATTATAATTAGACTGTATTGTAATTATGTGCCTCCCTTACATATTTCCTTAAGCTGGAGTTTAATATTTCTTTGTTCCGAAAATCCCTCAACTTATAGTGATCAATAAGTGAATGGGGCTTCCCTGGTGGCGCAGTGGTTGAGAATCTGCCTGCCAGTGCAGGGGACATGGGTTCGAGCCCTGGTCTGGGAAGATCCCACATGCCGCGGAGCAACTGGGCCCGTGAGCCACAATTACTGAGCCTGCGCGTCTGGAGCCTGTGCTCCGCAACAGGAGAGGCCGCGATAGTGAGAGGCCCACGCACCGCGATGAAGAGTGGCCCCCGCTCGCCACAACTAGAGAAAGCCCTAGCACAGAAACGAAGACCCAACACAGCCATAAATAAATAAATTAAGAAAGAAAGAATCCTGGTCAAAAAAGGTGATGTTTAAAAAAAAAAAGAAATTGTAAGAGGCTATAAATACTTGTTGATTTAAAAAATAATAATAAATAAATAATAAATAAATTTATAAAAAAAATAAAATAAAATAAATGAATGAATCAATGAATGAACAAAATATTTCTAGCATGCCACAGGTGTGTTTGACCAATTGTGTTTGTAGCTTCGTATTACAATAGATAACATATCTTCAGTACAATATTAATATCTTCCAAAGTGTGGGATTTGTAACTTTTTAATACATCTTATATAGGATGTTAACTGTAGTTACTGAGTGTTTCATGATGTGTTGCAACATGAAAGGACCTAGTTATCAGATATCATAGTTCTCTACAGCTAGCTCATTAACCTCAGCAATAGTGGGGTAGCTGAAAGGGAACTGGACTCAAACTCTTCAATGTCTGATGATCATAATAAGTAATCATCATCACACTAATTATTACTATGTATTGATACTACTGTATATGCTTACACTGTGCCAGTTTAAATAATGTGCTTATCTGATCTCATTCTCTCAAGAAGCCTAAGATAGAGTGAATCATTACCTAAATGTTACAGATTTGAAAACCGGTTTAGATCATTTAAAATCATGCTCATGACATCCACGTTCAAACTATGTTGCCTCTCTCACACAATCTTAATTCAGCCTAAAATAATACTTTAATCAAAAAAAAAAAAGAAATGAGAAAAGAATAAGAAAGATTAGGATGGGTAAGATAGGCATTAAATATGAGCATGAATTGGAAAAAGAAGCTGCATGGACATTGGAAATAAAAGGAGACAAACACATAAGCATTACGGTTCTTGAAAAAAAATTTAAAAGACTAGTCAAGGCCTAAATAGGGGAGCAGCAGATGACAAATTACATGACTTGAGCTTATGAAATTGCAGTTCACCATCACTATTTCTGACACATTTACTACAGTATCTGCATGGCTTAACAAATGAAATGGGTCTTTATTAAGTAGATTGCATATTACCAAAGCTGAAAATAACTCTAGAAGTTACTTGATTAGTTGTAAGGTAAAGAATCATAGGCAGGAGAGTATGTACATATTTTTTTTCCTTTTTGAACGCTCTTAGAAAATGTTGAAAAACTTAATTGTATATTATTCAAAAGCAATAAACTTCCTGCCTGCAGATATAGACTTCAGTCTACCTGTCAAGAGTAAACAATGTTTTTAATGTGAATTTGTTTTATCTTGATATCCATGTAGACATTTGAAAATAAATGAATCAATTATGTCTTTCATATGCAAAGATGCTGGTTACTTATAAGATGTAGGTAATAAAATTTGAGTCTTTTTCCAATAGGAAATTGATTCCCATTGATTTGGTCACATTCTCTTACAAAACGCCCCTTGAGACCAGAAGAATCATTTAAAACTGGCAGGTTGGGGTTAGAAGTCTAATCTATAACCATGGAAGGGAGTCAGGTTAGCCAGGTCCGAAGAAATTCATGCCTGAAATCTCAGCCCTGTTAATATGCTGCCCAAACAAGCTAATGTAAAGGGCCAAAGTCAAACTTAAGGTGGAAATGATAAAAAAAAAGTCACAATTAATGCTATTAGTAATTTTATTAAAAACTCATAATCAAAGATCATATGTCATTCAAAATAAAACCTCATGCCACATTCAAATACAGGCACATTATCTAATGAACATTCCGCCACACAAGGTATGGCACTCTTTTAAGTTAAAACAACATCAAAACAAATAAACTTGAAACAGTTACTGATTTATGAAACAGTGATCTCTGGAGCTGACCTAGCATTAGTTTGAAGGGCCTATATCAGGGAACTCAAATCGTTACTCCACTCAACCTGGTGATCTTGCCGTTATTGATTCATGCTTGCTTTAGCCTTTCCCTGTCTCTAGGCCTCTACGCTTTCACTTTCACATAGCAACAAAAACCACACACACACACACCACATACACACACATGACTTTATTGTGTGTTTTGTCCTGGACTGTGAAGGTATGCATCTCAGTGGATAATACTGTTTTTCCTCTCTCTGTATGTTTTCCTTTACCTTTTTCCCTATTCTAGTAGCCTCTATGCTTCATTGCCTCTGGGGATATATAAGGCTGATCACAAATCAGGCAGAGCCTGTAAGCCTTGCTGGCTTTTTTTTTTTTTTTTTTTTTTTTACATCTATATTGGAGTATAATTGCTTTACAATGTTGTGTTAGTTCCTGCTGTATAACAAAGTGAATCAGCTATATGTATACATATATCCCCATATCCCCTCCCTCTTGCATCTCCCTCCCACCCTCCCTAACCCACCCCTCTAGGTGGTCACAAAGCACCCAGCTGATCTCCCCGTGCGATGCAGCTGTTTCCCACTAGCTATCTATTTTAATTTGGCAGTGTATATATGTTAATGCCACTCTCTCACTTCATCCCAGCTTCTCCTTCCCCCTCCCCGTGTCCTCAAGTCCATTCTCTACATCTGTATCTTTATTCCTGTCCTGCCCCTAGGTGGCACATATATATAATGGAATACTACTCAGCCATAAAAAGAAACGAAATTGAGTTATTTGTAATGAGGTGGATGGACCTAGAGTCTGTTATACAGAGTGAAGTAAGTCAGAAAGAGAAAAAACACATGCCTTGCTGGTTTTTGCTTTACAAAAGCCTAAACCTTCTGAACACAGGCTGAAGTGGAGCAGAGGTTCCCTCTGATTCCAAAGTGATCTGCCCAGGAATTTGGGCGAGGGGAGAAGCCTGTGGCTAACAGAGCAATGGGAACTTAGTCATATCCTAGAGAGAGATGAGATCTCAAAGAGAGATGGATGAACGAGGGAAAGATGGGTGAACTAGGGAGGGAGAACCACAGTCCAAAACTATGACCCATGCATCATAAGGAAGCACAGGGCCACCAAATTTCAAGAGGCCACTTGGGCTTGTCGGTGAGAATGCCAATGACACAGTATTTGACTAAAGTGTAATTTCCTTGTTTTGAGTATACCATATAAGTCCACTGGAGTGTGGTGTGACTTTGGCCTACAGAGGGGACCCTAACAATGAATGAGACAGAATTTACCAAGACCAGCAGGATAGTTTCAGTCTATATTTTTAATCTTTTCCAATATATATCCTTCTGTTTTAAAACAGCAACATAAAATTCAACAGAGACTCTTCAGGTACATTAAGAATCACCTCATGGTTGGAAGCAGAGCAGTCGTGGTAAGAATACTGTAAAAAGGCATCAAGTACTTTTCTTTGGCTATTACTGAGTTCTTCTGCTTGACATACTTTTTGCATGAAGTGAAATGTGGCCTGTCCTTGCCAGAGTAGATAATAGTACCTGGACACTAGCCAGTTTAGCTAGGATGTTGAGAGAGGAGAGCATGTCAGCATTCACTGTGAGATTCATCCAGCTGCCTCGTTCAATGACTTCTTATCTGTCTTCCTCACTCCTTCCTGGGCTGTCAGCACCGAACCTGGCACTCAATGAACTGCTCGACTGCTACTTTACAAACTCAGCTAGAAAATCATGTATCTTAGTTCCTGTGATCATTAGTTTGAGGTTATAATGAATTTTTAGTCCTACAGAAAAAACTAGAAGGTGGACTTAACAGCTGTTCCTTCCATATGCTAGGATATCTAAGGTCTAAGTCCTAAATTGGAAAGAAAATTGTGTTCCAAATGCAAACCACACCTTTTAATCAACCCTGCAAATTGCTTTCACTTCCACTCACTATCTCCTTGGTGCATAAACTGCAATTCTTTCACACATGGATTCTTTCTTGAAAAGTCTTTTCTGTTTCTCACTTGAAGCAGCACTGCTCTGGGGACATAAAGAAAATGTTCAAAAGTGTTAGCAGAACCACATTTTAGTTCCTGTCTTGGAGTTTGGGTGAATGGTTTTCTCTTAAGTGAAAGAGAAAGAGGGACGTAGAGGGCATCCCAGTTGCTGCAGGTCACTGAGGGCGCTCACCTTGCCACTCCAACCTCTACATTTTTTCTTTCATTATATATTTTTAATTGAAAAGATAGTAAAGTACCATAAAGGAGGTGTTCTACATTAATACAGTAACCACTTATAGCCATACTACCTACACTATTTTCGTTTGGAAAACTACCTTCTTCCTAAATGTATATTTCACATGCTAGTGTATTATAAAGCCCATTATTCTACTTCTGCTACTTGTAATGCTGCTGTTTTTATATTAAGTTATAAAAGTTCCCCCATAAGTCCTATTTTTTTAAGATCAAAATGTTAAACGATTACATCATATTTAATTCTGTTGATATACCTAATTTACTAGTATAGAATTTACTAACTCATATTTCTCATTCAGGGCATGCGGATTGTTTCCAAGTTTTTGCTTTACAGACGATGCCGCACCGAGAAGGACTGCATACCGAGAGCTCTGGTAGATACACGAGGCACAGACCAGACGCCTAACACATATGGTTTATAAGGCTCCCAATCACTGTTCAGGATGGATACTCTCCAGTCTGTTTTACAAATGAGGAAACTTGAGGCTCACAGAGGTAAAATACTTCCCTAAGGGCACTCAGTGAGCAAGGGGCAGAACCAGGATTTGAAATTCATTATCTATCTGACTCCAAATCTCATTCTTTCTCCCCTATGTCACAGAACTCTTTCTTTAGTGGAATATTCCTCAAGACAAAAATCCCAAGAGTGAAATTGTGGAATCAAGGAGTGTGACTATCTCAGTGGCCCTTGTTACTTACACATCATTGAAAATTAACAGTGAAAAGGAGACAAGAAAATTCATGTGCAAGCCTATTGTCTACCTTCCCTAAAGATCTCATGCTCTTTCAGATCAGAGGGGAGCATTCCCAGGCTCCATGTTTTTATATTTGAGAAAATGACATGCAGGGAAATTTAATTCTTAGCTCATATTTCATGCAACCAGATTTCTTGTGATTTTAGGAAAGATATTAGAAAAATGCTGCTGAAAATTTAGCACATTGTAAGTAAAATATCATTATTATCATAAACGATTTAAATACTTGTTGTTTGCAACTCTATTGGCGTAGATGGAATTCTTAGTAAACAGAGAAACACATATTTAATCTGTGAATAAATAAGGGGGCTTTGTGTAACAAAAATTAGAGGGGTCCCTTTAGCCAGAATAAAAATAAACGTCAAGGAGACAAAGGGACGCTTTCATGGTTTGAGATACACTATTATTATTATGCCTTTTCAACAAGTATCAATGCTCTCTCTTCCCTTTCACTGGAAACAGTGGAACCTTTGCTGAACTGACAGTCAATTAGAGCCAGTCAACAGAAACTGCTTTGGGTCACATGGCACCAAGAACTGTTGTTGCCATCGCAACTGCACTCTGATAAATTAGCCTGTCTCCAGTAAGTATCTGGTTTGCCTACATGCCCTAGAAGGTGCCGTTTTGATATTCTCCTTGACAGTTTTGAGCTAATCTCTGATTCAACCTTTTCAGCAGGCGAGCTAACATTTACATATATTGGGGGAGAGTAAAAGAAAATTAATATTTTTGACTCATTAGATACATGTGTCAGTGTTTCTGAATGATTATCATATTTAAGGAGTATTTGTGCATTCTCATGAAGTTTGATCATTGTTTTAGAAGCCATTTTATGCAAGGTTAATATGAATTTATTTCACCTCTTAGAAACTTGCATATTAGTGTCACATAATAATTGAGATAAACTATTAGATTTAGCAAAGCTAGAGGAAAAAATGTTAGCTATAAAACCACTGGAGCTTGTAATAGCTTAAATAATTATTTCTCAAAAATTAGCACATTTTTATTGTTTAGGGGATTACTTTCTTAATAAATTCTGTGTGTATATTATAACAGTTTGTTTCTTTCTAGAGGTACGGTGAGTTTAAGGAGTTTTGCTTTTGTTTTTTAATTTACTATCTCTCTTTTACTTAAATTTAATGAGGTTCGTTGATATTGGCATGTGAAATGCAATAAAACATATTGTGATTTCAGACAAGGTATACGAAAACAAAGAATCATCAATATTTAGCAACTATATAAAATGCTTTCAGTTACAAGGTGTTTCACATAAATTTCCTCTTCTAATTATCATACTCATTTTACAGATGATAAACAATTTAAGAAGATAAGAAAATTGCCAGTTAAAATGAAATTAAAACAGCCCAAACAAAATCAAGTATCTGACTCCAAACATAGATTCTTTATGCTGCATCACTACCAAGGAGATTGTTTCTCTTTTCCTCAAGCAAGCACATAAATATTTACATAATATACACATTGGCTGAGAGATTTATATATTATTTATAAAAATTTAGTAATCTCAAAATCTTAAATCCAGTGGAATATATACGCTGAAGTTGCATGTAAATCTGTATACCATATATAGAACTTAAAAAAAAAGGATACCAAAGAAATATGAGCTATATTAAGGAATTCTCTACATAATTTTTCCCATTTTTTCCTGTGTGGGAAATGAAAAGAAGAAAGAAAAAAGAGTCACAGTACAGCAGAATAAAATAGTAGCAAATTTCAAATTTTTGACTTAGAATGATCACATGAATTACTAGAAGGGAGAATGAAGGCTGGTATTCAGTTTGTTGAAGGAAAAGATTGAATTCTCTCCTCCTCTGTCCTTCATGGTTTGGCTCATTCCCAAGCCAGTGCTTCTCCAAGTGTAGCCCATGGATAAGCAATGCAACCTGCATCACCTGAGGGCATTGGAACTGCAGAATCTGAGGCACCACCCCAGTTCCACTGAACCACAATCTGCCATTTAGCAAAGTCCCGGATGATCTATGTGGCCTTTAGTATTTGAGAAGCACTGAATCCACCGGAACTTTTACCAGCAATCAGGAAAAAGAAGAAAGATATTGAATATCAACCCCAGTGGCTTCAAGTGTATGGATTAAGACTACAGTGACTTTAGGGTTTAAAACCAGGAGGCCTCTGGGTTAATAAATTTCTCGCCCATTGACCTGACAGATGAGAAACCATATAATTCATCAGCAACAATGAGCATCTTCAGGTGAACTGATTGCTCAATAGCAGAGACTGAACAAATTGAGTCTTAAAATGAGATTGTAAGGTCTAGGGTGCCAGGGACTGTACCTGGCACAGCACACACACACACACACACACACACACACACACACACACACACACACACACACAGAGAATCCCTTTTGAATAAAACTTTGTTATGGGAAAGGCGCAAAGCCGGCAATCCTTTTGTTTGGGAAAGTCCTATGATAAAGGATGATCCACAACATGGGCCCCTGGGAGCAATTTATCCACAGAAGTATCCAGAAGGAAACAGAAGATCAACAGCTTGCTAGCCTTGATAATGAGTCAATCCCAGGGTTAAAATGAAGTTTGCATTGCTTTTCTTTTCAAGATACCAAATGCCAGTGTCTGGGCTTTTTCTATATCTTAACTGAGTCTCCCCGACTCCCCTCAATCATATCTTTCTTGCCTTGAATCATTCCATAAGGACTTCCTGACTTAGTAACTAGCTAACATAATAAAATGCATATGCTAGTCATTTCCTAAAAATGAATAACATTAATTTTGGGAGACAATGTCCTAATCCAAATGTGTGCCAGTAATGGAAGAATGATCCATTTTCCTGTCCCACTGGTAGGAAGAGGTACTTCGTGATAGTTGAGACAAATGGTGACTCTTAAGGCACTGGGTTTAAGCTGCTTGAGTCTGGCCAGTTGATGTTATTACATTTTAATCTTTAGATAAATTAATAAAGCTAAAAAATGTCTTTAGTCTGCCAATAGTTCCCATTAAAAAGGTTTGTACAGACATTAAAATTATGTTAACAGAATTCAAAATGAAAGAAAAATAATTATTGTGCAGTCCCTCTATTTCAACCAGCCAAATCATTTTCATTTTTCTCAAATGAAAGAAAAATAATTATTGTGCAGTCCCACTATTTCAACAAGCCAAATCATTTTCATTTTTCTCTATTTCCTTCTGGTCTTTTACAAGCAGTGTCTTTTTTTAAAATATAATTTCAGAAATGACATCAGTACTAATTGCCCCTGGCTTTGCCAACCCCACTAGAGGCACAGATATCTGCCACCAGTAGGCTTCCTTCTGCCTGGTTCCAGAGCCAACTCTGTACTAGACAGGCTTCAAACCCAACACAGGCAGGTGGTGTTATATTGGTGGGTGTGGGGTGATGGGGATAGAAATTATTATTGTCCATTAAATATTTAAACTCTTTAAATTTTTATGTATAATAAATAATTCTGAACTCTTCTCCTGTAGCTCTTCCCTTATTTTGAATTATTTCTTTAGGATAATTTACTACCAGTGAGATGATGACGTTTAGAAATGCAAACATTTTTGTTGCTCTTTAAATATTATGAAAATCACTTTCAAAAAGCATTTTTTGCTCCATCCCTAAGGGTTTGGGGTGGGGATGGAGGCTGGCATTGGAAAGTTGGAAGAACTCCCCAGGGTGTTCTGATGCACAGCCCTGAGTTGAAACTACCAGATGAGTGTGATGTTTTCACTGCAATCAAACTGGCCTTGGTATTAACATTTAAATACTTTTTTTTTTAATTTAGTAGCTATAAGTATTCCCTTAATCCCTTATTTTTATAGCTTTAACTGACATACATTTATTTCTACAGAATGTGCTGTTTTCTCCTTTTAGCTCTACAGTATGTTGAAAAGTGAAAAATAATTGAAGCAACTGTAAGTTACACCTTCTCTAGGATGCTTCTCTCATAGTCAGTCTCAACCCTTCATATGGGATAAGAAGAGAGAAAATGACTTAGCTTGAGGACAGAAATGTAGGGACATGGGGAAGGAGAGTGTTTGTCCTTGACTCCAAAGAAACCTTCTGTGGAATCCTGGACTCTGGAAATACCATGAATGCACTGCTCCCCACCAACTGAAAGGGGCAATGCACATTTTAAATTGTGCCTCAAAGTCAGAGGGTATCACCTGACATAATACTTCAATCTGAATAACAAGGACTTGCTGGGGAAAGACTCTTACACTTAAATATCCTTTCAGAAAGTGAAGTGAGACATGCTGGTGGTGGCATTTCTTTATAATGAAGCAGAGCTGTAGGCTTCCTGAGTTTTGAATCTTTCCTGACTGCTGAGCCTGGCCAGGGGCAATAATAAGTAGATATTTCATGCCACCCTTTTTCCCTCTTTAAGTTTTAATGATGACTAGGCCCAGACAATGGGAAAGCCCTTCAACTGTTCCTAGAGGGGAAAAATGCCAAAAACTAGAGAGAAAATAGTTTACAATTTGCTTAGGATTTGAGGTTTTCAAAGACCTTTTCAAGCAGTTATTAATTAATCAAAAAGAGCCTTAGTAAGGTAGGCATTCTTAATATTTCATTAAAAGGGAAAAAAAAGGAAAGAAATCTAGTGTTACAGAAGAAGTAGATTTGAAATAGCCCAAAGAAGCAGCCACTGTTTTGGCTCTGTGTTGGGAATGATGGAAAATGTAGTTGTAACGTTATCACAAATTTGTTTACAAATAGTAATACGTTGTCTAGATAGATGGCAGTGCATTAATGCTCTGGAATTTTTCAGGGCAGGGTGATATCTCTTTTACATTCTTAGAAACTATCACAAAGTAGGTACACAATAAGTGTCATAAGACATTGCCTCATCAATACAAGTCATAAATTAGTTTATCAGGTGCTTACTAAGTCAAAAGTAGCAGAGATCTATAGAGTGGGTGAATTGGATAAAGAAGAGAATAGATGGGAAGAATGATAATAAGACAGAGAGCGATATAATCCTGTGCAAAGAGCACAGGCACTTAGGGGCCAGATAAAGTTAGATTCAAATTCTAACTATGCTACTAACCTAGTTGTATAATCATAAACATATTACTTAAACTCTCTGCTTTCAAGTCTCCTAATCTATAATAGTTGTTAGTAGCTAGTGAATAAATACTAGTTTTCTTTCCCCCTGAAATCAAAGAGAACCAGTTGGTTAGGGTGCTTCAGTTTCCTTGACTAGAAAGCTGTAGTACTGGAATCAATGACCCTAGTGTTCCTTCTCACTCCAAGAGGTCTTTAATTCTACAATTTATTCACGTAGCAGAGCTCAGTTTCCTTAGTATATCACAGGAATATGTTCCCTGTGATTAAATTTCAAGGACTGCCCACAAACTGATGGAAGAAATTTTTATTTCTGTTAGGGCAAGAGTTCTCAGAACCCCACAAGTCCTACCATGTCAGTGACATCCATTTTGCTTCAAGGAAAGACTATGTGCCGAGACTTCCTTGCAATTATAGAGGCAAATCTGCTAGAGAAAGTGCTTCTGGATCCATGTCTTCTGTTATTTTTACCAAACATTTCTGTGCTTGCTTGAAATGCCCCAAGTGATGTATTTCTTATCACATCCATCGTCACTGGCAGATCTGGTAATATAACTCACAGACAGCGTCCAACAGGCCAGTGTATGCCACAGGGCGGGCCACACGAGAGGTCTGTCTTCCGCTCTCTTAAAGATTTAGGATAGTGATAGGCCAGGAATGGGAAATGTCAGGAACACATGCCATTACTGCCTTTCCTTGCCGATGGAATACATCTCTGATAGACCAGGGCTCTCTCTCACTGAACTAGCATGAAGCCTTGGCAATCTCCTTAACATGTTGCTCTAAGCAGGCAGTACAAATTGGGGTTGGAAGCTCATATGAAATCTTTGGCTTTCCTTGCTCTAGAGTCATTTTAACAATTGGGCTGAAGTTGCAAATTCAAACTGTGCAAAATAAGAATAAAGAAATAACTAAGACATTCGCAGTGCCATTCATCTGTAGAAAATTAATATAATCTGGAACTTGTAGGAATAGACCTCAGCAGGCCTGAGGCCTCATCCTGCTATGGAGATGGTCCATTTGGGAAATAGAGCTTAGGCAAGCACGTAGAGAGATTCTGGAATTGTTACCAATTACTTGCATCAGGCAGGTAACCAGAACTTGCCTGAACTTATTGTCAGGAGGTGCCAAGGGTGTTCAAAACCCCATGAGACTAAAAAGGAAAGCTTTTCCAAAGTCCTTATAGGATCCTCACCTCAAAAATATGGTGGAAGTAGTGGTATCAGGGCCTTTCTGGGGCCCAGAAAGCCAGGGCACCCTGGTCTTCTCACCAGGAACACCGAAGTGTCTCCAACTTTGTGTAGTTTGTATTGGGAAGCTTATCCTGCATCTCCCTGAGTGGAGCTCACTCTAGTCTACATCCGTTGGCATTTTTCTGTCAAATCTTATCACCATCACTTTGCTGGCTACCAAGCAGGTGCACAAACACAAACATGTCTTTATATGGTCAGATCTGGCCCCAAGCCTTCCCTCCCAGAAGTAGAAGTGATCCAGAAGAAGAAATGAAACGGTGTGCCATCCATATCTTCCTCCAGCCGCCACGCTGAGGATGGAAACTTTCCGTGGGCCTATATGTCACGTATTTGTGCCTGCCTACTGGAAAGCTGAATGGGAAAAAAATGCTGTCTACTCACATATGTACAAGAGTGTAGTCCACTTAGGAAAAAATAGGCAGAAAAAATAAGGCAAGATATATTTTTAAAAGAGGTGAAAGTTAAAAAGAGAAAAGCAGGAGAGAAAGGGATTCTAACCAGTTGACAGTAGGGATAGCCTCTTATTCTTTTTGTGTTTCCAGGGCTCCCACAAAGCCTCAAATGTATTAGCCCAAGAATAAATATTTGTTGGGCCAAAACTGAATAGAGGAAAGGGAGAGCTAAGGAGACAGAAAAAAATGAGAAAGGAAGATTTTTACACCATACCTCTTTTTTTAAAAAAAAATTCCACACAATAATGAAATAACATGTGGTGCCTAAAGGAACCCACAAGAATTTATATGCGGACTAAAAACCTCAGAGAGTTTGACTTTTCAAAAAATAAAATAAAATTGGCAGCCTAAAGTCACATAAAATGAATATATTACAAAGTTCTTAAAGTTCAAATTGTACTGTCATGTAGAAGACCTTCAAAATTTCTTGGAAAAGTAAATCTCTGCTTCAAAAGTAAACTTTGTAGCTACTTGAAAATGGAAAAAGAAAAAAAAAAAAAAGAGAGCGCCTTCTGAGTCTGTACTGGGGAAAAAAAAGACTATAAGTATTTTAAAGCCAACTTCTAGAGGGCACATCAGGATTAGAAAGGATGCAATAAAAGATCCCCTTACAGCTCCCTGAAATATATGACAGTATTTCAAGGAATTTGGCTGACACTGACACTGACTCTCATTTGAGACTTTAAAATGGAAGACAAACTGTCCCAGCTTTCAGCAACTGCTTCATTGTTTCAGAAGGTATATACCCACAGGTATAGTTTCCTACCTTCTCTCCTGTTTCCTGTACCTCAAATGCAACTGCCTTGATGAGGTAGCCCTGGCCTCACTAATAGATAATTCTCACTTTTTAATCACCTCTTCCCAGTCTGAAGCTGCCATCTGTCCCTTCTAGAAAGGAAATATGAAACTGCAGTAGTAGAGAGCTTTATTTGTTAAAGAATTTAAAGGAACATTTTTATATTTTGTATAAATATTTTATACATATTTTTAAATGGTCAAAGCACAAAATTAAATCATCATTATCATACAAAAGCTTTTTAACATCAGCACATACATGTCCTAAGGTAAAAGTTTCATCATCTGTCCAGGTCATGATTAATCCTGATTACTCCGTTTCCTTCATTCTTTCAGTCGGTAGCCAAGTCTGATCTGGTCTGTTCTTTCTCCAAACCATCCCTTCTCTTCATAGGAATTCCTCTTCTTTAGATCTAATCAACACTCTCCGGGATTGTTACAGATCCGATCTGATAAGGCCATAGCCCTCCTAAAAGCCCATCAGTGTGGTGTCCTTTTGTCCCCAGGGTAAACTTCTTAATCAAAGAGGCAATGCCCTTCCTGACCTGGCCATTGTTAACTTCACAAGTCTCTTCTCCACGCTAAACTTTTCTAGACCTTTACATGTGCTGTTCGCCCTGGGTAGGATGTCCTGATCCACTAAAGCTAAGCTAGGTGGCAAACTCAAGGGCTCTTATAGTATTTTCATCATGGCAGTAATAGCACAGTACTTTGTGCTTATTTGTCTTATCCTGTGGAAGCTCTTTAATACAAGCAGTGAGTCTCACTTTTGTTTCCAACACCAGAACACTGTCTGGCACATAGCAGTTAGGAAATACATATTTGTTAAATAGATGCTCCTGATATCTTTAGACTGGACGCTGTGAGTTCACAGAATAGTTGTAGTCTAATACAATTACAGTCGTGTTCTCAGCTGGCCCAGAAGCAAGCCAAAAGGCACTATTCCATGTCTACTCCAAGCTTCCTCAATGACAAAGAAAAAAAAAAAAAGAGTAAGGCTATCTAGCCTGTTGAAAGAACAAATGATCAAATAGTAAAATATAGTTGCCAGAGGCTTGCCAGCTGAAAAACTGAGTTGAGTAGCCCTGGTTACTCAAAGATCATGTGTAAGAATAAATACAATCTTAAATTATTCCATTTTGTGAAAAGCAAGTTTATGTAACCATTAGAAAATATTGCTATATGAAATCAAGTTGACCTATAAATTTGAGATATCACATTTTTCTTTATCTTTACACAAACTCTCTTAAAAATCACATTTTTAGTGCCAAGAGTCAGGTTTTTTTTTTTTTGGCCACACTGCATGGCATGTGGGATCTTAGTTCCCCGATCAGGGATCAAACCCTTGTCCCCTGTAGTGGAAGTGTGGAGTCTTAACCATTGGACCGCCAGGGAAGTCCCAAGAATCAGCTGTTTCTAGTCCTGAAATCCTCACCAGACAAGGAGGAATGTGAAGACACAGGCCAGTCATGTATCCATCCCTGTGGGAAGGCCAACACAAAGGACAGAAGCTGAGACCCCTATGTGGACTGTTTCATGGGTCCTATCTAAGAGGAATAGGAAAACTGTGGGATTTGGAAAAAGTTAAAGTATCCAAGCTAAAAGAAGTTGGGATACAGGGATATGGCAGAACAAGGGAAACTGGAGGGTTTCTTGAAAAAGTATGAGCACTGATTAGGATAATTAAATAACATTTATTCAAGGGCTATCTGTGTAAGCAACCAGATTTTGGATGCCAAGCAAAGTGCAAACCTGTCAAAATAAAATCTACATCAGAAGATCTGATCATAAGTTTTTATACTAGCTTGTCATTAAAATGACTTAAATATAAAAGTTGTATTTTAGACAAGCAAAATCTATCTGAAGTTTCAATATATACTGTGTAATTTTGTGAGACAAATGGCTCTGTCTCTGATATAGCAACTGCAATACGTCCTTTCAATTCAGTTCAGAGTTCTTGAAGGGTGGTGCAGTGATTTTCAAAGTAAATCAATAAAATTCCACACCATTTTAGGGCCTATTCTTGAAAAAGAAGTTAAATCCCATGCGTAAATTCAGATCATTTCCCAACATAGTTTCCAAAATGAAATGAGCAAAATCAAAATGTCTCAAGTACCATGAAGAGAGTTACCACTATTTTATACTTCAGTTTTGAAAAACAGAATCCTTTATCACTTTGTAGGGAATCTTAGAAATGAGGATCTCACTTACCTAAGTTTTATACACAAAATATGCAAATCTTGAAAAAGCAAAATAGGAAATATTCTTTAGGGGGCAGCTAGCAAATGGAACAAACTCCAAAATGAGATTGCAAACAGATTTAACTGTAATTTTATATTATTCAACTCTAACACGCAATAGAGAGAAGTGCCAAGCTGCTGAAAGAAAACACATTCTTTAAAAAAAAAAAAAAATCACACAAACAACGACAAAAAAATCATACTAGCTTCCAAATATTCTGTTTCTATTTCTATTTTTTAGTTATTGGTTTCAGAAGTGAGTCTATGTATTAATTGTGCTTCTTCCTTCCTCCCTCCCCACACCGTGGTGGGCCACACACTGTACATGAACATCTTAAAGAGAGCAATGCATGTGAATTCCTAATGCCTGCTCAGTCACAATGCCATGTTCAAAACTGGAAAAGGGTTTTTCTGGAAGGTGAGGGAAAATATATCTATATTCTAGCTCCTGCTAGGCTAAATGACAGTAACAGAATATTTTTAAATTAGATGGTCAAAAAGTCCTAAGAGAGAATTTCTATGGGCTTTTTTTGAACTCTATGCTGTTTTCCTTGAAGAGCAGTTGCAAGAGATAGGAGTTTGGAGACAGAAGACTTGGCTTTAAAACAGGACTATGTTAATTATCGCTTTTACGACCTTAAAATAGTCACTTCATAACTACCTAGTTTTCTCTGCAGCAGTATTGGCAATATATCACACAACCCCTATCAGGATAAAATGCTAAGCAAATAATAATTAAGCCTGAATTGTTTCACTGAGTTACTAGGATTACTTTCTTGGTCAAAATAAATGTTGCCCTGTCTCAGTGTCAATTCTGTCTCTGAACCTTTGTTCTTTGCATATCTGCCTTCCTCTGAAACTCTGAAGACCTCAAGATGGTTTGGGATTTGGATAGGTAATCCTAAGTAAACCCTGCCTCTTAAAAATGAGAAGTTACAATAAATTCCCTCTCCTACTCCCCCCACCCCCTCCCCCCATAGTTATGAAAACCTACACAGGATAGAGATGGAGATAGAGTTATTCAAAACCACATTTAGTTATAAGGAAAGTAATAAAAAGGGAACCATGGGGAGAAATCCATGATTTTCTAAAATCCATTTTTGTCTTCATTTGGCCAGCCTTAATCCAGCGATAATTACTTCTTTTCCTCTGGTTGGTTACCTGCATTTGCATATAAGCAGGACAAATGACATTAGGGTATAGTCACATCTACAATGTAACAGATGCACCCAAAGCGATGGTCAGACTCTGAGAAGGTCCAGATCATTCCAGTCAAAAACTTGGGCACATTTTAAAGTTTATGTTGGAGAAATCAATGTTTTTAGCATTCAGTAAAAAAGAATACAATCTCACTATGAGCTTTCTTCTTTATTTTCTGTCTTGAGCATTATCTTTACTGATCTCTTTTCAATATTTCCAAAAGGCTTTGCCCTTTTATCCTCTGTGCTTTGGTGAGGAGAGAACATGAGGAGTAGAAGATTCACCAGCTGCTCAAGACCCACTGACTGGAGACAACTGAGGGGAAAGGGAAAATCTGAACGCATAATCGTAATGAACTCAGTTGATTGCATATGCATTGTTTTATTTCCATGTTTAGATGTTTCATAATTAACTTATGTATCTCTTTGATATCCTTAAGAAAATTGTTGATTTTGCTAATTTGATTCAAGTAAAGGAATGGAATAAAACCATCAAAAAAATAAGTATAATTTAGTCCCTGCTTAAGCAAATTTCTTCTGTAAAGGGACATACAGTAAATATTTTAGGCTTTACAGGCCATATAATCTCTGTTACAACTACTCAACTCTGCCATTATGGCCTGAAAGTGACCATAAGGACATGTAAAAGAATGGGCATGGCTGTGTTCCAATACAACTTTACTTATGGAAATTTAAATTTCATATAATTTTTACATCACAAAATATTTTTCTTTTGATTTTTCTCAATCATTTAAAAATGTAAAAATCATACTGAGCTCAGCAACTGTATAAATCTGGTGGTAGGCTACATGTGGCCTACCAGCCAGAGTTGTCAAGCCTGGTTTAATCTCGCTGGTCTAGTTTAAGTAGGAGCTGTAAAGCAGTGACCAAGGGTCACTCATGTTCCCAACTGAAGAGTTTCATAGAGGTAACATCTTTCAGACTTGTTCAGAATGTTTTTGAGAGAAAGATAAACAATGTAGTCTACTAATGCAAGTCACTCTAAATTATTTTTTACCAGTTAGTTTGAAAAACATTTCAGTGCATTAATTTTAATCACAAAAATCATTAATGCAGACTCTATTTCAAGTTCAGCAAAATTTTGTGTTCTGAGATCATCCTTTAAGTTTCGAAGCTTATGTACCCCCACACCTCAAAGCTTTTCACCTCAGCTAAAGTAATCAAAGCCCACAGTTTCACAGAGATTGAAATGGGGGTGAGGAAGGAAAAGTAGAAGGAATGGAATTGGCTTCCTGTCTATCTTATTTTGCTAAAAGATTCAGAGATATATATGTCTATCATTCTCTCTCTAAACTGAATTAGTTTAACACAATATTTTCAAATAATTCTATTATCTTTGGGAAAAACTAATTTCTTAACCCACTGATCAAACTTGATTTTTTATTGCTACTATCATTTTCAATGTTCCTTTAAGCTCTATCTGAATCATCCACAGGACAATTTCATCTTTCCTTTAAATTTCAATTTGCTTAAAGTCCTTGGATCTCTTTGAAAGTGTGTTGACTCTGTGGCTGATAGTCTGTTTATTACAGTGACTATGGTTGGTGCCTTGTCAAGGAGTGCACAACCCCACTACTAAAAAAGGATTCACAGTTCATACTGACAGTTTTACCGCAGAAATGGATAAGTCCCTAGTCAACTGCTAAAAAAAAACAAAAACAAAAAAACCACACAAACAACAACCACCACACAGATGACAACAAAAACAAAACAAAGCCAATTAACCAGTTCCTTTGGCTCCTCAGATCGATCTAGCAGCTAAGTATATTAGGGAAATGTATATACCCTAATATCAGTGGTATGCTGGTTAATACTTTAAAAACCAGCTGTCTGGGGAGAAGAGCCCTGATTTGTAGCTTTTGCTGATTTCTATGGTGTGAATATTCCCACCATGGCCCATTTTAAGCTACCAATGTGACATATTTGAATGCAGAATTGGGGAAAGATGGATGCAATTGGCTTTTACAAACCAGTATGAGCTAGCTCCAGCACATCACTGCCTGCTACTGTATTAAGAAACTATAGTAATTTTTCTCCCTATATCTAAAAGAGAAACTGAAAAGCAAAACTCCTTCCTATATTTACTTAAGCAAAATGTAAAATAAAAATGCATGGTGAAATATAATTGTATAAATGTTCAGTTATAAAAACAAAATCCTCTAAATGATTAGAAGATGGAAAAATATTGGACTTAAAATACATCTTCAGGATAACTTACAAATAAAGGGCTTGACATTTTATATTTTTTAGTAAGGTTCAAAATTGTTACATATAACGAGGGGACATCTAGCAGAAAGATGATCATTTACGTCAGTAGAAGCTAATTGTTAAGACATAACCTTTCATTAGATATATTTTCTCTTTCAAGTCTTGGCAATTCAACTAAAATCTCAAAATGCATTTCTTTTATGTGTGGCTTTTAAATTCTTTTTTTCCTCAATATTAACTTTTTACAGTACACCATGGCTTTTATGAATAAATCTGATTGATTGAAATGACTCATGTAGTCTAAAAGGGGCAAGAACACCCTGCTATTTTATTAATATTGATTTGTAACATGAGTGGTAGATGTTTATGGCAAGGAGAGAAGAAATCTATAGCTTCCTTGTAGAACCGAGTCCCTAAAGTTTATCCAGCTCAGTGAAAGACTTTCCTCTTGTTAAGATATTTATTGTTTATCTTGCCTTTCACTAGTTAGAACAAAAACGCTTTACTTGTTCTACATTCAAGTGAGGGTGTCAGTATGACAGTTTACCTAACCTAGACATAATAAGATCAAAATGTAAATTCTCACTGGATTTAGGGTACACACTTTAAAAGTAAAATCTCTTTATTAGGATGAACCATGCCTGTTGGTGACTGAGACTATATTTAGACTATACTTAATAGCTTAACAACTTATCCAATCTTAGATATTCATATTTACAACCTAATTTCTAGGTTCTACAGAGCCGCAGTGGGCATTAGCCAGTATGTTTATTTAATAATATATTTATAGGAATTGAAAAGGGTAGTAACGATATGGTACTTTGGTACTTTGAGGGAAAGTACCAAATCTCACTCTCTCAATTTAACATGGTAGTTATTTAGGGAAATAGTAGGTGCTTGAAGATTTTATTACAAAGACATCTAGGTGCTACAAAGGTGATGATCTCTACTAGGATTTCCAGAGGGGAAAGCAGTGAGGCTGAATCTTGGGGGATCCTATTATGAGGCAAAAAAAGTCCAGAAAGATGGTAAGAGTTTAAAAATATGTAAAAAACAGAAGAGTAAAAAATCATGGATTCAATGGAATTGAGTTTCAAAAAGGAAGTAGCTAAATGCAAAAGAGAAGTAAGGTACTTGCTTGTGAGTGACAGAACATTGATCTGACAAAGAAGATCTTTGGGGACCCTGGAAACAGCATTTGGTAAGGCATAAGAATAATTTATTGCGAAAATTTGATGGGATGTATTTACTAGTAGGTTTGGGAATCAAGGCAGGTTGGGAATACCAATTGACAATCCAGTTCAAGGAAGGGGAAAAGGGAGTGTGACAAGGAAGGAAGTATCTATTTGAGTGAAATGAGAATTGAAGTCAAGGTCCCTAGCTGAGGAAGAATATGATTAGGTGAGAAAAGGGGGTGGGAGTGATGCTATATATATAAGAAGGCTGGATTGAAAGAATTGGAGATTTCAGGGCTGAGAGGCACCTTATAATGATGCATGTCAATGTCCACTGGGTGAATGGGAACTACAGTCCAAGGTTAGAATGGAAAAGAAAGTGAAAAGCAGAGGTAATGTCAGAGAATTCCTAACAGAGCATATACCAACTTTGCTCCACATCCCTATACTTTGTAAACCAAACAAACACATGCCAACTAAGGTCCTAAATACTAGGGAAGTAAAATGCCTTTCCAGGGCATGGGGAATTCACATAAGTAATCCCCAAACCTTGCTACACTGGAGATGGAAGCCTATCTAGTTCTTTCAGATACTTCACAGCAGGGTATTTGGAAGACTCAACTTAAAGGAGATGTCCTGTTTCCCAGAACCAAAGAGATTTTTATTCTACATACCATAAGTCTCCTAGTTCTCAGGCGGACCAGCCTGATAGTAATTATTGGGTTCTGTGTACGTTAGGCAGAATAATGCTCCCCAAAGATGACTATGCCCTAATCCTGAGAACCTGTGAATATGTTGCCTTCCATGGCAACAGGAACTTTGCAGAAGTGCTATGCAGATAGACCTAATCTAGTCACATTAGTTCTTAATGAATCCCAGCCCCACCACTGCAAGAAACTGAATTCTGTCAACAACCTGAAAAAACAAGGAAATAGGTTTTACCGTAGAGCCTGCAATAACTAACACATTCCTGCTGACACTTGATTTTAGACCAGTGAGACCTGTGAAAGTCTTTCTAATTCCTTGACTATAAGATAATAAATATGTGTTATCTTAAGCCACTAAGTTTGTGGCAATTTGTATGGCAGCAATAAAAGACTCATATACTGTATGATTCTGAAGTATCTATTAGAGTGTATCTTTACACTCAAATAAGAACATCAAAGAAGAATGAGGGTCAATTTATATAATCTTCCAGGACAGTGAACGACGTGGAGACTCCTTCCCCGACCCCAAGTGGTTGGAAAACTTGCCAGCTACCAAGGACTACTCCATTCTCATAAACTTGAGTCTCTGAGATGCATTGTGCCTGGCAATGAGCTTGTATGTCTTCCTTTTACCTCTTGGTAAGCCACTATGCTCCATTGGTTCCCCAGGCTTCTGCTCAGGTCCCTGTTAGGTGTTGTGCTAGATGCCGGCATCCAGTGGGACCAGAGTAGCTATATAATGGTGATAATAATTACTATACTGTTGCATTATTATTATTGCAATGTTCCGTGATAGTGTTATAATGGAACTCAATACCAAATCCAGTATGTCATAAGAGAGAATGCAACCAGTTTGGGAATGGTAGGAAAGAGGACATGGAGGTGCTTCATGGGATTTTAAAAAGCAAATAGGAGTTTGAAAGTTGGATAAATTGGCAGGATGTTTCAGGCAGGAGTACGGGCACAAGTAAAGGCATGAAGAGGGAAAATGACTTTGGTTTCTTCCCATTTACATCCTGCATGAAAAAGAATAACGTGTGTAAGGGGCAGGAGGCCAAATATGTTGTTAGATAAATATTCAGAGTTCATATCACGCAAAACTTTCTATGACGTGAAAAGGAGTTTGGGATTTATAAACAATAGGCAAGCTACTATAGAATTTTAAGCAGAGGAAAACAAAATTGTATTTATGCTTCTGGGGCAGCATAAAGGACTGATGGAGGTGGGTTAAGCAAGAAGTAAAGAAACAGGTTAGGAGCCCATACAATAATGATTATACAAAGAAAGATCAAGGACTAAGGCAAAGTGATAGACATAAGGTGAAGATCTGAAAGTACTTAGAACGTGCAGGATTTGGTAACCTGTGGTGAGGATGATTGAGGAAAGAGTCAAGGACCATAATTAATCGTCATGGTCATCACCATAATTAATTTTTGCTGGGTCTTAATATATGCTTGTCACTATGTTAAGTACTTAACTTGGATTATATCATGTGACCTGCACAATAATACTAAGAGAAAGGTATGATTCTTACATCCATTTTAAAGATGGAAAAACTGAGATTTAAAGAGGTAAACTAACCTTTTCAAAGTCACATTGTTAGTATGAGAGCCGGATTCCAAATCATGGCAATTGACTTTAAAACCCACTTACTACAAAAGCTGTGCTATTAACCACTATGTCATTGCCCACAAGGCTTACCCCCATGTTAATGGCCTGGATGACTGGGTGGATGGGGGTATCTCTAATTAGAAAAGTCAGAAAAGAGAGATAAATAGCTTGAGGTTGGAAATATATTCAATTTAGGATGTGGGTTTGAGGTGTTAGGAGACATCCAGGTGGAGAGCCAAAGGGCTCTTGGATATTGGGATCTGATTTCTCAGAGAGTTGTGGAAGGGAGATACTTGTTTCCTTTCTGAATCTCAGGCTCGGTCAAAAATTAATGTAACTAGCGGGTATACAAGAGGCAGGGGCCCAGGAGATTCATAGCTGTGGTATAGATTCACTTCAGATATTAACAAAAAAAAAAAAAAAAGCTTCCCCAAATTTCCAAGGTAGTACAATATCGCCACCTACTGCAATGACTGTCAAGGACAATATATCTTCTGAGTCAGCTTAAAACCTCACTGCTGGTTATGGCAGTAATCCTTTGGCACTCTTCACTTCCCCTTCCCCTCTACCTGCTGCAGCCACTGTCCTCTGTTACCTCACATTTGCCTGCCCCGTGGTTCCTGAACCATAATTGGGATATAGAGCTGGGTAGGAACCCCACAAGAGTAGAGCGATATGGAAATCATAGTAAGTGTTCCAATCTATAGATGTTATGATATAATGTCTTATGTCTCTCATTTCTTAACTGTCATTTTCTTTTTTTGTTGTTTTGTCTTTTCCTGGTTCTGAATAGTGTGCTGATACACTAGCCTGCAGGAAGTTATACACTTTTTGAAACTCAAGTTTTCTCCTCTGTAAATTGGGGCTACTATTAGTTACCTAACAGTGCTATTCTGAAGTTTAAAAGAAAATGATGCATACCAAACATGTATAGGAAAATCCTAATAATGGTTTGTTCCTCTCACCCTTCATCTGGCCAACCCACATTTAGAAAGAATGCATCATATCTGAAAAAAGAAGTTGCATAAAATGGAAACAGAGAACAGAGATGGCAAGAGCTATTGGAGGCCATGATATAGAAACTTACAAAGTAGTCTGTGTTCACAGACCCAAACAGAAAAAGGGAACTAAAAAGGAAAATACATAAAAAATGAAAATGCATAAAATAAGGCAATTGCAAAAATCTATTTAAATATGTGTAACAAACGCTGATGTAAAATATATTTAAAATAAGTAAATACTAATAAAGTAAAAATAGATGATTTCTCTCAATTTTCAAGTTTCCATGATAAACAAAACCATTTCATTTATGTGCTTCAGTAGAACAGTGATGCAGGTGACTGTTACTTCCCCATGAAGTCTGCTTCCAAAACGTAATTGCTCTGACCTTGGCTGTAGAATATGCATTCTGCCATTTAGTGCACTTGCCTGCATATTCATTCATCAAGTATTTATTACTTACTGCTAGGTGTGAGGCAATGTGTTAGAAGCAATTTTATCTTTTCTACACGATGGGCATTATTATGACTTGATTAGGACAGAGCTGGAGGGTTTATTTAGGGATAGTATAATTAGATTTCATTTGATCACTGGGCATTAGAAAGGACCAACCTCTCTAAATTTGAATACGTTGGATTTGAGAAGAGTCCCCAGGATACCTCAGTGGGGGCCACTCACACCCACTATCCTGGTAAGTTTTGGGATTGTGCTGGGGAGGTTGGCAAATGGCCCTGAACATTGGCCAGGAATAAATCATCCCCGCTGTTCAATGTTTGTGGATGTTTCAGCTAGAAAAAATTGGATTCGGAAATTTTAGAGGAAAAGGTAAAGGTCAAGCTAGGCATACAGGTGAAGAGGGATGTACTGGGCAAAGGCGTAATATACATAAAAAAGATAAATTATTTTAGGGTGGTGCTTTGACCAAATGCAATAATCTGCAGGGATTTGAAACCCTTATTCTCTATAAATATTTTAAATGATGTTCAGATTATTCAGATAACTTGAAAATCCAACAAAATACCACATCAAGTTACAGAGAATCTAGGGAGATATTATTAGCCTACAATGCTCCCAGCTGGGAACCAAGAGATCAATGTACGTATTTGCTACTTTTGGTTATTTAGTAACCATTGCATCTGATCAATAGTCCAAAAAATGAACAGTGTGCAGTATTACTGTTGTGTCCAGAAAGTTCACAGTGTTTTACTGATATTACCTGTCAACCTTCCCAACATCTCTGTGTTACGTGGAACAAGTGGTCTTGTTTCACCCTGTTTCTCACAGAACTAGACATGCAGGCAAGGCTTTGGTTGGAGAACAGGTCCTTAGCAGGAAAGAATAAACAGAAAAGGGGCCATGTCTGCTCATCTCCACTCTTCTCCAGTCTATACATTGTTCCCTTCAAGATAAACACTCAGTAATGAAGGATTCAATATTTATTTCCTTCTAGTTTTTTTCCCCAAAGTTATTTAATTGAACTCTCATTACAGGTGCAACCAATTCTTTTTCTATTTGTAGCTGAAATTTGCCATAGCACACAGATTCTGACCATATTTTAATGAAGACTTTTATTAGCGCAGTGGCTCCTACTGCCACGTGTGAAGGAGCTCTCAGATTTTCCATTAGAGGCCACACTTTGGATGGGTTTATAACTTGGAAGTAAACCTTTTCATCAGGTTGAGGTAAGGCCAAAATGTTTTAGCCTTAAGAGTACTTTGTTATTTCATGATAATAAATCAATTTTCCTTCAAGATCAGAGTGCAATAACAATTTGCCTCCAATGCTATCTCCTTGTATTTCTTCAGGTTTATATAAATGACCACCTTTCACACGTTTATATCTCCAGAAAGCATTTGTTTGGGGTCAGGGAAAAGGGTTCAAGAGTAAGGCAGTTGAACATGTTGTGCATGATGCTAATGCAATATCCAATAAGGGCGGTTAGATTTTACACTGAGGAGCATCTTTGTACCAAAGGCACAGGCTGCATCTCTGATCCAAGCAGCCTTTTCAAAAATGCATTCTGTCAATCACCCAGGAAATAGACAAGCGTGTGTGGGTGATTCTGAATAAACCTCTCACCACTCTCTGAAAAACAACTGAGGGGAGAGGTCCCAGGAATGAGGGTCAGTATTTTGGTCTGAACACATGAAAGACAGTTTCCTGTGTGAAATGGGAATGTAAAAGGGAATTTCCTCTCATAGTCTAGGTTAATACAGAATGTTAAAGGGGACAGCTTTTGGTTGCAGGTTCCTATGCTATACTCTTTATAGCTAAGTGGAGTAACTGAAAATGATTACTGGGTCACCAGAAAACGATACCGAGACCAAATAAACTCATATAATTTTACCTAATCATACAAACACAAACACATGCTCACACACACATACACAAAGACAGTGAACACTATTTTTGGCAAAATCTCTCCTGATTTCCACAATTCGACACACTCTTTTTTATGTCTATGAGACTGAGGAATTTAAATGTTTTTTCAAGTCATTCAGAATTGGAGTTGGTGATGGTGCTTTTTAAAGTATAAATTTATACACTGTATATCTTTTGAAGGATGTGTATTTTGTTGGATGCATCTGAGTTAAACAGCTTTCTCAACCAGAACAACTAGTCCTTATTATTGCTACTGGCAGCCAAACAACTACCATGGTTGTTGCCAGACCTTACGTTTGCTGTGTTCTTTTATTCCTTTTCATGTTTTGCTGTCTTTCAGACACAACCCTCCTAGCTACCTTCTTTAACATAAATTGGACAGGATTTTAAAACATCATTTAACAACAATGAAAAACCTTTTACTTCTTGACAACCCAGAGTAATGGATCCTTCTAAAGAGAAACAGATCGCTTAAAAATACAGCATGTCACATCTAAATGGTCATGCCACCGAGCTTTATGATAAAAGGTATTAACCCTTTGGGATTCCTACACTGACCTCTATTTTGCTCTCTTTGTCACAGTCTCCAGTATAGCAGTAGCAGGTAGCTGGCTAGAGACTACAGTTATGCAGAAAGAGGACAGAGAGGCAAGATGGCTGCAAAGATGGGTAATCCACCTGTCAGCAATTCACAAACCCCCTCCCCTCAATAACCATCTTGTCATGCTGCCTATAGTCAAAGCTCCTTTTGCTTATATGCAGCTCTGAAAATTATGCTTATTATTGCCATGATCTCAAAAAGGCAAATTATTATTATTATTCATTCCCATGTCCTACTTTCACCCTGAACAATTATGACTTCAGATGAGAAATAACAGTTTCACATCAAAATGCTCAGACATTTATGGAAATACATAGCTGTCATTCTGCATAAAATTAGAAGCTTTCAATTTTGGTTTCAAAATTATTCTATGTGCAAATAGTGAATACAAACAAAATATTTCTATAGCTGCTGTGAAATGTAGTATTCTACCTTAACAATAGGAAGCTTCCAGCCAAAGAAGTTAATTAACAACTAAATCATGATAACCCTGTCTTTGTGCATGTCTTGTAAATGATGAGTTGTCAATAGTCCATATTCAAATGACAAAGAAGGTAAAAAAATGAGGACCTCTGAGTCTTGGTTTTAATTGGGACACTGCAGAGTTGAAATACTCCCCAAAATCACAATGCCCTCTTCAATACCTGAAAAAAAAATCATGTAGGTACATAATGTAGAGAAAGACACACTTCACAATAACTTTCTGCTATCTATTGTTTTAGGTAGACGTTCTGGGGAATCAAATATTCATATTAATAAAATTTCATAGTATAATATACATTCATTCAAAAGATTAGCCTATATTGAAATGAGCATAACACAGAAATATGTTCAACACTATTTAGTTTTCTGTGATGTCAAGAAGCACTTCAGTACCTTATTTTGCTTTAGGATAGCTGTTATTACATCAATGATTATTGGTCTGGGGGGTTCAGATATGCTGATAATTGAGAGTCCTGGGAATAGAATAAAGAGGGTATTGTGATTCACAAAGATTCTATTCCCTGCCTCATATACGCATATCACATACACCAACATGTTCCACTGTCACTGGCAATAAACATTTCCTATTGATGCTACATATCTGCATTCTTTTAAGGAATGAGATACAGTTAGAATATCAATTAAAAGTCACTTAGAAAGTTCTAATTAAAGTTCATAAATTATTTCCTTGAAAAGAGCTCATATTTTGGTGATGATGGTAGTGGTTGAAGTGGGTTTTTTTTTAATGTTGTTTTGAATCTTCAGAGTGAAATTTTTATAAATACAGATTGATAATTTTAAAAAACGGTTATTAAAATAATGATAAAACTTGGAAAGATCTCTTTCAGAGCTGGGTAGTTTTAGAAAGCAAAAAAAAAATATGTTTCCCTAGTATATTTAGAAAATGGTTGTGCTTTAAGACTAACCATGGAAAATTAGAAGTAAAATTATCCTCAATAGCAACATAATATATTGGATAGAGCACTGAACAGGAGTTGAGAGATGAGGTTTCTGTGAGAACTCTGTCTCTAATTAGCTGTTGCCCTCCACTTAAAGTTTTCAAAATTTTAGTGAGGTGGAGAGTGGGAATTGGACGACAGTTTTTACGACTTCTTCCAGCTCTAAATATAATACATTTATTTGATATTTTAGACAAAATTTACCAAATACTTTTTTTATCAAGATCACTAGAAAAGTTAAGTCCACATTTTGACTGGATTTTGACCTTACAAGTCCAGCATTTAGCTACAATGGTGAAAGAAGTCAAGGAAACAAAATTGAGAAAAGATGTATGAGATCTGAATTATGAACTATTTAGGCTTCCAGAGCCACTGTGATCCAAGAAACAGAACTAGAGTCCCTCCAATTAAAGTTTCTTAAATATGATCAAGTCCTAAGAATAAGAAAGGTATGCATTCCCACTCTTGAATGGTGTCTACAAACTTTCCGTAACAATATTTTTAAAGATTATAAAGAAATGCATTTTGTCTCAGATGAGATGAATAAGCTATGCCTTAAAAAATTAATGGTACTGATGAATTTTGACTACTCAACTTTTGATTTACATACTGGAAGGCTAGCATCTCAAGAATGATTCTGGTGACAAAGAAGTATAAAGATATTTTGTCTCTGACAAACTGTGAAATCTAATCAGATACGAGAGCCATATTTTTAAAAATCCATTTTTCTTAGACCTCTTCTATATTTAGTCTATTTTATAGTATGAGGAGAATCAAAATGTGGCATGATTGCAAAGGCATGCAAGGGGTTGACGGGTATTTTTATTAGTTTCAGTTGTCTCTGGTCATGCACATATTATACTTACTGTGAAGTCAAGAGGCTACTTTTTTTCCAGGAATTTCCTGAGTTGAGACACCATGGTGAAATTTATGTAACTGAATATTTTGTCAGTCATTTTGATTTTTACACTCGTCCATATTTTATTGATAAAATGCATTATTAAAATTATTTTTGCTTCTAAAATATTTTGCCTTACGTACAGTTTAAGGGCTTAGTTTAAAATTTAAGTGCTATGGAAATCCTGAGAACCAGAGGGATGCTTGCACTTGCCTCCTGTTGAATACTCTTTGTCTTCATAAGGAAAGAAAAATAATGGTGAAATTGATGAAACTGTTAAAAATGTAGACTACATATTAGAGTATTTCTAGTATTCAAGATGCAAATTTTAAAATTTTTATACCTAACATTTATTTTTGCAGTTAAAAAGTAATATCCATATAACAGTAAATTTGAGAAGTAGAAGAAGGAAGACAAATATTACTCATGGTGTCTCCTTCATAATGCACATAATTTTACAATTTTGAAGTATTTACTTTCATTTTCTTTTTAAGTGTCCTTCTTTTACATAGCTATAATCATTGTTTTTATCATTTTATATGCTGATATTTCATATAGCATTATATAATAAACATGTTGCCATGACTTTACACTGTCTAGTGACCCTTATTTGTAATGGCTGCATAAGAGTCCATGTGTACCATAATATACCTAAATAGTTCTCTACTGATGGGCCTTTAGGTGGTATGAAGTACTTCTGTCTTAAATAACATTGAAACAAGCATCCCTACGGTAAAATTTTTTTCATATTTTGGATTCTTTCCTATTAATGCATTCTTTGTAAAGGAAATAATGACAATGTTATCATGTGTATGATTCCTGATACAAATTTCCAATCACTTTCTAAAAAAATTTTTACCAATCAAAATACAACTGATACTATAAGATACTATTATTTAACAATTGTTGATTTGGGGACTAAAAATAGATTTTTAATGTCATTTCAATGTACATTGCTTTAAATACAGAGGGGTTAACTATTTCTTATAGATTTATTAATTACTTTTTTTGGCAGTGATTACTTCATGCCTTTGTCCATTTATCTTCTGAGTTTTAATATATTTCAGTATTTAATGCTTTAGTAATAAAGATTTGTATTTTTTAATATTTGCTGAAAACGATGTCTCAGACAACTAATTTTTTTTCCTTCCCTGCAGTTTATTTCTTCCCTGTGTTTTCTCTGTTTCCTGAGTTTTGATTTTCAGCATTTAAAAAATATTCAAGTGTTTAACTGAATAGTTAGTGCATTGATAATGTTGACATATATTTTATTTCCTGTAGATACTTATCCCTTAATCACTTACTGAATGACCTTCCTTTTTACTAATGATCTAAAATTCTTATTTATCATATATTTAATATAGTACATATATCAAATTCTTATACGTAACAGGATCTATTTCTAGGCTAATTATATACCATTTACTATCTTAAGTATTTTAGTTTTGTCTTAAAGTGTTTCCTTGCTTTCAAACTCTAATATGGCAATGACAATAAACAATTTAGCCATTCTTTCACTTCTCAATCATCTACTGTACCTAGCACAAGTACTTTGAGTTTCCTTTATATAAAGTGCTTCAGATGAGCTGGACGGATATAATGTATTTATGAAAAAATAACAGAATACAGGATATGAATATTGTTCTAAATTGCGTGGGGAGTTGATTACAAAAACCACTTTAAAGAATAAAATTGAGGTCAGGGAAAAATGCGCAACATAATTTCACAGTAAAACATTAATATTTGCTAGATTCCTCAGGAATGATCTTCAGAATCCATGAACATTGCAACAGTTTAGCTGAATCTTACTGTATTGGTAGATTATATATGTGTTCATCTGATTTTAATTTATATGAGATAAAAATAAGTGTACAGATAGAGTCTAGGGTTTTATGCATATACATAGGTAGGGGACTTCCTTTCAGTTTCCTCTGTGTGTTATGGGTATATATGTGGGTGTAAAAATTCCAGCTCACTCCAAAGTATGTAGGTCCTTATTAGGTAACCTAAATCAGAACTTCCCATCACTCACTGTTAACAATATGTTAGCAGATAGTACAGAAAGTGCTATATTTATATTTTTTACTTGAAGATCACTCTGAACAGATGTAGGGCAGGCCATAAATCTGAAACCACCTATATTCTAATGTGCCTCATTACAAATAGCACATATGGGTAAAACTTTAAGACTAGGACAAGTAGTTTTAGCATGCCCAGAAATAGAAATTCGGTTCTAGGAAACAAAGTCATAAATTGAAGTTGATCCCTTCTGTCTGATTTTTCTGGCTTATTTTTAATATTTAAAACTATCTATTTATAATTCTATCTCCTCCAGAGACTTCTTGTCAATTACAGAGCAGAGAATTCTGTGTAAAGGCAATTTAAATTTATTATTTTTTTAATGTTGATCTAATTTCACAAGAAAGAAAAACTCTGAATTATCAAACACGTCAATAGGTTTAAAACTCAGAATGAAAAAAGCATATCTACTTATAGACTACAGGTACAAAGTAACAAAATTTAAACAAAGTCAAGAGAATTTATCTATCCAGTGATGGTCTATCTGCAAAATGCTATTCTGATGCTCAAAGCACTTTTTTTTTTTTTTAACATCTTTATTGGGGTATAATTGCTTTACAAGGGTGTGTTAGTTTCTGGTTTATAACAAAGTGAATCAGCTATACATATACATATATCCCCATATCTCCTCCCTCTTGTTTCTCCCTCCCATCCTCCCAATCCAACCCCTCTAGGTGGTCACAAAGCACTGAGCTGATCTCCCTGTGCTATGCAGCTGCTTCCCACTAGCTATCTATTTTACATTTGGTAGTGTATATATGACCATGCCACTCTCTCACTTCGTCCCAGCTTACCCTTCCCCCTCCCTGTGTCTTCAAGTCCATTCTCTACGTCTGTGTCTTTATTCCTGTCCTGCCCCTAGGTTCTTCAGAACCTTTTTGTTTTTGTTTTTGTTTTTAGATTCCATATATATGTGTTAGCATACAGTATTTCTTTTTCTCTTTCTGACTTACTTCATTTTGTATGACAGTCTGTAGGTCCACCTCACTACAAATGACTCAATTTCATTTCATTTTATGGCTGAGTAATATTCCATTGTATATATGTGCCACATCTTCTTTATCCATTCATCTGTCGATGGACACTTAGGTTGCTTCCATGTCCTGGCTATTGTAAATAGTGCTGCAATAAACATTGTGGTACATGACTCTTTTTGAATTATGGTTTTCTCAGGGTATATGCCCAGTAGTGGGATTGCTGGGTCATATGGTAGTTCTATTTTTAGTTTTTTAAGGAACCTCCATACTGTTCTCCATAGTGGCTGTATCAATTTGCATTCCCAACAACTGTGCAAGAGGGTTCCCTTTTCTCCACACCCTCTCCAGCATTTATTGTTTGCAGATTTTTTGATGATGGCCATTCTGACTGGTGTGAGGTGATACCTCATTGTAGTTTTGATTTGCATTTCTCTAATGATTAGTGATGTTGAGCATCCTTTCATGTGTTTGTCAGCAATCTGTATATCTTCTCTGAAGAAATGTCTATTTAGGTCTTCTGCCCATTTTTGGATTGGGTTGTTTGTTTTTTTGATCTTGAGCTGCAAGAACTGCTTGTAGATTTTGGAGATTAATCCTTTGTCAGTTGCTACATTTGCAAATATTTTCTCACATTCTGAGGGCTGTATTTTCGTCTTGTTCACGCTTTCCTTTGCTGTGCAAAAGCTTTTAAGTTTCATTAGGTCCCATTTGTTTATTTTTGTTTTTATTTCCAGTTCTCTAGGAAGTGGGTCAAAAAGGGTCTTGCTGTGATTTATGTCATAGAGTGTTCTGCTTGTGTTTTCCTCTAAGAGTTTTATAGTGTCTGGCCTTACATTTAGGTCTTTAATCCATTTTGAGTTTATTTTTGTGTATGCTGTTAAGGAGTGTTCTAATTTCATTCTTTTACATGTAGCTGTCCAGTTTTCCCAGCACCACTTATTGAAGAGACTGTCTTTTCTCCACTGTATATTCTTGCCTCCTTTATCAAAAATAAGATGACCATATGTGCGTGGGTTTATCTCTGGGCTTTCTATCCTGTTCCATTGATCTATATTTCTCTTTTTGTGCCAGTACCATACTGTCTTGATTACTGTAGCTTTGTAGTATACTCTGAAGTCCTGGAGCCTTATTCCTCCAGCTCCATTTTTCTTTCTCAAGATTGCTTTGGCTATTCGGGGTCTTTTGTGTTTCCATACAAATTGTGAAATTTTTTATTCTAGTTCTGTGAAAAATGCTGTTGGTAGTTTGATAGGGATTGCATTGAATCTGTAGATTGCTTTGGGTAGTACAGTCATTTTCACGATGTTGATTCTTCCAATCCAAGAACATGGTATATCTCTCCATCTGTTGGTATCATCTTTAATTTCTTTCATCAGTGTCTTATAGTTTTCTGCATACAGGTCTTTTGTCTCCCTCAGTAGGTTGATTCCTAGGTACTTTATTCTTTTTGTTGCAATGGTAAATGGGAGTGTTTCCTTAATTTCTCTTTCAGATTTTTCATCATTAGTGTATAGGAATGTAAGAGAATTCTGTGCATTAATTTTGTATCCTGCTAGTTTACCAAATTCATTGATTAGCTCTAGTAGTTTTCTGGTAGCATCTTTAGGATTCTCTATGTATAGTATCATGTCATCTGCAAACAGTGACAGCTTTACTTCTTCTTTTCCTATTTGGATTTCTTTTATTTCTTTTTCTTCTTGCTGTGGCTAAAACTTCCAAAACTATGTTGAATAATAGTGGTGAGAGTGGACAACCTTGCCCTGTTCCTGATCTTAGAGGAAATGGTTTTAAGATATACTTGAGAAATGCTTTCAAGAATCATTTTACATGGAATTACGTTTCTGGTCATGGCCAAGTGGCTTCTATTGGAACAACTATCCCAAAGATGACAACTATAAATTCTGACAATTATAAATCACACAAAACTATCTGAAGACACTGGACAACAACTGCAAAGATACACATATCTTTGGAAGAACATAACAGAACCTAGAATCTCTACAATATATCATTCATGTTATCCATTGATATATTCCAAATTACATTAAAAGAATAGGAAAACATGATACACACTCAATAAAGAGGCAACTAATGAAGACTGATTCTAAAGTACCCCAGGGTCTGAATGAATAGACAAGGATTTTAAACAGCTGTTATAACCATACTCAAGGATGTAAAGACACTACACTCAACATTAATGCAATAATAAAGCATGCCAGGTGAGAAATAGAAGCTGTCAAAAAAAATGAACCTTTAGAGCTGAAAAATATAATATCTGAAATAAAATTTTACTAGATAGAGTTAACATTAGAGGAAGACAATAGAAAATTCAGTGAATTTGAAGATCGATCAACAGAAATTATTCAATCTAAAGAATAGAGAAGAAAATATTGGAAAATCAGTTTACCAGGGCTTTCTAAAACATTTCTGATGGGTTTTTAAATTGCCACAACTTCTTTAGGCAATAATGTTGCAAATAGGTCAAAATATATAAATATCCATATAACCGTTGACTCAGTAATTCTACTTCTAGGAATTTATCCTAAAGAATATGAGATCCTTGGACTTCCCTGGTGGCACAGTGGTTAAGAATCTGCCTGCCAATGCAGGGGACACAGGTTCGAGCCCTGGTCCAGGAAGATCCCACATGCCATGGAGCAACTAAGCCCATGTGTCACAACTACTGAGCCTGCGCTCTGGAGCCCGTGAGCCACAACTACTGAGCCCACACGCCACAACTACTGAAGCCCTCACGCCTAGAGCCCGTGCTCGGCAACAAGAGAAGCCACTGCAATGAGAAGCCCACACACCGCAACAAAGAGTAGACCCCGCTCACCACAACTAGAGAAAGCCTGCACGCAGCAACGAAGACCCAACACAGCCAAAAATAAATAAATAAAAATAAATAAATTTATTTTTAAAAAAGGAATATGAGATCCTTAAGGGTAGAGGATAACTCCTTTTTTTTGTCTGCTATACTTCTAGCACCTAGAACAGTGCCTGGCACTAGTAGGTAAAAATAAATAAATATATTTGAAAGAATGAATGAGAAAAAGTATAGATGAATGAATAAATGTTTAGATGGAAAATGATACCAGAATGTATAGTTGACCCTCGAACAACACGAGTCTGAACTGCAAAGGCCCACTTATAAACGGATTTGTTTCAATTTCTACCATCCAAGATTGGTTGAATCCACAGATGTGGAACCTCGGGTTCAGAGGAACTGCATATACAGAGGGCTGACTATAAGTTATACGTAGATTTTTGACTGCATGGAGGGTCAGCGGCCCTAATCTTCTCATTGTTCAAGGGTCAATTGTATATACAAGGATCTTTATAGCAGCATTGTTTCTTAAAAAAATACCAAATACCCAAACCCAGATACTTGATTACATGAAGTCTAATATATTCATTGATTTAAATGTTTTTCGTATTAAAAGTGATGAAGAAGAGTATTTATCTCTAATATATTCATGATACAATGTTTAGTGAAAAAGCAGGTTGCAGAACAGTATATACATGCCATGTATTTTAGTAGAGAAATGTGATTAAAATCTTTTCATTAAAATTTAAAAATAAAACCCATAATAAGACAAAAGACCGCTGAGGTCATTACTAAATAACCACACCTTACTTTTTGTTTAAAACTACCTAGCTCACGTGGCCCTATATAGTTTTTAAAGACCAAAGACATTCTCAAAGGACGAACATTAGCTAGAATGCAGGTTATTTTATAAAAAGTGCCACAAACCGTGAAATAAATTCCCAAGGTGTTTAAAACAAAGGTAAAACCACTACGGTAACTGTATTCCTTATAGGTAAGTCACTTATCTTGGAGACTGTTAGACAGTGGTTTAAGAGTACAAATTCTAGAGTTACAAGCCTGAGTTGAAGTCCCAGCTCCACAATTATCAGGAAGGATGCCTTTGGGAAAAAAGTATCCTCTCTTTGCCTCAGTTTTCCTATCTTTAAAACGGTGGTGCTAATAGCAGTTATACGATAATATTGTAAACACTATCTAGTTAGTATATGTAAAGCATTTAAAAGAGTGCCTGGCACACATTGCTGTATAAGTGTTAGTCATTACCTTACACTTGTATATGTCAGTTTTATTATAATAGCTTTAAAAAAAACCTTTTTATATTGAGATAATTTTAGACTTGATATAAGAGTTGCAAAAATAGCAGTTCCCGTGTATCCTTCACCCAGGTTGTCTTTATGTTGACATCTTATATAACCACAGACCATTTACCAAAAGTAAGAAATTAACCTAATTGCTGTACTATCAACCAAAGTACAGAATTTATCCAAGTTTTTCCAGTCTGTTTCACTAACATATTGTTTCTGTTCCAGGATCCAGTCCAGAACCCTACATTGCATTTAATTGTCATGTCTCTTTAGTCACCTCCATTCTCTGACAGTTTCTCAGTCTTTCCTTATCTTTTATGCCCTTGACACTTTTGAAGAGTAATGGTCAATTATTTCATAGACTGGCTCATGATTTGGGTCTCTCTAATGTTTTCTCATGATTAGATTCAGTTTATGTATTCTTAGAAAAGATACCAGAGAAGCGATGTGCCCTTCTCAGTGCGTGGAATGGAGGTATATCAATTATATCATTGTGTATTGCTGGTGATGTTAACCTTGATCACTTGGTTAATGTAATGCAGTATCTGTCAGGATTTCTCTATTGTAACGTTATTATTTTTTCCTTTGTAATTTCACATTTGGGGAGGGGGATACTTTGAGACTATACAAATATCCAGTTTCTGTTTAAACTTTTACTCACCAATTTTAGCATTCATCAGTGATCTTGACTAAAGCAATTATTACTTTGGGGTTTAATGGTGATTTTTCTTATTTTGTTCATTCTTTCTATATTTATTCACTGGAATCCTTCTCTAGAAAAAGTTGTCACTTCAACCCCATTCATGTATTTATCTACTTATGTATTTGTGTCAGTATGGATTCACAGATATTTATTTAAGGTTTGGGATATGATCTAAAAATTATTCATTTATTTAATCTATTTATTTATGCTATTTATTTTGTTGGTTAAGTTGTTCTACCTTTGGCCATTGGGAGCTATGTCAGGCTAGCTTCTGTGCCTTTTGAATATGCCCCATTTTTTTAGCACTTTTTACTTTCTGGCAACACAAGATGCCCCAGGCTTATCTTATGTTTTCTTGCCCCAGTTCTGGAATCATATAATAACTTTTAAAATCGCACTATTTTTAGCAATATTCCATATTTCTTTCACAGAAATGTAAATTAACAATATCGCTATAAAATTTTCCAATTATTGTTTAATTGTTTAATTTGTTTAATTAATATTGTCCCTTCATTAATTGTTCTAAACTGAAAAGTGTTGTTTCAATTTTATGCGTGTAAAAAAACACCTGGCCATTATTTTAATTAATCAAAATTAATCAATTCTTCCTAAATTTTTTAAATAAAATGAAGATCCCCAAATGTTTTAAACTGAGATATAAATATTCGGTAATTGAGTTACAAAGAAGAAAAAATATTTTGTAAAAGTGATTTAACCTGTTCTGACGCACAACCACTGCAAATGTGCAATCAAAATTACCCACTTCCACAGGTGTCATAACCTACTGTTCAAAACTTATACATCTTGTTTCCTCTAAGAACTCCTACCAACTTGACATTTCTTAGCATGCTCCTGCCTTCCAGGGGAATTAATTTGATTTTTCAGCTCTTTAGCACTGTTACTATACTTAGAATGTTATCACATTGATCAATCACTATCTTCAGTTTTAAAATTTTCTCAGGGATTTTTTGAGAGGCTTTTCAGGCACGTGGTAAGCTTTAAAACCTCTTACCTACCCCAGCCTGATCTGCACTAAATTCTTTGTAAGCATCTCTTAATTTCTTACTGGGTAGTTATATTTCATTTACAAAGTACATCTGAGGTTCTGCTTGCTTATCATATGAAAATTAGTCTGTCATTCGATTAGATAAAATGTTCAATTGAAATGCTGAACTCTTTTTAGAATTTTAGAAAGACAGAAGTTTCCTAACATCTATCCTGTTTAATATCATAAAACCAATTGAAAACATAACTCTGTAAAAATGTAGGACATTATTAGGAATACTTCTGGACTAAAGATTTAAAATCAAAGTGCTTTCTCATTAGAACAAATAGTGATGCCATTTTTTATTTAAAATTGTTTTGAATAAATAAAAAGTCTTGCTACATTAATTTTCATTTATGAGTACAATGTTCAGTATGCTTATTTTTACTATCATGTTATTATCCATATTTGCATTGTGTTTCACAACTTACAATAAATGGTTTTTGCATGTATTACTACATCTGATGCTTTAAACAAATCTTTTTAGAAGACAGAACAGATTTTATAAATGAGTAGTCAAAGGGTGAAGGAAATTCAGCATACAGTGCAGAGTCAGGACTCAAGTACAGATCTTATGAATTAAGGTTCCAGACACAGAGTTTGCCTGGAAAGTAAGGTTTGGATGAAAGGAAGAGGGAGCTGAAAGTCACTGCCACATGTACAACTAATAATTGCCGTGGATTCATGAATTTCTGTACTGAGTGTCTTAGCTCTTTAGGGCTGCTGTAACAAAATACCACAGATTGCATAGCTTATAAAATGACAGAAATTTATCTCCCACAGTTCTGGAGGCTGGAAGTCAGAGATCAATAGACTAGCACGGTCTGGTGAAGGCCCTCTTCCAGGTCTCAGGCTTCTCCTTGCATCCTCACATGGTAAAAGGGGCTGAGGAGCTCTGTGGGGTTTCTTTTCTAATAACATTAATCCCATTCATGAGGGCTCTGTCTCACCTAATCACTTCCCTAAGGCCCCACCTACTAACACCACCACCTTTGGGAGTTAAGATTCCAACGTGAATTTTGGGGGGACACACACACATACAGACTAGAACACCACCCCACCAAAGCACACATTCTAGCAGTAGCCAAACATCTTTTGTGCTTTTCTTGCGGTGCTCATGCGGTGCTGGCAAAGTTCGACAGGGAGCGAGGAAGCTTGTGAAAACTCTTTGCTCTGTTACAGGAAAACCTGAGAAGACAGGGTTTATACCCCAATACTCCTTTGCCTTTGAAAACCAAAGCCTGCTAAAATGACTAACCATGACTAGTTGCATTGCCTTTAGAGCATGTACTCCCTAAACACTTCAAAATCCATTAATTAAAAAGGGCACTGTCTTAGGGCTCGGGTTAGGTTTTCTCCATCTGTAATCAGATTGCTCCCTCCTTTCATCACCTTTCAAAAACCCTCTACTAGGGCTTCCCTGGTGGCGCAGTGGTTGAGAATCTGCCTGCCAATGCAGGGGACACGGGTTCGAGCCCTGGTCTGGGAAGATCCCACATGCCGCGGAGCATCTAGGCCCGTGAGCCACAACTACTGAGCCTGCGCGTCTGGAGCCTGTGCTCCGCAGCAAGAGAGGCCGCGATAGTGAGAGGCCCGCGCACCGCGATGAAGAGTGGCCCCCGCTCGCCGCAACTAGAGAAAGCCCTCGCACAGAAACGAAGACCCAGCACAGCCATAAATAAATAAATAAATAAATAAATAAAAATAATAATAAAAGGGTACCATTCACATTAAAAAAAAAAAAAACCCTATTAGTTTAAAAAAAAAAAAAAAAACCCTCTACTAGTCACAAAAGGGAATAATCAAGAGATGGAATAGATCTGTGCAAATTTATTTCTCAAAATGTACCTCTTATTAGGCACTCTCAAATCTTTATCTTTTTATACAGTGGAGATCATGCTGTTATTACTGCTCTATGACAGGGGCTCAAAACTTCAGTCTGTGAACTTGGATGAGGAAAAATATTATATGTCTATCATCACTAACCTCTAACTGAAAGTTTGCATTGTGTTCCATTTTGAATGTAGGCAATAAACCACAGTAGTATTAACAGTACCATAACTATGTCATCATTACAAAGCATAGGTATTTTCATATCACATTATAATTGATACAGATACACCAAAATATTATTTATGCTCCTCACTACTCTGAAATGATGTTTGTTATTAGACCCACTTGCTAGATATTGTTATTCAATGTGTTAATAAGAACGGCCATATAATCTTAAACTTTACATTTAAAAATATTTTGATATTTTATATTTCCATATAATTGGTTTCCTTTATAATTTTACAGATTTTATTTTATGCATTTAAAACATTATTCTGAGAAGCGATCCACAAGATTCATCAGATTGCCAAAGGGGTCTGTAGCCCAAAAAGCGTTAAGGATCTCTTCTAAAAGTGAAAAGCTGACAGTCTACACACGTGTATACCTCCAGGGGTGAGGATAGGAAGTCTCTTAACTGTCCAATATCATAAGATAGCCACTGTCCAAAGTCTACAATCCAAGAGACAGGATGTGTAGCTGAGGGAAGAAAATATTATATCTGAAACCAGGTCATGGCAATGTAAAAATACTAAGCTTTCACAGTTGACCAGGATATTCTAACTTGCATAAAAGACTACTTCAAAAACATTTACAATATTTGTAAGTATCTTTTATTAAGAAAGAAAATTCCACAATGAAACGAAACAAGAATTTTAAAGAATTTCTTGTTCTATGTAAATATGGAGCACAGACATCTAGAATTACAAATGGATCCATCTTTTAAATAGTTTATAGTTAAAACTTTGAATAGAGTTATAAGTTAATTTTCATTATATTGATAAAAAATTTTAAAGCATCTCCTTAGCTTACAATATTTTTAAATCCATAATACATGGATTTTTGCAGTTAGCAAGTAATAATTGAGTTCCTTCATGTGCCAGGCTCTGTTGACCTCAGGGTTTGGGTCACTTCATAGTTAATACGATGTGAGTGACATCATGTCATCAGACTCTAAGGTCTGGCTCACTTCCTCTTTCACCTACTTTTCCTATGTCCTATTTGTCTCCCTGTCTAATAAAGAACAAAAGACAAAGCTGCCAAAGGATGAAGGGAAGTTCCAGACATTATCCAAGAGAAAGCCCTTTGTACAGGGAAATAAACTAGATACTTAGTGAGATTATAAGCTTTAAAACCCACTTCAAAACTTTACTTTTAGAGAAGCCAAATAGAAACCAAACAGAAAATCCTTCAAGTAAGCTGCAGGGCCTCAGTGGAAAAGGAAAGCAGTCATTCTGCTAGCCCTGAAGGCACTTGGGCTCACCCCAAACACTGAAGAATCCTATGCAGTGGGCTCTCTGGTTAGCCTCAAGGAACTAAGGAGGTTCAGAAAGCTAACATACACACACACACACACACACACACACACCCAGGTGGAAAGACTTTTCTACAGCAAAAGTAGCAGAAAAACAAATTCCCTTAAAAAACAACCAACAAAATTTTATTTAGTCAAGCCATCGTTGGACAAATCCAGTGATCATTTAGGCATTTTCCCAGAGATCCTGCCTGCCCACAGAGATAACGAGAACATGGCAGAGATAGTACAGAAGTCGTTTGTAATTCTAGATTTTTTTGCTTCGTCTTAGTTCAGATTACACTGCAGTCTAAATCACAGCTGCTCAGTCATTAGCACAGGCCCACCCTGGAGACACATTAAAGACCCTTCTATTGCCCACACGTTCAGTTTAGACTAAAGAGCTAGCCAGTTATTCTGTCAAATCAAATTGTCCTCCTGACTGTGTAGCGTTGGCCAGGGGACTCCCTCGGTCCATGAGAGGGAGGCAACTTCCAATGCCCTTGCCCACATGACCACACTCCCCTGTCTCATTACCCAGCTACCCTGGCTGCAGCTAGCACTGCCTCACCTCGTGGATCATCCAACCAGTCTTCATTTGTTTAAATTATAAGGCAAAGGTGCTGTTCAGCAATTTATTTCTCATGACTTCCAGTAAACTGCCATGACTGTTTGAAAATAAAATGTTTTACGGATAATAAATATTTCGTATTTTATTTTAATGTCACGCAAGTTTAAAAAAAAATCTTTTTTTCAAGTTTTAAAATTTTATATCCTAAGTAATGTCCCAAAAGTTCCCAGCCGAATCAAGAGAACGATTAGGTATTTCACACATTACCTGAAGCAGCAAGCATACCTGAATGCATGCTCTTGTGGCCACTATCAAGACCACTCTAGACCATATCTACACCATTCTAGACCATGCTCCTGTGACCTCTATCTAGACCAAGCAGCAAGCATACCTGAATGCATGCTCTTGTGGTCTCTATCTAGACCATTCTTCTTCAAGATGAAAGGTATCAACAGCAGCAACATGCAGGTCTGACCCAGTTGGGAGCTTGTCCTGATACATTATCAAGATTGTAGTCCAGACATGACTCTATTGTACCAAGTTGTCTGGGTTTCAGGTATTGTACACATGTTTAGCTACTAGTAGGGCTATACTATCTTTTGGAGAACAAAACCCAGTGATCTATATCCAACTTGCTTTTTAACTGAGATTGAGATATTTCAATTCAAACAACATTTACTGAGATCCTCTTATATGCCAGGCATTTTGTCAACTCCTAGGGAAACAACAGTCAAGAAGATTTTTCTGCCTCTGGTGACTCCTCAATGTAAAATCCTCACTGAATAAACATTTAATTTCACACCCTCCCGTTTCACTGAGGGCTAATATAAGAAACATGAAGATTGTTTCTGTCCCTTTTGAAAAACTATAAAGCTTCAACTATCTTCCAGCTTGATATATTCTTAAATTCAGAACCAGGTAAATCTCTCATCCTGGGTACTCCTTTTACTGGACCATTAGAGCAAAACTAAAACAGTTCCCCTTTTTGCTGGAACTATCAGAAACCTCTGAGCTAAGACAGAGAAAGACAAACAACTATGATCTCACTTATATTTGGAATCTAAAAACTAACAAGCATGGACTTCCCTGGTGGTTCAGTAGTTAAGACTCCGTGCTCCCAGCGCAGGGGGCCCTGGTTCGATCCCTGGTCAGGGAACTAGATCCCGCATGCTGCAAACAAAGGAGCCCGCATGCCGCAACTAAAGATCCTGCATGTCCCAACAAAGACCCCACGTGCTGCAACTGAGACTCGGCACAGCCAAATAAATAAAACAAAACAAAACAAAACAAAAAAACTAACAAGCAAACATAAAACCCCAAGCTCATTGGCGGGGGTGCGGGGGGGGGAGGCAAATGGGTGAAGGGGGTGAAAAGGTACAAATTCCCAATTATAAAATAAATGTTATGGGGATGTAAGGTACAGCATAGTGACTATAATTAACAATACTCTATTGCATATTTGAAAGTTGCTAAGACAGTACATCTTACAAGTCCCTATCACAATAAAAAAAAAATCTGTAACTACGTAGGGATGTTAGCTAGACTTATTGTTGCATACGTTTTGCAATATATACAAATATTGAATCATATGATGTATACCTGAAACTAATAAAATGTATATCAATTATACATCAATAAAATATATAAAAAACTTAAAAAGAAGAAAACACTGAGCTAAATTAAGCACTAAATTTTACCTAAAACCAACCTCTAGGTCTCATGTTTTTCTAGTTATTTTTAATTTCCCAAGCTGCTTTAAACTAAGCAAGTATTTATTATTTCAACAAATAGTCAACAACTAGGTGAGTTGTACTTTATTAGGTTTTTGTGATGATGTGGTCCCTAATTTCATGAAATTTATAGTTTTTGGTTTTGAAATCAGGAGCAGATATACATAAATAAATTTATTTAAAAGCTTGAATTTCAAATAAGATAAAAATAATGACAAAAATATATTTAGGCAACTTAATAACAAGTCTGAAGAGACACATGGTCACGTGTGTGGTAAATACTAGAGTTTTTTGATGCAAAAGTAAGGATCTCTGCTAAAACCTAGGAGGATGTGTTCTGAACAGACTTTCTGATAATCCAGCATGCTTCACACACTGAAATGTATTTGTACTGGTCAGCACTTCCTCTCTCTCAGCCTCTGGATCTATTGCTGAACATCACAGCTAGCAATGAAGTCAGCCGTGTCTAGAAGAAAAGATTTTCTTTCAAATGTGTGCTTAATTTATCTGAATCAGATGCCTCTGCCTGCTGGAATTCTCGATACAGACTGAAACTAATTTGTCCTCTGTTGGGCATCTGATGCAAGCAGCAACAAAAACACTAGTCAAAGAGACAATGAATTAGAGCCTCATTTGCCATATATATATATATATATATATATACACACACATACACACACACATATATATAATACATATATATGTATAATTCTACAGAGGCCAGTACACAAATTGGGAAGTAGAAGTGGAAAGATATGCTTTCTCTCATGCTGATTTGAGGGCCTCTCCCCACACCAAGGAGCCTGTGTTTCCATTGATGTGGTCAGGTTAGGTTACTGACCACCAGCAAATGCGGCTTCCTAAAGACAGACTTTTTCATTCATTTCCTATTCAAAAAATAAAAAGTGTCCTCTTAAGGTAGATTCTGGGTATGGATATTAAGAGAAACTTCATTTTTCCTTACAATAAAAGATTATAGATTTCTGGTGTGCAGGGAATAAAACCAAACAACATTTCCCATAGGCCATTAGTTAGCATACATATACAATCCTAGATACGATCATCTCACAAAGTTCAAGATTACTTATCATTTTCATCAAATTTATGGGCACTCTTTAGTAGGATTTTTACATGTAGAACTGGTTTTAAAGGCATATATTCATTTCTATGTTGAGAAAACAGCTCATTTTTATCAAATATGAGCAATTAGTAATTGAAAGGAATTGCTTTTATTTCTTCCTGAATCTGATAGCAATTTCAATAGTGGTGCATGACTCTGCCATTTAAACTACAAAGTTCAGATTTAATGTTACTCATCATTTATCTGCACTTAAAAAAAATAATGGTGTAGCCAAATGATATCCTTTGTGGTTGGAATTAACTTTTTTCTGATCTATTGCTATGTTCCTTAGAAGTGTGAAGTATCACTCAGTAAAACTATACCCCAAAATATGAAAAATGACATTTAAGTCGAGAAGAGACTATCTTGTGCTCTTTCAGAATCTACTGATAACTTTTGCCTTTTAGTCCAACTGAGGGTGTTTCCAAGGCTTTTCTCCTCTTTCTGTTTTCTTCATTCTCTCTTTCTCTCTTTCTCTCTCCCTCCTTTGCTGCCTCCCTCCTTCTTTGCTTCTTCCCATTTTCCAAATGCCTCATGCAAATATTATGGGTTTAGGCCCAACTGGCGACTAGGGTACCTCAAGATATGGAATATGGTCAGTGGAAATCTGCCTTAGAGTATCTGAAGTGTGTGTAAAATGCAAGGGTCTTGTTCCATCAGAACTAATGAATCAGTATCCTTGGCCATAGGACCCTGTGAAGTTCACATTTTTATGAAAGTTTGATATGCCTGGTGAAGCTTGAGAGTCACTGCTCTAGACTTTCTTTATGTAAAACTTCAAGCAGTCAGATCCTGCCTGATTTCTGGTTGAATCCTTCTTTTTCCCATAACTAGAACCATTTTACTCTCACTCAAAGATGTGGAAACCACAACCAAGAGGGACACAGATGTATGAGTGCCTTTTTATTCACTAATAAGTGAATAGTGGTCAATGTAACTTTACTTCGTGATTTACTGTATCCTAATTATTTGAAAACAACAACCCAAGTAAACTCTATATGATGCCATATAAACCAGAATCTCTGGGTAGCGAAAACATGGTATTTTTCAGCCGCTGAATGATATCAATATAGACAAAGGTGTTTACTGAACATATGCAGATAAAACATTTGAAATATTACTGCCTTCAATATCTTCCCTTAACTTCTTGGTTATCCAATCTCCTTATATTTTCACATTCACCTTCTCCATACTCACCCACATCAAGTACTTCTCCCCCCACTCAGTAATTGGACCCATAGGATTCTGTAACTGCTGAAAAAAAGCTCAGGACTCTCCAATTGTTGCGCTTTTACCAACCATTTACCAATCATTGATGTGAAGAGAAAGCCATAGATATGAATTGGATGGCATTTATGAATGTAACCGGGAAATATTAGAAAGCTACAGTTTGAAAATTCACATTAAAATTCGAAGACATGTAGAAAATCTGGACTATTGTCCTTGCAGGGATTAAGGTTTTGGATACCGAGTTACTTTAAAAAAAAATGGCAATAAAGCCACATAAGAACACTCTCCAGGACTATAATTGGAAAAGCTAAAGCAAATCTAACTCTCAGTTCAAACAAGTGAATCCTGGTCCACCTCACTTTGAAAAAATATATATACATCCAAGTATTCTTAGTAACTGAATTTGAAACTTCTCAGCCTATCACATGTCCCCCTTACCCTGCCTCTTCAGGTGATTATTTTCTAGGAGTGAAATGTGCCTACATTACTACAATAGAAAGAGTAATTGACATATCCTCCCAACCACCATCATCTAATAATAATAAACCACCTTTGTTCACAATGTTAATTAGCAGTTGCCTGATAATTAATATTAACCAATATGTTAGCTTACTAACAAGCCATGAAGTAAGAGAATATATGTAGATTGTATGTTCCTTTAAAAACTAGTATAGTTGGTTTAACTTATGGAAAGTGGATTTGTAATATTTATATTTGACATAGAATTATTCATAAATATCCATAAAAATCAGTTTATCTATCAAAGATAGATAAAAGTCAAAACCATAATATAAGTGACACACATTGGTAGTTTCAGTAACCTTTTGCAAAAGCTTCTAAATTAGCAAATACAGAAAAATACATATTTCTTTTCATCTAAGACAGCCTGTTTACTAGATGTATGAACTCAAGCTATTGGCCACAATTGCCTCTATTTTCTGGTCAGTACAGCGAACACGTTTTTGCTAGGTTGAAACTAAATTTAGGAGACACAGCTGACTGATTGTTGTGCTGGGATCTGATATCATTTCTGTAGACTTAGTAAAGAGAGGGTTACATTTTAAATTTTACTTGATGGTTTCTATACAAATCAGTTTTAAGAGTGCTAATTGATCACAAAATTGATCCTTAATTCTCAGTCTGTTTCAGTGCTGCTCAGATCTTCCTAGTAGTACAGATGGGTTGTATTGTTGGAAGATAGTATTGTGCCTAAGACAGCCATAAACATTCAAATACAGTTGGAAACTTGCAGTTCTGAATGATGTAATTTTCTAAGTTTTAACTCTTTTCTCCATTTTTACTCCTCTTTCCCCATAAAGACATTAGAAAGACATTAGAAATGTTGCACATCTTTCTGGAATAATTTAAACCCTATTATATCTAAGTACAGGAGAATGACTATCCCCAAAATTGTGCTAGGTAACTAACATCATCACTGTATACATCTCCACTACCAACCTAATACATATATTCTTAAATAAGAAAACATGGCTTTATTGAAAAAGTGGTTTCTTCGGTGGCTATGTGTTAACACAGGCACAACATCTTCCATGAGATTCTTTTTTGTTTAAAACCTGAAAATCAATTGGATGCTGCTGAGGTTTCAAATTTGATATTGACTAAACCTTAGGTGAGAATATAAAATCAACTCTATATAAGTCAATTGTCAATTTCTAAAATAGTTCTACTTATAATAGGTGATACCAAACACATGACTGCTTTCTCAAAAAAACATCATTATCCTCTCACCCTCTCTCACTATCTAGTCTTTCATTCATTCATTCATATAGAGAAACAAACCTTTGCTCCTATTAACTATATAATGTAGAAAAAGAATTACTGTCTATTTAATTACTATCATTACTGTTTTCAAATGCCGGCCCCCCACCATTAGAAATTCTCAAAGTAATGAGCTGCCTTATTATTTGCTTGCAGAACATTTCACAAAAATATTCTTGCAACCAGATCTTCCTAAACCACAAAATTACCCTCATGAAAGAGCAGATGTCAGTCTCATGGGAAAGAAGCAGATGTGTTCATAGGTGTCTTTTTTTTAGGGGGTTCTCTCAACTGTGCAGGCCTGGTGCTGTTAAACTAGTCACCTGAAGAGGGAGTCTACCACCCCTTACTTCTCAGACTCCAGAACACCTGGCTAACAGCATAATACAGTTCTCACACATTTTTCTAATCAAAATTGTCAAGCAAGGGTCTTGTGTTTCTAAGATTCTAGCATCTCAGTTCTTTGTCATATTTCATTCCCAAAGAGCCATCCCTCTTCCAATGTCAAATTTATACTCATCAAAGTTTTCCTCCATTCATTCATTTTGAAGCATAAATAATGTCTACCAGCCACATTAAAGGGCATCCTTCCAAGAGGCATCTGTATTTCCAAATATCAAAACTCCATGTTTAAGATTTAGGGCAAAGTCTGGAATCAAGCCACCTGAATTTAAACTTCAAAATTTTTAGTTCCCAGCAAGGTTACCTTGATCAAGTTTCTTCATTTTTGTGTCTCAGGCTTTCATCTGTAAGCTTGCAAATACAACAGTACCTCTCTCATAGGGATGCAGTCAGGAATAAACTACTTAGTGTGTGTAAAGCACTTAGAGTGGTTCTTGGAACATTATATGTTCAATAAATGTTGGCTATAATTATGTATGCATGAGAACTAAGCACAGTCATTGAGGTTGGAGCATTTTGGAGGCAAGGAAGTATTGATATCTTTCCTAAAGGCACTGAAACAGTAGCATATATGTGATCGTATAATACATCATTATGTTAAGACCTTAGGGGATGAAAGGGCTGAAAGTGAGTTTCAAAACTGAGATTTAAAAAAAAATGGATGAACTGAAATAAATACAAAGAGTAAAAGTGAAGAATAAATACAACTAGGGTTATATTTACTTCATACCAAGTCTCTAAAATAAAGCTAAGGATGTCACTTAATATGGAGTAGCATTTACTTTTGACAAATATCATACTGCACTCACAGTCTTACTCTGGAATTAGTACTACCTAACTATACCGTTAAATTGACAGTCCAATCTGAAATAATTTAAACAAAGTTTCATTAGTTAAACATCATCTACATACACTTTCTGTTATACTCCCAACAAAAGCTGATGGATTGGCACATGCGATAGTTTTTCCCCCTCAAAATGTAGTTCAGACTCTTTTACTCTATTTTTTCCATCTCCCTTCCCCCCAACCCATGTGCCCAGAGTTCCTCTACAAATAACCCCTTTTTACCAGTAGAACTGTTTACTTAGGCCTTTATAGGTGAAAGGGATGCATGTGCCAGAGTTAAAACCGTAGAAGTGGCTTCTGCCTTCAGAGCTGACCAGAAGTGTTTGATTATACTTTGCACTTAAGTTTCAGTTGTATACATAAACAATGCCTTAGTCTACTCAAATTTTTCATGGCACGGTTACAAAATTAATGGCAAAATAATTACATATTGAAGGTAAAGAAAAATTTCAGCGCTTTGGAGAAGGCAAATATCACAAATATTTTTACTAAAAATAAAATATTTTTCATTATTTTTTTCAAGATGTCAAGTAGTCTGAAAACTCAAAAATTAAACGATTCTTATAATGGTTTCCTCCTTTATGTAACTGTTTTGGTAAAATTGCCTTATGATAAATAAAGATTTTGCTTAAGGGAAAGAAATTTGTCATCCATGATGTAAATAGATTAAAGACAATGGAAGATCACATTCTAATTTAAAAAGTGACAGTAAATGATAATCTACTAAGCAGATTGCCAATATGTACATCAATTAACTGTCACATCCATGAACTAGGACAAATTTATAATATGTTACTTATATCTCATTTCTAAAATGGAGACAAGTGGTTATTTTTCCTGTCATATTATGCTAGTTAAATAAAGAGTATAATATCGTATTTCTTGAATACTATACTAAGCTCTTGCATTTAAACAAGCCATTCAACAGCCTATTATTGGACTGACAACTTTATACCAAAGCAAAATGGTTATATTTTCCCTTTCTGATCATAATTTTTCCGTTTGAGACAGATCATTACGCTTCCAATTTTCCTCTCACCACCATCATCAGAATATCAGAAACAGCTATGTCAGGTTGTACTTTGAGTTTGAAGAAAAAATTAACTATGTCTGTTGCAAGAGACTGATCAGTTTCCCGTTATTAATATAAGATGAAGACTCCATTACAACGGACCGAGTTCTCCTCTGCCTGAAGACTTCCAGACCTCATCTTCTAGGTTACTGTGTTATGGTTACCAACCTACTGCGGAATGCCAGTCCTGTCAGTAACACAACTGACTTAACTTAAAGCTAAATCAGAGCAGCAAAGTACCTCTGGCATCTTGCATTTTAAATACTTTTGCTTTCAGCTTTAGTCCAAAGCCTGAAGGGAAATGGAAACTCATCGGAAGCCATAACCATCAAATTAGTCCATGTGCAATTCTCCCTTTTCCTCACTCTGATCATGACTGAGGCTTATTGTCTACTAAAGACATTCAGAATAACTTCATTGACACAAGTTCTAGCACATTCACAATGAAATTAACTGAGGAAGTAAATGCCATTACATATTCTTGTACTCAACAGGATTTTATTGTAGACAGAACTTACAAGAAAGAAGCAACACTCTGCTTACCAGAATTCTAAAACCTAAAAGTAAGCAAAGATTTGCTGATATGAAGAATGATAATGAAGAAGCTTTAGGAATTGTATTATCCATTTTGGAGAAATCTGGATTAAACATAAACTGCAAAGAAAGGCAGGTATATGCCATTGACAAAAATTAAAAGGCACAAGTGAGAATGTTCTGTTTGTAATCTTGAGCCAAAACAATCTGGAGTTAACTTTTTAATAGCTTTTTTATTTTAAAAATGAAATGTGTGTACAAATAGATCATCTAAAAACTACAGAGAGGAAAATAATAGAAAAAATAAAGTTTTCCACCAGCCATCACTCACATTGTTATCTGAATGATTTTTGATTTTAATTACTGAAAGCTGTTCTTTCTTACGGGTTCATATAGGTTATTTAACAAAACAAAAGCTTTCATCTATTGCATACCTTCTATTGATATATGTCACATATTATATTAAACAATTTGCTTAAATTTATGAATTCATTCCAGAAATATTTAAAGAGTTGCTGTTGTGGTTTTGTGACCTGGTCTGGCTGCTGAGCAGTGAGCAAGGCACAGAGAATTCCTATACCTACAGAGTTGAAAACCTGAACACTGGAAGCACAGAGTAAACTAGGTTAAGTTAGATATCCTGCCAACTAACTTATCTAGAATCTCTTTTATGCTTAAAATTGTACTATATAATCAATGTATTATTGTAGTGAAATATTTACTTAATACAACGGAATACAAGATAAAGCACTGTCCAAATAGTCACTGTTATTAGTTTGGTGTGTTTCTTTCCTGATACTTTCCATGAATTGATTAATAGAAACATATATGTATCTTTATCATTCTTAATCAGAATATGTAATACACACAATTATATGTATCATGTTTTTATTTACTGATAAATATATTGTAGTCCTCTTTCTATATCAGTAAATACAGATGTAGTGAACAGTGTTCTTTGCCTGAATATAGGATGATAAATAAATTATTATGTCACACTCATAATTAAGTATTTTCAACCACATAGAGAGGTATAAAATTAAAAATTCAGAAACACACACACACACACACACACACACATAAACTTCAGTCCATCTGCACTATCCAAAGTTTTATTTTTAATTGTTCTGTTGGCAATCATTTTAACTTTTATTGTTATTTGTTAAATATTATAAATATTATAGTTGTGTATTTACAATTACATAAACACATACATGCCAGTTACTGGAATTACCAACTCATAACAATATCTATTAACTCACCAATACAAAAAATAAGAAATTTAGGAGACAAAACACTATCCCTCTCTTCCTCTCCATCTCCCAACTCTGGATTTTGTTATTTCTTTTATTTTATCACTATTTTCAAAAAATTTCTAGTGGTTGCCATAAGGACTTTAAGATTCATAGACCTTTACTTTTTTTTCTTGATTTGCCAAAATCACGCATCATCTATAGACTTCACTGTATAAAGATAAGAGGAAGTAGTCACTGTTCTTTCAAAACCGTACTTTTTCCACCATCTAATATGTGTTATTTTATAATTATTATTTTTATGTTTTCAAGGTTTAAAACATGCGCTTTAAATTTTGAGATATAATGAAGTCTTCCCTGACTTTACAGTAGGCTAATTAAGGAAACCTAAAAACAGATAAATGGCATTAAGAGTATAAATCATGTACTATATTGAACTATAGAAGGATATACAAACCTATATTGTAACTCAAAGAAGATGTCTAATACTCTTTGGCTGTGCATTTATGTTTATGCTGACTAGTATAGGCAACTGGCATGCATTTCTTTGACAGTCTTACAAGCCTCTATCCCATAGGCCTGTCCTTGAATGTGCCCTCTTACTGAAGCAGGGCAGGCAGACAGACATTGTGGAAGATTCTTCTTTAAGAACAATGTTATGAAGAATTAAGTGAGACAGTAGCACTGACATATATACACTACCAAATGTAAAATAGGTAACTAGTGGGAAGTTGTGGCATAGCACAGGGAGATCAGCTCTGTGCTTTGTGACCACCTAGAGGGGTGGGATAGGGAGGGTGGGAGGGAGATGCAAGAGGGAGGAGATATGGGGATATATGTATACGTATAGCTGATTCACTTTGTTGTACAGCAGAAACTAACACAACATTGTAAAGCAATTATACTCCAATAAAGATATTAAAAAAGAAGAATTAAAATCATTTACATTTCATGTCTTTAGATAGTATTTCTCTTTATAAGAGAATAGAGGCTTGGATATAAATGTCCTTGCCTTTTGGAATCTTTAAGGAATCAACCTGATCACATTGTTCACAAAGGTAGGTTATTTACTCTTTTAAATGTATTTTAACTAATCTGTTGATGACACTCATCCGTCCTCCTGCTATAATACATATATATCTATACCTTGATTTATTAATTTTAGAAAAAGTTTTTGAATCTCTGGAATGAAATAGATAATATTTTTATAACAACAATGGGCCACAAAGGAACATTTGAACAGACATAAAATAACTGATAGGCTACAAACTGCAGTCAGAAAAATCAATATAATTAGAAATTTAAAAGTAGCCAACAATTCTCAGAAATTCAAAAACAGAAAAACATGCATATAAATAATGCATTGGGTCAAAGAAGATATCATAGTGGAAATTTCTAAATACGTAGAACAGAACAACAGTCAAATATTACCTATAAAATATTTGAGGTACATGTAAATGTTAATGTTAAATAATTAATAAAATATTTACTGTTAAGTAAAAAGTAAACTAGAGTTAATAAACTGAGCGTTTTAATAAAAATTATAAAATAGAACAAAGTAAAACCTAAACAATAAAAAAGAAGAAAAAATAAACAAAATAAATAACTACTAATAAGGAAAATAAAGAAACAAAACCGTGAGGGTTAATAATACCAAATATTGGCTCTTTGAAAGATGTATAAAATAAACAAAACTCTGGTAGCATTGATTAAGAAAGTAAGAAAGGAGCACAAACTTTAAAAAAATTAAGACTAAAAAGGAGTAGGAGTGATATAACTACTGATACCCTTGAGATTTAGAAATATCATGAGAATAGTGTGAACAACTTGATGCCAAAAAATTTTAAATTCAGATGAAATGGACAATGTTTAGTGTACATGCCCTGTATAACATCTAAGAATTTCAAATATGTAAAATAAGAGAACCCATTTATACATTATCTAGTTCAAGTCCCTAAATAGACAGATAAGAAACTGAGGCCTAGAGAAGAAAATTCAGGTTTTCAATGGGTGGAAAACTATTTTAATTAACTGATTTTATTTACTGTATCAATGGAGTCAAAGAATATTATCAAATGCCTCTTTAACTGTTATCTCCCTCATTCATATCACATTAGAGTATTGTCTCCTAAGGACTAAAATAACAGCCCTTAAAAATATTTTCCAAGACTCCTACCTGCATAGTGGTCTCTCTGAATATACTGGGTGTGGCCTGTTATTGGTAAAAAGCAATAGACTAAAAAACAAACCAAAATAATTTTGCTAGGTCACAGTTACATATGCCTGAGAGGCAGAAAAAATAAAAGAGGCCCAAAGGCATACTTTTTTAGAGTGCAAGAGTACTAACAGGAAGACAGTGTTGTGTTGTTTTTTTTTTTAAGTATAACAATATTGTAAGCTCTTTGAGAGTGTGATATCGTTTTCATAGTATTAGTTAATAGGAAGATGCTCAAAATACTATTTACCGCAAACTAGATAAAATACCAAATCCCTGGAATTGGTAAGATTTCATTTGTTTTCTTTCTTTCTTTTTATTTTTTCTTTCCCTGAAGTATTTCAGGCTTCATTGCTGTGCAAAGTGAGACAACAACAACAAAGTGAAATTAAGCCATACAGAAATAGAATATTAAATATACATATTTTTATTAAGTAGAGGAACAATTTGAATTTATATTATGATTTTCTCCAATCCAAAACCGTAGAAGTTTTTACTGTAGACAAAAGCTAGAGAGGCATTTTCAAACTAAGACATGATCCATGATTTCAATTAACTACTGACATTACTAGCGTGGCTTCTGTGGTTGTGAAGACGTGAATAAATGATCTGAGAATCATTTTCAGACCTAGAATGAGTATTTTGCAGGGACGTTGTAGTAATGAAAAATCCAAAGCTACCTGTATGAACTACACATGCAATTTATTCCTAATGATGAATAAGGAGTTTCATATAAAAATTTCATTTGGGCTCAGTACTTACAGGTTTAAAACTGACATTCCAAATGAAATGAAATCAAATAATGTATGAGTTAGGAATTATCATGGGAACCATCCATGCTGACTCCTTTCGATATTAAAGTTGTATGTTTACAATGAGATAACTAATGATAGAAATCATGACCCATTTTAATCAACAACTGGGATAAATAAGAGAGTTCAGAAATTGGAAACCTATCCAAATGGCAGTGCTCTCTGAAATATATCAAATCTTAACATTTTACCCAGGTCATACGTAGGTGTAATTACTAGATTATAACTTTAAAACAGAAGGTAACTGTTTTTCCAGACCTTGAAAAAGGTGTCTGAAATTAAACATCCCAGAACAGGAAATGACAAATCATTCTATCCTTCTATTTTGTCTGGTGTATGGATATAGGGAAAATATATGACTCAGTCTAAAGCAGAGAAATCTGATGGACCTCATTTTTCTTCACTCATGCATCTTTTAAATCCAGCACAATGTTGTCCTCTGAGATTTCAAAATGGAAAAGAAAAGGTTGGAAATCTCTTTCCAGGCTCACTATGCAAGTGAAAATTATAACAAAGAGGTAACTGCAAAATGAAGTCATTGAAATAGTAAGATATATATGTATGTGTGTATGTGTATATATATATATATATATATATACGTGTGAGTGTGTGTGTGTGTGTGTATATATATATATATAAAATACAAAGAGAAATGTTTTTGTACCTAGGGCAATACTGAGATTTAAACAGTTTTTTAAAAAATATTGTTTCTATTATTAGCACTTGGTCATTATTGATTTAATTTTTTAAAAATATGCTTGAGAGAGGAAATAAGGGGATCCTGGAATTCTTGGTCAGTAAAATAAAAAAAAGTAATATCCTGAAGATACCCAATATAGCCCAATAAATGGAATCTATTTCAGAGGCCGCAGTCTCTAAGAATTTTATCCCTCTTTTCTCCTTCCAGGGTGGTAACATGATTTTTCACAATTTTTTTTTTTTTTTTTTGTACTTGTAGGTCAATTTTCAAAGCTTGTTCAATATTGCCAATTTGCAAAGTATTTATTTCGTGTCCACTTTGTAGGATTGGGAGGTGAGAGAGGAAGAAAATCATTCGGGTTAGTTAAGAAAATTGGAAGTTAACTTGGGTTTTGAAAAATAAATGATAAAATCTCCAAGACTGATATGGGAGGGAGTCTTAGGTTGAAAAGACTGTGTGTTTCAAATCATGATACTGGGGACGTTTAGAGTATACAGGAGACATCAAGTAGTTTTTTAGGATTTTAATCACGAGTGTGCCAGGCATCAGCAGTCGGTGGGTTCAAGCTGGATCAACAGTAAAATTTGGATCAACCCAAATTACCGTGGCTCTCAGTTTCAGTCTGCTTGACTTAAGGCATTTCCACTCAAGGCCCGTCCACTTCAAAGCCTTTGGCAGTTATTCTTACATGTTTCTAGAATGTTAGCCAGTAATTCTTACATGAACTTCTTGTGCTCAAGAGTGAGTCTTAAATAAAAACATGAGCCACATGAAAGATCTTGTTTCTTCAGTTTTGTTTTGTTTTGTTTTGTTTTTTTAACTAATGCCCTGGGAAAATGCCAAAAGAACGTTTTCTATATTTCCAAGTTCCCAGTGTCCCCAAAGCCAGAGTAATATTGGGTTCTGTGTGGTAGAATGGTGACTCCGTGCAATCTGTACTTCCCCGTGAATATGAGCTCTAAAGTTCATTCTATACTGAGTCTCACAAAACCTGTCATGAAATTGCATCCGTCAACCTCTGGCTTTCCAGCGATATTTTGGACCTCTTGCCATTTGCCCTACGCTCTAGTCTTCTACTACTCCCCGGTCTTCCATTTACAAACCAACTCTCATTTTCTTCCGATTCCCTGTGGAACAGTCTCCATGCATATGCATTTAAGCAAATAGATTCCAGGAAGGATCATCAACCTCTCTGCTTTTGCAGAGCTGGTTTTGAATCTAATTTGGACCGAACTGTCACACCTACAGTGTATAATATCGCTGCCACTTTTGCTGGACAACAGCTCCTGGCTACAAGGGAAGTTTTCTATGACAGAAATATTCGTGTTACTTTCTTTTTTTCAACCTCTGGCAAATACAATTACTAAATATCAAGTTTTTTATCTGTATTCAGACAGTTTTCACCTCAGAGAGAGATCTGCCTTATATTCCCATTTCAACTATGTGACTTCGACAAAGTTTTTAAACACTCTTTAAAATTCAGTTATGCTCAGTTGGAAAACAGGATTAACACCTCCAAAATGCAGGTGGTTTTAAGGAGTAAATGAGATAGCATTAGCAAGTAGATAATATGTAGTGAAAGAGCTACAAAAATGCTACTCATGTTTGGCAATGTTACTATTACTACTATGGCAACAGCCTAAACATGTTGCAACTACACTCCTTAGACGTGAAGTCTCTGCAACATTAGGAAAGCCTCTTTTTTATTCTATCCACAGCAAAATAAGAGGCTGTACACTTGACAAAATACCCCGAGAGGAATGCCTCAAGATCCTGATACTGGACACAGCTGAATAACAGAAGAGAACTAGGATCGTTCCTTCTTTTTGCTGTTGGTGGGAAAAATAAGACCTGGCAATGAAAATTCAGGGAGACAGAAGATTCTGAACAGCATTACTATTTCATCACAAAGTAACTAATATGATGAGGAAATGTGAAATTAAATGTTTTTTTTAAAGGATGATAGTGCTGTGGCAGTGTATGGTCCCCAACCTTCAGTGTGGCCACCATAATAATATAAATTATAAAAGATTTGGCATATTTATTTATAGAGTTGAATTGTAATGTTGCCTTGTCTCTACTGGGGATGATGGGCAATACTCAGAATTATCTAGAATTTCATGTTAAAATTAGTTACAGTATTTCTTGACATTCAAGCCATGTATGTTGAATAATAGAAGTTTGTTGGAAAGTGTTAGTATTGGCAACTCTCCTTGAACAGTCATGGTCATCCTTTACTTTATATATGACAGGCCTCTTGGTGTGTGACTCTTAGGAAAGATTACAAAGTGTGGCACATCTTGGAAGACTACAAGAATGCATTATGTTGCCATAGACACATCTAAAATTAATGTTTCAAATATGTAGGGCTTAGTGCAGAAAACTCCTCTGCCAAATACATCTCAACTTAAAAAAATCAAGAGTATTTTGTTATTAGTTAGCTTCTAGTTAACTTACCAAAATGGACATTTATTACACAATGTTTAGAGTACACTTACTTCTAAAAATTTTAAATATTTTCATGAATATTTTAAGTGATAATTTTATTTTATTTAGACATACACACTTGAATGACAACATGCAAACATCCAGAGGAAACAACCTGAGCAAAGAAAATGTTTTCATATTAATTGTATTATAATTATTCTTCCAAAGAGTCAACTTTAGTCAGTGACTTGGTACATGAACAGGACTAATTTTAAAATACAATTTTTTTATATCACCACTTTTATGAACACTATCATCAGTTGTTAATGTAACAATCCTAAAAAAATTCATCCACATTTTGGCAAATACTGTTTGTTAAAGCATCTAAAGTGATAGACTATGTCACATTTCCTTTTTACTCCTTCCAATAGTGAAAAATGTGATGTGCATTAATATTTATAAGACAGAATTGATACACTTTGCTCTACCAAAAAATAATGCTTCATGATTTTGAACAAAACATTTAGTCTCTTCTGATTTTTGATCTTATAGTACTCTCAAACAAGCAAACCAGCCTGGCAAAGATCTGAGCTATTTTTGTTTGACTCTTCTAGCAACTAGGTATAAGTAGGAAGGTAACAATCTTGCCAAACCTCATCTTGGCAAAACAGTAGTGATACCTTTCTACATGTCTCCCTCTATTTCAGGGCTATATGTCTTTCAAGCCCCAGTTCAGTTATCAATTCCTCCACAGTGTTTTTCCCAATGAATACCAATTTTAATGGCAATTCATCCCCTGTACTTCCATATTTTTTTATCAGTCAATAATTTTGAATTTATCATGCAACTTTCTTCTTGGGCTGTCATTATTATAATAAAAGAATGAATGTAAATATTGATTTGAAAAGAGCTAAAGGAGTTATTCATTATCCTGTAGATAAAAAGTTAGTCCTGGTTATGATATGAGTGAATATTATATACACACAGAAAGTTAGCACAATTTCATACTCACATAACCTACCCTTCTTTCTTTATAATAATTATTATTTCCATATATGCTTCAAAGGAAAGGGTCTTCCTGGGCAAACCCAAAAAGAAGTGAAGGCTTCAGTTGGCATTCTTGCAGTGTTTCCCTTTTTGTATATTGGTTATGGGGGGACTTCCCTGGTGGCACAGTGCATTGGCACAGTCCCCTGCCAATGCAGGGGACATGGGTTCGATCCCTGGCCTGGGAAGATCCCACATGCTGTGGAGCAACTAAGCCCGTGCGCCACAACGACTGAGCCTGCATTCTAGAGCCTGCAAGCCACAACTACTGAGCCCGCGTGCTGCAACTACTGAAGCCCGGGCATCTAGAACCCGTGCTCCACAGCAAGAGAAGCCACCGCAATGAGAAGCCCATGCACCGCAACAAAGAGTAGCCCCTGTTTGCTGCAACTAGAGAAAGCCAGTGTGCAGCAGCGAAGACCCAACGCAGTCAAAAATAAATAAATAAATTTATAAAAGAAAAAAAAAAGAGTGGTTATGGGACATTTAATTTAGGTAGCAAATATAATTTGATTACTTTAATTAAAATGAGTTCCCAAGTAGCTAACATTTTTTAAAAAGCTATACTGGTGTACTTTGCAAAGGAAAATGGATATTTGAATTATTTGAAAAAAAAAAGAGGTTTTTTCCCCTATATTAAAGGTGCATTTTGCTTTAAAAAAAAAAAACTAATAAAATTTTACAGCATAAAAGTGATAAAATGAGAACCTGGACATTTGAATGGTAAAAAGTTACCTACTTTGTTTTTTCACATATCTTAAGTGTTTGATCAGTGTTTACAAATAGCATTTATAAATACATTAAAGATATAGTATTTTTACATATAATGAATAAAAATATTTGGGGTGTAATATATCAATTATATAAAACAAGGTACATCACCATCAAAAGTATATTCATTTTGGTAACTAACTTGTAAAATGATTATCACAATAATTTCAATTAAAACTCAGAAAAGATACTATCACCATTACTGCTGACCCTGAGTTCCTAACACACTATTGGGTTGATTTATTTTGATGTTTAAAATCGTGAAATTTCTAAAGGCACAGGAAAAATCTGCAGAAAACATGAAGCTTAAACACAATCTGTCTTTGTTAAGTAATGCAAGTTTTAAAGATTGTATCAGTTTATCAAAAGAGGGGGTGTGGGTTCGATCCCTGGCCGGGGAGCTAAGATCCCACATGCCTCGGGGCCAAAAAACCAAAACATAAAACAGAAGCAATATTGTAACAGATTCAATAAAGACTTTAAAAATGGTCCAAATCAAAAAAAAGAAAAAATTTTTTTTAAAAAAGGACATGTATTCAGTACAAAGACTCAGTCAAAATACACATACAAGAAATAGTTGATGTGTCAGTGTATAATTCAATCCATTTGTGAAATTCAGCCACCGAGCACACTGCAGTGTAAATATGCAATTTTCTCGGTGTCAGACTTTTGGGACACTCTGTAGTGTATTTATTATACTTATTTTAGATTGGATTTAATGTTGGATCTACCGCTTTACTTACAAAAGTACTTCCTCTGTAAAAGGGACTGAGTTTGGAAGAAAAAGTTATTAAGGATATTATTTAAAAATGTAACCAACATTGTATAAAATTCAGTTCATACTGTTTCCTGACTTTTCAAATGTGCTGAAACTATTTTATTAGGTCATACTTAAACTTAATTCTTTAAGCCCCAAAAGCATCAGCAATAGGAACATTGAGAGAGAGAAGTATTTCTCCATCTCACAAATAATTGACTACCTGCCAACCTTATTAAGGAAAGGTATCATTTGTTGTTATTCTTTCTGTGGCAGCACCACCATGCTGACAACCTACAGTTAATATCTGGGAAAACATCTAAGGAGTTGACTAATGAAGCAGGTTACATGTGATTGTGGCTGTGTCTTAAAGATAGAACAGTATGCAAGGTGAACAAGATATGGGTATAAAGGTGTGGAAGACTCAGTGTATTTCTCCTAAGTTTCTGATCAGCAATTATATTAAAATAGCAATAATATAGGAAGATTGGAAGATCACAAATAAACTCACTTGAGACTAACTGGAAACATCTTTGCATTTATGCTCTATCAGTATCAGCCTGATGAGATTGAAAACAACTCGTCAAGTTGTTATTGATAATTTCAAGAAAATAAAAGACTTATAATTTAAGCAAGAACATTAAGCTCCACTGGAATATAAAATCTACAGAGAAAGGAAAGGAAAGGATGTTTCTCATTTGTTTTTACAAAATAAACATGTCACTGATTCACAATTTTACATGAATCTTAATGCAAAAAAAACCCTACAAATATATTAATAACAAATAGAAGTACACAAGATATTTAATGAATTATGTCATGACCAAATAAGGTTCACCTCAGAAACACAAGGTTAGTTAAATATTAGAAATTCTCTATAATTCACCACAACATGAATTTGATAAAGCTTTAGATTCAGTACCTTTTATTCCTAGGGAACTCTTCCATGGCAGCTTTTCTTTTTCCATTCTAAACAATTATTCACTTTCAGACTCAACTAGGCACTCATAATTCTGTATCCCTTTCTTAAAGAGAGTCCTTTAAATTGTATAAGTTTTAGGCCCCATATAAACTGGAAACATTGTAATTTACCATATTAATAGGTGAAAGGAAAAAAGTACCAAATGATATCAAACTGCATTTGATAAAAATTTTAAGTCTATTTTAATAAGACTCTTAGCATATCAGAAATGGATGAGTAGTTCTTTAACATTTTAACATGAGTATGTTGTGACTCTGACCAAAAGACCAAGTCTGGTTTAATGGTAGAATTCTTGAAGCATTCTTGAAATTAGGCAAAATGAAGGTTGCTCCTTCTCTTATTTAAATCCTAAGCTAGAACCACGAGATAAAAATCTTTAACACACTCACAGTTATTTACTGAGCATCTTCCAGGTGCCTGGCATTGTTAATGAAGGGGATAATATTGTTAGCAACCAAACCTGGATCTAGTCCTCATTCACTTAACGTGTATGGAAAGCTGGGGATAACATTATTAATATTTTCAAATATCTTGGTTGTTGGAAAATATAAGTTATTAGAAAAGTTATTAGAAAGTATAAAAATCATTCTTTAAGCTGGCTGTTTAGGAATCACTTCAGAACAGTAACCATTTGTAAAATATAGTTTAAAAAAACTTGTCTCAAATGTACCTTTACAAAACCCTGAAAAATCAAGGAATACATATAATCACAAACTTATATGACCTAGATATACGTGTCTATTGAAATAAACATCAGAGACCTGAAAATAGAAGAGAGCCTTATTCTTGAAAATGAATGACTTGACATTGTAAAAAGCGTTTATCTTCATTAAATTAATTTATATATTCACTACAGAATAATTACAACCCTATAATGAATTTCAGGAAGCTAGATTTGATGAAATGTTCTAAAATTTGTAAGAAAAAATAAATTTGTGAACATAGGAAAATAATGAACAAAAAAGTAATGAATGTGTGTGAAGTGGTCTTGACCCATCAAATATTAAACCATATTATAAAGCTAAGTAACAACGCCATGATATAAGCAACATAAAAGATTAAAAGACAAATAGAAGAGTAAAGAGAGTCTAGAAATAGACCCAAGTAAATATAAAATTCTTAATGTGTACTTCACAAAATTATTTAAAGTTAGTAAAGAAAAGATTTGTTTCAACCAAAAGTGTAGAGAAATTGGCCATCAGACAGGGATGTGTGTCTTTAACTCATTCTTTATACTAAATTCCAGACAGAGTCAAGAATTAAATTTTTTTTTCTTTTAATTTTATTTATTTATTTATTTATTTATTTATTTATTTTTGGCTGTGTTGGGTCTTCGTTTCTGTGCGAGGACTTTCTCTAGTTGCCGCAAGTGAGGGCCACTCTTCATCGCGGTGCGCGGGCCTCTCACTGTCGCGGCCTCTCTTGTTGCGGAGCACAGGCTCCAGACGCGCAGGCTCAGTAATTGTGGCTCACGGGCCCAGTTGCTCCGCGGCATGTGGGATCTTCCCAGACCAGGGCTCGAACCCGTGTCCCCTGCATTGGCAGGCAGATTCTCAACCACTGCGCCACCAAGGAAGCCCTAAATATTTTTTTTAAAATTCCCACAAAGGAAGTACTAGAAGAAGGTAAGAGTAAACATGTTTCTAATTATTTGGTGAGGAAAATCTAATCATAACCCAGAAATTATAACACGGTGATTCTTAAGATGAGAACTTGCGCCCTGGGGACCTAACAGGATCACCTTGGGTAATTATTATATGTTATTGCATGTCATCATTAATAAGTATGGCCATTATCATTGAGAGATGTCTGGCTATATTGCTAAATGGAAATATATATAAATATACACATATACATATACAGATTTATGTATAAAATGCAGTTTATATAAAATTTTACATTACCTTAGTATGTAAGGATTAATGCATTAATGCAAGCATTAATGTTTGGAAAGTTGTTCACCAAACTATTTTTACTGGCTGTCTATGAGCAGAAAGACTTTAGGGCTTTTTACACCCTTCATTATATTTTTTTCTGTATTACTTGAGTTTTCTGCAGGAAGTATTACACTTATATGAAGAAATATATGTGTGTGTGTGTGTGTGTGTGTGTGTGTGTGTGTGTGTAATTAAAACAAATACATTAATATAGAGAAAACATTATGCTTAGGTAAATATATTTCATTTTAGTATATATGACTCTCTTACATTTGAGCTCAAATGTACTTGGTTATATCAGTGAACTATGAACACATCTATTTATGGAATGGAAAATTTTCCATAGTCATGGGATCTGAGAATTGCATCACAGTAGAGGAACATAGAAATCATCTGGTTTAATCATCTGTCATAATATTATATATGAAGAGGGAGCCTCAGGTAGTTGAGATGAGTTACCAAAATCCACATTAGAGGCTAACGCCAAAGCAGGGATAATTTCCTGATCAGTACCCTTTTTACTGTATCACACTGTTTGCTTCCCATGTTCCCAACACTGCCCCAAAGTGCTTGACTAAGGACAAGTAATTAGCATTGGCTTAAAGCAGTATTTTAAGACAGCATGGAATTCATACCGAAATCATGCTGAATTACGAATCCTAAGAAGTACTTAACATTTTGCACACCACAGGTTTTGTATTAATAAAATAGTATGAATTTTCTTTTTTTAAAAATTTGTTTATTTATTTATTTTATTTTTGGCTGCGTTGGGTCTTCGTTGTTGCACGCAGGCTTTCTCTAGTTGTGGTGAGCGGGGGTTACTCTTTGTTGTGGTGCGTGGGCTTCTCATTGCGGTGGCTTTTCCTGTTGTGGAGCACGGGCTCTAGGCATGAGGGTTTCAGTAGTTGTGGCACGCGGGCTCAGTAGTTGTGGCTGGCGGGCTCTAGAGCTCAGGCTCAACCGTTGTGGCGCACAGGCTTAGTTGCTCCGCGGCATGCGGGACACTCCTGGACCAGGGTTCGAACCCGTGTCCCTTGCATTGGCAGGCGGATTCTTAACCACTGCACCACAAGGGAAGTCCAAAACAGTATGAATTTTCAAACAAGCTTCTAGTAACGTGAACCATTCTAATGTTTGTAAGTTGGCAGACATATTCAGATGAAGGAGCCACTGCACTCTGTAGTCTCTTGCTTTGCCTAATTTGTCTTATGGTTTTTTAGATGGCTGAGGGACAACACATGGAGTCAACTAAAGATCGAATTTGTCAGTTTTTCCCTTAATGTCTATAATGTTCAGTAGAGACTTAGAAAAGTGACTAATCAATGTGAACTAAAATTAAGCGCATATTTATCTGGAACCACATATAGAATAATTCAAACAAAACAATATCAAGTTGAAGGAAAAAATATAACCCTTCCCCCCATGGGAAAAAAAATGATCTTTTAATTATACGTTACTTACTGTAAAGCTTATATAGTATTTCAAAAAATCATCTGTAGTCCAGGAAGAGTTGATGATAAGCTGTACATAAAATGATTAGAAATATCCTATGTCCCTCCTGCATTTTTAGGAGGTTATGAACTCTTCAATTGGTTTCTCATCTCATGTGCAACTTGCCACTCACCCACCCTTCCCCAACACACTTTCTTTATGTGTAGAAAACAGCTTTTCTGTTCTTTATGAGTGGTTTAAAAATACATCTATTGCAGGTAATTATAGCTAATTTTTAATGTCAATAGATACTATTTAATTCTATAACAGCTGGAAAATAAAATACTTCACATCTCATTAAAACCCAATAGGAGGTAAAACAATTCACATAAAAATTAAATGAAATATCTATTAAAAATAGAAGAAAAATTAGCTGAGAAAATCAACAAAGTATTCCAAATTGGAAGGTGACTGTGTATACTTCAATAAATGCAGGCCAATATTCTAGAAGGGCTATTGTTTATTTCACATCTTCCTTTTCTTAGCAGTTCTGGGGAAAATGGCATTTTATATATATATTTATATAAAATATATACATATATTTATACATACAAATATATGTAGAAATGTATACATTTATATATTTTAATGCTAAAAGCAATGAAAGAGTAAGATATTTTAGCATTCACAGAGATGACATTTGCAATAGAAATAAAATATATAGCTTTATACTATTACTACCTTGTGAGATACATGACTTGAAGGTTTCTAATCGTTAAAATTAATTTAAAAACCAGTGTGAAGACCAGTGGAATTGGGAGTCTGGTGAGCTGACATGGGACTAACTCATGGCTCTGTCCTCTCTAGGGTACAACTTTGGGAAAGACTTGATGTCTCTAAGGTTCTCTGTCTGTCAGAGATTACAACACCTACCTCATAAATGTGGAATGAGGATTCAAGTTACTAATAGCTAATATTGATTTCATGCTTACTGTGTGCCAAGCACTCTTCCAGGATTTTTACCCTTATCGTTTATTAAATTATCATAACAACATTAGGTATTACAATTACCACCATTTTACAGAAAAGGAAAAAGGGGTTAAGTAACATGCTCAAGGTTTCACAGCTAGTAATTGGAGAATTTATATCTGAGTCCAGGTAATAGGGCTTGAAAAATCATACCCTGCCATTAACAAGATCGTTGGCATAGAGTAAATGTTCAGTACAGGGACATTTAATATACTTGTTTGTTACTTACTCCTTTCATTAGACTGTAAGCTTCTTGAGAACAGAAAGTTTTTGTTTACTGAATAACTTTTATTCATCTCTTTGACACTATATTCACCTAACCTGTTTCAAATCTTCAATAAGTGTTTCTTGAATTATACAAGTACATAGCATTGAATGTAAGCTTTTCTCCTATTATATTATTGGTTGAATGAAAATAATTATTCTTAAGGGGAACAATTAGTATCGTTCACTTTATTATTATTTATAAAAATATTCCCATGCAGCCAAGGCTGTATTTTAGAGAAATACAGGTAGGAAAAGGTGAAAGTGAATGAATTTCTTAATATAAAGAAGTTTTATCTTTTTCTCTACATACTTATAAAATAATTTTATAATGAATATACATTTTAGGAGTACCTAAAGTAATACAATAATATAGCTTTTTAAAAACTTCTCTTCAGAATAAACCACTGTCTTTAAAGCTAACATTTCTAATATAGCTGGTAACAGTCATTGTTAGAAACATTTATTTGAAGAATTGAGGACTTGATCAAAATGTCTGTTTTCCCTTTGTGTTTGATTTGCATTTTGGAAGTAATATAAAAACCCTACCATCTTTGAGATGTGAGAAAAATGCATTGAGAGATCTAAGTAATGTATAAAAATCTTTCTGGCAAAAAAAGAGCAAAACAAAGCTATTCATCAGTTGTCATCTCAGAATGCAATCCCAAGATACCTTTTAAACAACCTTCTCATTGCAGTGTTTTTTTTTTTTTTAAACAAGAACATATTTAACTGTCTTTTGCAAGTTCATCATTTCAAACAGTTGTTCTTTAAACATTTAATCAAATAAAGGAGACATGTAAGAGAGTCACCTTTAATATACTTTTTAAGACAACTACTTTGGAATATTATTAAGCATCAGAGGCAGTTTAACATTTTCCTTTCTTGTGCACTCATGGAGCAGTAGGAAAGAAAAAAATGTTAACTACAAAGGAAGGTTCTAAAATTTTTTTAGACTATTAATGCTTCAGGGAGATATTTACTAGAGTGGTTCTTGATTCATTTAGACATAAGGGCAATGTCTGTCCACCATTCACATGGTTATTAAAAGAAAAGCTTCCATTTAATTTAGTAACTCAGACTCACAGATGGCATAGCTCATGCCCATCAAGAAAATTACCATCCTTAAAGTGAGTGATATCTGTTTGAGTTCAGTGATACTAAGACATGGAAGGGGAGTATCAGTTAGGTGTAATACTGTGAGCACACATAATTCATGTTACCCTTGAGCAAATGAATTAATCTTCCCATGTCTTAATTTCCCCCTCAGTAAAATATCATCATTCTCTCCCTACCAGGATTCTCTCTGGTTCAATTCATTTGTGGAAATGGGAGGGGATGGCACACAGTGAAATCAGATTCCCCATCTTTCCAGGTCAGAGGCACGGTTGTAGCATCCAGAGAATTAAGAAACTTGCAATTTTGGTGGGATCTGAATGAGGATTTCCCCAGCTTGGGTCCATCCTATCCTCCTCCCATCTTCTCTCATCCCAGACACTCCAGGTAATCTCCAGATCTGTTTCTAACTTCCATTCTAAATTGCTTAGAAATGTCCCTGAAATACCAGGGCCAGTTTACCTTATATGAAAGCACTGAGCCCTGGGTCTCCTGTTATCTGTTGAGAGTGTACCCTAGTAAACCAGAGGATCTAACAGAGTGCGGGCAGGTTTTTCTGTTCAATGAGGCTTCATTCAGTAACGCTGGATGGAGTCCTGAGTGCAGGATTTATAAATATGCATTTTAGATAAGATGGCTCATTCATTCATTCCTACTAATATTTTCAAATTAATATTTTCAAATATCTATTATGTTCTAGGAGCTGTACTTGTACCTGGGACACAAACTAGCAAAGCATAGCTCTTGCCTATCAAGAAAATTATCATCCTAGTGGTGAGTGATAAATAGATGACTAAACAAATGGTTATAGGACAAAGTGTTGAATACTATGATATCAAAACATTTTAAATTAAAATTTAAAATGAGAGTAAAGAGAACTAGATTCAGCCTTATTTTTTCCTTCTAATACCTCACATCAATTTTTAACCTATAAAGAAAGAGTTGGACTAGATACTATTTAAATCCCGTTCACGTTTAACATTCTTTTTTCCCTATTAAGTTGCTCCTGGATTAATTCCTATCTCCCTATTTATCTATCTATCTATCTATCATGAATATTACTGAATCCTAAAGAAATATTTGAAAAGAGTAATTTTTTTAACAATATAAATTTCTCATTATAATTCCAGGGTGTGTGTGTGTCTGTGTGTTCGTGTGTGTCTCTGGGTGTGTGTGTACGTGTTTTGGTTGCATCAAATTTGCATCCCCTTAACAAAGTATTATTCTCCACTGTTTTTGTTTTCATATTTAATTTTTCCTTAGAAATGTTTTCATATTTAATTTTCCTTAGGACCACCCCTCCAAACATACCTACTCACATGCTACCAAACCCACACACTCCATCAGTATATGAAAACAAAATAAATACAGCACTTCCCTCCACTCTACTTTCCCCTCATAACACCCCCTCTGTCTTACTTTCCTTCATTACCAGAGTTCTTGATAGAGCAATCTAAAAGGGCTACCTCCCCCCCACCTCAACCCCAGCTAAACAGAGGTTCCTTAACCATTTGCCATTTGAATTCTGGCCCTATCATTCTATAAAAACAATGTTCCCCAATGTCACGCATGACCACCAAACTCACTAGCATTTTTCCATTGCCTTCTTGGAGAACTAACTATTCCTTTTCATCATATTTCATCCTTTGGATCTCCTTTCACTTCTGTGTTTTTTCTTACTTATGCTGATCCATCTTCTTCGTTGTGATTTCTTCTGTGTAGAAATTACCCAAAGTTTCTACCTTCAACACATTTTGCTATCCAATATTTCTCCTTTAGTCATTTCATTTGCACCCAAGACTTCAGCTATGCCCTTTATGGATACCATCCAAATGTCCATCTCCAACAACAGGTCCCTCCAGAGCTACAGATCAGTGTTTGCTATTGCTCATTGGGCATCTCCACCTCGCTGTCTCACTACAAACCTAAATCAGCAAACATGTAAAAGTCTGAACTCATCCTCCATCCCCCGAACAACTTTCTCTTATCCCATGTAGTTTGTGAATGCCAAAACAATTCTCCAATTTCATCTACTTTAGGTGCTAGATTCAAAATTTTTCTAAAGCTGCCTTAACGGATAAATATACTCTCATTTAAGAGGGGTGGGATGAAGTCATACTAGATGATCTATATTTGGGAAAATGTATACACTGGAAATAATGATCCATTTACAATAACACAACAAACAATTTTACCACATTTGACTGGTATTTGATTTGGGATATATAGATGTAGAACAGATATAAAGATAGTTAATTTGGTAGAGTGTTTAGATTTTTCCAAAAACTTTAGATTTGCTTAGACATTGAGAAAAAAAGTAGGAATAATTATTATAAAGCTAGTAGCTTCTATGCTCACAGTGCAAAATCATCTGTGTGTTGTCATTCTTAGAGTGGGGTGACAGCTATAATATTCACAGAGATGCTGGAAGAAATGAATTTGTACAGGGAAGTTGAAGTCAGGTTGTGACAGTATTAAAAACTGGGTAGGGAATATCAAAAACATAGTTTCACCTTTGACTCCTCCCTCCTGCATCCATTCATGAGGTGTCCTACAATGTCTCTCACAAACAACAACAACAAATCCTCTTTCTTTTCATGCTCACGTTTATAGTGCAACCCTCCTTGCTGTGTAGGTATGTGATATCCTCTTTATAGTCTCCCACCATTATGCACATACTTATTATCTCTATTATTTTCTTAATTACAGTCCAGGCATATCTTTTTACCTCAAAAACCATCACTACATTTCCAATCTTAATTTGTCTGTCAAATTAAGTATAAAATATACCCTTAACCAGGTTTTCATTTGTAAAACAGCACAGTAGTTAGGCTGGAATCTCTGCCTCAGGTTGTCTCTGGGTTCCAGTGTCCACAGAAACCACTTACTAGCAGTGTAAATATTTCAAGTTATAATTTTCTGTGCTTCATTTGCTTTATCAGTTAAGAGGGAACAACAATAACAGGGCTATTAGGTACATCCGTAATAACACATTTCCTCTCTGACTGTCACAATTGTTTGGATGATTTAAGCATTATCCGCATAGCCTGAAACATTTGTTAAGAGGTAGATCCCATGTTAAATCATCTTACCACAATAAAAAAAAGCATACACTAGTTTTTAGAGCCCCTCAGAGGGTCTTCAGGGTCTCATCATGCTGATGACTTGACCTAGCTCAACATTGGGTAAAAACTCACTGCTTAAAAATATGACAATTTTATATAACAGGTAAACACTCTAAATTCAAGTTTCACTTGAAACTAAAAAAAAAATAACAAAATGACAGGGCAATAGCTATTGTGTTACATGATTTAAGTTCAATGATTTAAGAAAAGGTTGATGGATTTTTTTCTTTTACTCACATTAACCAAAGGTGAAATAAATTACTGGCTTGTATCCTAATCTCTAAAGAAAAAGTAGTCATCTAATTCAAGGAGTTAAAGAAACAGTAGTGTGAGGGTCTAATTTTCTCTTCAAACTTTCATTCTTGATAATATAAAATTAAACGAAGAAAACCTATTTCCTGAATAAAAAATAATTCATACACTCTAACATCTTGAACTGGATGAATATATGCAGAAGAAAACTATAGCTCAATGCCAGTAAGACTTTTCATGTGAAGCATCAGTCAACCTCGACTGCTTGCACATCATATTTTTATTCGCACTCTCAGGATTCCAAACATAGAGACAATTTCACTCTGTGAGTATAGAATCCATTGCCTCAGCAATCATAAGTCCCAATTTTTTATTCTCTCTCTAAGCAATTCAGAAGTTCTTGGAAATATTCTGAAACTCTACCACATCATTATCTACTTTTTTTTTTTTAACAAATTCCATAGAAAAGCAGCAATGAATCATTCATTCATTCAACAAATATTTCTTGAAAGGCTCTTTGTGACAGGCAGGGATTTAGGGCTGAGAATCCAGCATTGAATCAGGCAGACAAATCCCCAGTTCATATAAAATATACATTCTAGTGGAATGACTTTAAGACTAGGGTTGGCAAAAGTTATTTACCATACTAACGAAGAACTTAACTTCTCAAAGTATACAAAATTACTAAGAAAATTTTCACTTGATAAATGTGATAACCTTAATCAGTAATTGAACAAACCATAATGTAAAGGCTAAAAGTTAACTTTCAAAATAAAATATGTCATAAATGTGCAGTTGGTTGAACAAAATCTGATACACTTAAAGTATCCAAAATATGATAAATGTAAATTATCCAAAATTAGGGGGGTCATACTTATTTTACAAGGCTATAAATTTGGCCAAATTTGATGTTAAAACAGATACAAATAAAACATTCTTATATAGCCAGTTACCAAGATATGTCTTTCAATTTTTCCTTGTCAAAAGAGCAAGTTGACCAGGTGGTATGCAATTTCAAACGTTCGCACTAAACAAAATTCTCAGGTTAACCAGGCACAATGTAAAAGAACAAGCCTTGACTTGGGGATAAAAAATCTGGTTCTAGACTCAGTTCTTCCATTGCTTCCTGTCACTTACCTGTACAGTACTATTTTCTATTCTGTCCAATCAAAGTCAGACTAGTTATTTTTTTTCAACTGTAAGTGTTCCATTTGTAAAATTTCAAAAACACAAGTTTCCAGTGAAGCACTATTCACAACAGCCAAGTTATGGAAGCCACCTAAATGTCCGTCAACAGGTAAATGGATAAAGAAAATGTGGTATATACATTTAATGGAATATTATTCAGTCTTAAAAAAGAAAATAAATCCTATCATTTATGACAATACAGATGAACCTGGAGGACATTATGTCAAGTGAAATAAATCAATCACAGAAGAACAACTACTCTATGATTCCACTTATATGAAATACCTAAAAGAGACAAACTCAGAAACAGAGAACAGAATGGTATCACTAGGGACTGGGGGAAGAGGAGGATGGGGAGTTGTTTCAATTGGTATAAAGTTTCACTTATGCAAGATGAATTAGTTTTAGATATCTGTGGTACAGTGTAGTGTCTATAGTCAACAATAGTATATTATGCAATTAAAATTTTTTTAAGAGGATAGTCTTATATTAGGAGTTCTTACCACAAACAACAACAATAAAGAGAGACAAGGAAACTTTTGGAGGTGATGGCTTGATACCTTGACTGATAACCTTGGTTGTGGTGATGGTTTTGTGGGTACATGCGTATGCACAAACTCATTGAATTATCTACATTAAATATGCCCAGTTTTTAGTATATAGATTACACCTCAATAAAGCTCCTTCAAAAATACAAGTTGATTATTTAATGACTTGAAATTATATAAAAATGTCAGGATTACCCATTGTCTAGAGTTGCATAGTCTCCACCCCTTCCCACCGACCTCCTCTGCACAGAACCTAATAGCCACACACATACATTTTGGCTAGTTATTGTTTTATTTATTTACTTATTTTTGATTTACCACAGTTAAAAAGAAAAATAACTTAAATGTATACTACTAAATATGCTAAATACTCTGCAGTAGAAAGTGTTAATTAGCACTTTAATATACGGATACAAATGAGAACATACAGTGCATTTGAATTTGAATGTTCAGTGTGTCACTCAGTTTGCACTTCCACGCTAAGACTCAGATACCCAGCGTCTACCTCAGGTGACAGCTATTCCTTTTGCTCAACATATTGTACATTAATGAATATCATTATGGAACAAAAGGCTTTTCAGAGTCTTCAGATACGTTTACAACAGACGTTCTTTTAAATTCAGGTTGTCTCATAAAGAAGGGAGACTTGTCTATGTTTACTGTCCTAAAGCAGATTTTCCTTTATTCCATAGTTTCTATGACGAGTACATTTAAATATAGATAAACACATTTAAATGTTAATAGAAATGTTACCCTAAAGTATATGTATGGTTTTATTTAATTTTATATGCATTAAGAACTTAAAAAAAACCTCATTTTTGTCTTGAAGGCAAGGAGGGGAATTAAGAATGAAAATGGAGTACGCTTAATTTCCTATTTCTTATCATTTTCACGCATAGTTTAGGGAAAAAGAACAAAATTGTTTCCTCAACATACAATTTTAAAATTATTTAGTCCGTTGTGTTAACATGTAAAAGGGATGCAAAAGTTCCAAAGGAGATATTAACACCTATTATGTAAGTATCTTTTAGATGATTTTCATAACACATATTACAGTGATTTTCAAAAATGACTGCCATGTTACCTAGTAGATTAATATAGGGACCTTGAGATCAATTTAGCAAGTAATTGTATATTCAGGATCCCCTTCCCCATGTGAGCATTATCATTTTGTTGACAGCCTTAGAAAAAAATCCCAACCAGAAATGCTCATTTTAACTTGAAGTTATAGAAAATGCTATATTGTTCTAACTTTTGATGCAACTAATGGATTGTACCACACTGTCTGAATAGAAAAATTATGATACAGGCATAGTAATAAGGGTCTGAAAACTTTTCTTTTTCAATAATAGAGTCTCAAAAGTCTAGAAAGTTCTTTCATGAATCATAATACCTCATTAAAATATGAAATTAACAAAGTCAGTTAAATTTAAATTGCCTGGAAGAAGTTGCTAAAGAAAATTCCATGAAACCACAATTATTTTCCCAAGTTTATATTGTTCCATCGGTGAGAATATGTTGTCAGGACTTTATACTTTTTTCTTTTAAAAATAAATTTATAAAATCCTCCAACTTGTATATACAGTAAGGTCTATAAATGAATAAACTATCATTAATATTGTTTTTACTGGTATTATGATTATTACTACTATAGTATTAGTTGTAGTAATAATAGAAACAGCAGTGGTAGTAATGTGGTGGTAACCTCGAAGAATAGTTAACTTCATAGTATGAATAACACTTCAAAATTCCAATATATGTCTTACTTACAGTAACATTATAGGACTCTTAAGTCATTATAGAATTGTCATAATGGTTGAGATGATATATTAGGCATTATAAAGTTAGGACTGTACTTCAAAACATTCTAGTGTCTTTAATATCCCCTATAGTCATGATGGTGTAGATTTATATTACAGATTTATCTTAACCATTTTGAATTTACGTTTTATCCTGAGTGAGGATACCTGGTTGCAAGTTCCAGCTCTGGCATGCAAACCTATCTATCAGTAGAGCCATCCTTACTAACATCACTGAGCCTCACACGTCCCACATACAAACTGGAATTATTAATACGTGCCTTGCCAACTTTACAGAGATCTTATGAGGATCAAATGAGAAAAGAACTGTGAAAACAATTCATAAATGTCAAAGTGATATGTAAATCTATTATTTTTCTAACTTCCTTTAGTCTATGGAGCTATATTCATTCTCCAGTTCTAAGTTTCTCATTTTCAAGGTGAGAAAGACAGATGACCACTTCTTTTTTTCTTCCCGGAAGGAAACATCTAGTATTCTTGGATTGTGACTCATGACTGTAATTCAATATTAAAAATTTTTTACGTATCTGTGGTAGCCAAATTCTGTTTTAAATCATCTTGGAGATACAGAAGACATAGATAAAAGAATGTGTGTGTGTACATGCAATACTGACTATATTATTATCTATATTAATTGCATATAATAATAACATGTATATTGTTCAATATATACTACATCTCTATTAAAATGAATAACCCACTGACTTAGATTATTGACAATGAAATGTGTTCCCAAAGAAAACATTAGGGCCTAAGTTTTGCTGTTGCAAATTTAAATGATCACTCCAGAAAGAAAATTTTATTGACTATCAGTTATAAACTAAACAGATCTTTTATTGAGAAGCCTCTCCCCTTTTTGTAAACAATACATGCCTAACACTAGCGCAGCCTGCTTTGTGTTCTAGAAAATTATATTTTATTTTTTCCTAAATTTTAAAAAGCTAAATATCACAACATATTTTTTAAAATAGTTGGGTTCCATTTGTTACATGATTGAATTTCTTTGATATTTCCTAGCTCTATGGTGTCATCATATTTTTTAAAAAATAATAAAGCAACCATGTGTTCTAAATAGATGGATTATGCCACACTTTTGTTGGAAGGAACATAGAAATGAGATTCATATTATAAGAGCTATATATTTTCTAGAGGCTCATTTCATAAATAACTTGCCTGTGTGTGTTACAGTTGATGCTGTAGGCATATCAAGCACTAACTTATTGTTTATTATAGACCCATTTTGTCATTTTGATGGTACAGATTCAAGTATGGCAATCTTCCTTCCTCTCTCTGCTTCACTGGCTACATGACTTCCCTTGGCTAAAACCATACCGAAACATACACTTGAATGTCATAAGTTATGACAGCCTGGGAGCTGAATGGGAATCCTATTAACTGACCTATGAAATTAGAGAATTATAAATCTTGATGAGACAGGTTGGGCTGTATGCATAGCTTACTGTATTAAATAGGTATCTCTTTAACATGCTCAGATAAGTCCAAGTAAAAATAAAAACATAGCTTAAACACATGGAAACATATTGATAAACTGATTGAATATATATATTCATATACATACATACATACATATTATACATATATACACATTCACATATATAATATATATATACATACCCCAACTCCAGTAATTCTATAACCTGCTAAAACTCATCTTGAAAATAATATTATGGCCAATCAGCAGGGCGTCTTAGGATCAATTACCTATTTGATGTAGATAAGAAGAAAACATCATAGATGATTTTTAAAACCATTAGGTATACGGCTATGCTCAAGGCCAAGTATTAAATAAGATGGGCTGCATGTTAACTGTTAGAATACAAGAGGGCAGAAGAAAAACATAAAAATCTGAATGAAACAGATTTGAGAAAACAAATCAGGTAGACCCTACAAAAGAATCCAAACCCTGAAAGTCATGATTATTTGGATTATGAAAAACCACTAATTTTCCCAGTTTTTCTTTCTCGCTGGACCTCTCCCCTAAACTCCAGACTTGCATATCCAATTACCAAGTAGAAACCTCCACTTTGACACCTAATAGGCATTGCCAATTCGATGTCCAGACCTGAGCTCCTGCCGCACCACTGCAAAGTTGTTCCTCCCGCCATCTTCTCAGGATATGGAAGCTCCCTCTTGCAGTGGCTAAGGACAAAAACTTTAGAACCATTCTTGACTTTTTAAGTCCACCCTTCAAATCCTATCAGCTCTATCTTCAAAACACTCAGAATCCAGCCACTTCTAATCACCTCTACACTTACCACTTTGGTCTGAGCTACCATCATATTTTGTCTGGATAATCATGGTAGCCTCCCACCTAATCGCCCTTCATACACTCTTGCTCCCCTCCAATCTATTCTCAACACAGAAGCCAAAAGATCACAGTTAAAAAGTAATTCAGGTCATGGCATTACTGCTCAAAACCATTCAAAGCCTTTCCATATTACTCAGGGAAAGAAGAAAAAAAAAGCCACATTCCCTCCGAGGGCAACTCTGCATCATCTGCAGAGTCCCCAGGGCCTATCTGACTTATCTGTAGGCTGAGTTGCTGTTCCTTGAATACACATAGTCCCTCTCTCAGCTCAGTCCCTTTGCTTTTTGCTTTTCCCTCTGTCTAAAACCCTCTTCTCCAGATATCTATTGGTACAGACTCTCAGTCAGGTCTTTATTCAAAGCCTTCTCTGGCCAGCCTATTAAAATTCACTACTCCTTTTTCAAATTTCCCATCTACCTTCTATGATGTGTGTTTTCTCCTCAGCACCTATCACTATCATAACATACTCTGTATTTTACTTATTCATTTTGTTTATTGCTTTTCTCTTCTCATTTGAATATGAGGCACAAGGAAGAGAATTTTTTCTCTTGTTTGCTGTTGTGCCCCCAGTACCTAAAATAGCATCTAGCATGGTAGAGTAGTCTGTGAATATTAGTTGGATGAATGTTGAAGGACTGTTACTACCTGGAATCACCTGTCTTTATCACGTAGAAGGAGATCCCTATTTCTGGACATATACCCTCAGCCTAGGTTTTTAAATCTCATAAGCTTTTGAAGGGCCTTTAAAATAGTTTAAGTCCTGAAAAACATGACAGAATTCACACTACAGAAAGAAATCTGCAATGTCAAAATTAATGTGTTTAAATAAGTGTCTACATAATATGACAGCAACACAAATCATGCCATTATATATACATATAATGAAGAAGCTTCAATCATAGGAATGATTTTAGTGAACTCAAGACTATGAAAACTATAAAACGTCCTTTAATTTTGATTTCTTTAGATAAGCAAAATGTTAATGTGAAAAATGGTACAATTTTGTCTGATATTTTTGTGGGGCCCACACAAATAAAATGGCTTAAGGTGCTGTCCCTTTGCTGTCCATGCCTCCAAATTCTCGGCACAGTCAGATATATATTTACAATTCCCTTCCTGTCATTTTCAGCTCTAATAATAATGTACAGCTTAACATTCCCTGCATGTGCTGACCCTCAACTGTTCTGGGCCCGCTGATTCATATTCATTCTTTAAAATCCAGCTCAGGCACCCTTTCTCCCCAAGCAGTTTTTCTCATTGATCCCTGCCCTGCTGTAAGATAATAGGTCCAATTTGGTGCCCCTAAATAGCATAAGCTTATTTACATTGCTTCACTAGAATGCTCATCTCATTATACAGACCCTATGTAATCTACATTTTGCCTCCCTCTCCAAATTCAACCTCTATCACACTACTCCTGATATGTTGTGCTCTAGCGCCACTGGTCTGATTTCTCTAGTCTAACTAATCACAATTTAAGAAACTTGGTCCTTCCTGATCTTTCCCCATAATGCTGTGTCCCTCCATCTTGGAATGGATGGCTCCTCAGGTCTCAGCAGGAAGGACCCCAACCTTGGGCAGTCTTTTCTGATCACCTAATCTAAAGTAGATTTTTTAGCTTCATCTCTGAGCATCATAATGTTTTACTTTTCCTTGCAGTACTTATTACTCTCTGATATAACTTTTTTTGTTTTTTTTAGATTTCCTATATACTCTCCTTACCCTCATGTAGAATATAATCACTATGAACCAGAAACTTTGTCCTGATCCCTATTATAGGACCTGGCACCAAACTGGTGATAAATAAATACTTGTTGAATAAGTGAGAGAACTCATAATGTATAAGTTTAAGTATCTTTTTCACAAATCAGTAAGCTTCTTAAGAGCAGAAAGATTATGTTTCACTCCTCTTTGTATCCCCAATATCTAGCTTAGGATAAATTAACCATTTAATTATTGTTTTTCAAATGAATGAATCATTATCAATATCTTCACCAGAAGTCCTTATTTTCAAAACACTGCAAACTGGCTTTTTAAGGAAAAGTATTCAGACAGAACTTTAGAATGAATCTCTGAGAAATCAGACACACAAAGTTTAAGTGTTGCCTTAAATGACTAAAGCATCATGGCTGAAATAGTAATAACACATTCTATTGCTTCCCTATGTGTACAGGCCCTCTTGCAGTTAGTTGGAGGCATATCACTTGTTGTGGCCAACGCCATCAGTTACTTTGAACTGAGACAATGAAAGGCCATGTGAAATCCTGTGATCTTCCTCTACCTCAGGAAACAAGGAGGCCATGTATTGCGATGGCAGAGACACAGATCAAGATCAAGACAATTTGAGTTATAGAAATGTCACACAGAGGACAGATGATCAAGAGAGTTGCCTGTATCTCCAAAAGAATTTGAGTGAGCAAGAAAAAAATAGCTTTTCATATTAAGCTATGGATATTTTGTTTTTATTGCTGCAGCAAAACTTAGCCTATTCTGACTAATAGAGAAACATCCTCCTATTTAAACATACACACACACATACACACACACACACACACACACACAGTCAATAGTCAATGCACTCTTTGTTATAAAAAAACACTCTGGAATTAAATTGCATAAATTTGTCAGCTTCTTGCATAAGTATGTATCATGGGTGCAACTATATAAGAAAAGTAGGAGATGAGTGTCCATTTTCAGTGAGGTGGCTTAACCTTGCCTATTTCCATCAGAGCCTTGACTCAAAATGCACTGTAATTTGCTCTACAACATGAACCAAAATCACAATTTAGGATTAGGCTCCTTCTTAGCTATCTGAGAGAAAATATCTTAGAGTAGAAGCTGAGTAATATTTCACCTGGGAAACCTCAAGTATTTTAGAATCTGAAATAATAGGACCAATCAAATAATTTGATAATTTGAATAATCAAGAGGAAGCATATGGTGATTTCAATTTTATCATTCCTTTGATCTAATCCTCTTAGATCTACTTCTCATTAGTGGAAAAGAGCATATCAAACACCATGTAGGTAAAGATCATGTTACATGGAGATGAGCATCCAACTAATTTGGCCAGAAAGTTCTTGAGTTTGGAGAGCAGGGTGTAAACACAAATTATTGTTTGACTAATAAAAGGCCTTATATTTGGGGGAAATAGGAAAGAAAGGAAAATATTAAATAACAGAATACATTTTACTGATATTAGCCACTACAAATATAGCAAGCCAAGCAAAGCATATACAAAACACAATCAAGTAGAAAGTTTTGAAAAATGACATATGCTTATGTTTTTTTCCCACCATGAAATATGAAAAAGGATCTCTGTAAGTGCTTATTATCATAATGGCATTTGCAAATAAGTGGTTAGACTTTATTTTTAAAAATAAATGAAAATCATACTTCCAACATTTTAAAACATCCTTTAAAAAAGTTTTTTTTGCTAAAAAGCTTTCTCAATCTCTTTTAGCAGAGTATCATAATCTGAAATGTAATAAAGCCTAATTTGAATTCTTATGAAGTGAATGAAATGAGGAATATTTTAAAAATAGAGATCTTAATTCCTCCACTCTTGCATTTGTTCATTGGCTGGCACAGTTTTCTGTGCTCTTCTTTTGGGAACAGTTTGAGGAGGATTAAGTGGATTTTTGGGCCCACTTTAGGCTGTGAGATTGTTGGATGGAGTTTTTATATACTCACAAAGCTCATATAAAAGTTCTAGTCTGCTTTAAGAATATCATGGTTAGACATGTTATCAATGTTAGACAATGAAAGATATTTCTAGTTACTTATATTAGATATATTGAAACTACTACCAATGATCAATAAGAGAAAAATCCTCAAACTGTAATATCTGTACATAATGTCACTGAATCATACTCCTTATGATAAGGAACACTTAAACTTAGATCAGTAGTCTTCATAATGGTAAGTGCTTGCCCAAGGGAGTCACGATGTGATTCAAAGGAGTGGAAGAAGAAAATAGCAAAACATACATTTATATTTATCTACCATAAAGAAAAAAAGAAATCTAACTTTTCTAACATACAAAATGACACTGAAGCCTTCCTTGGGTATGTAAATCAAACACACCATTTATGTACACATGTCACATACACATGTCATATACAGTGCATGACGACTCCTGAGGGCAGGGAGGACATTGCCTAGCAGCCTTTTATGCCCTTGTTAATTTCGTTGTTCTACGGCATACTGCACATTACATGAGCCCAGTTACACAGATTTATTGTTTATGTTATCTCATTTTAACAAAACTAGCACTCACGGGATCGGGGCGGGGGGTGGGGGCGGCAGCAAGTGGCTTCAAAGGATTCCTCCAATAAACCCACAGATTGAAGGTGTTACAAGTACCAATAAGACACAAAATGACACTTTTATTTTTCTGTTAAGAGTGAGCTTGTAGCCAACTACATTCCAAGGCAGAAACCATGACAGTCTAATCCTATCTAACAAGAATTCAGCGTTCAGAATTATCAAGACATTATATGGATTTAAATATACTATGATTAGTAATGAACTGCTCCTTAAATGTACTTTGGTGTCTTTGTGAATCATCTTTTTCAACCCTAACTGCCATTAAAACTAAACATTAGACTGATCTTAGAAACAGTCTTCTGAATATCTGCATGACAAAACATGAAACTAATATCTTAAATATAGCAATGCTTTTTAAGCACATGGCTTTAAATGTGCTCAAAAATGAGTAAGATAGTTCTATTTTTAGTTTTTTAAGGAACCTCCATACTGTTCTCCATAGTGGCTGTATCAATTTACATTCCCACCAACAGTGCAAGAGGGTTCCCTTCTCTCCACACCCTCTCCAGCATTTATGGTTTGTAGATTTTTTGATGGCCATTCTGACTGGTGTGAGGTGAGGGTAAGCTGGGATGAAGTGAGAGAGTGGCATGGACATATATACACTACCAAATGTAAAATAGATAGCTAGTGGGAAGCAGCCACATAGCACAGGGAGATCAGCTCGGTGCTTTGTGACCACCTAGAGGGGTGGGATAGGGAGGGTGGGAGGGAGGGAGATGCAAGAGGGAGGAGATATGGGGATATATGTATATGTATAGCTGATTCACTTTGTTATAAAGCAGAAACTAACACACCATTGTAAAGCAATTATACTCCAATAAAGATGTTAAAAAAAAATGAGTAAGATAAAATAACCGCTGTTTTAAAATATTTCATCTTTAAAACTTCTGTCTTCTATGTATTTTTATAGTATAGATAATATATTAGTACCATAATATATGTATATAATTTACAAATATATCCATGAACTGAGGGTTCTTACTTCAAAAATGTATCCTAACAGGTGAGTATAATCAAAAAAGTTAAGAAACAACAGTCTAGAGCAGCGGTCCCCAACATTTTTGGCACCAGGGACCGGTTTTGTGGGGAGGGGGGATGGTTCAGGCAGTAATGTGAGTGATGGGGAGCGATGGGGAGTGATGGCGAGCGATGGGGAGCAGCGATGAAGCTTCCCTCACTCGCCCGCCGCTCACCTCCTGCTCTGCCGCCTGGTTCCTAACAGGCTGAGGACCACTACCGGTCTGCGACCCGCGGGTTGGGGAACCCTGGTCTAGAATAGATGGTGCCCAGCATGGTAGCCACTATCCACATGCAACTATTGAGCACTTAAAATGTGCTTTGTGTTACAGAACTACATTTTAAAATTTTATTTAATTTTAAAAACAAAGCAGTGTCAAATACTGTTTTCTGTTAAACTCAACTGTATTATTTTGGTAGGACTACATTTTACTTTATCTGTTGGAAACAAGCATATGAATTGAGATGTTCTGTAAGTTTAAAATATACACCTTATTGCAAAACAGAAAAAATACATAATGTCCATTAAGAATTTCATGTTGCTTCAATCTAGAAATGATTATATTTTGGTTGAATAAAATATTAAGTTGAATGAAATAAAATTTTTTAAATTAATTTTACCTGTTTCTTTGTACTTTCCTTTAATGTGGCTACTGTAAAATTTAAAATTACATATATCAATTGCATTATAATTCTATTGGGCAGCTGGGCTAGAAGCAGTAAGTGCTAGATAGGGAGTTTTACAAAAGGAACATTTAGGAGAATAGCTCCATAACTTTTGCAAGATTCAAAACTAGACTAACAGATCATTTTTTTAACCTGAAAAAGTACACGTATACATACAACTTTAAAATAACGTGAAGATATTTTTAATTAGGGTTTACTCAGTTTAATACAACCAGGAATTTCCACTAACATCTACTGAGTCATATAGAAATCATGTACAGTTAACTGACATGACATTAAATTGTAGTTACCCAATTTTAATTCTACTTCAGAAAAAGAGCAGATTTTTTACTTTTGTGTAAAGACTGGAGCAACGAGGATTGAAAAAAGAAAAAAAGATAATATAGCAAGTTGATCTTTTTAAGAGAATAATAGACAGCAACAAATTTGGGTTCTTGATCATATGATACAATTTAAAAAAAAAAAACAAAAAGCTAAGTGTATTATCCTTTCCTCTTAAGAAAAGCAGATGAACTGGGCCAGCCACAGAGAGGTTTTTGTTTTTTTTTAATCCAAACTCTCTGATTCAGTTTGCCTATAATAATAATGGGTCAGCAAAATAAGATAATTAGTAGTTTTCTCATACAAAACAAATATCCAATTAGAAAATTTACTTACAGAATGTGTACATAGCTTAAAAATCCATCCCTCTACAATGCTTTATTTTCAACATCCCCTGCCCTCACCTGATCTTTATCTGAAAGATTCCTTTTACTGGACTCTAGCAACAGGTAGAGAATAGGTAACCTATGGGGTAAATGATTGTAGGTAAATAGAGCACATCAAAATATGGTGTATAATTAAGCTTAAATTACAGGGTTTTGGCTGTTTATTTTTAAGCATTTTCATCATAGAATTCTATTTGTATAATTGTCCTTTGAACATGAAATAACACATGAGGAGCTTTTTTTGAAAAACTCAATGCCTGGAATATCTTTGATTTCTCTGAAGAATTGTCATGTTTCACAGTTAAACATAAATGAAACTTGGTAGAGTCCCAGCTCAGAGCCCAAATCATCAACTCTGAAAATGTTTTGAGACTATGTTTTTTCCCCTTTTCCATGTCTTCTATTTTCTATAAACCCAATTCATTATCTATATATAACCATAATTTTATTGTATATACTCTGATAAGCTGTCACAAATACTTTCTAGAAAATGGAAGCGTAAAAATAGGTGTTTATTTAATATGTAGTTAATAACCTTTCTAAATATCAAGATTATATAACTTATGGTGAAGTGTTCCTAAGGAAGTATGTAGATACTACTCATTTGAATGCAGAGTTGCCTGTAATTAGGGAACAGTTACATAGGCTTGCTGTGGTCCCTCTAAACATGTTCTTCTAGAAAATTAACCCAAATATAAACTGTAGACTAAAAAAAATATGCTTTGGTAAATATTACATATTGGGTCCAAAACAGAAGAGTCAAACATACACCCTGAAAAACAAATTTCATATGAGTTTAAACAAATAACGTTATATGTTTCAAGGGAAAACACTATGTAGTGGAGCAATGTTTTTATTTATGTTAAAAAGGAATAATGAATATTTGTTAAAGCTTATTTTCATACAAAATGAAAAAAAAATTCTAGCACAATTAAATAACATTAAGAATAGTTACATATTTTCTGTCGGAAAAACTGTTCCTAATTATGATGATACTGACACAAAAATCCTTTTTAAAACTTATTTCTATTTGAGTATGTTGTATATTCTCTATGAGAACTGACTTTTCTAGAAAAGGTGCTGTTTTTCAAAGCTCAAATATAGGAAGCTAGCACATACCAGAACAGAAATTAATATTTCTCTTGGATCTGTCTCATCTCAGGGATGTGTCTCAGCTCTTTAGAAAGGTTTCTAAATGGTGACTTTATTGATATACAAATCAGTTAAGAAATATAACTTGTCTCATATATGGAAAAATTTTCTAAGAATAATATTTAAACCTATGGTCCTAACTGCACTATCAGAAAAAAATGGGTTGGGCTGTAGGTAATCAACAGTCAGTTTAAGATCTCTCACCCCAACTGCTGTCTGTTCATGGCAATAGTTGAGCACCTGTAATGCTATTCAAGATAGGTAAAGTATCAAAAGGCAAAGTTAAAGAAATTACAAAAAGTTTTTCCTTTTGTTTCCCTTTGTCTTTACAAAAGAGCAACCCTAAGCTGAGCTCAAAAAATTTATAGATTTCATAGCCCATTACACATATAAAGTCAATAGTTATCCTTTCTGCCATATTGTATATATTTTAACTCAAAGAGTGGTGTTTTAATACTGTTTTTAAGTTTATCTATTGCTCAGGAGCACCAATCTTTCCACTTACCCCGTGCTAAGCAGGAAACAGAATACTGTAAATATTAAATGCATGGTAAATGCAGAAATCACTAATCAGTTTAAAATAAATTACAGCTTTCATGTGTTATTGTTCCAGTACACAGGGTGTTCCTCCAGAGGATCCAGGGGCTTTTCTTGCCACTGCTACTGGGGGCAAAGTATTGCTACCATTAACAAGATCTAACCTCATTTACGTAGGACTAGGCATGAGGCCTGTGTATGGACATGGTTAGTACGCTTTACTATCCTCATCCCCCACCAGCAACCACTATTTCCACCTGCTCTGTATCCTAAGACATGTATATCCTGAGAAGAGGACACAGTGAATTAATTTGCATGCTTATTAATGTCTTTTGAATTATATATGCAGAGTACTCTACTCGTCTTAAGGAAACTGGAAAACCAGATAACATACAGTGTTTATTTCTAGTTTGGGTTGCAAGGCAGCTATTACATTAAGCAGTTAATAGATGCATTCTGCATGCCAAAGTGAAGGTTATGGAAGCAGAAAGAAGAGATAGATCAATCTGGCCTGGGTTAGTTTTGCAGAAGGTAGGGTGATTGCTGAGTCTTGGAGACTGGGCAAAATGTGGCAAGTAAGTGGTTGGAAATGATCCAGGTAGCCTGTGAAGAAGTCATTCTGGATTGTGTGGAAGGGACTTTCCAGAAACAAATAGAAGATACAGCTTGCTAAGATGAAGAGCAACATACTTTAGCAGATCTGGAATGGCAGGAAAATTCTGGAATGGATCCCAGAGTTGATGAAAACCATTTAGAGATGTAGACCAGAGGAAAATAAAACAAAACAAAACAACAACAATGAAAACAACAAAACTGGTACTCTCTTGTATTTTTAAGGTATTTTGCCTGCTTGTGGTGTGGAATGAAATGACACATACATTTGAGTCTAGAGGCTGGAAGGGCAGCTAGAAGGTCTGTTAACCCAAGGTGAACAGTTAGTAGCAATAGAAATAGAAGGAAGGAAGCAAATATAAGTAATTTAAAAAATTTTAAACTCTGCCAACTAAAAATAGGAAGACAAAGGAAAAGGAGCAAAATTTGAATGTTTATGAAGTAGTTCAAGGAAAGACTTTAGAAAGAAAAAGAGAAAGTCCTCATGAGATGTCCTGGCAGATGAAATTGCAATACGCGTTTAAGGCAAAGTAGTGAAAGTGAGTGGGATATCAAGGATATGGCACTAGGTCATGGGAAGCTGGGGGAGTTCTGCCTTGGTCTGATATTGAGGACTCATCAGAGGGAGGAAAGGATCATTTGAAAGCAAACCAAACTTAAGAGCAAATTCCAAGCCCTCATTGTTTGGAACAAAGAGAAAAAACTGACGCTGGATGAAGAAGAGACCCATATCTCCATTTAATAATAATAATTAAAAAATCAGTAATGGGACTAACTACTTTGCATAGATCATCTCAGGGATATAAGGCAGGTGAGGGAGGACATCTTCAATTGTCTCTGAAAAGTACTACTGTTGTGCTCTCAATCTATAGATCCAATAGCTAAGAGCTGGTCCTCCCCTGGGATTCTTTCCCTGTGTATTTGTATTTCACAAACCAATTTTTCTCACTTAATTCTGATAGAGAACTTTGCCTGGTTGATTGTGGGTGGTCTGCTTGTTTGTTTGGATTTTTGCATTTTTACCCCAGCTGCTTGTTTAAATGACTTTTTTTGCTTCTAATTATCTTACATCTTTTTAAATTATTTCAAAATATTTATCTATCTTTTAATATTTAACTGTGTAAATGCATGGAGAAAAACAAAAACTACAACTGTGCTGGCATGAAAGGTACATAGAGGTCTTTCCTAAAGTTCTCAGTCTACATTTCACCACAAATATTCTTTTTCTTAACAGTCTATTCTTTTTGGAAATACAACTTATCAAAATTTGTGCTAATAGTTTTGTTTATTTGTTTAATGGAATTCTTTTTACTCACTGTGAGGTTCAGAAAGGAAGGATTGGGCCTGATCTTTTTTCAACATTGTGAACACAGACCCCCAACTACCAGGAACCAATGGTGGGCATGTATTAAATGTTTGTGGAATTAATGAGTGAATAAGTGAATGACTGGGTTAAGATGATGGTGTCTGCTCTGAAAAGGAAACAAAATATATTTTTGTTCATGTATTGGTGAGTTGCAGTCCTTTTGAGTGCCTGAAAGTTGTTGTTCAATTCTGGCCCCAGAAGAACACTTTGACTAGAAATGAGGGAAATGTTTCTTCTATGTTCTAGGCCTTATTCAAAATCACCGATCTTAATGAAACCTTAAACCACAGACGTCCAACTTTGTCTTAGAATTGAAAAAAAAAAGTCTCTTTTTTAGGACAACCCAGAGCTTAAATGAGGTCATATTAATAACACAGAAACTCAAATAAGAAGACATCATAATACAGTAATTTATTACAGTTTTTTATATTGGCCAGTCTTTGGAATAATACTGATCATATTGATTCATACTCCTCAAAGCAGGAATTCAGTAGAGCTCTCCACAATGATGGTTCAATTCTTTCCATTATCAAAATAAGGAGGGAAAAGCAGCAAAACCCCTGTGTTGCTCTTTGTATAAAAGTCAGAGTCCCATACTCACCTGAGTCAGGCAGTGCCCAGCTTATCCCTCGATCCTCTAGGAGCGAAGTATCTGTCTCATTCACTGACTTTACCAAGCATCTCACCCTAATGAGGCACAAGCCATGTTTTTTTTGTATCCATAGCAGAATGTCAACTTTGATCAAGGTCTAGGCCTACTCAACACACTTTTTAAAATGCAAATCTAATCATTTCACTTATCTGCTCAATGCCCTATCATTGTTTCTCATTGTTCTTAGAATTCCTAAATCTTTAATGAGACGCTGTGTGGCCTGCTGCCTGTTTTCAACCTTACTTGACACTGCTCACCCCTTACTCAAAGCATTCCAGCTGGCTTTGCTCATCTCTTTCAACATGCCAAGCCTCTCTCTTCCTCTGGCTTTCACCCAGACTTTTTCTCTGCCTCAAACCTGGCCTCCTTCACTCCATGACCACATCAGATCAACACCTAGTGACTCTTCAGATCCACTTTAAATTTATTTAACAAATACTTTCTGAGCGAATACCATGTGCCAGAGACTACTTTAGGCTTTAGAGAGCTAGACAATAATAAAACAAAAAAAAAAATCCAAATATATATAGGAAGTAATTGGGTATGATCAATGTAATAGAGAGAATTTTAAAAGGTAGATGACTTGTAACATGGTGGCTCTTTTTAGATTGGATGAACATGGACAGTCTCTCTGAGAAGAAGACATTTAAACCAAATCAGAAGAATAAGGAACTGGCCCCAGAAAGATCTGGGGCAGAGGGAAGAGCAAGTATGAAATCCCTAAAATGGGAATGAGTTTGGTGTATATGAAGAACAAAAGATGGCCTGCATAGAGAGGAAGAGCATTTTGAGACAAACTAAGAGATACAGGTACAAGAGGTACAGGTACTGAGAGATACAGATACCTATTCATGCAGGGTTTTGTGAGACAGGGCAGGGAAGGAGTTTGGATTTTATTCTCAGTGAACAGTCAGGAAGCCAGTGGAGGGTATAAGCAGAAAAGTGAGCTGGTATAATTTATGGTTTAAAAAGATAATTTGATTTTGCTGTGTGGAGAATGGATTACAGGTAGGGAGCAAAAGTGAAAGAGATAAATAATATAAGAGGTTCAAGGAGAACTGGCTTAGTTTGGCAGAGGGGGAAATGGAAAAGAGACAGACCCAGGGTGTACGCTGGAATAATTCAGTAACAGAAGCTGATGAATTGGATGTTCAGCCTAAAGGAAAGACAAATCAGAAAAATTTTTAGAGGTTTTGCTTGATCGTCCAGATGGATGGCAGTGCCAATGCCATCAGTGCAGTGCTGTGCCCAAGAGAACACTGTCTGGGTTAGAATTCTGGCTCCACCACTTAACACTGACCATATGACTGTGAATAAGTTACCTAACCTCTCTACTCATTTGTTTCTGTGTTTATAAAATCGGGAAAATAACAACCCTATCTCATAAGCTTACTGTGGGAATTTAATAATGTAATCCTTGGACTCCCCAATGGGGAGCCAAAACAAATGTCACCTATACAAACTGCCCAAACAGCTTTTGGAATATAAGTTCTCAATGAATGTGCCTGTGATTGTTATTACTGTTGTTGCAAGTATTATTATAACCTAGATGTGGAAGACAATGAAATATGCAGACCTGAGAAAATCAACATATTTTAGCCATTAAGCTTGAGATATTCATTAGTCATTAGAGATGTTGGTAGGCAGAAGTACATAAGTCTGATGCTCCAAGTAATAGTCAGTCCTGAAGATACAGTTTGGAAGTCACTTATTTACAGATGGCATTTAGATCCATGCATAAATTCCCCTAGGGAGATATGGTAGAGAGAGAAGAAAGGGAGCCAAAATTTCTGCTTAGTGGCACTTCGACATTTAGATATCAGGGTAAGAGAGGAGGAGCTAGCAAAGGAGGCTGAGAAGGAGCAGACCGTGAGGCAGGAGGAAACCCTGGTGTGATGCCAAGAAACAAGCATGACCGAAAGGGACTGATTAACTGTGTCCTGTGCTATGGAGAGATGAAATAAGATGAGAACAGAGAAGTGACCAATGGAATCGACAATCTCGAAGCCCCGGGAGTCTCAACAAGGCCTTTTTCAGTAAAGTATAAGAAAGGGAAACCTGAATGTCACTTCCTCTGGGAAACCTTTTCCGAGTGTGTAGAATATATTAGCTGCCTTCTCACTGCACTTACCGTTTCTCTAGGTAATTATAAAGAAAGTCAACTTTGCACTAAATCATTATCTATGTAAAGGACATCATTTTTGTAATTGTTAATTTATTTTCTATCTCCCCCAATAGCTAGTAATCTACCGGACAGCAGAGATCACATCCATCTTGTTTTTCACAATATGCTCAATAAGTATGCCTGATACTTAATATTGTTCAATTTATATAGAATTAACGAATGGCTGAATTAATCAATTAATGAATGATACTACATGACTGTACCTAAAACACATTATTTTTGTTTTTTAAACTAACTTCTTTTAACTAACACTCACACTAACCGACATGCTTACTTTCAGGTTTTCTATGTTTTTGGCATAACTAAATAATTGCTTTTATTGCAACCTACCATTTTGGAGGGAAAAAGTAGAATAAAAATAATGAAGAGTCTACTTTGCACTGTATCATTACCTATCTAAAGTTTCTATTTTTCCAAAGGACAAACAATATCATTTTAGCACTCAATCTAAAATTGATTACCATCCAGCCCTTATTAAAACTCAGTTGACACAACTGGTATTTGAGAGAAGAAATCTATGGACTCAGCTAACTGTCATTGCTCTAAATTGGTTTTTAGCTCTATCCTATTATAAGTGAATTCTTACTTGAATTGTATTTGGTTACCTCTTTGCTGAAATGACACTATAGAAGTTGTGGTCATTTATTATTATGTCTTTGGCTTTTACAGAGGGTTAATACATAATCATTTGCTTGAGAATATTTCTGCATCTTCTAATGACATAAAGAATATCACACGATCCCTATATTTTTCTTGGTGTTCCAACTAAAAACAACTCATGATAAATTTCTCTGTACTATAGTGTGAAAAAAAACTTTGTGTATTTTTTATAAAATATAGATATATATGTTTCCTTTATCTGATAATAACAATTATGAAATTCAATCCATTATCCTTTTTACCTTGCTTCTAGGAAATTGGGATATACATTTATGTTCAATTCCAGTATATATTCGTAGTCTAAGTTTCTGCCTCTTTCTTTATAGTATGGGTATTCATATTCAATATGATTTTAGCGACCTATTTATATGTGTGTGTTTGTCACAAATTACATTCACTTTTTTGAAGTAGAAAGAGTATGAATAAATAAAAATAAAAAGAATTTCCTTCTCTCTCCTCTTTAGTTAATCCCAGAGATAATCCATCCTTCATGGTTTTGCTCAAATACTACCAAGTTCATGAAGACATTTTTGACTCTTCAAGGACAGACTGATTCCCTCTCCCACCTCCTAAGAACACATTTGGATAATAGTGGGTTATTATCATCTTATAAAATTTAATAATTGATTATATATTACTCTCAAATATAAGGTCACATTTAGAGTTGTTTCTTTGCTTTAGGATTTAGAGCCAAACAAATAAAAACAATGCAAAAGAAAGAAAAATAATGACAAAACATTGTGCCACTTGAGAAATGAATATGCTTTTCTTTTTAAATCATAACTACCTAGAGTTTACCAAATCTCCTTTCTGCTAGACTGCTCAGATTCAAATAAGAATCTCAATCACTGCATTCATATTGACCCATCTGATAGTCTATGCTTCCTTTCTTTCTTTGTTCTGATTTTTTTTATATATCAAGTGACCATGTACATACAAATCAATTAATAAATATATATTATTATGAAGTACAATATCAATTATTACTCTCTATTGAGTGCTTGTTTTCCCCCTCAATTAGATTGAAAACTCTTTAAAGATAAGGACTGTATTGTTCTTACTTTTTATCCTGCATAGAAGATGTACAGTTCTGCAAACAAGTGTTATACATTTGATGACTGACCACACCAAAGTTATATTTATTTCTGTCATTTGTCTGATAATACTTGAAGCACTATTATTGCATAGACATTATAGTTATAAGAATTAACAGGTCTCACAACCATTTCTAATAGAATAAATATAAATTTAGTTGTTCATTAAAATTGATACACAGTAATGTTAATGAAAGCTTGTTTTAAATGGTTTAGCCTTACATGGCATTATGAAGTTAGCTAAATGTAATTCTTCAAATGTAACTAGTAAATAAACTAGCACTCTATTATTTTTTCCATGGATGGGTAGTAGAGACATAAGATTACTAAGTAAAACATTTAATTAGACCCTTTACTAAAAATTTGCCAAATATCCAGAGATATCAGTAGTTCTGAAATCTTTGAGAATCTTTTTCTAATATAAATCACATGTGCTTGAGTTATGAATGCATAATTATCTCTAAAATATCCATATCAAAATAAAAGTATCTTATTAAATTTCCATCAGATAAAAATCTTATGTTTGCCTAAGGTAGATCTCCACAAAGATAATTTTTTAAAATTTTTCTCTAAAAAATAACATAATTTTATTCTAAATTTAGAGAGGGGGCTGAAACACATTTTTAACACTAAATTAGTTAATTTTTTTTTCATTTTTAATATTTGAAAATATATGTGGATAGTTTCTATTTTCAAATACGTTTACTATACAATACCTCATCTTAATAATGAAGAATTTATTTCATATTCTCTTTCAATGCTTGTCCATAAGTTCTATGCTTATCCTATTTACAATAAAAATATTTAATACTATTTTCCTCTCTTAAGACTACCTAATCAAAGTATTTCTCACTGTTTCCAACACGATAATTTTTATTTTTATTTTAACTATATACCAGAATATTAAAAAATAACTCTATTAATAATTATTTTAAATACATTTTAAAGGACATTTATATAACATGTATTAGATAACCAAGGACAAAGAGTTAAAACTGGCTGAGGACAAAGAATGTATATAACCAAAAGTGAAAGAAAGTCTAAATGTTTACTAAAAGAAGTGTGAGACTGAATGAGATATGATTATGGAGAACTCTAAGATGAAACTGGGGAAGAGAGGTTAGCAGGCAGAATCCACTATCCCCTAGCCTTTTTTTTTTCAATCTTATTGCAGTTTTTCTTACCACCAATAGCATTTTCAATGCAATGATATTGATAGTCCGTGTTACCACTTCAAAGGAAACCACAAAAGGGTCTTGGTTGAGAAACTAACTGCAACCTGTTCCTAGCTTCTTCAAAACAATGCTATCATAGGAGGTATTTTTTTCTTCTATGCTAATTCTTCTTTGTAATAAACAAAATATATTTTTAACATTAAATACTTTAAACTGGAAATTTGGCTGCTAGATAGCTGTATGAAATTTTTTACTGAAACATTATCACCTTTTTAGTTATTGCTAAAACAAATAAACTTGTAATATTTTTCCTCTGGGACGGCAAATTCAAATCAAAACGAATTATATTATCTGTTTCAGACATCCTGATATTTCCTGGCAATCAGCTGAGAGCAAATCTCATAATTAGCCAATTTGTACATTGGACCCCAAAATTCATTTCCTTAACACCAAAACATCCAAATTAAAACACAGCTTAGGATTTCCTCTGACATGGGATCAAATCTTATTTTCTACTTAATGTCCAAAACTCTTCCAAGTGCCAACTAAACAGCAATACTTTTGGATCCCACACCCAAGAAACCTTGGCTTACCTCGTTACTGTTAGACAAAGTATTAACAACAACAACTAAAACCCTACAGTCTTTATTGTTGCAGTTCTCCTGGCATATCAGCTGTTGAGTTGGTTGTGGTGTACCACACAGGCAAAGTGTGCTGAAACAAATGTTATGATAACTTATTCTTCATGAATTAATTCATTTAAATACATTTGCACAAGGCCCAACACATATTTTAGGAAGTAACCAGAATACATATGTTCTAGAACTAATGTCCCAAAACTCACCTACGAATGTTTCACTAACAAAGTTTTGTACTTTATCATGTTGAGAGGAGGTCTATAAAGGACGCTGACTCTTAGTGGTGATTATTAGTTTACGACGTCTTTAAGAGGAACAAAGGAGCCAACTAAAGGTTAAATCCTAAACTGCAGTAGAGCCAGAACAAATATTTACCATTGGAAAAATCATCCATCATCAACACCAACACTGCCTGCCATTATACAGACCAAGTTCTTCATTTTTTAACTGGTTAATCTTTTGTCCTGCAATCCAATTATTCAGAGTATGGCATTTAAAGATAGGATATGAACATGAATATAGGATTCAAATTGGATCAAAGTCAGGTCCTCATCAGTTCTGAATACATTTTTTAAAATGGGCAAAGCTTATACCAACATAACACAGTTTATTTTATGGGATCTTACTGTATGTGAGTACAACAAGTAACAGAGTGAGGCAACATAAGGGGTGGCCAAAAGACTTTTTTTAAATAAAATCAGTGTATATGACTTTGTGGATGTTCAAATCCTTAAAAATACTGTTACCACAATTTGGCATCTAATTTGAAATTTTCAATTGGAAGACTAGTCACTGCATCAGGATTTTCAATTTAAGAAATTCACAAAAATATGAGAAAAATAATTGCTAAAAACAACTAAGCTATAAACAATGCCATGATTAAAGTTAAATGCATTAAAGATAGTGCAGATACTCACATTCAAATCTTGCCTAAGAAACAAATGACAACACTATGATATTTAAGATTAATTTAAGAAGATTATTATTAACATCTCTTTATATATCGTCTAATATAGAGAGTTTTCATTGGTGGGAAGTCATTCATCCCTATGCAGTGAAATTATAAGAATAACTGAAGCAATGCATGATTAGACATGATGGGGAAACTAATGCATACTTGAACAATGGTACAGAAATATTTTATATCTACATTGACAGAGTGTATCTATTATATCATCCACCATACTCCAAATTCAAAATAGAAAACTAGAAAAAGATCAAGATCTCACTTTGCTTTGCTAACATATCTCCTTCCCCAAGACACACAAACTTGATTGACAAAAATCATTCCTTTTTATATTTTGAGATTGGCAGAAACACAGATTATGATTACATAGAAGGGATTAGAATAATCACAATTAACACTGAAGAGAAAAATAAACTGATTCTCAATGGCTAAAATAAATTATATTAACAATTATTATAAAGAAGAATATAATTCAAATTATTTTTTCAAAATATTTCAGAGTAAAGAATGAGTGAGGTATCTTTTTGTGCCCAAATAACACAAATGATAACTTTTAAGTGTGTAATCAGGGACAAGACTTCGATCAGTTAAGATTAAAAAAAAAAAAAAAACTTTTGTAATGAATTGTACTCTTAGCAAATACCTTTAACTAAAATACCACAGATAAAGGTGTCTTATTAAATGATATAGTTATTTTACTCACCAAGTTGTGATAATACTATAAAAAATAAACTTATACAAGTAGAATAGCAAGTTTATGCCTATTTCAGAGTACTTAAAAATTTATTTTAAATAATATTGTTCTATACTTTTCTTCAAAATGAAAGATCACTAGTTTGATTTTGTTTTACATGTATATACATTACTGAGTTGAACTCTTTGACACTTTATGAAATCAATGCATGTTTTGCAAATCAAATAATTCAATCAAAATACATTTAAACAAAATATTTCTAATTATATTTGATAAACTTAAGAAACAAACAAACAAACCTACACAGAAATGGTAATCATTCCCCAAAGCTAGTCCATACATATATTCTTGAAGAGAATAAAAACTTGTTTCTACATTCATGGCAATTTTAAAACACTGTAAAAAAGACAAGTAGAAGAGAGAAAAATCTGCCCAGGGACTAATTCTTCTTAAGAAAGGCCCTGCCATTGCTGCCTTTCACATTTCTATAAAGCCAAGTTAAGAAGAGCACTCCATAAAAATGCGAATAATTTCATTACCTTTTATATTAAATATTAAAACCAACCCTAGCTGTCTTTTGTCAAGTAATTTATGAATATTTATAGAATTTATTGAAAATATCAAAAATTTTGCTTCAAAATCAGCAAGCATAGAACAATGAGTGAAACAAAGCAAAGCAAAACAAAACAATTCAAAACAAAACTATCACATATTTCATGGATTGATGGGGGGAAAAAAAAGAGAAATTTCTTACCGAGTACCCCAAGTCGATAGTTGACTGTGATGACGATCACATTGCCATAACTTGCCAAGACACTCCCATCATATAAATTTCCAGTCCCTTCCATATATGAGCCACCATGGATATACACCATCACTGGTTTGGGACCCCCACTGTCCCGAATATCTGAAAAACAAATGGTTGGCAATTGTCCTTATCCTCAACACGCATAATGAAGCAGAGAATACATTTTCCATTTTAGGGACAAGAGGGAATGATTTTAACATAGTTATTTCAATTCCTGTCTTTGTTAAAGTGTTTCTTAAGCAACTTATATTAAGATCTATTGCAGAAAAGAGCAATAGATATCCATTGTTTTCTACCTAAAATTTTGTTAAATATTATAAACTGAATTACAAAACTTGGACAAATTGGAAGAAGGTGTGAATTCGAGTGCTTTTTTTTTTATTGATTCCTGATGTGACAGTAGAATCAAAAGAAATAATAGAATGATAATGATTCTTAAAACTTCTTTTTACAAATGTTATAGACCTCATATGGAATTTATGAACCATAAACTAAGTACAATGGTATCAATGCTACTATGAATAAAACACTGTTTTTCCATTTCTTAATTACTGTAAAGATATGTACTGAATGCATCATAATTACATGGAATAATTTATGCTCCAATTTGAGAACGTAATTACAACACTGTGCTATAGAAGTTGCAAGAAGTTTCATTTAACTATTCAAGTACTGTCAGATGAATGTTTAGGCAATAGAGTCCAAACATCTATATTTCTGTCTTTGTTGCATTTAGGGGACTTTCATTTAAATGATATTTTTCAGTTCAGTCCAGGTTATCTGCTCCTTCCAATTACCCTTACCCTTCGGAAGAAGAAAACAGACTAACATATTTTTTACCCTATTTTTGTAACTATTCTACTCTTCTTAGCCCCACTTTGGCTTTAAGATTTTGTCATACAGACATGAGACAGAATACAGCTAAGTCCAAGCGTAAAATGCCAAAGTTTAGGGTGATGTTAAAGTGATTTCTACAGCTCTAAATTTTAATCAAATGTATGTGCTTTTCTAAGATACTTTACCCCGATTATGACGTTTTCAACAAGGGTCTAGAAATAATACATAAGGGAAACACAGGATAATTTTAATTGGTATTAAAATATACTAATTTCTAGAGGTAAAAATGCTAAACAGTATATTGGTGAACATGGTTTTAACTATTATGTAGATTGAAGTATTATATGTGTACATATATCTATATGATTATGAATATAAACATACCTAAAACATTACTATTATATAATGGTCGATGATCTCTTCTGCCCACAATTGAAACAAAATTACATCAAGTGTATTATCTTTCTTTTATGACAATATTAAAAGTGTCATTTAAAAGTATGGCTTTGTTCCTTTGCTTTTGACATTTTTTATCAGACAAATCTCCTACATCATAACAATTGAGGTTTCAACTTTCAGAATGGACTAACATGATATATAAACTCATTGAAAAAACTGGTGATAATTTAGAGGCTGCTTTACATTTCTTGTAAAAAAGATGACTAGTGTAAATGCTTCGATTTTTCTACTATAATAATAAAGTGATTTCTTTCAATGAAAATCATTTTAAGATCAGGAATTGTAGCTCAACTTGTCTGTCCAGATTTTCAAGTTGGGGAAATAGCTAATTGCAGAATTTAGGACTTTTAAAAAAGACTACTTTACATTTGACTTAATATTTAATATCAGTGTATAAATTTATCATAATCTCCCCCTCTCCCTGCGAGGGTGTACTCAAGAAGAGTGTCTTATTTTTTAACTGGTGAGATGAGGATACTTTGACATTCACTAGACTCAGCTACATTTAGTGAAAAAAAAATTAAATTTATTTTCTCCTTAAATCGTTGGGAGGGAAAATGATATTCACTCATTTGTAAGATCTGGGGGCTTGTGGAGATGTTAGGCTTACAGAGAGAAAACAATTCTTCTGAAATTGTCAAACTCTCCTCCTTAAATGCCTGTTCACTGCACACAGTTTTACAGTGTTTTTCTAGTATGGCTGGCACTGAAAAAGCAATAATAAATTATTAAACTGAAGCCATTAACTGACTGTTCACAGCAGACTCTGTGCTCTTCTAATTGTATGCTTGGAGGTAGCACAGAGGGAGGCTGTTTCAGAATTCTTCTTTAATTAAAATTACATAGAATTACAAAGCACCAACTGTGAACAGTAATGAAATCTTGGTAGAATCGTTCTGTTCACCTGGAAAACAATACAGGCACACATTGGGAAGACCTGCCATATTTTATACCTAATAACAGAATGAAGTGGACATTGTCAGGAAACACTGAAAATACGATAATAGATTCTAGGAGCAATTTTGAGTGGTATATCTCTATTTTTCTTTGAAAATTAGACTTGAAAAGATTACTGATTGTTTGGGCTGATTCTAATCTCCAATTTGTCTTCCCAAACTTCTCAATGATTTCAACTTTGCCTAAGAACTTAGTGTGTCCAGCAGAAACTTTTCCAGAAAGTTTTATAAAATTCTAATGCTGTGTTCTGAACAGTATTTCTTTTTGCTTGAAGTAACCCTGAAGTTAATGCTATATGGTGTATTAATTGCCAAAATAGGTACAATTTTTGTACATAACAACTCAATATTACTAATAAAGATTGAAAAATGCCATATTTATATTACAGAGCAATTAGAATTATTTGATAATGTTTTATCAGAGTGGTCAACCTTAGACTTTACTTTTGATAGTGTTTTATCATAAGTTCTATCTTAGACTTTACTTTTCTTCATAGTCTACAGGTCTTTTTTGATGTAAATATAATAGTAAATTGTTTAACTATGATAAATATAATAACATAATAATATAACAATAAATATAAATAGTTTAAATTATATCTCTATTTACTTTGATTTTAAAAAGAACAAGACTCTATAAGTGAAATTGATATATCAGATAGCCTACCATTGAATGCTATCTGCTAATGCCATCATTTTAATAATAAAATTTGGAGTGGCCACTATGTCTTAGTTCAAATATATTAGATGTAGTAGCTTATAATGAATTTATTAGAGCCATGTTGTCCCTCTAAACCTTGTCTCATATTTTCCCTTAGAAATAAAGTAGATTTTACCTAAGATATCTGACTTTGCCTAAACTAGCTGCTACTGACCTTACTAAAATCAAAAGAATACCCAAAGACTAAAACACTAGTTCAGGTTTAGTAAAACTACAAATATTCCTAAAGCATGTTTATATTTTCTGTTATTTGCAATGTTTTAAAGCTTTACTAAGCATCTAGGTCTCTGAAAAAAGTGGGAAGATAAGAGAGAAATACTACACTGATGATTATTTTTCTTCTAAAATTTTTATGGTAAGAAAGTATTTAAGATTTTCAAGTTAAAAAATAATAAACTGGAATCTGAGTAGACATCTCGATTTTTAATTTTAGTAACTATTTTATCTTTCTGATAAACCAAAAATTTAAGCCAATGTAGCAAGTGCCAACAGCTCTAGAGCAGTTAATGTGGATTTATGAACCATATTTATTTTGCCTGACAACCAATGTTTGAAGTCATAATTCCCTTTAATAGTCCTAGTGAATTCATGTGCCCCAATGTTCATTGCAGCACTATTTACAGTGGCCAGGTCACGGGGGCAACCTAGATGCCCGTCGACAGATGAATGGATGGGGGGGAATGTGGTATATATATACAATGGAATATTACTCGGCCATGGAAAGGAATGAGATTGGGTCATTTGTAGAGAAGTGGTGGATCTGGAGACTGTCACGCAGGGTGGGGTGGGTCAGAGAGAGAAAAACGAATATCGTGTATTGACGCATATATGTGGAACCTAGAAAAATGGTACAGATGAACCAGTTTTCAGGGCAGAAATGGAGACACAGATGTAGAGAACAAACGTATGGACATCAAGGGGGGAAAGTGGCGGTGGGGGGGGTGGTGGTGGTGGGATGAATTGGGAGATTGGGATTGACATGTATACACTACTATGTATAAAATGGATAACTAACAAGAACCTGCTGTATAAAAAAAAAATAAAATAAAATTTAAAAATTCAAAAAAAATAGTCCTAGTGAATAATTATTAGTCACACAACTCCTTAAACATGTTTACTGCTTTCTCTTTCCTTAAAGGACTCATGAAGTTTTTAATTGCCCATAATTTTGAGTTTTGGAGCATTTAACAGTTTTAAAATTGTGGGGTATTGCCTCAGTTAAATCTTTCCCTGATACATTTAAAGATATTTCAAGATTTATTTTGCCCCCTACTCATTTGATGAACCTCAGCTATTATTCAGGACCAGCAAAAGAATATAGAAGTGTTGGATGAATCTGCGTTTGTTAAACTGGACTTATGATCAAAAGTACAATTTTTAGTTAAAAAACATACAAAAAGCTACGAGAGCAACTTTTAAAAAGCTCTATGTAGGATAGAAAATTGCATTTGAATATTGAAAAATTAAGGTATTCCCAGCACAGTTTAAAAAATTAAATATCTCTTAAATTCCCAAAATAAATTGGTAGAAATCTAGGATTTTGCTTTGACCCATTTTTAATCACTTCATATTAGTCTTTTTGAAACTATGGAAAAAGCCAATAAAATATGCAGCTCTTATGCTTATTATTAAAATTTGACACAGTTGTGTTTGGCCTAAAAGTGGTAAAAAATAATGGCAAAAATGCAAATGAGAATTAGAAGTAAATAACAGTGCTGCACTGAGAAGATTTGGATGAGTTTAAGTGAATGAGGGACACGCCCCAGTCAATGTCTCAGGTAGCCTCTGAATACAGTCTTGAGACAGAAACCTAGAAATCAAGTAAAAGAGTTGGGCTATCAGGACATAATGGACAATTCCATATAAATGACCAGATAACTAGACTTCTGACTGAAGTAAAAGGAGTAGTTTATCAAGTAGTTTAAATTTGTTGCTTTATCTAATAATGCTGATTCAATGCTGATTTGAATAATCAATAATGCTGATTTCAAATCAATAATGCTGATTTGAAACAAATTAAATGTGAAAATCGGCCTTGGTTTTCATTCACCCTCACATCAACAGAATAATTTTCAAACAAATTCAACAGAAGATGTTCAGACTTTTCTACGAAGGTTTTTATCTGGAGGGTATTTGAATTTATCCTTCTTGTCTTCTAAACAATTACCCAAATAACACAGAGGAATAGACAGAACTTGAATCGAACTGCTTTGACTCTACACTTTTGAGCATTTAAATATATTTATTGATTTGATAACTCTTATGACGACTGGCTTAGTACGTAACCTAAATACTACCTGCCAATTTAAGTAGGGGTTTAGGATATTTTTAATGGCTATTTAAAAATGTTACATGTGCTTCAAAATAGGTCTCTGAGATATAGTCACATTTATAGGGCTTAGCTCACTGTGGTCGCTCAGAGGTATCATCTGTAAACATGTAAATATCTCACTTGATGCTGTTTTACCAAAAAAAAAAAAAGCATATTAAATCAGCAATCAAAATATTTTTAAAACAAGAAAATGATGTATACTAACCTTGTGAGTACACACTAAGAATTTAGGAAGTCTTAGGTATTATTTAGATAACAAATGTCCAAGAGTTAAGGATTTTCAGTGGGTTCAACAAATCTCAAAGCCCCCAAGTGGAAGCACTCTTCATAGGGAGAGCACTGGGAACAATAACCCATGTCCTCAAAGTGAATAAATGTCTTTGATGTTTTAATACTTCAGATTTCCAACAACGTTAAAAAAAATCACAAATTGCATTTTGATATTATAAGTCTATTTTTAGCTATTTAGCATTCAAAATGTCAATCGTGTGCAGCTATAATGATTTATTTCAAATATTAATGACTGCATTGTATTTAATCTTTAATCCACTGGTGGTGTTCATGATAAATGAATTTTTAATCAAATGTCATAAATTTCATTTAATCAAAAGAATTCTTAAATGTTATAAAAATATTAACACTCAATATAATTTTTAAGCTTTTAATACTTTGCTTCTATAATTTAATTTTCTACTATGAAGTAGTTTATTAAATATGTATATCTTAATGAAAACAGTTAAGGATGCATTCATTCATAGTTGTACCTCATGGAACTAGCATGTCTGCTGACCTGCTTGTGGATTATTTTATTTTGGAAAATCTTTCTTACCATATTATTAATATCTTTATGAGATTTAATTTCTAGGGTTCTGGGAATTATTTTTAAGCCTGAGATTACATTAATTATCTCTATAAGAATCATAACTAGGATGGTATTAAAAAAAAAAACTAATTGGAGCCAAAATGAACTGAAAGAATCAATGGCCCTCTCTAGACACTCCATTTAATACCAGGTAAAGGTACACAATGGAATGAGAAATGTCAAATCAATCTAGTGAGTACTTACATTTACAGAGTATGTCAGAATTGTATGTCATAAGAAAGTTGGAAAGAGAAAAGAATTTTGTTATTAGTACAGTAGGAAAAACATTATTACTTATAGTTGGCAACAATTTGAAATTCAGAATATTTTCATTTGCCAATCTCAAAATTACGTGCCTTTGAAATTAAGGGATATCCATCTAATCTTCTCAGAGTATTTAAGTGGTTGCATAATGTTTATTACAGTTATCTACATAGGTGTAATACCCTTCATATCTATACGATTTCATTTATTTATGTGATATTTAAGCACATCAACAGAAAACAGTATTTTTTTAATCTAAATTATATTGCTCAAGAAACACTTTATATCAGCCTTTAGCTTGTCCTTCATTTTACTGGGTGTGGGTTTTTTTCAACAAATATCAAATGTAAAAATGAAACATTTTGATATTGGGTAAAATATTTACATAGATTAGAAAACATGCAAAATGGGTACAGAGAGACTACGGGGGAGAGATTGTTAGTTCAGAGAATATGGACAAGTTTCAGTCAAAACGTGGGATGAAACATATCAAAAGTCAGTTCAAGAAAACAAAAAAATGTCCCCTTTTTAAAAGGTTGTAATGGTTGGCATCAAAAGCAAAACTTAACACTCATTTTTTAAAAAATTAAAAATGTGTATTTATATGTAACAACAAGCAAGAAGACAAAACACATCAAAAACGGGAATTAAAAACAACTCTTCAAAAAAGACAAGAAGTAAAAAAATAGAAAGGGGTGGAAAAAGTGATTGAGGCCCTTGTCATGCAAATAGATTTGGTGGAAAAAAATACCTTCATCTTCAGCACCGTCATTATCACCTAAATCATCTGTCTGTTTCTTTGTAAGGGGACCTAGGATTGAGAACGGAGAAATGGAGGGAAAAAAAAAAAAGACAATTCAAGAATAAACAAGACTGAGGGGAAAAAATAAATGTAAATACCAAAATTCTCAAGGATATTTCCAAAAAAGAGTGGGAAAGTGGTTACATCAAAGTTGATTACCTCGTTTGGTTAAGAAAAAAAACCCTTTCCCTAAAATATCTCATAGAAGATTTGGTTTGTGAATATATCCAGCATAAAAAATACGTTATGGTTTGAAACTCAAGTCACAAGCAAAGAAAATGATTTTTGTTTAAATACCCACTGCATACAAAAAAAGTAAACAGTTTTATTAGATGAAAGAACTTAATTTATTCAGTGTCTTTTCTAATTTGAATTGGAGACAACAATAAAGAAAGTAGGCCAAACTCATTCTTTAATTTGGGACAGTATAATAGCATTAGGGAAAACAGAGATACGAAAAATTTTAGGTTTCTTTTTTCTTCTGTATTTTTTGTAAAAGCATTAACACTTAGGTTTTATACATTTTCATATCATACATTTTTCAAAACTGTGACTTTTTAAAATTACTTGTCATTATACAAATATTTCCCCATGTGTTTTGATTAAATATTAACTGTGGATTTAAGAAATTTCACCTTGCACAAATGTATGAATAAATAATCTCATCACTTGGTAGAGCAAAGGTACCACTGTAGAAGTTGGTGTTTAGCAATTAAGGTAGTTACAGAGTCAGGGTTTATATTTCATAATCAATTTAGAAATATAATGGAATTATGCCCTAGTACAATTCCATGCCCAGTAGAGTTATTTATACTGGGATCATATTTTAGGATAATAATTGTATTAAAATACCGTGAATGTTTAATAAATGTTTTATTATTCTTAACCACACTAATTTGCTAAGAATAAAGGTGCACACCAAAGGGGAAGTCACAGGCCATATGAAAGTAATTTTAAGTGTCACATGATTGACATATTCAGCGCACAAAAAAGCAGGTGAAGCGCTACATTTCTTTTTGTTTCCACAACCATTTAATTTGTATGGCATTTCATAATCCTCATGCAAAAAGCAATCATTACAAACACATAACACTCAAGTTAAAAGACAGACAACCACATAACGGTAAGCAAGAGAATTTTGTCATGCATAAAATAATAATTATAGAAAAAGGAAGAATAAAAGAAGGCTGAAAGTCATACATTGATTTCAATAATATAAATAGTAAAGAAGCAGGCATTAACTCTAAGCACACTTCATAGGGAAGGATTGTTAAACATTTTGAGAAAGATTTCTAAGTCTTTTCAGCGATTACTATGCATTATGTTTGTAATTCAAAACTACACCTAATATCACAGTCTTCAAAGAATTAAAGAACACCATCCCAGAAAACAGAAGGAAAAAATGAGATATAGGTGAGTTTCATCAGCTCAGAGAGACAGCCTTGAAAAATAGTAATAACTGGCAAAGATCTAAAGATTGGAAATGGAGAAATTGATGATGTAACTGAAGGGACCCATTGACTACTTGATTGGAAGGTCATAGTTTCAAGGCCATTCCAAATACAGACAGAGGAACTGTACACAGTAAGTTAAATGATATATTTCACAGTCCTGCAAGCAATCATTCCATTAGGAAAAAACCTAGATGAAAGCGATAGTTTATAATTAGCACTCAGTTGCAAGTTCACAGAAATCTACATGTCTTGAATATGACCCTGTTTAAATGCAGAAAGTATCCTCAGTATTATTTGATGTTCATGCAACAATGTTGCTGCATTGCTGAAAAATTTAAAAAAATTTAATTTAAATTTAAAAATTGCTGTATCAGAACTATATTTGAAATATTTCCAATTTTTAAATATCATGTAAAATATTAGACTTAGAAAATTTTTAATTTTTCTGTAATTACCTAAAGGAGTAAATGTTCAAACCTCAACAAAAATATTTTCTTGCATTTTTGTTTTCAAGGATACTATATAAAAATTATGGTTTTATTTACTAGTTAACGACACAGATTAAATGGTAGTTATTTATTGCTGCCAAAACCACACCTGTTTTCCAATTTTAGTTAAATTACTTAATTTCTTTGACTCTTGGCTATATTAGGAAACCGTTAATGTGAGCTCAAGTTTTTATTTGCTGAATTGTTAGTTCAATAATTTTTGGAGACAAATGTAAACCTATCACAATTAAATTACGTGTGGGGCTTTATAAGTTATCTCTCTTGGATGATTATCTTTCTTTCTCCTCCTAGGGTAGCCAAGGCAATTTATATGACTCCCTTCTTTGGGAAATCATTCAGGTTCTACAGACAAGAGCCAATAGTTTTACATACTTTGCACACATACAGAATTGTTAGCTCTTGGTCTACATGAGATGGGACAGTAAAAGAATCTTTATTAACATATGATCTCCCAGTTGTTTGCATGGGGAACATAGTTCTCAGTTGCTATTTGACTCTGGGTCTGCATTAGTAGATAAACCATGGAAATGATACTGTATATACGAGAATTTTTCTGTGAAGGGAATGGTTGGACCAGCCTTTTGCTACATTATTTATTATCACCTTCCCTATTCAGAAAGCTGCATGTATCTAAGTGATGTGGGATAATGATTACATACATACACTATATAGAACATCCTTTACTGTAGCAAATCGGAAGGGTTAGAAACAGATTACAGATATTGCTTCAGCATCATGAATAGATGAGGGCATCATTACCCTTGGGAAGGATTAAGTCACTCTCCCAGCTAAAGAATTTTATTTATTGAATACTATAGGTTTGATTTAAAACCTTATTATTGGATGATATTAAATTGTTCCCACATTATGGGTTCCAGCAGTATTTTAGTGAGTCAAGCATAGCTGGATTTTCTTAACATCAAGAATTTTTTACACATCTGATTTTTTGAAGGTTACCTGGGAAAAAGAGGACTGATAACTGTTTTCCCACCAAAAAAAAAAAAAAAAAAAATTATAAAAAGAAAGAAAGCAGATTTCCTTTATCTCGTGTGCCTAAAGGAACTGAGAATAAATATCTGAGAGGTTTTGGGTTGCAAATTGAGAAACTAACTCAACATTGGTTTCCCTGAGGAGGCCTCAGTAGAGTAAACATATGTTGTGGATTACAGAAACATCCCTATATGATCTCAAGATTCATTATTCCCAGGCTGGAAAGAAAACCATTGTCTTGATCTCCCTTCTTTCTAGGATATTAGCAACTCTGGCTCATTTTTCTTTTCTTTTAATCTATTACTGTTGATATAATTACTGATGTTAAAAAATTTTAAGTAGAAATAAAATATCGTAAGAGGTAATTGTCATTAATTTTCTTATGAAAATTAGGCAACCACTATTTAGAGACTATGTATGTATTCCTGCAAGTTGATCAACATGATTTCCCTAAAGGGTAAAACATTTATCCGTCATAATAAATAACAATCATTATCAACATTCCAACCACAGCTTATGCTTCTTTTAAACTACAGATAGTGCATCTTCAATACCAGCAGTTTAAATGGGTATCTTAAATCACCAAAATATAAAGCAAATGAGTCCTCTAAAACCTGAGTGTAGAAGTGATTTATCTTATCTTGAAACACTATAGGGTCTGTCCTCCTTGAGGAACTCACACATAACTCTTATTAGAGTTAATAAGAAAGTGGACCTCATGTCTTTTTGAAAGGGAGTGAGAGTAAATACTATATTTTATATCTCTTAGGGCAATAAATAGATTCAGTGGTGAAACAACAGGACTACGAAAGGTAAAGGGACTCCTAACCATGAACTTTTAACTCACTTAAATCTAAAATAGTTCCTTTGCCATTAACATAAGTATAATTCAAAGTTATCAGCCTTTACAAAAGATGTATGATGCATTCTTACATTTCAGAATCTGACCATAGTGCCTTTTATTTTTTCAAAAAGGAATAAAAGTATCAGCATTTCTCTAGAGTTAACTGGAGAATAATTATGAGCTTCAAAATAATTACTATCCACCCACACTAATGCTGCTTTTTATCATTCCCTTTGATGAAAGTCTAATATACTTTAGGTCTCAAATACATTAGAACTGATTATAAATTCCTTCATTACAGGTTCAATTCAGCAGAAATTTTCCGTACTTTCTGTCACACATATCTGCAAAAAAAGGCAAGTAGGTTGAGGGTATCATTAGCTCCTGACTTAGAAAGCTGTCCATGAGAATATGTGTCCTTCTTAAGAGAATATGTCTTTGAAATTTTTAGGATTATTGAGAGCTCCAGGCTCCAGTGTGTCCCGTCGTGATAGATGGCGAGCCCTGGTTAATGACACTGCTATACTCTTTCCCCGCCCTCTTTACCCAACAGCCTTTGAGGTAAATTGACTCTAAAGGATTCCTAAGGCAGTTTCCACAGAATGGGAAATTTTAAGGATGTTACCGTTGTTGTTCTGGAGCAACTGGAAGCAGGCTAAATCTTTTCAGGGATGTTCTTAGGACAAATTTATTTATAAAACTAAGGTCATGGATGTAAAAATCTAACTATGTCTGAAGAACATATGGAGGGCAATACCAGAATTCGATCCATTTTAAATAAAAATAGCAGTATATTACTGTATCTGATTTTTTTCCAAACTGATAAACATTAAAATACAATGACTTTAAGAAATCAAATATCACAACAGTTGGTGTCATTGCAAAGGTATTAAGTTTTACCCATTGAAATTTAGTTGATTTTATATAACTGCAATAGATACCTCTTAAGAGTGGAGAAACGTGTGAAAGAAACTGATTTGGAATAATAATTAATTTGATACTACTGTATTACTTAAAGTTATCACCCTTCTTAAACTATCAATTATACGAACATATATCAAAAAATCATGGCTGGAAAATAACTTTCTTTCCTGAAAATTTTTCAATTAAAAAGACAACATCTTTGAATAATGTCATAAATCTACATTATGATAAAATTAAAATGTAATGCAAACAGCTATGATGAGATATTGGAAGCAAACTTTGGAACAATTGATAGTTTTCAAAGAATCCGTACCTGTGCGAATTTTGGTGGCACTTGTATGTCATTCGTGACTTTTGAGTATCTTTTAGGTGAGCTGACTATTTAGGCTAGTGGTTCATATGTACACATGCTATGGAAACTGGTGTCCAAGGGTATGAAAGCAGCAGGCATGCTTTACATTTATCTTTGTGTTGGAAGAAAATGCCAGTATGAACACAAAACATATTCCCTCGGACAGTTCTTTAGAGGAAGAACACAGTAGAAAACATGACTCTTGGGAAAAACAGAATCTGATGTTAAAATCCAGAAAGAGGGGAAGAAAAATCTTTTTGGTCCAGTATACTAAGAAGACTTTATTTATATTTATATGAAAAACAAGTTTTTTCTTCATAAAATTACCTTGATTACAACACTTTGAAGTCAAAAGCAATCCTGTCTAAAATAAAAATTATAGGATCTGGGGAAAATTTTTTTAGCTAGATAAAAAGTAAGTAAAATAGGTTAATCTCTAATCTGAGCATCACCAAATTTGCACATGCTCATTATTTTTTATATTTGTTTGATTTTTAAAAAAATGTAGATGCAGTATTTTTATAGCTTGAAGAATGTCAGAATAATGTTCCCTTCCCATCTGGAGCAGCATGGCTCTATGCTATATAAACCCTTCAGTACTTTGTGAAGATACACTCTCCACTGCCCTGGCTTTCCACATATTATCCAGAGATGTACCTGGAGTATGGTGAGGACATAAGTGCCACCAGATGCTCAGCACTATCTCAACAAGGCTGGAAGATTGAGATAGCATCAATAGTCCAACCTCCCTGTCACGGCTGTCAGTATTCAGTCATCCAGTCATTCAACAAATGCATATTATGCTAGGTCCTTAGGATACAGTGGGCAAAAAAAGCAAGACACTTGCCCTCGTGAAAATTAATTTTGTTGGAGAAAGATACACTAAACAAATAATCACACACATAAACACATACAAATTGTGTTAAGGATATTAAGTCTTGATGTTACCAGAGGTTATACAAGGGTACCTGGTTGAGCCCAGGCAGTCTTCATTGAATGAGTGCAATGTAGCCTGAAGAGTGAAGGATAAGTGAGTACTAAGCAGAAAAAGAGGCTGCAGATGGGTAGGTAGGGTGTGAAGAAGATGCCAGACAGAAAACAATGACGTGTGCAAAGGCTTAAAATGAGAGGGAGCCTGAAGGTCAGTGTGGCTGCCATATGGGGAGTAGAAGAGAGAGTAGTTCATGGTGAGAATGAAGAGATAGACAGGCATCATTCAGAGCATGCAGCTCCTCTAGCCTGGGGATTTTTGTCTTAATCCTAAAAGCAATAGGAAGCCATTTAAAAGTTTTAAGCACAGACTGATAAACTCTGCCCTATCTGAATCTTAAACAGAAAATTAGAAAGAGGCAAAGTCATTTGAAGAAATATGGCAGAGGATATTATATACAGAGGTTTTGCATTATATTTTTATCAGATGAGAATAGTTTTATTAGAAGAAATTAGATCAGGAAAAAGAGGCTACAATGTCTTATTCTATTTTTGTTTGCAAATAAAATGAATGTCACCAAAATGTAAAATCTAAGACTCCAGCATATCTGAGATTTTATAAATATTTTAAAGTTTTCTATTAAGCACATATTTAGATCTATTTTGCCAAAGAATTAACCTACAGAGAATTAACATATCCTAACTATTCTTATATTCATAGAAAAATACAGTCCACAAGCTATTTCTGCTTGGATATCTCACTCCCATCTCAGTATAACAGGGATGCCCAGCATGTCTACCTCAAAACCAGTTGTACCTCCCAACACAGGTTCTGCTTTCATAGGTATAACCCTTCCCTCTGTTTCTAAGCTATAAATGTGGAAATAATCTTGAACCATTCCTTCTTCCTCCCTTTTGCCTTAGCCAGATTTCATAAATTTTCCAAGAGAAATTTTGTTCTTGTCACCCTCTCCCAAAACTGTCTATTTTTAGCCTGGTCTGTGGCCACAGTTACCATATGCCTGCATTATTACAGTAGTCTTGTAGTTGCTCCCACGATCATCCAGACTCCAGACTGTCTCTCAAGCCATTTTGTATGCTATAAGTTTTTGAAGTAGTAGATTATAATAGTGGTGAACCCAAAGAGAAAAGGATTTAATAATCATCAGCTAAAATGTACACACATTCAACTCCTTCTAAGACTAAAACTGAAAGCACTCCAAGGGAATGGGAATGCAAAAGTATATACAACAATCTTGTACTGTGAGTTTTAAAATAGCTATAAAGACAGATGAAAACTAAATATAGTTTAGCACTCATTTTGATGTTTTAGAAATTCATGAGCAAAAATAAGATTTTTTAAAATTCAAAATGGAAACAAATCATGTAAAATATTTTTTAAAATGCAGTTCAGATTAGTGTTCATTAAACACCACTTTCATTGTTTCACTACTCTGTTTAAAAACCTTTACTATCTCCTTATTCTGTATTATCTTAGACTAAATGCCCCAGACTGAACCATAAGACCCTCTTTACTCTTTCCAGATTTTATCTTTTCATTCCACTGAAAATATACAAAATATGTCATATCTGAATTCTAACAAACATTTAAAGAAGAGCTAATACCAATTCTTTGTAAACTCTTCCAAAAAATAGAAGATGAGGGAGTGCTTCAAGATTCATATTACATGCTCTGCAACAAGAGAGGCTACGATAGTGAGAGGCCCGCACACTGCGATGAAGAGTGGCCCCCACTTGCCACAACTAGAGAAAGCCCTCTCACAGAAACGAAGACCCAACACAGCCATAAAATAAAATTAATTAATTAATTTAAAAAAAAAAGATTCATATTACAAGGCCAGCATTACTCTGATATGAAAGCCAGACAAACACACTACAAGAAAAGAAAATTACAGGCAATATCACTGATGAACACAGAAGCAAAAATCCTAAAGAAAATGTTAGCAAACCAAATTCATTACAAATACATTATCATTCAAATACATTAATGGAATCATATGCCATGATTGAATGGGATTTATTCCAGGGATGCAAGGATGGTTCAACACTTGTAAATCAATGTGAAAACACCACATTAATAAAATGAAGGATAAAAATCAAGGATCATTGCAATAGATTAGGAAAAGTATTTGGAAAAATTCAACATCTTTTCATAAAAAAAAAAAAAAAAACACTTTCAACAAACTCTGTATAGAGGGAAGCTATCTCAACTTAATAAGGGTCATATACGACAGACAAATGTAAAGCTGAAATCATATTCAATGGTGAAATGCTGAAAGCTTTTCCTCTAAGATCAGAAACCAGAAAAGGAGGCTCACTTTCACCACTTTTTCTCAACATAGTACTGGAAGTCCTATCCAAAACAATTAGGCAAGAAGAAGAAATGAAATGTATCCATCAGACAGGAAGTAGCAAAATTGTCTCTATTTGCAGATGATCTGATATTATATATAGAAATTTTTAAAGATTCCACCAAAAAAAAAAAAACTAATAAACTATTCAGTAAAGTTGCAGGATACAAAATCAATATACAAAAATCAGCTGTGTTTGTATAACAATGAAATATCAGAAAGAGAATTTATGAAAACAATCCCACATGTAATGCCATCAAAAAGATTAAAATTCTTAGGAATAGATTTAACCAAGGAGGCAAAATATTTGTACACTGAAAATTATAAGACACTGATGAAAGAAACTGAAGAGGACACAAATAAATGGAAAAATATTCCATGTTCATAAGTTGAAAGAATTAATATTGTTAAAATGTCCATACTACCCAAAGGGATCTACAGATTCAGTGCAATCCTTATCAAAATTCTGGTGACATTCTTCACAGAAATAGAACAAATAATCCTAAAATTTGTAAGGAACCCACAAGTTTCCAAATAGCCCAAGCAATTTTGAGAAAGAAGAACAAAGCTAGAGGCATCACACATCCTGATTACAAACTATATTACAGAGCTATAGAAATCAAAACAGTATGGTCAATAAACCCATGCATTTATGGTCAATTAATTTTCAAAAGAGGAGCCAAGAATATACAATGGGGAAATGATAGTTTCTTTAATAAATGATGTTGGGAAAACTGGACAGCCACATGCAAAAGACTGAAACAGAACCCCGTCTTACACCGTACACAAAACAACTCATAATGCATTAAAGACTTGAATATAAAACATTAAAACACCTAGAAGAAAACCTAGAGGGTGAGCTCCTTAACATTGGTCTTAACGATGATGTTCTGAATTTGATACCAAAAGCAACACGACAAAAGCAAAAATAAACAAGTAGGACCACATCAAACTGAAAAGCTCTGCACAGAAAAGGAAACCATCAACAAAATCAAAAAGCAACCTATGGAACAGGAGAAAACATTTGCAAACTACATATCCAATAGGGGGTTAATACCTTAAAATGCATAAGGAACATGTTCGACTCTGTAGGAAAAAACACAATTTAAAAATTCAGGACCTGAATATATATTTTTCCAAAGAAGACCTCCAAATGATAAACAGGTACATGAAAAGGTGCTCAGCATCACTAATCATCAGGTAAATGTAAATCAAAACCACAATTAGATATCACCTCACATCTCTTAGGATGTCTCTTATCAAAAAGACAAGAGATAACAAATGCTAGAGAGGATGTGGAGAAAAGGGAACACCTGTACACTGTCGGTGGCAATGTAAACTGGTACAGCCAATATAGAAACAGTATGGAGGTTTCTCAAGAAGTTAAAGATTGAAGTACCATATGATTTAGCAATCCCACTTCTAAGTATATACCCAAAGGAAATGAAATTATTACCTCAAAGAGATATCTGTACTTCCATATTTATAGCAGCATTATCCACAATAGCTAAAGTGTGGAAACAACCTAAGTGTCCATGGACAGATGAATGGATAAAGAAAATGTAGCCTATACATACACAATAAAATATTATTCAGCCTTAGAAAAGAAGGAAATCCTCTCATATGCAGTAACATGGATGAACCTGGAGGGCATTATGCTAAGTGAAGCAAACCAGACAAAGAAAGACAAATAGACAAATACTGCATGGTATCAATTGATATGTGGAATTAAAAAAAAAAAAAAGTCAAACTCATAGAAACAGTAAAAAAATAAGTGGTAGGGTCTGGGGAGTGGGGAAAATAGAGAGTGGTTGGTAAAAGGGTAAAAACTTTCAGTTATAAGATGGATAAGGTCTGAGGATCTAAGGTATAACATGGTGACTATAGCTATAGTTGATAACACTGTACTGTATAATTGAAATATGCTAAGAGAGCAGAACTTAAATGTTCTTACCAAAAATCATATGTGAGGAAAAAACAAACAAACAATAAAAATAGAATACTTCTTTTTCCATTGTGAGTCTTGTCACTGTTGCACAGAAAAGAGCTCTCACACTCATACCTTGTGTGTTTTTTTTTTTTTACCTTGTGTGTTTTATACCATAGAGTTAATTCATTAAAGTTCTAATTATAATCAACTCAGAGAGGAGGAAAAGAGATGGGTAATCATGGGTATCTTCTCTAGAGTAATGTGTAAAAATTTTTACACCAAAAAAAAGGAGTACTACTGTGTGTTTCAGCCTCAACTGCTGTCTTCAGGATATGAACTAGAGGTAGTTCTATACTCCTCAGCAAGGCCTGATTGTGAAAATACCTTAATTCCTCGACCTTACTACATTCTATCTCCATAAGTGAGATAAATAAATTGAACAAGTAATTATTAAGTTCCAGTTATTAAGTTCCTATTATCCAAGTGGGTCTCACTGAGAAATAAGCCAGTGAAGGCAAGCCCTCGAATGCTAAAGTCCTGAGGAAGCCAGGCTAGTGGGGAGTGTGTGTTTCTGAGATGACTTCTTGAGTTTCCAGTCTCACACATGCCCGTCCTTGTTAAACATCTGTGGTCCTCAGTGAAGCAGTTTTATCCTCTTTCTACTCCATGCACTCCTTTCCACATAGGTTGTCTCTCTCTTACCATGCAAGTTGGAATCTGCTGGGGACACAATTCTGTGCTCCTTCTCGCCTGATACAGTAAATGTAAAGCTTACACTAGACACTACAGAAACACTTTTGAATCCAGTGATCATACATGCCCAGATTCATAGGGCAGACACTAGAGCTGGAAGGGACCCTGCTGAGTGACTATCAAACCCTCTCACTTCACAGGTCCTGAAGAAAATAAGAGTGTGAAATGACTTTGCCTAGCCCCAAAGCTAGTCAAAAGTAGAGCTAGGTCTAGATCTCAAGTTTCTTATCTAGTTAGCTCCTTTACAATAAGTCACATGGCAATAAAAGACAAGCAGAGAAATGGAAAAACTGGGCGTGGAAGTATTTGATGTAGTATAGATCTCTTTTAAATAAACCACAAACCAATAGACCTACCATAATTATATAGCAACTATAAAGCCATTAGTATTCCCCTAATCAGCATTTTATTTAGAAGTCATAGAAATGCCTTTAAATGGAAAACCAGAAGAATATCAAAAACAAGCCAACAGATTAGGAAGGACAAAGATCATAGGGTTTAAACCAAATAAGTAATGCAAGTTAAGAGGAACAGTTTCCCAGTAGTGCATATTATTAAACTGAACTGTTTATGGAATAATTTAAGTGTGGACAAATTAAAGTCAACTTGACTTAAAAGAAGAACAAGAATAGCTAGGGCTAAGGTATGGCCATATAGGCCAATGAAATAGTGAAATGCTTGTACAGATTAGCAAATTACTTTTGTCCAGAACCCTGTACTCTAGGACCTAAGATGCTTTGGCTTTTGCCCCTTCCCCAGATGTCCTCACTGCAGCAGGTTTAAGAAACTAAAGGGTTCATGCCTGGCATAGCAGGGGGCTCCTAGCACCTAGTCACATTGCTAGGCTGATATTCTTTCTAACTAGACAATTTATATTTTTAATATTACCTCTGGATTAATCTCAAAGACATTTCCAAACCCAGAGGTCTATGACTCTAAAATGTATTCCCTAAAATATATATTAATACTTCTTGATATTGTGACTATGTTGTAATGGGGTTGGAGATATATATATATATATATATCCAAACCTATATATATATACATATATATATATATATATATATATATATGTATATATATATATATATATATGTTTGGATCCTGACTCATTCATGTTTGGACATGTTTTTTTAACTTCATAGATTCTTAGTAGCACAATGCTAACCCCCCTAAAAATATTGTTGTAATAATTATAAATGGCTAGGAAAGGGTTTAACATAGAGAAGTTTGGTTAAATTTTTGTCTGTCTTTCACTTCTCTCCTATCCATTGCCTCAAACCAAATTCTTAATATGCACATACACACACATACACACACACACACTCACACATATACCTCCTATCATATCATGTACTAAAGAAAAGAGACTTAGAATTAGGTCATCCCTACTCAGCCATCTACTAGTTATGTGACTTTTGTAATGTTCTTACCCTCTGTATTACTGTTTCTTCAAATGTAAATTTGGACAATGCCCACGGAACAGAACAGAACAGAATCCAGAAAGATTATGTTAAAGTACTTCTTCACCCAAGAACAATTTCCCTATTAGCTACACATAGCTCCATATTTTGACAATGCCCATCTGGCAGAAATAGATTTCTGGATGAGTCATCAACTGAGTGTTTATCTTGTGTCTAACACATAACGGAATTTCATATAATTTTAATAGTTAGGCTAAGCCAAGCAATACAGCATACTGATTAAAAGTAGAGGTTCTAGAATTATGCTACCGGGTTTCAAATCCTGCCTCTGCTACTTAAAAGCTCTGTGATCTTAATTTCTCTATTTCTCCATTTCTTGGTTTGTAAAATAAGGATATTAATAATGTTACTACCTATGGAGTTGCAATAAGAACTAAATTAGTCAATATACCAAATTGCTTACTTGATGCAATGTAAATGGTCAATCAAAATGTTAGCTATTGTAATGAAGTAGGTGCTATTATCTTCATTTAATAATTTGGGAAATAGAGATGAATAAACTTGTTTAAGAAAACATACTATAGTAACTACTCCACAGGGATTATCTCACTGACTCCTCACAACTATTCCAAATCCCAGGATTATTATTATTCCATTTACAGGTGAGTTGGAAGGGGAGTCTAGGGCTTAGAAAAATGACAAATTTGTCCAATATCTTTTTTTCTAATAAATAGGAAGCCAGGATGTGGAGCCAGATCTGTATTGTTATGGAATTCATACCATCAGGATTATTCTGTGCCCCTGCGGAATATCACAAAAATGTCATAAATGTCAAAAATGTCATTGCTTTCAGGGAGATCAATAGAATAGTAATCAAAATCCAAGAGTGTCTCATTGGGAGACACACATATATATATATCTGAGACTCCCAACGCACTCAGAGTAAACTCCGCTGCTAATTTATTATATGGCATTAGGTGCATTAAAATGATGAAGAAAACAGTAAATGAATCAATTACAAATGTGGGAAAGTGGAAGATAAGATGTGCTGAGTAACTCTTATGTGGTATGAGGAAAGAGAAACCAGGTTGTATACACAGGATTAAAACAATAAAGACATATGTGAGTACTGTGCTCTGTAGAAGGAATGGGTCTCATAGATGTCTTGTCCCTAACAGAGACGCTAAGTAAGCAGGAAATTAGCTTCGTGCAAGCAAGGCAGCCTGGAAGAAGGCAGGAAGCATGATCTATTTAAATGTGAACATCACATTTGAACCTGAGTCTGTTACTTCGTCCCAGCGGTATGGATCCCACAGGCACACTAGGGCCCAGATGGTGAAGCTGTAAGGCAATTGCACTCACAGTAAGTACCCAGAGGCCTTAGCGGCATGAGATGGCTCATCTCAAAATGACAGCTGCCAGGTTCTGTAGTGAAAGAGTGCAAATTAGTAACAAAAGGCCTGGGTTCTAGGTTGAACTCTGCCACTTAACTAGGTGATAATCTGTGTGACATTGTTCAAGTTACTACACATCTCTAAGCCTCCCTTTCTTTAACTGTAAAAAGGAAAAGACACTGCCTTCTAGCCATCTCAGGAGATTATTGTAGAATCAAATAAGATGATGTTTCCGAACATATTGTGAAAGACTTTTCACATGTAATGTGGGAGCTTTGTATTACTGGAATTAAGTGAAGTGGAAATAGTGGGGACTACCAGTTACAAAGGTTATGGCTATGACACAAAGAACTGACTGCATCACATATTCAAAAGAAGGGTATTTGTATTATCTTAAAGAAGAAAGTCCATATATACTTAAAACAATTTTTTAAAAATTAAAATCCCCTTGCTTCCTATTACATGCCTATTAATAACACAAGTTCTGGAATCAGATTTCCTGTTGTTGCATCCTGGTTGCACTATCCTACCTGTTATCAGACTTTAGGCAAGTTACTTGATAACTCTGGCCTTTGATTTAACCATCTGTTAATTGGGAATAGAAATAACACCAAGCTCATACATTAAATGTAGTAATATATGTGGAGCTCTTAGACCAGTCTGTGGAACATTTTAAGGACACACTAAATATTAATAATTATTAATAAAACATAGTAAATGAAACATTAAAAAACTAGATTGATACTAGAACAACTGCACGAGAAAAAATAGGTATTTTATGGTGTCTTTATAAAAGTAAAGGTTCCAAATGTATTTAATAAAACCATTACCCATTTACTATTTAGTCATTATAGATTTGAAAATGATTACCAGCAAATATGGATTAAAAAATACTTTTTTATTTTGGCAAAATGTCAGGTCTGAGTTTGTAGCATTAGGAAAAAAAATACAGAAAATTTAAAAGCAAAATGTCATAGCAATTCTTTATTTCCATTGTAATAATACTCATCAAGAAGTGAGTTGACAGGTTTGGGACAAGCTAGCATTCTCATACTTTATCCAGTTAAGATGCCAAAAATTTTTGCGGAAAGGTAAGAATGATCTTCTGGATGAAATTATGCTTTTAAATTATTTGAATATTAAAATATTTTTGTTAATTCTATTACCAACTTGGATGTTCTAGCTTTATTTTTATAATGTGTAGCATTGTTTAAAAGGTGAAATCGCATTGTAAGAAGCGATTGCTTGAGGGTAACCCCACTCACAATGTGCCTTTAAGACACTCAGCTTAAGAATATCTGTAATAGATGTAGAGAACAAACGTATGGACACCGAGGGGGGAAAGCGGTGGGGGAGTGGTGGTGGTGGTGCGATGAATTGGGCAATTGGGATTGACATGTATACACTGATGTGTATAAAATTGATGACTAATAAGGACCTGCTGCATAAAAAAATAAATTAAATTAAATTTAAAAAAAAAGAATATCTGTAATAGGAAGCATGACCACTGAAAGCTTGCATTCTATCTTGTGCATGAACTGTATTTTGGGAAACCCATGAGCAAAATTAATGTATTTGATCTTCAAAATATAAACATGGCATTTTAAAAGAGGCTTATCTCTCAAGTATTTAATGGTTACTGGATTATAAGAATCAATATAGGATAAGAGGCCCCATGCTTTATTGATTTCTCCTTCCTCTCATTTTCATTCTTCCCTTTAAGCCATTAAAATGCCTCGAATCAAGCTACTTTCTGTAAGATAGTTCAGAATAAAAATATTTATCAGAGACAACATATTTAATAACTTGTATTTTGCTACTGGCAGTCAAGATTGCCTTTGAAGAAAAAAAGATATCTTACTCATATAAATATAAACACTTTTATATTTAGTCTCCAGTATTTTTACAATGAAAACAGAAAGCACATTTTTCAAATATATGGAAATCACATTTGATTTTGTGAAATACTTCACATTTAGTTAAACAGCCATGTCACAAATATCACAGAATTTTTAGTTTAATATAGAAAGCTCAAAACAGCTGTATTAAAATTTAAAGCAATAAAAAATATGCAGTTGACTTCAAGCAAGAGATGTGTTTCAAAAATCTGCCCATGAATCAATGTTTGTAAATTTTAAATACACTAGGAGACGCTGCATTGTTGAACACCCTGTGGTGAATTATTTGGATAAATAAATCCCTTTTATAAGAGAATAATCACTCCAATGTATGTTTTCTAAGTTACCATTCCTATGTATTTTTCCTATGAATAGGATTACATCTGTATTTATTTAGTATTAAAACTCACCTTTTCTGGAACATGTTAAGAAACAGTATCTAATGTTTTAATTGCATAGAATTAGAGTTCATTTACCCTTTGTGATTCACCTGAAAATAACTTTTCATTGAGAATGAATGAGTTTCAACACTATTTTGTTGGAATGGTGTAGAAATCTGTAGGCAACTTAATTGTTCTGCATATTCCTTATTAAGCAGAAGGGCAGTGAAGAAACTCACAAGAGAAAAGGAACATAAAAAGACTAAAATGGTTCATCATTTTAGAAAAGGAAGAAAGAAAATAGATGGGGATATTCAAGACAATTTCATTGCACAAGATTCACAGCTGGAATATTTTCCCACATTGTCCTTCATCTGTGTCTGAACATATCTTTCAGAATTAATCCCTGTAAGAAAATCAATATAATTTAGTTCTCCAGATAGTACTTCTCCAACACGTGTGCATAAAAAATACCTAGGGAGCTTATTAAAAATGACAATTCTTACTTCCCCTTCCCCCTGAGATTGGTCAGCGTTCAGTCTAGAATTCAACAATTTAATGATGAATGAGGTCCCTGGGCCATACTTTGAGGAAAACTTGGGTTCTAGACCCTTTTCCTATTTGGGGAATCTTGACTCTTTTTCTGTTTTAACTCTCAACGTGGAGTAAAATGAAAAGCTGTACATAAGTATATGAAACTGACCAAGTTGTATACATGTTTGGCTATGACACACATCAGCTGGAAATGTCTGTGTGACTGCAAGCTGAAGGCCAATGGTGCCTTCTGTTTGAGAAGACAATGCCCAGAAGAAACAGAGTCGCCCACTCCCAAAAAAGGCTGTATTTCGTGGGAATATTTAAATAGGTAGATAAGTAAATAGATGTATATACAGATAGATTGTGTGTGTGTGTATATATATATATATATATATATATATATATACACACACACACATATATATATCTCCATGTAAACATGTATGTGCCATTAAAAGTACTAAGTAGTGCTATTCCTTTGCTTTCATATTTATGTCTAGTCAAAAAATAATCTTTACCTCAAAATATTTCACACCATATTGGTGTGAATAAATAAAATTTATTTAATACTGATAATATTTTTGATTCTTTGGGGTTCACCTATTAGTAAGAATATCCACTTTACTATCGTACATAATATAGGAAAAAATGCTATGTAGGAAATCCTAAATAGGAAAATGTCATTTTTAGACAAAACAATGACCCTAACCTGAAGCAGTTCAGAACTTTCCTTTAGGATAATTAAGGAGTGTAATGTAAGGAAGATGTGAAAATTGTCAAGAAATATCCAAGGGGGATAAACATCAAAGAGTGAGAGAAATTTGTTCCCTAGAACATAATGAAATAAACAGAAATATAAAAATGTAATAAGAACAGAGCACAGTGATCCAAGGGTGGTGGCACCATCTGTGGCCTGGGAAACGAGGAATTCTTGGCCCTCTGCCTGAAGCAGGAGCCAGGGAAGCAGGCAAACTTTGGAACAATTATTATATTAAGAACTAAAGTCTTATTCTCTTTGTCTACAGGCTATGGGTATCTATGTCTCTCCCCCTGTTTATGTGTGTGTCTATCTTTGTGTGCATGAATGTTACATCCACCTCTCTGTGTGTTATTTCTCTGTATGTGAAGGTGTGTGGATTTTTCTGTCTAGTTAAGTGCGTGTTTCATTCCTGTGGAGTTACATGTCACCACTTTGTTTTGTGTCTAAATGGCTCTGGATGTACGAGACTCTGCCCAATTATGTCTTGCTGCTATTTGCATGCTTCACTCTGCCATGTGTATCTCTCTGACCAGACGCGTGCTTTTTTCTATCTGTTGTATATATTTCCCTGTGTCTCCATTTATGAGTCTCTTTTTTGCTGCTTCTGAATGTCTTTGACACTCTGTGTCCCATTCTATCTGTATTTTTGTGTATTTCTCCCTGTGAGCCTCCCAGATCCATCTCACTGTATCTCTGCAGTGGATGTCTCTGAGTTTGTGTTTCTCAGGGCATGCATCTCTGTTTCTGCATTTTTCCCTGTAGGTATCTCCCTTTCTCTCTCTTTCTTTCTGTGCCTGTGGGTATAGTTTGTGGGTCTTGCTTGTTTGCTCCCATTTATGTGGGCATCACTGAGTGGGTGTCTCAGTGTGTCCACTTTTCTCTATATGTCTCTCTGTTGAGCATGCCTGTGGGACAGAAGGCAGACAAGAGAAGTTCCCATGATACATACCCTCTCTCAGACCCAGTCTGTCAGTGAAAAGACTTAAAGAAATTATCCAGCCCTTTATTGCCTCTAGACAGGGCTACAGCTAACATATTCTATGGAGGGATGTTAATGTTCATCTTTCTTGCCTTTTCAAATACATTCTGTTGACACTCAAGTTTTACACTTAGAATATCTATTCCGTGATCTAAATATCTCTAAGCCCTATTTCCTCAAGAGGAAATATATGGGCAAAAGCAACTTTTTGTAGGGTTGGTGTGAAGATTACAGACGTAAACTTCCTAGTACACTACCGGGGGACATAGGTGATGCTCCACAAATTCTATCACTATTATCAAGGCATATTTCTAGGCTAAAATTTTGTTGAAAAGTTAAATTCCTCTAAGGGAAACTGCTATATAATGAAATGTTTTAAAGAGAGATTATTTCACGCAATGTCCCTACCTTTAAAAAATACAGCTAGGAGAACATTATAAAAGGGACCTCTTCAAAGAAGTATTATGACAACTTTTTGGATGGAAAATATATTAGAAGATATATTTCCATTCTTTCAGTGGCCTATAGCACTAATCCTGTAGCTCTAGATTATGCAGTCTTAGATCAATTAAAATACAACCCAAATGACATCTAGGGCATGAGATAGTCTACTGCAGCCTCTTCATCTGAAGCAGGTGAGGACACTGAGGCCAGGGAGACTGAGAGTCTCAGTAACTTGTCCTAAGTTACAGGCTACAGTGACATATGTGCTACAAAAACCCATTCCCTTCAGGTTTATAGTCCGTGCTGTTTGCAATGCATTTTGCTACATCCACTATGAATTTCAAAAAATTTTTTCATTTAGTGTATCTTTTAAATAGATAATTCATTCACAAAGTTGAAAAATCAAATCAATAAACATCAAAGTACATTGAAAAGTCATGGGCCCATCTCATCCACCCCTAACTCCCCTGTTCTTGCCTTTTATTCCCAATCCTATAAGTAACTACTCTTCAGTTTTGTGTGTGTCCTTTCTGTATCCTTCATGCAGATTCAAGGAAATTACTTATACAGACACAAGCAATTATTAACTATATGTATTTTTATTTTTACTCTTTTTTACATAAAGGATGATATTCTAAATTCACTGTTTTGCTCCTTGCTTTTTTTTACTTAATGATATATCCGGGAGATCTTTCTATACCAGTAAATGTAAAACTTCCTCATCTTTTTTTTAATAGTTGCATAGTGATTATAGATTTTTGAAAAGAAATCTAATTAGTTGTGAATACTTAAACCAAAGAAGGGGGGAATGAAGTGTGGTAACTAGATATAAGTCTACAGTTTGAGAAATTCCTATAACAATTTTAATTCATGGGTGCTAAGGAACAATGCAAAGAAAAGGGACTAGGCAAGCTTTGAGAACACAATAAAAGCTACCTGGCCAAACCACACCTGTTCCCTTTCCTGTTCTCCCAGGGGCTGCCTGAGGCATGGAATGAGTAGATAAAATGCCTGCAGCTATTTTACTATTTACTCCCAGGAGCAAAAGTCCATAAAATACAAACGTTCATAAAATCGGAGCTGTTAGAAGGTACTGAACTTTTTGAAAATATGCAGTGCTCAGAACTGCCATAGTAAGTTACCAGTTTACCAAAACACACACACACACAATTTTCACAGTTCTGTACAATACATTTTTTATGGTTTTATAGTAAAATGAAATATCTTGCTGAGATTTTTCTTTATTATAATTCCACTATCTATTGCCTTTACTGCATCAGCGGTCCCCCAACCTTTTCTGCACCAGGGACCGGTTTCGTGGAAGACAATTTTTCCACAGAGGGCGGGGGATGCTTCAGGCGGTAATGCGAGCAATGGGGAGCGATGGGGAGCGATGGGGAGCCGAAGATGAAGCTTCGCTCTCTCGCCCACCGCTCGCCTCCTGCTGTGCGGTCCGGTTTCGGTCTGTGGCCCGGGGATTGGCGACCCCTGTACTACATTACGATTAACTTGGTTATCTATGTAATATGAGGGAATTAACATTTGAGTGACTATGAGACTGTCAGGAACTTTGCTAGGTGTTGCATGTACTTTATCCTAGCCTAGTTAGCACTTTCAAAGTCCTATCTTCCCCAATTGCCACAGGGCCACACAATTCGATTCCACAACTGATTTGTCTTACTCCTCTCTATCCACAATTTCCAGTAGGCAAAGATAACTAAAAACTTCAGAAGACTCTCCGACAGTAGGATTGCTTTTGTTGGGCTCACAGGACCAGTTGTAATAACAGTAACTAAAGGCACAAGGAGAGGCAGATTCATTCACTGTGTCTTGCGTGTTGCCCAGTGAGACCTCGAACTTCCCTTAAGTCTCAGATCAAGTAAAGTCTAATAAAATAAAATTACCAGAAGTTCTTTTTCCATTGCTGAGGCATGTAACATTGCCAAGATTTGAGCTAACAGTTTATGACTCTATTAAGAGCATGGGACACTAAATCTACTTTACATTTAAAAGAGACTTCATCTTTTTCAAAACACTAAACACATATTGTTTCACTGTGTTCTCCTAACCACCTTGTAAGTCAAGGGTTGATGTTCCTGTTTTAAAATATATCCATCTGGGACTTCCCTGGAGGTCCAGTGGTTAAGACTCCATGCTTCCACTTTAGGGGGTGCAGGTTCCATCCCTGGTTGGGGAACTAGGATCCCACATGCCACGGGAGGCAGCCAAAACTAAATAAGTAAAATAAAGTTTAAAAGACTCTTTAAAAAAAAAAAAGAGTCAAAGGAAAGCTCTAAAAGAACAATAAAAATAAAACATATCCATCTTATAAATGTAATCACAGAAACATTGGAAGTTAACTCCACTGGTCCAAAATCCCATCACTAAGTAATATTGGCAACTCTGTTACCCATGTTTAATCCAGTACTTTTCATGGAGACCAACTGAAACCATCTTCAGCTTCAGAAATAACCAACTGCCCATGATAACAACACGATAATTAAGTCAATCCAAAAATGGGAATGATAAAAAAGCAAAATGGAAACTAAAATATCCATTAAAGTTCATCTACCCATTAGCAGTGAACCAATTCACTCTTAGGCATTTGTTAAAATGAATTAGATAGATCCATATGTTCTGATATTAAAGTTATGTAACACACATGATTAAGAAGAGAAGGCAAATTTCAGAACAATATGAAAAGCATCATCCCATTTGTATAGAAAAACAATTAAAGACACACATGTTTAAATGTACACAGATATTCCCTGGAAGGATATCCAGAAACTTATAAACTGTTTTCTCTAGGGAGTTAGTATAGTATGTGTTATAGGGAAATAGTTTGAACGTTTACTTTTTCACCTGCACTTTTCTCAGTGTTTCCATTTTTTTTTATCATGAACATTTATTATTTTTATCACTTAAAATATCATATGGTCAAAAAAAAATCATATGGTCATAATTTTTAACTGCTGTTAAACCTGGGACAAATCAAATAAATATTCAAGGCATACTTTTAAATGTCTGCTTTTCTTAGATTACTTCTTGCTCTATGATGCTTTGACTTTATTTGTGCCAAAATCTCTATTGACTTCTGAATAAATATTTAATTTCTCCAATTAATTATAATGCCAGTGGGGAGTTTAAACTACACAGGGATAAATGTGTTGAATTTTTACCTCATCAGTAAAATGGCCACTCGGAATGACATTCTGGTTGGATTAGCAAGACACACATTATTATCTTGATTACAAGTGTACATGACATTGAAGATGCAGGTGGGCAACTCAAAAGTGTATATGTTTCATGAAACATTCTCTGAACCTTTTAAGTCTTCCAGCTATTTGAACTTACCACAGCAATTATTTCAGCTGATAAACTACAGAGTATGATTTGAGACTCACATTTAGGACATAAATATAACCTTTGAATCCATTTATGATCCCAATAAGCACATACATACATGTGTATGCATGTATTTCTGTATCATACGGAGAGAAACATGTAAGGGTCATTGTTATTATACTGTTAAATATATGAACCAAGTGACAGCACTAGCAACTATAGATTAATACATTCCTTAACTCACATTATTATGTAGGGAAGTTAGAAGCATTGCAGCATGAATTAAGGACAAAGTGTCAACCTTAAGTTTAAATAAGGACTTTTCAAAGAACAAATGATATATTCCATGGACAGGTGTCTAGAAAACGTGTAGCTTTTTACATTTTTGCAGTGCAATTTTGAAAGTCTATTCATGTATTTTAATTCCCTGACTCACAGAGCTTGCAGATTAATGGATAGCACTTTTTGGCAAAAATAAATAAATAAATAACTGACAGAAAATTTTTAAAAATGGTTAAAAGAAGTTGCAAACTGAAGCATCAATTTGTGAACATTTCATATAATCTTGTAAAAATAGTAGTTGAGGGAAAACTAGTAAAACATTTTTTGTTATTTGACTCCATATTCAGCTACTCATCCTTAAGGTCTGTTACCCAGAGCCTGGGACCCATACAGTTAGATTTGTAGCTGACAACTCTTCTCAAAATCTACTTAACTGAAATACAATCAGCTTAATTTTATCATTTCTGTAATATGCAGATTTATCTTATGCTCCACAATAATTAGTTCAAACTACATTAATCATCCCTGCCATACTGCTTTCAGTTGGTTTGATGTTTCTCTGGTTTCTCCAATATATTTTGAGCATCTGAAGGAGAGAGGCCATGTCAAACTCATCTTTGCATCTGAAGTCACTGCCCAAAGCTTGACACATTTTAGAACTCAGTAAAGGTTTGTTAAGTAAATAAGGGGGAGTAACAAAAATTAAGGGAAATGACTTGAATCAAAGTAGCACTTCACCTAAACTGGATGCCTTCTAAAGAGTCAAACAAATTTCTTCTACCTATATAGCTACAGATACCACATGCTATAAGTTTAATTGATAGCATTCACAATGTTTATTCTGAGGCTTTTCAGACACCTTATACAAGAAGAAAAATAAAAATAAAAAATGCAGTCTGTGTTCAATAAAGTATACTCAACTAAGAAAAATCAAGCAATATTTTCCAGAAAAAATATGAAGTGTTAAAATAAAATGAATATTTGAACTAATGTCTCATTAATGAGAATATCCAAATTTTCTAGCTTATCAGATCTTACTATTTCTACAATCCTACTATTTATCTCCACAGATTATTGATGTAAAATATACCAAGTATAACTATTTCTTATTTAATGAATATTCTTATTATTAAAATATTTGATATTTTATGAATAAAACATTAAATGTGATACTAGCCCACTTACCTTAAATTATTTGTTATACCAGGGTTATATTAGATATTCAAATTAAATAGGATAATTTTGCACTTATTTTTACTCCATAAGAATAATTTTTACCATTATAAATAGTATTGGTTAAACTGTAACACATCAAAATCTTCAATCACATTGATTATTATTTTTGTCTGTATAATCCTTAATCCTACATTCTATTTTTTGTAATGTATAATCCTAAATTCTACTTTTGTTCCTCTATTTAAAGAACATGAAGTGATTTAAGTTGCTTATTGAAAAAACATCACTTGACAGTTAAAATTGATTTTTGCCATCCATGTTTGGAACACTAACTTCATTGTTAAGAAAGAGAAGACTAAAACACAAAATACACTCAACAGTGATATAATATTTTTTGACAAGAAATATGGAGGTTAAATATTGTCTTTCTATAGCAACCTTAAGGCAGATAAGCAAGAGGAAACAGATATTATTAGAGAATGATGGCAAAAATTTATTTTTAAGAGGTATATGTTATATTATTCATATCTTCTTAGGAAAAAGATGGCAAGTTTATTGGCTTCCCTCTGCCCTTATCCTCTGCCAGCAAGAGCCATCTGTAATAAGATGGAAACATTGGCACACAAAAAAATTCACTTCTGTTTCCTAAAACCATTGCTTAATAAAGTCTGCTGAATATTTTGCAAGGCTCTATTCTTTTCCATTTTTCTTATTTTTCAACAATGATAGGGATACTGAGGTACTTGTTTTGGACAATTTATAGTCTAATTTCAAAATAAGTAAGAGATTCATAAAGCTAGAAAAAAATTAAGTGGACCCACATGAATAAGACACTCATATCGTAAATATAAATGTATGATCACAGGCTATGAAAAAAGTGATTAAAAAATGGACACTAAAGAAACTGTATACTATTTTAAAATACACTTTTACAACCCCAGCTTCTATAAACAGGAATGGCCTTTCAGGGACCAAGGATCAACTTTAACACCTTAACTGAAAAATGAATTTGATTAATGTTCATAGGATTATACTCCTTAGGAATGCACTATAACCACTGGAGCATTGGTTGTTTAATAAAATGTTTATTCTCATTATTAGTCACAAATGTGCTAGATTTTTCATGCATGAAATAGATACTTAGGAAAGTTGCATGAACCCTTTCAGACCAGCATGGAATTTGGAAAAGGGTGGTAAATGCTCTTTAAAATAAGTCATTTGAGTGTTCAGGGATAGATTCTACCACTTATTTATGAAGATTCATTCACAGAATCTATAACACACTACTTTGGATATTCAAAGTACTATCTTATGGTTGTAATAAAATCTAATAAAGCTAGCTTTTATTATCTAGTTTATCCTGGGCACTGGCAAAACAACCTTGCATGAATGACCTTATTAATTCTACTCAATAACTCTGTGAGGTAGATACTGTTATTATCCCCGTTTCATAAGTGAGTAAACTGATATTTCTAGGAAGATTAAGTACCTTGTCCAAATCAATGAGTGGAGAACCTGAATTTAAAGCAGTGTTACAGAGCCTGTAATTTTAATCATTATTATTGCTTACCCAGTTATATAGATACTCTATTTTGACTAAGTTTTATTTTTAAAAATTTGAATTCATCAACACCTCTCTATGGTCTACACAGTCTACACTGTTGGCTTGGATATAAAGATAATGGCAATAATGAAGTCAGAGTCACAGGTTTGATATGTGTTCAGTTGATGTTGTCTTATGAAAGTCTATTCCATTGCTATCAAAATCTATCAAACCTACCTACAAGAGTTCTTTTTCAATGAATCATAAGAAAAGACTGGAGAGGTATCTGCATCTAGTTTGGCAAAAAAAACAGTCACTCTTGTTGGAGAATCACTGTAGGGTCACACATATTATTTCTGTGTATAGAGAAAGATAAACATATTAACAGCCAAGTCATTCACATGGCTTCCATAGGAATTAGATTTGCCATCAGAGAGGGATCAATTATGAGGAAATCCCCCTTAATCATTTAATTGATTTCCTTCTCTTACACTTAAAGTAGCAAAGATTGATCCAGATGGTGGAGTAGGAAGACGTGGTACTCACTTCCCCTCACAAACACATCAAAAATACATCAACATGGGGAAACAATCTTACTGAAAACTAGCAGAAAGACTCCTGTACAACCAAGGCTGTAAGAAAGATCCACATGGAATTGGGTAGGAAGGGAAGGAAAATAATCAAGTCAGAACCTGTGCCCCTAGGAGGGGACTCAGAGGAAAAGGGAGGTTACATGGGCAGAGATCTAGCCTGGGGAGTGAGCAGTTCGAGCCATAAATTGGGTGCCCCAGTCCTGGAGTCTGACATGGAAGATGAGCCCCCTTGGCTGGTTGGAGAGCCACTGGAACAAGAGGGCTGTGGGAAGCGTGTACTCCACTTTGGAGGAGTGTGCAAGTGCTGACATACTCACAAGGCAGGGTGGGAGGGTGGATTGAGAACTGCTCCAGTGGCTGCCCAGTTTACCATGGCCACCCTGGCATGGGCCTCAGCTTGAGCCAAGCGAATGCTCCATCTCTGCATACTTCACCTCGCAATTCCACACTGGAATGAGGGCTGCCATAAATGGGGAGAGAGCTCAGCCCTCAACCATGGGACGCAAAGGCGACTTGGACCCTGGGCAGTGTCTGATCATAGTGGGGGTGGCCATTGTTGGCACTTACACAGGTTGCACATCACAGGTGGTCCTGATCTCTTGAGAGTGGCTGGACTATGACAGTCTGCACCCTGATACACACTAAGAGCCAATGCAGGCCTGCCTGCTCCACAAAAGGGTGGGGGCAGCAGAGGCTGGGGGGAGCAATCAGCTGTAAGGGACAATGGAGACTCTGAGACAGTGGAGGCTGCCATTGCCAGCACCTGCACAGGCAGCGCATCAGAAGCACTGCCTCTGTCTGCGGCCAGCCTACTCCAGCTCACACCATGTCATGAGCCAAGAGCCTGCATGGGCCCCTCTTGCTCCAATACTTTTACCCTTTGGGGCAAGGATGCTGGTGCTGGGAGAGAGAAGACCACACATTCAAAGGGAATAGAACCAGTTTGGTCCTGACACTCATAGCTTCTGCTCCATCAACTTGGTATCTGACCCCACCCCCAATATGGAGACGACAGTCACTGAACAGAGGCGGAGCCCCACCTCACACCTAGCTCCAGCTCTAGCTCTTCCATCTCCAGCCCCACTTCTTACCAAGGTGACAGCTGCACCCTGAAGAAAGACGTGACTTCTGTTCACATCAAATCCAGCTCTCCCACCAAAGGCATGGGCACATGCAGACGATATAGAAATACTCTTACATAAGAACACCTCTTCAAAACCTCAATAGGTAACTGTTTTACCTAAATTCATAGAGAAAGAGAAAGTTAAGCAAAATATAATGACAGAGGAACTGGTCTCAACTGAAAAAGAAAATCCCTCAAAAAATAAATAAAACAGAAATAAACAATTTACCACATAAAGAATTTAAAGCATCAGTAATAAGAATGCTAACTGAATTAGAAAAAAGAATAGATGAACAAAATGGGAATTTTAACAAGGAACTAGAAAATTACAAAAGAACCTATCAGACTGAAGAATACAATAACTGAAATGAAAAACCCTAGAAAGAATGAATGGCAGACTAAGTGAAACAGAAGAATGCATAAGTGATCTAGAAGACAAAATAATGGAAATCACCCAATTAGAAGAGCAAAAAGAAAAACAAATTTTAAAACAGAACTGTTTAAGAGATCCCTGGATAACATCAAGTGTACCAACATTTGTATTATGGGGTCATAGAAGGAGAAAAGAGAGAGGGGGGTTAGAAATAAATTTGATGAAATTATGGCTGAAAACTCCCCAAACCTGCAGAAGAAAACAGATATCCAGGTATAGGAAGCACAGAGCGTTCAAAATAAGGTGAACCCAAACAGACTCACACCAAGACATATTATAATTAAGATGGCAAAAGTTAAAGTTGAAGAGAGAATTCTAGAGCCAGCAAGAGAAAAACAAAGAGTAATATACAAGGGAACCCCCGTAAGGCTATCAGCTGGTTTTTCTGCAGAAAATTTGCAGGTCATAACGAGTGGCATGATATATTCAAAGTGCTGAAAGGGAAAAACCTGAAACTTGGACTACTCAGCAAGATCATTTAGAATTGAAAAATATATAAAGACCTTATCAGGCAAAAATTAAGAGTTCATCAATACTAAACCTACACTAAAAGAAACTGTAAAGGGTCTTCTCTAAGTGGAAAAGAAAAGGCTATAACAAGAAGAAAGAAACTATAGGAAAGGAAAAATTCCATAGGGAAAGACAGGTAGTAAGAACTGAGGATCAACCAATTAAATGAGCTAGTACAAAGATTAAAAGACAAAAAATTATAAAAGCAGCTATAACTACAATAAGCAGTAGAGAGATAAACATGAAGATGTAAAGTAAGACAACAAAAACACAAAATGTAGGGGAGGGGAGTAAAAAAGGCAGATCTTTCAGAATGTGTTTGAATTGAAACGTCTACAAATTTAAAACACATAGATATAGTTATAGGTCAACATATAGGAACCCCTTGGTAACCACAAATCAAAAACCTACAATAGATACACCGAAACAAGAAAGAAAGGAACACTACTAAAGAAAATCATCAAAACACAGGGGAAAAACAAAAAGAAATAAACAGAGAAAAGCTACAAAAACAACTACTTAGAAAACAAATAATAAAATAGCAATTAGTGCATACTTATCAATAGCTACTCTAAATTTCAGTGGACCAAATGCTCCAATCAAAATACATAGGGTGGCTAACTGGATTTAAAAAAAGAACCCATCTATATGCTTGAAGAGCTAAAGACTGAAAGTGAGGGGATGGAAAAATATATTTCATGAAAATGGAAATGGCAAGAATGCACGGGTAGCAATGCTCTATCGTACAAAATAGACTTTAAAACAAAGTCTATAATAAAAGTCAAAGAAGGGCTTTATATAATAATAAAGGGATTAATACAAGAAGGGGGCATTATACTCCTTAACATATATGCACCCAATACAGGAGTGCCTAAATATCTAAAGCAATACTAACAGACATAAAGTGAGAAATTGACTATAATACAATAATAGTAGGGAATTTTAATACCCCCTTGACATCAATGGACAGATCATGCTGACAGAAAATCAATAAGGTAACAATGATCTTAAATGATGCAATAAATAAGTTAGATTTAACAGATATCTACAGGACATTCCATCGAAAAACAGCAGAATACACATTCTTTTCAAGTGCACATGGGACATTCTCCAAGATAGATCACATATTAGGCCACAAAATAATTCTCCACAATTATAAGAGGACGGAAATTACATCAAGCTATTTTTTCAACTGCAATGGTATAAAACTAGAAATTAATTACAGAAAGAAAAATGAGAAAAGAACAAACATATCGACACTAAACAACATGCTAATTAACAAAAATGGGTCAATGAAGAAATCAAAGAGGAAATCAGAAAATACCTTCAGACAAAGAAAAATAGAAACACAACTGTCCAAAATCTATGGGATGCAGCAAAAGCAGTTCTAAGAGAGAAGTTTACAGCAACACAGGTCTTCCTCGAGAAACAAAAAAATCTCAAATAAACAACCTACCCCACCATCTAAAGGAATTAGAAAAAGAAAATTAAAGCCCAAAGTCAGCAGAAGGAAGAAAATAATAAAGACAGAAAGGAAATAAAAGAGTGCTTTTCCTTATTGTTACAATATTTAAACTCATTCAAAACTTTTAGTTGCACTTTTAATGTAATATCTACTAGTTTTGAAAATTTTTCAGATTTGATACATTAGAGTTGTATTCCTCAGGTATTGAAAATGTTGTTTAAATATTTTATCAATGCATTAAATTAATGCAGACAGTCTCCACCAAAAAACTACTAGAACTAACAAATGAATTCAGTAAAGTTGCAGGATAGAAGATCAATATACATATATCTGTTGCTTTTCTATAAACAAATAATTAACTATAACAAAAAGAAAGCAAGAAAACAACCCAATTTAAAATTGAACCAAAAAGAAAAAAATGCCTAGGAATAAACTTAACCAAGGGGGTGAAGAACTGTCCTCTGAAAACTATAAAAGATTGATGAAGGAAATTGAAGATGATACAAAGAAATGGAAAGATACCTTGTGTTCAAGGATTGGAAGAACTAATATTGTTAAAATGCCCATACAATTCAAAGCAATCTACAGTTTTAATGCAATCCCTATCAAAATACTCATGATGTTTTTCAGAACTAGAACAAATAATCCTAAAACTTATAGAGAACCACAAACGACCCCAAATTGCCCAAGCAATCTTGAGAAAAAAGAACAAAGCTGGAAGGATCATGCTCCCTGATTCAGACTACATTATAAAGCTAAAGTAATAAAAACAGCATGATACTGGCACAAAAACAGCAACACAGATTAATGAAACAGAACAGTGAGCTCAGAAATAAACCCACAGGTCTATGGTCAATTAATCTATGATACTGGAGGGAAGAATATACAATGGAGAAAAGACAGTCTCTTCAATAAGTGGTGCTGGGAAAATTGGACCGTTCCATGGAAAAGAATCACACTCCATGTACAAAAATAAACTCAAAATGGATTAAAGACATAAATGTAAGACTTGAAACCATAAAACTAGAAAATAAAGAACATGAGCAGAATACTCTTTGACATAAATCATAGAAATATTTTTTTGGATCTATATCCTAATGCAAAAAAAAATAAAACCAAAAGTAAATAAATGGGACCTAATCAAACTTAAAAGCTTTTTTGCACAACAAAGGAAACCACTGACAAAATGAAAAGACAATCTACTGGATAGGAGAAAATATTTGCAAAGATATGACCAAAATGGGTTAATACCATATGTATATATATATATACCTCATACGACTCAATATAAAAAAAAATCAGAAAATGGCCAAAAGACCTGAATAGACATTTTTCTGAAGAAGTTATATAGAGAGCCATCAGGCACAAGAAAAAATGCTCAACATCACTAATCAGATGAGAAATGCAAATGAGAATCACACTGAGATATAACCTCACACCTGTCAAAATGGCTATCATCAAAAAGTCTAGAAATAACAAATGTTGGCGAGGATGTGGAGAAAAGGGAACCTTAGTACGCTGTCAGTGGGATTGTAATTGGTGCAGCCACTATGGAAAACAGTATGCAGGTTCTTCAAAAAACTAAAAATAGAACTACCATATGATCCAGCCATTCCATTTCTAGGTGTATATCTAAAGAAAATAAACATACTAATTCAAAAAGATACATGCACCCCAATGTTCACAGCAGCATTATTTATAGTAGCAAAGATATGGAAGCAACCTAAGTGCATATCAACAGTTGAATGAATAAAAAATGATGTGGGATATATATATATTATATATATATACACACAATAATGCAGATGGACCTACAGATTATTATGCTTAGTGAAAGAAATATAGTCTATATTATCACTTACTTGTGGAATTTATAAAATAAAACAAATGAATGTATATAACATTGAAATTTTCTTTCTTGAAAGAAAAATAGATGGACACAGTGAGAATTTCAACAACGAGATAGAAAAATATAAGAAAGCAGCAAACAGAAATTATAACTTAAGTGAAAAATACAGTAGAGGGGTTCAACAGCAGAATAGATGAAGTAAAGCACAAATCAGAGACCTGGAAGAGAAAGCACTGGAAAACACCCAGACAGAGCTGCAAAATGGAAAATGAATGAAAAGAAGTGGGGATAACTTAAGGGACTTCTGAGACAATATCAAGTGGAATAACATTCACATGATAGGGTTCCAGAAGACGAGAAAGAGAAATGGTCAGAAAAATTATTTGAAAAAATAATGGCTGAAAATATCCCTCCTTTGGAGAAGGAAACAGAAACCCAAGTCCAGGAAGGCCATGAAGTTCCAGATAAGATAACCTACAGAGAAATACACCAAGAAACACTATAATTAAAATGTTAAAAGTTAAAGATAAAGAGAGAATCTTAAAAACAGCAAAAGAAAACCAACTTATTATGTACAAGGGAAACCCCATAAGGCTATCAGAAGATTTCTTAGCAGAAACTTTACATGCCAGAAGAGAGTGACATGACATACCCAAAGCTCTGAAAGGAAAAAAACTGCCAGCCAAAAATTTTGTACCTGGCAAGGTTATTATTCAGAAGTGAAGAGGAGATTAAGAGTTTCCCAGATATGCAAAAGCTAAAGCAGTTCATCACCATTAAACCAGCCTTACAAGCAAAGTTAAAGGGACTTCTTTAAACTAAAAAGACACTAATGATTTAAAAGGCATACAAAAGAAAAATTTCAGAGAAAAATGTAAATACATGATAAAGGTAGTGAATCAATCACTTCTAAAGCAAGTATAAAAGGTAAAAGACAAAAGTAGTAAAATTAATTGACATAAAATAATTAGTTGAGGAATACATAAAAGATAATACATAATACATAAAATGTGTTATCAAACATATAAAATGTGCCAAGGGGAGTAAAAATATAAAGCTTTGGAAAGTGTTCAAAATTAAATTACTATCAAACTAAAAGAGACTGTTATATACATAGGATATTATATGTGAACCTCATGGTAACCACAAAAAAAAAAAAAAAATTATAATAAATACACAAAAGGAAATGAGGAAGGAATCTAAACATAACACTAAAGAAAACAATCAAACTAGAAGGAAGAGAGAGAGAGAAGAAACAGAGAGGGACTGCAAAAACATCCAAAAACCATTTTAAAAAATGGCATTAAGTACTTACCTATCAATAATTACATGTAAAAGGACTAAACTCTCCAAACAAAAGACATAAGATGGCTGAATGGATTTAAAAAATGAGACCTTTCTCTATGCTGCCTACAAAACTCACTTCAAATCCAAAGGCATTCAGATTGAAAGTGAAGGGATGGAAAATGGCATACCATGCCAATGGAAAAAAAAAGAAAGCTGGTGTAACAATACTTATATCAGATGAAACAGACTTTTATATCAGATGAAATAGACTTTTAAACAAAGACTGTAACAAAAGGTGAAGAGGGTATTATATAATAATAAAGGGGTATTACATAATGATAAACGTAAACATTTTTGCATCTAACATAAGAGCACCTAAATATTTAAAGTAAGTATTAATAGAAATAAAGGGGAAAATTGACAGTAATACAGTAATAGTAGGGGTCTTTAACACCCACTTACATCATTGGTAGATCATCCAGACAGAAAATCAATTTAAAAAAATTGATCTTAAACAACACATTAGATCAGATTCACTTAATAAACATATATAGACTATTCCATCCAGAACAGCAGGATACAAATACTATTCAAATGCTTGTGGGATATTTTCTAGGATAGATCACATTTAGACCACAAAACAAGTCTCAATAAATTTAAGAAGATTGAAATCATATCAAGCATCTTTTCTAACCACAGTGGTATTAAACTAGAAATCAATTATAACAAGAAAACTTTAAAAAGCACAAACACATGGAGACAAAACAGCATGCCATTAAGCAACCAATAGGTCAATGAAGAAATCAAAGAGGAAATCAGAAAACGCCTTGAGACAAATGAAAATGAAAACACAATGTTCCAAAATCTTTGGGATGCAGCAAAAGCAATTCTAAGAAGGAAGTTCATAGCAATGCCTGCTTACCTGAAGAAACAAGAAAATTCTTAAATAATCTAATTTACATTTAAAGGAACTAGGAAAAGAAGAATACACAAAGCCCCAAGTTAGTAGAAGGAAGAAAATATTACAAACATTAGAGTGGAAATAAATGAAATAAAACTAAAAAAAGAAGGAAAAAAAATTAATAAAACTAAGAGCTGGTTCATTGCAAAGATAAACAAAATTGACACATCTTTAGTCAGACTCATCAAGAAAAAAAGACAGAGTTCAAATAATTACAATTAGAAATTAAAGAGGAGAAATTATAACCAATACCACAGAAATACAAAGGATCATAAGAGAAAACTATGTACAAAGATAATCCAACAAATTAGATAACCTAGAAGAAATGGATAAATTACTAGAAACATATAATATTCAAGACTAAATTATGAAGAAAAAGAAAATCTGAATAGGCCAATTACTAGTAATGAAATTGACTCAGTAATCAAAAAATAACTCCCAACAAACAAAAGTTCAGGTCCAGATGGCTTCAAGTGTGAACGTACCAAATATTTTAAAAAGAATTAATGCCTATCTTTCTCAAATTATTCCAAAAAATTGAAAAGAAAGGAACACTTCCAAGCTCATTTTACAATGTCACCATTACCCTGCTACCAAAGCCAGATAGACATTGAAAAAAAATTATAGGTCAATATCCCTGATGAACATAGATGCAAACATCTCAATAAAATATTAGCAAGCCAAAGTCAACAGTACATCAAAAGGATCATATACCGTGATCAAGTGTGATTCATTCCAGGATGCAAGGATGGTATAACATCTACAGTCAATTAACATGATACACCACATTAACAAAATGAAGGATAAAAATCATATGATCATCTCAGTAGATGCAGAAAAAGCATTTAACAAAATTCAACATCCATTTATGATAAAATGTCAATAAAATGGGTATAGAGAAAACATATCTCAACATAATAAAAACCATATATGACAAATCCACAGCTAACATTATACTCAGTGATGAAAAGCTGAAAGTTTTTTCCCTAAGATTAGAAACAAGACAAGGATGCTCACTCTTGCCACTTTGATTCAACATAATATCAGTAGTTGTAGCCACAGCAATTACACATACAAAAAAGAAAGTAATAAAAGATATCCAAATTGGAAAGGAAAAAGTATAACTGTCACTGTTTGCAGATGACACAATATTATATATAACAATCCTAAAGGCCACACCAAAAAAAGTATTATGTGAATTCAGTAAAGTTTCAGGATACAAAATTAATATACAGAAGTATGTTGCACTTCTATACACTAGTAAACTATCAGAATGAGAAATGAAGAAAACAATCCCATTTACAACTGCATCAAGAAGAATAAAATACCTAGGAATAAATTTAACCAAGGAGGTGAAAGGCATGTACTCTGAAAACTATGGGACACTGATGAAAGAAACTGAAGATGACACAAATAAGTGGAAAGATATTCCATGTTCATGGATTGAAAAAATTAACATTGTTAAAATGTCCATACTACCCCAAACGATCTACAGATTCAATGATATCCCTATCAAAATTCCAATGGTGGGCTTCCCTGGTGGCACAGTGGTTGAGAGTCTACCTGCCAATGCAGGGGACACGGGTTCAAGCCCTGGTCTGGGAGGATCCCATGTGCCGCAGAGCAACTGGGCCCATGAGCCACAATTACTGAGCCTGCGCGTCTGGAGCCTGTGCTCTGCAACAAGAGAGGCTGCGATAGTGAGAGGCCCGTGCACTACGATGAAGAGTGGCCCCCGCTTGCCACAACTAGCGAAAGTCCTCGCACAGAAACGAAGACCCAACACAGCCATGAATAAAAAAAAAAAAAAAATTCCAATGGTACTTTTCAAAGAAATAGAACAAATAATCCTACAATTTTTATGGAACCACAAAAGACCTTGAATAGCCAAAGCAATTTTGAGAAAGTAGAACAAAGCAGGAGGTATCATGCGTCCTGATTTCAAACTATACTACAAAGTCATAGCAATCAAAACAGTATGGTACTTGTACAAAAACAGACACATAGATAAAAGGAACAGAATAGAGAGCCTGGAAATAAACCCAGGCACAAATGGTCAATTAATCTGTAACAAAGGAGACAAGAATATACAGTGGGGAAAAGACAGTTTCTTCAATAAATTGTGTTGGGAAAACTGGACAGCTACATGCAAAAGAATGAAGCTGGACCACTTTCTTGTACCATAAAAAAATAAGCTCAAAATGGATTAAGTACTTAAATGTAAGACCTGAAACCATAAAACTCCTAAAGAAAACATAGGCAGCATGCTCTTTAACATTGAACTTAGCAATAATTTTTGGATATGTCTCTTCGGGCCAGGGCAACAAAAGAAAAAATAAACAAATAGGAATACATGATACAGCCAAGGAAATCATCAATAAAGTGAAAAGGCAACCATTAATGGGAAAAGATATTTGCAAATCATATGTCAATAAGAGGTTGATATCCAAAATGTACAAAGAACGTATATGACTCAATATAAAAAAGCATGCACTCTATCAAAAAATGGGCAAAGGACCTGAATAGACATTTTTCCAAAGAAAACATGCAGATGGCCAACAGGTATATGAAAAAGTGCTCGGCATCACTAATTATCAGGGAAATGTAAATCAAAACCACAATTAGACACCACCTCACACCTGTTAGAATGGCTATTACCAAAATGACAAGAAATAACAGGGGTTGGTGAGGTCATGGAAAAAGGGGACCTCTGGTGCACTATTGGTGGGAATGTAACTTGGTACATCCACTATGGAAAACAGTATGGATGCTTCTCAAAAAATTAAAAATAGAACCACCATTTGATCCAGCAATTCCACTTCTGGGTATTTATCTAAAGAAAAAAAAATACTAAATCAAAAAGATATATGCACCCCTATACTCATGGTAGCATTATTTACAATAGCCAGGATATGTATTCAACCTAAGTGTCCATCGATAGATGAATGGATAAAGAAGATGTGATACACACACACACACACACACACACACACACACACACACACACACAATGGAATATTACTCAGTCACAAAAAGGAATGAAATTTTGCCATTTGTGATAACACAGATGGACCTAGAGGATATTATGCTAAGTGAAATAAGGCAGACAGAAAAAGAAATACTGTATGATTTCACTTATATGTTGAATCCAAAAAGCAAAACAAATGAACAAATAAAACAAAACAGGAAAGGACTCATAGATACAGAGAACAAACTGGTGGTTGCCAGAAGGGAGAGGGGTCAGGGGACAGATTAAATAGGGTAAGGGGATTAAGAGTTATAAACTTCCTGTGATAAAATAAATGTCACAAGAATGTAATGTACAGCATAGAGAATATAGTCAATAATATTGTAATAACATTGTACGGTGGTGACCGATGGTAACTATACTTATGTTGATCATTTTTAATGTATAAAAATATCAAATCACCTGAAACTAACAGGATATTGTATGTCAATTATAGTTCAATAAAAGCTAAAATAAAAAATAAAAAATGAATGAATTTACCACTGCTCTCCAGTCAAGAAAATTACTTCCTCTACAGTTTTCTAGAATTATGATATTCCTCAATGTGCTCAAATACCCTAATCATCACATCTGCATTTACGTTTATAGATTTGTTTCTAAATGATGGCATATGATTGCAAAATTAAGATGAGTCACAAGGATAATGAAGTTCCTCATTTTCTTTTGAGTTTAGAAGAACCTACTATGCACAAAATTGTGCTAACCATTCCCCATATGCTTACAGATCTCATCATACTATGGGAAGATAGACTTGTAGACAATTTTAAAATCAGGATGTTTGAAATGAGTGATAACAGCAAACTACTATGGGAAGGGAAAAAAAGGGGGATTCAATTTTTCTGTGCAGTCTTAGTGAAGGCTTCTTTGTGGAAGTGCATTTGAGGTGAAACTTAAAGAATCATAGGGATTTTGAGAGGTGAAAGACAGGAGCAAGCCCACTGCAAGTTGAGGAATCAGCTTGAACAAAGGAGTGAGCAAATGATTTTTACTTTGTAAACTGAGTGAACTCCAAGTTCAGTTCTGAAGTGTTATGTTATTGGTAGCATGTTTTCTGATTCACAGACCGTACTATAAAGACTGTATATAAGTGGCAAAATGACAAAAATAGCAAACTTTTTTCCATTTTATTGAGTGCTTACTATGTATGTTGCATCACATGCAGTGTCTTATTAAATCCCCTAAAAGCCATATGTGGGAGGAATACTTCCATTCTTATTTCACAGATGAGGAAACTAAGAGAGAAAGGTCAATTAATTTGTCTGAGGTTGTATTTCTTATAAGTGGTGGGCTACAGCTGTGATTCACGTGGCTCTCACTCAAAAGGCTGTTCTCTTTATCATTATACCATATCTTCTCTCAAAGGAATTAGGAGTCTATGAGGAACAGCACTGACCTTGAATTTTAGATATACTGTAGTAAATACTGATTTAATATTCTACCAGTAGAAAAGCAAAACATCAAAGGGTAACAACGAAGTAATTAAAATATTCATATATCACTCTATAGTTTACAAAACTTTTAAAAACAATTAATTTTAGAAAGAGCAAAGGACAGAAGTTAACTCATTTGTACCCTACACTTTAGATCAACCACCAATTTTCTGTGCATGAAGCTTTGGGCAAATCAACTCACCTCTTTGGGTCCAAATTCTGTAAATGTTTTATCTGTGTAATTATCTTATTAAATGGCATTATTTCTAACTAGACAGTGAACTCCCCGAATAAGAGCATGCTTACTCATTTTTGTCACGGCACGAGGCACTTTCCTGGCATTTTCAGCTATGAAATGGATGACGGATAAATAAGCAAATGTTTCCTCACCTGTAAAATAAGGAATTGCTCTAGATCTCTTAAGATTCCTAAGAGCTTGAGAATTCTATTAGGGTGTGACATTTTCCAGAAGTCCAGGAAAAGAACATAACTTCCAATCTTTGCTGCATCTTTGGAACACAGTAGAAACTAGGGACCTCCATTAACTGCCTTGAGCTTTGAAAAGTATAGATTTTGCATGAAGAAAATATAAACAACAAAAATACTGGATATTTTTCTCTTGTCCTGTAGGAGAAATGCCACCTTTTTCCAATGGGGTGGGTGATGTAAGGGAAGAGTGTATCAGAAGCCAAGTGACTCTGAACTCTTCTTTTGGGTATTTCAAATCATAACAAGATGCTCCTGTTCATTTATTCACTGGCATATGACTAAAGGAAGTTAAATAGATGAACTCAGCTTTATACTCTTCTATCTTTCCATTCAGTGTCTCTCTCACCAGCTTAAAGCCTATCTCCAATCCTGCCATTGTGTGTGCCATGCACTGGGTACGTGATTCTTGAGACATAGACCCACCTCTCAAAGAGCTAAGCACCTAGAAAGGCAGACAGCTGCATGCATAGCATGTTTTACTCCAGACACACACATGAGTTGCCAAGGGAGCACACGCTGAAAAGTTCAAAAGAGTTTTCTGAGTGGAAAGTTGGGTTTTTCTGAGCTGAAAAGGAGCAAGACTGGCAGAGAACACAAGATACTAGTACATATGCTTGGGGAGGATGTTGGGAAGTGAAGTACAGATTGAGAAGGCAAATGGTTTACTCACTTGAACATGTACTGTAACTCAAGCAATGCTGGAAGATGAGGAATGGGGCAGGTTATGGCTGCTCTTGTAAACCATGCTAATTAGCTTGTTTTTTCTCCTGGAAGAAATAGTTAATCACTGAAAGATTTTGGCAGAGGAGTTTCATGGTAAATATGATATTCTGACAGTTGTGAAGAAGATGGATCAAAAGGGAAAAAAATCGCTGTTAATACTAAAAAAATCACTATTATTCACAATAATCAAAACTATGCTTCCTGATTCAGACTTTTTGAGCCATGAAGAGTCTCAAATGAAGTAATGGAGATCTACCTAGGTCAATTAAAATTTAAGTTTTGTTGTTTTGCTTTTGACTGAAAAAATAATTTAGTACCTGTGATTGGCTATTATATGTATTTGATAGGTAAAAGGAAGAAAATTAATTAAAACATAAATGTAGTTTGATGGAAATAATTTTCTTTTAAAAATACACGGTCCTAGGGAGAGATAATTAAAAGGTGACCTTGAGGAAATACTTGGCATATGTCATATGTAAAGTGTAAGCTGATGAATGGTGACCATTCCAAGAGTTTGAGCATCTTTGAAAGAGGTACATTTGAGATGAAAATCTTCTCAAGATGCTAAGAAGCAAATCTGCACAGGATTGTTTACTAGGGTTGGGGGAGGGGGCTATTCATTCATTAATAAACTGCTTAGTGCATGCATTGTCTCAGCAATTTTTCTCTCACTTCCTGTTGAATCATCTTGAGTAATTGACAGCTGATGAGTAAACTCATTCTTTATCAGATAAGAAGAGCTTCACAAAGAACATCTCAGCTCTCACATAGCAGAAATTGGATATTTTCTAAAAAATCAGTGAAGTACTGTTCTCTGAACAATAACTCTAATCTCTCTTTTTTTTTTTTTTTTTTTTTTAGCCAAACTCAAGTATTGCAAAGTCAAATTGTTTTTGGTTACCTAATTTCCACTTTCTAATGTGGATAAATTTTCTAAGTATTTAATTAATACATATGAATTTGAGACAGAACTTCAGATAGGAAAAAAAAAAAATAGAAGGCAATGTCAGGAACTTATTTCTGAATAACTGTGCTTAGGTAATACTGAGATAAACAGAGAAATTTAAATAAAATTAATCTTTAAACGTTCACAGGAACCTTAAAAATTACCATTTAAATTACAAAAAATTATTATTCAAAAGCAGAAAGTGAAATGATTAGGGATGCAATTGTATCAAATATGAAGATTCTTTTAATCGCTGAACTTTGACAAATGACTTGATTTGTCCAGACTAGTTTCTAGATTTTGAAACTATCATTTAATTTGAAAAAAATACGAAACTTTAAAACATATACAATTAGAATATCAATTAATGTGTGCCTTACTCCTCCAGATTGAATGCGTCACCATTGTTTACTCTGAGTCCACTCTTTTTATTTACTAAACAATGTATTCATATGTTGAATGATTTAATGAATTAGCTGGATAATTTAAAACAAATAATAAATTTCTGATGGAGAGGTCTTGAAAAGTCGGTATCTGAGACTGTCTGAATAATTCTCTAGTATTATTATTTTTACTGTCTTTTAGGTGAAAATGCCTGTTCCCTTGTAAATACCTTTGGACCCTCCAAGATTTTGGCCATCATTCCTTACATATTAGAAAATATTTTTTATGCTTAGTACAAGCCAACTTCAGTCGATGTTGTCCATTCCTCATTTATTCACCAACATATGCTGAATACCAATTATGTACCAAATATAATTTGGTCATCAAGTGTAAGAAATCCCTTTAGGCTTACATTATTGTTTTAAGTACCAATTTCATATTAGTGATTCAGTGTCTATTAGAAGACAAATGTTCAATATGAAAGGAACACATGCCAGCCCCTTCTTTTGTTTTTCTAGGTTATTAATTTATTTCCACATTATAATTACATATTAAATATTTACAGCCACTTATAGTTGAAGTTTTAAAGTACCCTCTCAAGATAAACTGTAATTACTATTTATCATTACTGATCTAGAGAATGGAGCATCAATGAACGAGATAATTTTAGGGAGATAGGCAGCAGAAACTTTTAATCAAAATTTCAAAATTATTATTTATCTAGATAAAACTTTGGTAATAATCATTTTCAATTAACACAGGAGTTTTTAAATGGCACTGTCTATGATAAGATGACAGCCAGAAATAACTCACGTCCACACCCTGCTTTCATTTATAAACTTGTCCCGAAATTATACAAGTGGAAATATTTATCATTACTTGCGTATGTAAAACAAGTTTCCCTTTGCTTCTTTCAACATCCATTGAGACCAGTCCTCTTAACTTTACAAATTGTGAAATTTTAGTTTCAGCATTACCTGACTTTAAGAATAATTCAATGTAGGGATTCTGCTCTACTAACTTTGTGAATTAACATTTTTTTTCCCTCTGTTTCTACCCCTATAAAGTGGGGAAATACTAACATTTTTAGTGCTACACATAATGTATGTAGGATGACAAGCACACACCAAACATATGGTCATTGTTCAATAAGTAGAAGATATTACTGTTGCTACTGTTACTAGTACTATTACTAATATTGCTACTAGTAATAAAAGTAGGAGGAAGAGGAGGAAGGAGAATAAGGTGAATAAGAAAAGTATGAGGAAAAGAGGAAGAAAAGAGAAAACATAATAAAGAAATTATGTTTGTGCATGTGTATATATATATATGCATCTATATAATAACATGAATATAGTGACTTAGAAAATAGATTTTCTCCTCCACCAAGTTTTACTATGTCACCAAAACCCTGAGTATGACCTACCTCCAAAGGACATAATGGATGTAACACAAAGGTGATGGAAGAATCTTGACCAAATAATTATATGTTGGAATAAAATGTGCTGAAAAGAAATGGAAATCAATTTTTTCTTTTCTCATTGAAGCAGATAGTAAAAGTGTGTAAAGCAACTTTTCTTGGAATCCTAACCGCATAATATAAGAGTAGGACTCTCCATGGCATCAGTGGTCATTCCAAAACCCAATAATTAAAGGAAACTGGACAGAGTTATAGATTTAGACTGGACCAATGGAATGTATGGTTTGAAAAGGGCATGTAAAATTCTCTAAAACAGGATACCATTCCAATTAGATGCTCACTTACTCTTTTGGGTTCTAGAGAAAGGAGGAGGCTATAGGAGAAAGATTTCAATTTCAAAATAAGAAACAAGAAATTCCAGATCCTTTTTCACCTTCTGCTCATACTGGTAAATTTTCTCTTTGTTTCTTTGTATATCATTTTACCATCTCTCCAGGGACATTATCACTGATTTTTCTCAATCTGCTTAGTCTACAATGTAGAAACAGCTTTTGCCTATCTGGTCAATTACCTATTATTATTAAACCAATGGAACCCTCATACTGTTTTAGATTCTGAAAACTCATTTTCCTGTATACCTTTCTCCACGAAATTAAAGTTTTCTCTGCTGCCCCAGATTTCGTGTCTCTTTTTCTTTCTTTCTTTCTAATATTCACAAACCAGAAGTAATTCTGTGAGCCAGAAATAATTCTATCCCTAATTAGACAACCTCCTCCATACAAATGTTTGTGTACATACGCACCTACATGTGTAATTTCTGGCACATGTCTTCACTTATCCGTCTTGAAGCCCTAATGATGTACATAAGGATATTTTTTCTAATGAATAAGATAGAAATTATCATACAGTATCATGCATTGTTATAAAAACCAATATAAATGACTGGTTCATTGACATAAGGTAATAAAAATTATTTATTGAGGAAAACTGTACTAAGATATTTATTAATACATATATCTTTTGATAGACTAGAGAACTCTATATTTCTATTTTCTATTAATGTTCAGAAAGTTATGTTTTAGAGTAGAAGGAGACATAGAAATCCTTTCATTTAGCTATCCAGCTGATGACTGAATCTTTCAACAATATTCTTACCGGGTAGGTATCCAGATTATGCTAATTGTGGCTCATAGTAATTTGGCATAGCCCAATCTATTACTGGCATCTGTGAGGATGAGAATACCCTTTAAAATGTGAGCTGGAATATACTTCTTACTCCTAATCCTGTGGGGCCATAGGAACAAACATACCTGTTCCACATGGTGGCCCTTCAGATAAGTAAAGATAGCCATGCTGCTGTACCCCTAGTTCTGCTCTCATCTTGCTTAATCAACAGTCCAAGCCCACAGGAGGCAGTTTACTCATCCTCCTGGTCATACCCTCTAAACAGAGTATAGGAGTATAGTCTGTCTGCAGCCCTCCGTGATGAATGTAAAACCTAAGGCAGGTCTAACCAGATACAGTATAATTATCACCCCCTTTTTGCACATTATACTTCTATTATGTCACTTAAGATCATATTGGTTTTCCTGATGACCACATTCTACTTTAACACATTTTTAAGACCCCTCTCTACTGCAATCCCAAGGTGTGTTTTATCATGAGCTCCCGTTAAACTTTTCTCCATCCTGAACTGTAGAGGGTTTGTTGTTGTTGTTAGTTTGCTTGTTTTGTGCTGTTTGTTTGGAACTCATCTGTGAGAATACAAAAACTTCACAGACAACTTCAAAAACTGAACATGCCCAATGAAAAGAAGGTTTAAAAGCAATAGATGAAGAGTGTTATTGTAATTTTTTAAATGCAATCTCTCAGACATTTGTTAGATTATTGGACACAGTGAGGATCTGCTTGTAAATGTTTGGATAATAAATGATTATTTACCTCTTAGGAAACAGTGAGGGGCTGTGTTTGATGTGTGAAACAATAAATGAGTATGAGTTTGCTTCTGTCTTTAACATTACTGATTCTGTTGCCCCACTTCTGAATTTCCTTGTCTTCCTGTTACATACTATCCCTTTATCCTTTCCATCTTATTTCCTTCCATTTTTTGTGTTCCCTCTTCAGTTTTTTTCTTCCGCATATCTCTCCTTTTTCTTGTATCTCTGGCATATAATAGAGGAGAGTCCACCAGGAAGAAGCTCAGAAAGAAAAAAGTTGAAGGCATGGGACAGTTCTATTACCTGTTAACTAATATTAAGTTCTGTTGGCTATACCATGTATGCAAATTAAATGAGAGACTTCATGGTATCAAAAAAATGTTTTACAGGTCTAGGAAAAATTCACAATGAATGAGATATAAAGAAAGGTAAACTAAAAAACTCACAAATGTCCTATCAAACCAAAATTATACTTGTAATATAAAAACAAACCAAAACCATGAGTTTCTCTTAAGTGTTTTCCAATTTTATTCAAAAGGACATGGATATATATATCTTATTTTTTTCCTACCCCTTGCATACTACCTGGCACATAGTAGATATGTGAATAAATGTTTGCTGAATAAAGAAATAAATTCAATCAGGCAAGGGAATATGTATTTATACTTTCTAGTAGAGATTGGAACAAAAAATGGAGGGGGGCTTCCCTTACATCCTGTGCTGGGATAACATTAATGAAATAATCAACAGTTAATTATCTCTGTCCTTAGCAGTACAGGAAGTATAGAAAAATTTTCTGACCAAATACGTTTAACAGATTGGAGGAAGAGAAAGAGGGAAGTAAGTTCTCCAAACCCTGTCCATTTCTCTAATCATGTCCTTATCAGCAGTGGTAGCAGGGGAAAGGCTACAGACATGCCTCGTGCCTGTCAAGGACCTATGTGAGGGGGTGGTGGTTAGAAGGGCATATCAAAGTCATATTCTTTGATCGTTTGGAGAATTCTGTGACAGTTATTGAAATGGATACCCTAGAGTATCATAAAATCAGCATTGAGAATTTCTGTTTCAATGAATTGAATTTTCCCCCTCTTCTTCCTTGTATGTTTTATGACATGCTCTGACCCCACTCCAAACTTTATCCTAATCTTGGCAGGATCAGAGTCAATGAACAAGCAGTCACTTTTCAATGTCTAAGTTACCCTGTTGTAGTGAGCTAAGCACTTAAAAAGATACATTAACTTCCAGGCCTCTTGGGTGCTATTCAGAGTAATGGTTTATAACAGTTAATAATGTATAACATAACTAGAGAATGCCTTAGGCAGGCTCATTGTGTAGTAAACATAATAAAACAGTTTCTTTTTAGTATCAATTGGAAGTACATTATTTCCCCCACCATTAAGACATAGTAAATGAAGAAAAAGATCAGATCATTTGCATATTTTATGTAACCATGGTATATTTAATCTCATTTAGATTTTAATCACTCAAATGCTTTGTTGTTCACTTCTTTTTATGTATTATATTTTTGAATGGTTCAAATATCTGTTTACATCATCACTTTTATGATGGATCTCACACTTAGCAACCCACTGTTACAGTAAACTGCTTTTCATTTTATGACAAAACAAAAAGTGCTTCATTACCAGGGAAGGCAAGTTAGACCCAGCATGTTTGCTTGTCAGAGAACATCATTCTCTGGTGTCTACTTTAACACTGTTCTTTTGTTATTTCCCTTTTTTCCAAGGGAGTCACTTCTCTGCATTTCCTCTAAACTCAGGACCACCCAAACCACCCTTGGCCTATTTCCTGTCCTGGAGAAATAAAGAAAATAATCAGGATTAAATCAGAATAATGTCTCAATATTACTGACTAGCACTAAAATTACTAGCAGGCCATAAGATTCTTGTCCCTCTGACTTTCTCTAACCCTTCAACTGCTTTCTGGGATTATTTCTTTGCTTTGAACTCTGAGAACTAGATGTTTCTACTGGTCCATTCCAAGGATTTAATCAAAAACTTTGATATTAAACTGATGGCTCTTGGCTCATTGTTATTAGGTTGGCCTTCTGACATTGATTTGTTCCCAGTAAAAAGTCTATGTTATCTCAAATGAGAAGCTTAAATCAGAGAAAAAACAAGTAACAAGAACAAAAAGAGCATCGACTCAATTCATACAACAATGGACAAGGCGTTGTTTGCTCATTTTGCTAATTTTGGAGTTACCAGGCTAGAAGAAATATTTCTGTAGGAAATGAAGGTCATTAAGGAAGATGAAGTCTATTAAAACATTAATGGAGGGCTCCTGATCTCAGAAATATGATGATCTATTTAATAAAAAATCTCAGAAAGAGCTGTCCAAAATGAGCTGAATAACCATATTTAAAAGTGGCAATGTTCCATGAATCTTGCCCATCAGTCTGCCTCATTAGGACCCCTTAGCTTTTGCCCCAGTGCAACTGCATTTTTGATTCACACTTAATTGTTCACACTGGCTCCCTAACATCTTACCTATCACTCCCTGCCTATCTGTCAGGGCCACAAAGTGCAGCTTATCTGATCAACCTTTTCTCCTTGTTTGGAATCCCTGCCAATCTCCAAGGAGACAGCTTCTCTCTTTTCAATAGAAGAGATAATAACAGGTCCTCCAGTGGGCTTTGAGCACCCTACCAGAAGAAGCAAATTAGTGTGCTTTTTAACACAAGGACTGCATCTCAGTATTATCATTACATGCTCATTTGAGTATTAAAATTTTTGCACACTGCCTTATATATATATATATATATATGCTGAATATAAAGAAAGAAAACATTATGTCAAAAAGGGCAAAATTGAGTCAGCTTTCAGCTTTTCTCAGTGTACTTCACAGAATGGTTGGAAATGAAGCAGAATTTCCTATCTTATTTTACCCAGAGGCTACCACAAACAGTTCCTCTGCAAATTGTTATAGGCCCAGAGTTAAAGCTGCAAGATTTTAGGTAGCTCCAGGTGAACATTTGTTAATCCCTCTTTTTTGCTGACTTGAATATCAAGATTTATGTAATGCCAACATATTAATGAATTAGAAATTTTAGTTGCTGTGATTGTTGTTTGTTATTGTATTACAGCAAAATTAGCATTTCAAAAGCTGTGATTAAGAAAAATATGTGAATAATCCACCTTTAATAATAAATGCTTTTCTCTGGTTTGGTTTAATATTATCAAAGTTTTCTGGATCTTGTAGACGTATGAACTCATTTGTGTCATTCATGACTTTAATAAGTGGGAAAAGGTACTAAGTATAAAACTAACTTAAACTGAACCACTTACTAAATGTTCATATAGTAGAATGAACTATGCAAGAAGGGGTAGTCTGGGTTTATGCACCAATGAGTAAAATATTAAGAGATTACATAAATAAAATTTCTTGCTTCAAATCCATTCACTGTAGCAAGAACTTCTGAGGTAAAACAAGAACAAATCCTGCGTCATCTTGATTAGAATCACCATCATTTTGGGTTTCTAAAACTGTATGAAACTCTTATGGTTTTCATAATTTGTGTTTAATCATTAGTGTGTTCATTCAATAACTATGTCCAAAGTTTCTAAATTGCTCAAGAAACTGTGGAAAGTGCAAAGATAAATTAGATGGGCATTTTTCCCTTAAAGAATTTTATAGCGAAATAGAGGAGACGTGTATAAGCAACTATAATTTGAGGTAGGAAGTGGTAATTGCCTTAAGAGAAGTAAAAATAAAGTACTATGGGACCCCAAAGCAAGAAGACAGAACTTCCAACTAGTAAGAGAGAAGATTTTATATGAATGTAAAATTTTAAAGCCACTGGCAGAGAGGCACACATGGCTCAGAAATAGATCACAGTATATTGTGGAATATAATGGATCACTAAGGAGGTTTTTCAATTCATTTGAAAAGGATGGTCTAATTTAGTAAATGGATGTTATAACTGACTGTCCATTAGAAGAAAATACATTGGATCCCTGTCTCACCCAATTCCTGTTGATTAAAGATGTAATTATAAAACAATAAAAATCTTAGAAGACAATTTAGAGATTATATAATACAACCTAGATGTTTGAGAGTTTGTTAAAAACAAGACAAAAAGCCTAGAAGGTATGAAACAAAAGATAAACATATTTACTACATAAACATTCAAAATTCATCTATGAACAAAGTAAATTTTAAGCAGTTAATAAATGGTAGATTAGAGAAAACAAATACTTGTAATGTAGATAATTTAAAAGGGTTATTATGTTTAATATTCTAAGTTATTTAAAAACAGATAAAAAAGAATGATATCTCAGAAAAACGGGCCAAAGATAAGAATAGATAATTTACAGAGCAAATCAAAATGGCCAAAGATAGATGGAAGTATGATGAACCACCATGGAGAGTGAGAGAAATGCAAATGAAGTAATCCTGAGATACGACTATTTTCCCCAGTGGATGGCATATGACCAAAAGCGTAATAATGCCTAATATGCCCCCATGTACTAGGGGACTCTCATACATTGCTTAAAGAAATGTTAACTCTCACAAACTTTTCAGAAAGCAATTTGAAAACATGTGTTCAAATTAAAAACCCACATACTAGTGATTCCAGTCCCACAAGGTGTTAGTGGCAAAACTAGAAGAGGACAAGTAAATGCTTATCAATAGGGAAATGGTTGAGTAAACTGTGGTTTATCTCTGCTGAGAATATTATGAAGTTATTTTGAAGAATGAGTCAAACCTTCATCATCTGATGAGGTGGGATTTCTGTAATGAGCTGTTAAGTAAGAAAGAGCAAGATGCAGAGAAGTATAGATGAAATGTTCCCATTTTGTAAACCAAAGACTTGAAACTTTTGTATGTGTGTGTGTATATAATTACATGAATTAAAAGAATATGGAAGTAGCAAGTTAAAATCAACACCCTTGGGGGCGGGGGGTATGAAAAAAGAAGGTGATGGGAAAGAAAATGTGTAAGGTAAAAGAAAAGCAACACAATAATATGGGCTGAACATCCTGCAAGTATATAAGTGCAAAACTATGGACTCATCAATAAAGGTATTGAAACTATGAGACAGGCCTGCACCAATGAGGCTCCCAGAGTGAGAGTCATAGGAGAGGATGTACAGTTCTATCAGAAGTAATTTCATAGCCACACTGATTGAAGGTTATTACCAGTTCCCTAGGAAGGAAAAATCAAGCGCTGCTGTCAGAACCTCTGCAGTCTTCATTTATTTGGTTGCATATAATTGGATATAGTAACTGTTTAGTTATCTTTTTTATGTTAATGTAAAAATTGAGCTGAACTTGAAGAATCATTACAAATATAAATGGAGAGAGGGCATTTTTGGTAATGTAAAGTTAGTTTCTTTTGTTAAAGTATAAAGACGTGTTACAGAGAGCAGAGGGAGACATTTCTGGAAATATTTACTTAGAGCATAATTATGGAAAGACTGGCTGGCTAAGCAGTTTGGATTGTCTCCTGTAGGCTGCAGGCTGCTAATGACATATTAGCAGGAAACCTACAAGATCAAATGGATTGAGGTTAGGGGACAGAGTAGCAAAATGAGAATTTTAATTTTAAATAACATTTTATTTCTACTGACATGGGTCAGAAACTGTCAGCAGAAGAATTTTTTGTTTTCTAAATACATAAAATTAGAGAGCCTAATATAATCAATTCCCCCCTCTCCATTGTCTTAGTCTGCCTGGGATGACAAGACAAAATTCCATAGACGGGGTGGCTTAAAAAACAAAAATTGATTTATCACAGCTCTGGAGGCTGGGAAATCTAACATCAAGGTGCCAGCTAACTCAGTTTTAAGTGAGAAATCTCTTCCTGGCTTGCAGAAGGCTACCTTCTTGCTGTGGCCTCACATGACTGTTCCTCGGTATGTGACTGCATTGGGAGAAAAACAGAGCCCTCACTCTTCCTCTCCTTATAAGGCTACCAGTACTATTAGATTAGAATCCCACCCTCATGACCTCATTTGATCTTAATTATCTCCTGTAAGTCCTATCTCCAAAGTCACATTGGGTTTAGAGCTTCAATAGGTGAATTTGAGACAGACATAATTCAGTCCACAGCACCCATCATCCAAGTTTGATAAAGATTTTTATATTATATGTCCTACTTCTTCTTTTGTTACAAAGTACCTTAAAGCAATTTTCAGAAATCATATCATTTCAAACCTATAAACTTCAGCATGGGGAGACTTTCAAGATGGCGGAGGAATAAGACATGGAGATAAACTTCCGCCACACAAATACATCAGAAATACATCTACATGTGGAAAAACTCCTACAGAACACCTACTGAACGCTGGCAGAGACCTCAGACTTCCCAAAAACCGTGTGGCTGACAGGGTCTTGGTGCTCTGGCCGAGTGTCAGGCCTGTGCCTGTGAGATAGGAGAGCCGAGTTCAGGACATTGGTCCACCAGAGACCTCTCAGCTCCATGTAATATCAAATGGCGAAAGCTCTCCCAGATATCTCCATCTCAATGCTGAGACCCAGCTCCACTCAACAACCAGCAAGCTACAGTGCTGGACACCCTATGCCAAACAACTAGCAAGACAGGAACACAATCCCACCCATTAGCAGAGAGGCTGCCTAAAATCAAAATAAGGTCACAGACACCCCAAAACACACCACCAGACGTAGTTCTGCCCACCAGAAAGACAAGATCCAGCCTCATCCACCAGAACACAGGCACGAGTCCCCTGCACCAGGAAGCCTACACAACTCACTGAACCAACCTTAGCCACTGGGGGCAGACACCAAAAACAACAGGAACTACGAACCAGCAGCCTGCGAAAAGGAGACCCCAAACATAGTAAGTTAAGCAAAATGAGAAGACAGAGAAACACACAGCAGTTGAAGGAGCAAGGTAAAAACCCACCAGACCAAACAAATGAAGAGGAAATAAGCAGTTTACCTGAGAAAGAATTCAGAGTAATGATAGTAAAGATGATCCAAAATCTTGGAAATAGAATGGAGAAAATACAAGAAACGTTTACAAGGACCTAGAAGAACTAAAGCGCAAGCAACAATGATGAACAACACAATAAATGAAATTAAAAATTCTCTAGAAGGAATCAATAGCAGAAAAACTGAAGGAGAAGAACGGATAAGTGACCTGGAAGATAAAATAGTGGAAGTAACTACTGCAGAGCAGAATAAAGAGAAAAGAATGAAAAGAACTGAGGACGTCTCAGAGACCTCTGGGAGAACAATAGACACACCAACATTCGAATTTTAGGGGTCCCAGAAGAAGAAGAGAAAAAGAAAGAGACTGAGAAAATATTTGAAGAGATTATAGTTGAAAACTTCCCTAATATGGGAAAGGAAATAGTCAATCAAGTCCAGGAAGCACAGAGAGTCCCATACAGGATAAATCCAAAGAGAAACACGCCAAGACACATATTAATCAAGTTATCAAAAATTAAATACAGAGAAAAATTATTAAGAGCAGCAAGGGAAAAACATCAAATAATATGCAAGGAAATCCCCATAAGGTTAACAGCTGATCTTTCAGCAGAAACTCTGAAAGCCAGAATGGAGTGGCAGGACATATTTAAAGTGATGAAAGGGAAAAACCTACAACCAAGATTACTCTACCCAGCAAGGATCTTATTCAGATTCGACAGAGAAATTATAACCTTTACAGACAGGCAAAAGAGAATTCAGTACCACCAAACCAGCTTTATCACAAATGCTAAAGGAACTACTCTAGGCAGGAAACATAAGAGAAGGCAAAGACCTACAATAACAAACCCAAAACAATTAAGAAAATGGTAATAGGAACATACATATCGATAATTACCTTAAATGTAAATGGATTAAATGCTCCAACCAAAAGACATAGACTGGCTGAATGGATACAAAAACAAGATCCATATATATGCTGTCTACAAGAGACCCACTACAGACCTAGGGACACATACAGACTGAAAGTGAGGGGATGGAAAAAGATATTCCATGCAAATGGAAATCAAAAAAAAGCTGTGTAGCAATTCTCGTATCAGACAAAATAGACTTTAAAATAAAGACTATTACAAGAGACAAAGAAGGACACTACATAATGATCCAGGGATCAATCCAAGAAGAAGATATAACAATTGTAAATATTTATGCACCCAACATAGGAGCACCTCAATACATAAGGCAAATGCTAACAGCCATAAAAGGGGAAATCTGCAGTAACACAATCATAGTAGGGGACTTCAACACACCACTTTCACCAATGGACAGATCACCCAAAATGAAAATAAATAAGGAAACACAAGTTTTAAATGATACATTAAACAAGAAGGACTTAATTGATATTTATGGGACATTCCATCCAAAAAAAACAGAATACACTTTCTTCTCAGATGCTTATGGAACATTCTCCAGGATAGATCATATCTTGGGTCACAAATCAAGTCTTCGTAAATTTAAGAATATTGAAATTGTATCAAGTATCTTTTCTGACCACACGCTGTGAGACTAGATATCAATTACAGGGGAAAAAAATCTGTAAAAAATACAAACACATGGAGGCTAAACAATACACTACTAAATAACCAAGAGATCACTGAAGAAATCAAAGAGGAAATCAAAAAATACCTAGAAACAAATGACAAGGAAAACACGATGACCCAAAACCTATGGGATGCAGCAAAAGCAGTTCTAAGAGGGAGGTTTATAGCAATACAATCCTACCTCAAGAAACAAGAAACATCTCAAATAAACAACCTAACCTTACACCTAAAGCAATTAGAGAAAGAAGAACAAAAACATCCCCCAAAGTTAGCAGAAGGAAAGAAATCATAAAGATCAGATCAGAAATAAATGAAAAAGAAATGAAGGAAATTATAGCAAAGGTCAATAAAACTAAAAGCTGGTTCTTCGAGAAGACAAAACAAAATTGATAAACCATTAGCTAGACTCATCAAGAAAAAAAGGGAGAAGACTCAAATCAATAGAATTAGAAATGAAAAAGGGGAAGTAACACCTGACACTGCAGAAATACAAAGGATCATGAGTGATTATTACAAGCAATTATGCCAATAAAATGGACAACCTGGAAGAAATGGACAAATTCTTAGAAAAGCACAACCTTCTGAGACTGAACAAGGAAGAAATAGAAAATGTTAACAGACCATCACAAGCACTGAAATTGAGAATGTGATTAAAAATCTTCTAACAAACAAAAGCCCAGGACCAGATGGCTTCACAGGCGAATTCTATCAAACACTTAGAGAAGAGCTAACACCTATCCTTCTCAAACTCTTCTAAAATATAGCAGAGGGAGGAACACTCCCAAACTCATTCTTCGAGGCCACAATCACCCTGATACCAAAACCAGACAAAGATGTCAAAAAAAAAGAAAACTACAGGCCAATATCACTGATGAACATAGATGCAAAAATCCTCAACAAAATACGAGCAAAGAGAATCCATCAGCACATTAAAAGGATCATACACCATGATCAAGTGGGGTTTATCCCAGGAATGCAAGGATTCTTCAATATATGCAAATCAATCAACGTGATAAACCATATGAACAACTTGAAGGAGAAAAACCATATGATCATCTCAATAGATGCAGAAAATGTTTTCAACAAAATCAACACCCATTTATGATAAAAATCCTCCAGAAAGTAGGCATAGAGGGAACTTACCTCAACATAATAAAAGCCATATATGACAAACCCACAGCCAACATCGTTCTCAATGGTGAAAAACTGAAACCATTTCCTCTAAGATAAGGAACAAGACATGGTTGTCCACTCTCACCATTATTATTCAACATAGTTTTGGAAGTTTTAGCCACAGCAATCAGAGAAGAAAAAGAAGTAAAAGGAATCCAAATTGGAAAAGAAGAAGTAAAGCTGTCACTGTTTGCAGATGACATGATACTATACATAGAGAAACTACTAGAGCTAATCAATGAATTTGGTAAAGTAGCAGGATACAAAATTAATGCACAGAAATCTCTTGCATTCCTATACACTAATGATGAAAAATCTGGAAGAGAAATTAAGGAAATACTCCCATTTACCACTGCAACAAAAAGAATAAAATACCTAGGAATAAACCTACCTAAGGAGACAAAAGACCTGTATGCATAAAATTATAAGACACCTACATATGGTAACCTTACCTTTGATAAAGTAGGCAAGAATATACAATGGAGAAAAGACAGCCTCTTCAATAAGTGGTGCTGGGAAAACTGGACAGCTACATGTAAAAGAATGAATTTAGAACATTCCCTAACACCATACACAAAAATAAACTCAAAATGGATTAAAGACCTAAATTTAAGGCTAGACACTATAAAACTCTTAGAGGAAAACATAGGCAGAACACTCTATGACATAAATCACAGCAAGATCCTTTCTGACCCACTTCCTAGAAAAACGGAAATAAAAACAAAAATAAACAAATGGGACATAATGAAACTTAAAATCTTCTGCACAGCAAAGGAAAACATAAACAAGACCAAAAGACAACCCTCAGAATGGGAGAAAATATTTGCAAGTGAAACAACAGACAAAGGAATAATCTTCAAAATTTACAAGCAGCACATGCAGCTCAATAGCAGAAAAACAAACAACCCAATCCAAAAATGGGCAGAAGACCTAAATAGACATTTCTCCAAAGAAGATATACAGATTGCCAACAAACACACGAAAGGATGCTCAACATCACTAATCATTAGAGAAATGCAAATCAAAACTACAAAGAGGTATCACCTCACACCAGTCAGAATGGCCATCATCAAAAAATCTAGAAACAATAAATGCTGGAGAGGGTGTGGAGAAAAGGGAACCCTCTTGCACTGTTGGTGGGAATGTAAATTGATACAGCCACTATGGAGAATAGTGTGGAGGTTCCTTAAAAAAGTAAAAATAGAACTACCATATGACCCAGCAATCCCACTACTGGGCAAATACCCCAAGAAAACCACAATTCAAAAAGAGTCATGTACCACATTGTTCACTGAAGCTCTATTTACAATAGCCAGGACATGGAAGCAACCTAAGTGTCCATCAACAGATGAATGGATAAAGAAGATGTGGCACATATATACAATGGAATGTTACTCAGCCAGAAAAAGAAACAAAATTGAGTTATTTGTAGTGAGGTGGATGGCCCTAGAGTCTGTCATACAGAGTGAAGTGATTCAGAAAGAGAAAAACAAATACCATATGTTAACACATATATATGGAATCTAAAAAAAAAAAAAAAGTTCTGAAGAACTTAGGGGCAGGACAGTAATAAAGACGCAGATATAGAGAATAGACTTGAGGACACGGGGAAGGGGAAGGGGAAGATGAGACGAAGTGAGAGAGCGGCATGGACATATATACACTACCAAATGTAAAATAGATAGCTAGTGGGAAGCAGCCGCATAGCACAGGGACATCAGCTTGGTGCTTTGTGACCACCTAGGGGGTGGGATAGGGAGGGTGGGAGGGATACACAAGAGGGAAGAGATATGGGGATATATGTATATGTACAGCTGATCCACCTTGTTATAAAGCAGAAACTAACACACCATTGTATAGCAATTATACTCCAATAAAGATGCTTAAAAAAAAAAACAACACACACTTCAGCATGTAATTTTGAAATATATGTGTTTCTATTTACATAAACACTTGACCATTCCACACCTAATAAAATTAACAATAATTCCTTGGTATAATTTAACAACCAGGCCATTTTCAAATTTCACTGATTGTCTCCAAAACACCATTTTTCTGTTGCTTTGTCTGAATCAGGATATAAACAATGACTGCACGTTCCCATTGGTTGTTATATATCATAAATTTATGTTAATATAACTATCTTCTCTCACTTTTTTTCTGTCATTAGCTTCATTGAAAAACTGAGTCAGAATTTTTGTTAGAATGTCCTATATTCTAAATGTACATGTTTTATCATGATGTCATTTAAAGTGACCCCAAATCATCTATAATACTTGTAAACTTTCCAGTTAATTCTGAAGACTTCATTACATTCAGGTACAACTTATTTTTTTTTGCATGACTATTTTGTAAATGATTCTGTATATTTTATTTCCCAAAATATCAGGATGAATATGTCACATGATGTTCGTTTGTCCTACTTTTAGTGTTTATAAGATTAAACAGTGGGTCAAGATGATGACATCTGATTCCCCATTAACCTTTCATCTGATGGTTTGATCTATTAACGATTTTACCTGAATCAATGACTTCATTGGGTACTGAAAAAATGTTGAATTTTCTTAGTTATATCATCTTCTAAATACAATTTATAAACAGAATTCTTTTGTAAAGAAAATGTTCTCATCAACTCTTAAATGTTTAAACAAGTTTGGTACCATCTTGGGCTAAGAGTTGGACAACATATTTGAATTTTGTTTTCCTACATAGGTTTGAGTTGTGACAGAACTATTATCCATTTTCCTATAGATTTATTTATTCATTCATCTATATTTCTGGCAAGCCCCCTACATACTAAGCACTGTACTAAGCATACGGAATACATCAGTTCACAAATGTTCAAAAATTCTTAGGGCTTCCCTTGTGGCGCAGTGGTTGAGAATCTGCCTGCCAATGCAGGGGACACGGGTTCGAGCCTTGGTCTGGGAAGATCCCACATGCCGCGGAGCAAATAGGCCCGTGAGCCACAATTACTGAGCCTGCGCGTCTGGAGCCTGTGCTCCGCAACGAGAGAGGCCGCGACAGCGAGAGGCCCGCGCACCGCGATGAAGAGTGGCCCCCACTTGCCGCAATTAGAGAAAGCCCTCGCACAGAAACGAAGACCCAACATAGCCATAAATAAATAAACAAATAAAATAAAAAATTAAAAATAAAATAATATTAAAAAAAAAATTCTTACACAAATAAAATGATTAATAGGGACACTAATAATAAGCCATATAAATAAGTAAATTATATAGTATTTTAAACGGTGAAAAGTCCTCTGGAAAAAAAAAAAAAGTATGACAGAGGGAAAAAATAGGGCATGCTAGGAGAAAGGTGCATTGCAATTTCATATAGCTTAGCTAGAAAAAGCCTATGATATTATGACATTTTAGTGAAGACAAAAAAATTGAGAGACCACACCATGTAGATATTGGAGGGAAAGTATTCTTTGCAGACAGAACATCAAGTAAATGTCCTGAGGCTAGAGCATCCTGCTTTGAGGAAGAGCAAGGAGGTTAGTGTAGCTGAACATGGTGCGAGAATAGAGAGAAAGTAGATACTCAAAGAAGTAACAGGAGCTAGACTTTGTAAGACCTTGTAGGCCACTGTGTGGACTTTGGTCTTTGCTCTGCATGGAAGAGGAAGGACTAAAGTGTTTTGAGGCAAGGAATAATATTATATAACTTCTCTTTGAACATAATCACTGTGGCTATGGCGAATAGGCCTACAGGGGCAAGGATAGAAGGAGAGAAACTATAATGCAGGTGAGAGATGATGGTGTTTTGGTCCAGAGTGGATTAGTAAGCAGAGATTAGATTCCAGATGTATTTTGAAGGTATAGCCAACATAATTTGCTGGTATATTAGATATGGGGTGTGAGAGGAAGATGAAAGTCAAGGATGACTTCAAGATTTTTGACCTGAGCCACTGGAAGTTTGGAGTTGCTTTTAACTAAGCTAAGGAAGACCATGAAGCCAGTGTGGAAGGAAAAACCATTTGGACATGTTATGTTGGAGATGACTATTGGAATTCCAAGTAGAGATGAAGAATAGGCAGTGAAATATTCAAATCTAAATTGAAGGAAAGGCCTGGAACAGAAATTTAAATTAGACCATTATAAATTCATAGATAGTATTTAAAACCAGGAGTCTTAGTAAGTATAGCTTTGAAAAAGAGTTCAAAGATTGAGCCCTGTATCATATTTACATGCTGATGGAAATGATCCAGTAGAGAAAGAAAAACAGATGGTGCTAAAAAGGTGGTTGGGTGGAACTTTTTGTAACAATTCCCAGGAGTTGGCAAAAAGAGATGGTGTCTAGTATACGTGAAGGGTTTGAGCTTTCTTGGAGTATACTGGTGGAGGTGGGGGTAGGTAGTAGGAAAGGTAAGGTAAGGGGAGACAGTGAACACTCGCTTCTCATTGCTTTTGTTTTTTTTTCACTGAAATAGGAGTCAAGGTAATCAGCTGAGAGTGAAGACTGGAGAGGAACTATTGAAGATTTTAGGGAAGGAGAGGTCAACGACAGAAGGAAGGAAAATAAACAAAGAAACTATAATATAATTACTAGGCAGCCTGAGAACCACTTGAAGCTGGCAGTATATTTAGAGTGACTGGCCACTCAACGTGGTTGTGGCCTTTCCTGTCATATTTAGCAGAATGAGTGAAGAAGCAGACAATCAGGGTCTAGGAAGAGAGGGGTAGGGAATTAAATATAGTTGTAGGTAAGAGATAACAAAGATGGTCTGTGAGCTGCTTAAACCTGAGGAAGAAGATGTCAATGGGATGAGAAACAAGGAAGAGCTGGTTGAATCAACAGCTGCATTACTAAGTAGGACTGAAGAATTTTAAGATTTTTGGCACATCAAGGGTAAGCTTGGAAAACAGTAGCTGGTGATTGGAGAGAGGAATACTTGACAGCAAGCTCATGGAGGAATTTCTGCTTCTGACGGAAGATACAGGGTGTGTCTGTGGGAGTGAGTGGTTGACATAGGGCTGCGGGCGAGAAGAAAGGAAAAGAGCTCAAGAGGTCAACAGTCTTCACAGTAAACACTGCGCAAGTTTTCCAAGTTAAAAAAAGTCAGGTTAAGAATGCAAATCTGCATTTTTCAGAAACCAGAAAACATATGTTATTTGCCACTCAGAAGTCTGGCAGGAGGGATATTTGTTATCACCATAATCCTAGAAATAACTCACATTCATGAATGAAATTTTGAAGACCAGAAAAATACAAATGCAGTGCACAGGGCCCATAAGATCTTCACCTGCCTGGTAAAGAGACTGTGTTTCAGCCACTTTTCCTAGAATTCTTTTCTCCAGCTGTGACAAATCACTCACTCTAAGACTCAGGGTTTTAAAATCACAGGAAATGGAGTCAGAACCAGATTTAAATCACAGCTCCATGATTTACTAGATGTGACAGTTTGCTCATTATTTAACCCTCAGCTTCTTATCTGTAAAATTGGGAAAGTAAACTTAACTTGAAGGATGGTTATGGGACTCATAATAGATAACACTAATATTATAATATTAGAGAATAAAGTAGATTATTATATTATAACATTAGATAATAAAGTTCCTAGCATAGTACCTAGAACAGTGCTTACTAACAATTATTATGTTTTATTCCAAAATTCTCTTAAACTTTCACACTTCCATGACTTTGTTTCTGTTGTTCTCTTTTAAGGATATTCTTTTCCTTCCTGTATACAACAAAATCATTGATTTGTTTATTTAGACTCTTGATACCTTGGCGGAAGACTCTGTCTTATCAGTGTCTGATTCTTAGCACAGCAGACTCTCACTCACAGAGGTAACTTAGTTAAGGCCTGTTTGAATGAATTGGATAAATGAATGCAACACGTCTGCATTTAGGAAGATGTGATAGCTGTGCTTACATGTTTTTCCTTTTACAAAAACATACAGTAAATAAAGATGGACTGAATTAAAGCTACTTCGTTAAGAACTAGAAAATTGATAAATAAGTGTTAGATTAAATCCACAAGTTATTGGAACAGGAGGGAAGGGGGCAGGGCACAACCTTTAAAAGAATAACATAGCCCTTGAGGTGAGGATATGACATAAACTGGTTAGAACCAACTAGGTCCAAGATGGCAGAAGATTTGACTTCCAGTGGACCTTGAGCCTCATTATATGCTCATTGTAATACATCAGCATATGCTAAATGACACACCCACCAGCACCATGACAGTTCCGAGGCTGACCATAAAAGGCCAAAAAGGGGGCAGTGGCCCAATTCCTGGAAATCCCCACCCCCTCCCTGAAATACTTGGAATAATCCTCCCACTCATTAGCTTATGAAATTACCCAGCCCATAAAAACTACCCACTCCATATTTTGGGGCCTCTCGCCTTCTGAGATGGCCCACATTCTGTCTGTGGAATGTGTATCTTTCTAAATAAATCCACTTCTTACCTATCACTTTGTCTCTCACTAAATTCTTTCTGCGATAAGACATCAAGAACCTGAGCTTCACTAAGTCCTGAGACCAGGTGTGTGATCTCAATTAAAAGACAGTGGGTTCAGGTCCCAATCTGAGTTGTGTGGTTTCATTATGACCATGATGTCTTTATTACGCATATTAAATAATTGACAAACATATTATATGCTTCTACGATCCTCCGTGCAAGCAATGAATGGAAATGCAGAATATTTAAGCCATTTGAAATTGGATCATGTCAGTTTTGTTGTTGTTGTTGTTTTCCAAAAAAGCAAATGGTCTGTCTTTGCACAAAACATAATTATAACTAGTATAGTCCAATTATAGATATTCCCCTACTTTGGTTATACTAAAATCATATTTTAAAATTCAAGGCTATACTTCTATAGTTTGTAACCAGAATTCAGTTTCAAGGGACATATTTGTCACATGGTTGAACACTTGGCCTTCCGATTGTTTTTTGAAACACGTTCTCTGGAGCTATTATGCTTAATGTGATTTTTGCCCCATCCACCAGAGTTAAAGTTCTTCTTCTACAGCACTGTTCTTTCTTCAGGCAGTTGAGTTGTGCTGAAATGTTCTAATGATCCCAGGGTCAAGTACATTACAAAGAACTTTTTTGCCTTTGAATTTTCTTCCACACATCATAACTCTGTTGGAGTTTAGACCTCAATGTAAACTGCAGGACACCTGCATTTGCATAAAGGGATTATGTATCATCTAAAGAATTAACTACAGGGAACTTGATTTATCTGCCTTTCTATCAAAAGAAACTTCTACTAACTGCTATTTCTGCAGTGTACAACAATAATTAGTGTGCATAATGATTCCTCTGAGGCACAGAAGTGCATTCTGAATTCTCAACAGATATAAAATTATTTTGGTACAGATCCACAACTACTTGTACCGTACCGCGTTCTAGTTCTTAGAAAATTGGCAAATCCCGTTCAGTCTGTAAGCTAATGTTTTGTTAAGTTTTGTTAAGTACAAAATATAATACCCTGACTATGCCAAGGAAATGAGTTTTCTCTCTTAGTTCAGTAACCTCCAATTTGCAGAGGTGATGCAATTCAGTGACACACTGTTACCAGAAACTTCATTACCCAAGTTTAAAACAAATACAGGAAGCATAAGGTTATGGTCTAAGACATGAGAAAAGTGTTGTTGTGTTAATAAAATTTCATTAAATATGGAGCAAAATAAAGTCACAAAGACTGGAAAACATGAAATAGGCTTCAGCAGAAAGTCCAAAATAATGAGCAGGGTTACAAGGGGTGGAAAGAGAAGAAGGGCAGGGGGTAAGAAAGATTGCTTTGGTATAGCGTAAATCAGGGCAGGGCAGTATCCACATTCTGGAAGAAGCCTCTGATGGGATGACAGAATCAACTCAGTCTAGGTCTCCCCAGTTCCAGCTGGACAAATTTCTGACCAGAGCAGAGGAAAAGCACAGGGCAGAAGACTGGAGACAAACGTCATTAAGTTTACCTACTTTGGGCACTGTTATCTTCAACTGAGCATGAATAAACAAAAGGTATACAAAATTTACCAGTGGAACATTCCCACTGTCCAGATAACTTAATGTAGTTTATGAAGATTTTATTGTAATATAAAAATTTTACCCTGTTACCAAGGGAGTTATTCTCAGAAAACCAGGTGATAGAGGAACACTTCATTCTGTTTTTAGTTAATATGTATTGGTCATCACGGCCCAGTGACAGCAATGTTTAATGGGTTATAATCACCTTCTGCTGGAAGAGAAACGTTTTGAATAAACACGTTACCATCACAGTTAATTTTCAGAGTAGAAGTACTAGTTAGGAAATGATGTCTTACATGTGGAATAAGGATCACTGGTGTTGTTTCAAAGTAGAAAGTTGAGCGTTTATTTTGGACGAAAGGTCTTTCTAGTTAATGAAATCATTAGTTATGCTTTGATTTACTGACATCAAATTATTTGTCTACATTAATTGAATTTGTCACTAACATGCCAAATTCTCAAGTCATGTAACCCAATGTAAAATGTATAATATTACAATTAGAAGGGATCCTTAGAGACCATTCAGCTAGGACAATCTCATTTTACAGATGAGGAAACTGAGGGCTAGGAAAGACAAATTGATCCATTCAGGGCCTGTTCAATAGCCTTTTGACTAAACTACGTGATCATACAAAAAAATGACTTTGTAAATCTCGCAGGCCATAAATCATCGTCTTATTTTTTCCTGTGACTTTATTCCAAGTTTGCTTTCTAAATTATAGCAAAAATATGTTCAAGTTAAAAAAGGAAAAGGACAAGTGAAACATTTTTTGAAGACAAGCTGTATATTTAATTCAATCATAGGGTTCTCCACCTTATATTTTCACCTTCACTTTTCAGTCTTTGATTAACTAGAGTAAATTAGGCATAAAATAAAATATAGTCTACCTAAGGTTTTCTTTCTGTGTCATAGCATTTCTGGTTTCCTAGAAAAAGAAATCAAACAGAAAGAATGTAGATGAATAAAAGAAAGGGTAAAAAAAGTAAAGAAAGCATGCCTAAGAGTATGACCGGGAAAAGATGACCACAGATCCAATTAGGTGTCAAAATAGAGGATGCAGCCAGAAGGGTTTAATCCATGTACCAGAACCTCTGAGTACACCTGAGTGATACCAGGTATTCTGTTCACCTCTATATGATGGTATCAAGCACACAGAAGATGCCACATATATGCAAACAAAACATAAGCATGCATTTGAACTCAATTTCACAACAACTTAATCATGCTATATGCATATCATGACTTCACATGTTTGCAATCACAGGGCCACAAACAGCCTGGATTCTCTATACCCAGAGGCAGCACCAAGGAGTAGCCATTTTATTACATCAATTAGCCTCTCAGCAGCAATCAAAACTTCTCCAAATACATAAGTAGTCTTAAACTGCAGGCTTGATCTACAAATATTAGCTTTCAGAGGTTACTTAGACACAAATCTCCCATTCTTCCAACTGTATTGCTACCAAAATCCTCTCCTTTTAGGAACTTTAAAATTTCTTCTGATCCTTTCTTTATGAGAATTGTATAGGTAGGTTGGATCACACTCATAGAGTAATATTTAAGAGAGAGGATCTAGGCCTTAGGCTAATTTGTAATAGACTTTAATTTGGAGTCCATGTGAGAATTCAGGTCCAATAAACCAATGAGCAAAGCATTTATCATAAGAAGATGCAAACTGTTTTAAAGAATAGAATTATTGCATATGTGTAGTAAAGAATTTGGCCTCACCTACAGAGAGGTCTGGGCTTTGCCCGGGCTCCTTTTTAAACTTTTGGAATTTCCTGAGTGATAAGAGTGTCTCTGTACCTATGGTGTCCCTCCCCTCTTACCTGATCATTTTTCCTAACCGGGTGACTCATGGAGGGCCCCATGGAACACACATGATAGTTTATGTTAACAAGGTGATTTAGGATTGGGGGTTGACAAGTCTTTAAAAAAAAAAAAACAACCACATGGTTTTGGGCCACATATCTCTACATATCTCCAAGGAGGAGAAGGGGGCTGATTGAGTTTAACTCTCCTGGCAATAATTAAATCAATAATGCCCAGGTGATGAAGCCTCAACAAAATGCTGGACACAAAAGGCTCAGGTGAGTTTCCTGGTTGGCAATACTCTTTGAGTATTGTCATATATCAATGTCAGGAGGGTAACTCATCTGTGAAAATGACGGAAGTTTCTCATTTGGAATTCTCCCAGACTTCACCCGATGTGTCTCATCCTTTGGTCGGCACGTGAGATACAGTATAATATAATGAGATACTGCTGTGACCACTGTGGTGGCCTTGCCCACATACCCTTTATCAGGCAAGTGAACTCTCCTCAGTGGCCGCTAACAGTCACAGTTCCCCCTTTCTTTGGAGAGTTGTCTTTGGGCAAACAGGAGCCACCTTGCCCAGGAGATTACATATTGCACCCCTGCCATGCCTTCCCCCACCATGCACATGTTGGACAAAAGGCCACACCCCCATACAGCAAGATGGGACCAGCTCTGTGGGGTAATTAATGCTCCAGGACTCCTGGAGCCATCAGGCTAAAGCTCAGTTCCCACTAAGACCACCTTACTTATAAGCTTTATCTCCTACCCTATCCTGCTTCTCTCATGTCATTTCTCGCATGAGCACTCCCTCAATAACCACCTGTACAAGAATTTTCCACCTCAGGCTCTACTTCTAGGTAACTTGAGAAATGATGGATAAATTAGCCAGTATATGAGGATTGAATTATAAATATTTTTTATATCTTTTAATTGTATAGTTCACATCTCATATTGAGAAGAGATTCTTCTATTTGATACTGTTATAAGAATGCTAGTTCGTTCCTTGACTTTAAACAGAAGACAAGAGAATGTACTTTCCTATGCTTTAAGTACTGGGTACGGGTCCACACTATGCTGGTCACCACCACGCCATGTGTGTGCTCCTGTGCATATGCACATAATCATCTCATCTCCTCCATTTCTCCAGGAGATCAATCATTCTTCCTATCTTATAGAAGAGGTAAAATCTCCTTAAGGTTACACATGATGACTGAGGAGATGGGGGTCAGAGACAGGTTTGAGCCCAAAGTTCATCATTTCTCAGGGGCCATGTCATTTTCTCAGAGGCTGATGTAAATGTACTATGAGCTATAACCCCTGTAAAAAATATATGAAAGTATATAAATAGGCTGAAATTCTGACAGTTTTCCAACGCCACTTCTACTTTGCATGCATCTGTATTTATTTATCTATCTCTCTATTTATTTACTTATTTATTCTCCACTTTGTTCCACAAAGGCCTTTTTAGATAGTTATGGTGAAACTGACACATTTCTGGTCATCTATGGGGAAGGAGAAAGTCTCAGCTAACTCTCCATTCCTAAACACCCACATATAATAACCTAGAAATAGGTAATCCATATATACCCAAGTATAATTAATTTTAAGAGTAGTGATTTCAACTTGCTAAATTAAAAAATGAGCATTAAATGCTACTAAAATTATTTCAAATTAAATTTTGGAGGCAAAACAAAATTTATCAGCTAGATAGAAAATCATTGGAGTATCTTTTCACCTGTAACTTTAAAAGTATTGATATTTCCAAAAGACTGACAGATACTAATGCATTATTATTATATCTGCTGACAGATATAATGCCATATATATATATATATATATAATTACACCAAATTAAATTGTGTATACAAACTAAATATTTCCAAGCTGTGTTTCCAAACTAAGTATTTCCAAGTAATACTTTATTACTAGTATAGTATTTTCAATGAGATAGATATTATTGTTAACAAGGGGCAATGTTAGCAATAGAAGAACCTGAATGCGCAATATGTTAAGAGTTTATACACTATGTTTCTGAAACTATTTTTTATCTGGCTGTATATTTAATGGACATGATTTAAATTGATTATGCTCAGAGAATAAGACTTGGCATCTGAAAATCTGGATTTGATTCCTTTCTTTAACGTTTAATTTTTGTCACCTCGATCAAGATAAGATTCTGATAATATTTTTACATCCTTCAGAGAATCATTGTAAAGATTCAATGAGAAAACATATACAAAAACACTAGGTAAACTTTCAAAGGTATTCAAATTCAAATGTTGGACAATATTGTTATTAGTAAATAATAGCAGTTTATCTAGCCATGATAGATTCATACAGAAAAAGTTGTTGACACCTGCATCGAGAAGAATTTGAAGCCACCATCAGAATTACTTCTCAGACCTTATGTCAAAATTCCAATGCTGTGTTACAGTTGTTTTAAATACACTTTTTAGAGTATGATATAATGGCCACATTTATAGACAGGTAGATGTCTACACAGCTGAATACTCCAGATGAAAAGTAAAAACATAAGGCCGTGCTCAAGCAGTTTTCAGTAGTTAATGGGTGATCATATGGAGAAAGATGATTTTTTTAAAAGAATTATATCTGGATGTTGTGATAATATGTAGATACAGCCAGTCACTGTGAGGCTAATTCCTCACATCCATTCTTTCCTTATTCTGTCTCCCTCATTTAGATATGGGAAGGCAAACAGTCAATGTTTATAAAGATATGAAAACTCTTCTGCTCACATATATTGGTGGATAACTCTGAGGGAGAACCAACCCACCATTACATTTTCTTCCCAGAAGCTGTCACCAGGTGTCAAAAATTGTTCCACACATACTAGGTAAATATTGATACCATTTCCTCCATTATATTCAATAACTTCCACTTTCCCTATGTGATATATTGAACAAAAAGACATGATCTGTGTTTCATGGGGATTACTTATCTTCCAGTGATAAAGAAGATAAGTAATTTACATATCTTGAGTAAATAATTGCATACATAACTACATTATGATATCTGTGACTATAAAGCTATCATCTGCCCCCATTTCCCTTTTTTCTTCATTTAAACTGTAGTAAGGACATTAGTCACAAGCAAGCCATTTCTGAACTCAGAAAACATGGTAAGAGTTGAATTATCAAGTCATTAACTCTACAGACATTTCACGGTAGATGAAGAATACAAGTGCCATTGTGCATGTTTGCCATGGTCTGCCCATACACAGGGCTCATCTACCAGGGTCAGGAATGGACCATTAGGAATGCACACCACTGACCCAACTGGACTTCCCAGTTTCAGTTTAGTGCTAGGAAAGACAGGTAGCCTGTTAACAATGCTAGGAACATCTGGAGTTGGTGATGTGGACAAAGAGTGAGTGATGGACTCTGCTGAAGAATAGAGAGGATTTTAATTGTTGGAAGGTATGTACAGCAGTAAATAGAGATCTATCAGCCTCACCCCAACAAAGCAATAAAGAAAACAAAAGATTAATAACAGCCTCTTCAGTACCACTGCTGATCAGCAGCCTCCAAAAGTGACCAAAGGCAGGGATGTGCATACAGAAAGGCAGAAGGAAAGACAAGGATGTGATACACAGCACAGTTTAATGAATTGCAAAATTTCAGATGGAGTTTCCTTCTCTGGAAAAACATTAAAAGAGGCTCGTGTTTTATAATGGTGATGGTAGGGATAATGATGATGATGATGATGGTGGTGGTGGTGATGATGATGATGACGGTTTTTCACCCCCTACTATGCCTATTTAACTCCTAATTCTCTTTTAGACCTTAGATCAACTGTCACTGCCTTACAAAAGTCTTCCCAGACCTTCATGGAAGACTCAAATTCTTCTGAACTATGCTCTCATCTGTCCCTCCTTTCTGTAGCACCTGCTCCAATGAGTGTACCTCTATTTGTACGATTGTTTTTTTGTGTAGTTCTCTCCACTCAGTTATATACCCCCTGTGAGCAGATAGTACATCTGCTTTTTCTTATCACTGTCTCCTTAGACCAAAGCATAGTGTCTGAGGGCTCAATAAATGTCTGTTTAAAGGAAGAGGAAGAAACGGAAGGAATTAAAAAACACTTTTGTGTACATATTGTGTGGCATCTATTATCCTGATGTGATATATATTTCTCATGTCAACCTTTCAAGGTGAGTCCTATTATTTGCATTTCATTGAATCTCAGAGAATGAAGTCAATGGTCTTAGGTTCCATAACTAAAATATGTGGAGCACAGACATAAACCTTGATCAGTGTAGCCCCAAATCCATGCATTTTCCACTACTCCTTACTATATCATGCTGCCTCTTTATGTTACAGAAATTTGTCTGAATTCCTAACTGGCTTATTTTAAATTTTTTTAAAAAATGGTGATGTTCCAGTGTTCAGAAATCTTACACAGTTGACAACTGCCTCCTCCGACAGGTTTTACTATATTAAACATTAAACATATGACAAATGAAATATGCGTGTCTATCTCTGAACATCGGATTCTGCAGGTAGTCAAAGAAACTGCATAGGCTGGAGTTAAACTTGAAGGAGAGACAGAGAACTTGCCTAGTGAATCAGAGTCCATTCTTGAACAATTCCCACCCCCTCCACATCAAACTGCCCAATGAGAGGCCAGCAGCTTGCTGCTTCTGTTATTTCATCCCTGTAGCCCCATCAAGGATGAAATACTTTTCCCTAAGACACAGAAAACAGAATGTTGGCAATACTGTTTCAAAGCTGAAAAAAGTGATGAGGAAATTCTAAAGAAAAAAACTGATTTTCTTCTCAAATTCTATGTGAAGGAAGCAAAGAAATGGATATTTGCTATGATATATTTGATAGTACAAAGCCCTGACATGAAGTAATAATAATAAGTAGCAGCTGTTCAAAGAAGGAAATATAACACGGTAGAGTAAATGGTGTATTTGTCCCTCGAGCTGATGAGTACTTAGTCACTACGAAATCATTTTCACAGAGAAAGTAATTTAGACTACACTCCAGGACAAGCTACTCAAGATTCTATACATGTCACCACTCCTTGTTAGATATTTGTGTGATTTTAAATATTAAAGCTGCTATCAAATATTAATGATAAATTAAATTTAGACTGCAGAACTCAACTGTTGCCATGTATTGCTGAAGTGTGAGTTTATTATGAGTCTTTAAGGGTCAACAGCAGAAAACGTCCATCTAGAGAAAAGTCTCAATAATAATACAAGTTTTGGTAGACAAAGCATATTGAGGGAATCAAGCTATGCCCCGTATTGATCTTCTGTAGCAAAGTTGCTGCTATTAAGACATAGGTCTAGCCAGGCAATCTCTACAAGTTTTGGGGGAAATATACTAAATTCAAATATGTACAAATAATTTTACAGGTAAAATACAAACAATCCACCCCCAAATCTAGAAAAATAATTTATCCAAAATAGCATTAAATATGCTTTCTGCTTTTCCTACATTAGGGATGACCCATAGGAACAGGTTCCTAAAACCTCAACTAAAATAAGGAAACCAGAAGCCACTTTCATGAGAACAAAATCACAACTTGCCCTCTTGCAAAGGAATCTAGCATAAATCAAAAGTGAAGGAGAAATATATGCCTGAACTCAGGTAGAATTTGTTGCATCAATATGTCATATAAAAATTAAATCTTTATTTTCATATATGGGCAATAATGTTTTATGAAAGAAAGTATAAGATTCTAGAGCTATTTCTACAATATACCTAGTTATGAGTCCTTAAAGAAATCTCAATCTTTCTGACACTGTTTCCTCATCTGTAAAATGGGAATACAGTAGCTCCCTTTTAAAAAGATCATTGTAAAGATTAAATAAGATAGTGCATATAAAATGTATGTATCATGTAGTAGTCATGTATAGCATGTAGTAGGAGCTTGAAAATATTTCATTCACTTTCTTTTATTAAGGAAAACAAAGTATTTTGGAAACGGCATTAACTACATTTAATCAATTGAGACAAATAGAAAAATTCTATATATACTACCTGGTACAGTAACAATTGGTCATAATTTTAAAGACTCTCAGCTCTTTTATCTCCTCCCTCTTCTTCTTCAATGTCCCTGTTGATGAATACTTGAGTCTTCAGTTTCACTAAAAGTGTCAGCCTCCTTTAAAGGGAAAATAGATATACTGTTCATCCCTAAGAGAGGTAATATAGTTATCCTTGGAGAAAAGGAAGTGGAATGGGGTTCGGGAAAGAAGAGAGATGGTTGAAACAAATCATATTACAGAAAGGATGGAGAGCATCCCAGGATAAATTAAGACATCTCTGTGACTTGGTTGATGTAAGAACTGAAGTGAGACCAGTTCTGCTTGCTCACCAGAGGGCTTAGAGGGAGCAAGAATGCCAGCTTCCATGAAGGGAGCATGAAATAGAGGGATGCGGTAGGTGTATGGATACATACTCAACTTTCTCAGGGATAGAAGCTTTCTTACTTTTCTCAGTCTTTGTATCTTAGATTTTCTTAGCTGTAACATAACTATGTTTTCATGAGTTAGAGAGCTGTTATAAAAGACCACAGTAAATAGAATAAATGTCAATGAGCCCATTTATGCCATTTCAAAGTTTATCAACCCCTCAGAACATGTGTGTCCTGTGTCCCTTTTATTTGGCACATAATGGGCATGTAAGGAATATTGGGTGAAGGCCAATAATATCATCTGCTCTGTGAAGGCACTGGATAAAACATATTTATATATTAACTCAAGAAATAGTTATTGATTGCCTGCTATATACCAGATATTGTGCTAGGCACAAGAATACAGTTGGTGCCACTTAATGAAAATCAAGCAGCAAGTTAATGGATTATTACTGCATTGATTCTTATGATATTTAAGATATAATACTTATTCCTAATAACTGTCTTAATTAGTTTAAAAAACTCTATTAGCTTATAAAATATTGACTAAGTCAAATTTCTTTGTATTTAGTCATTCTCATAACTAATTCCTTATCTATATGCTAAGAGTTTTCCTAAATCTACTAGCTGGTTTTTGGATGTTAATAATACAGTGTGTGTTGTATAAGGTCAAAACTTTTTCTATAGGCCTTGAAAGTGTCACAGAAGATAATCTGACTCCTTCTTGATTTCACATCTCATCTACTTTCATTTGGTCCTTCTTTGTCAGTGCTGGTCCTTAGCCCTTACCTCTTACAGCTATGTACAGCTGTTTTAGTTTTTGAGAACAATTTATTCTTTCAGTTTCTCCTTCAATTCCAAAATCTGTCATTATCCAAGAATTAAATATATGTGGGTGCTTCCTTGCCTATGACCTGTGGTATGAGAAAAAGCAAGCATATTTTCACTTAAGACGTTGTTGCCTGTCGTCATTACTTTTGTTTTCTGTATTCTCTATTTCCTAAACTTCACTGTATTTTGTTTAACTTCTATCCCTGAGATTTTTCTTTCTTTTTTATCTTAACTCATTTTCTTCTCTTTCCAGTCAGCATTTCTTGGGAAAGGGGGGTTGGGTGAGGGATTAGGGAGAAACTGTGGCCAGGACACTGGTTTTATATTGGTTTTATATCTGACTTTATCTAAAGAGTCATATTCATTCTGTACCTTGTGCAAAAGATGGTCCATTCTTTAACTGTTAAACTCACCTAAGAAGGTCATGAAAGTGGGAATCCACTTTTTTAAAGATCAGAATTTTTCAATTACCCTTACTGTAGGATTAAACCAGTTTTTTCCAAAATCACTGAAGTCGTTCCAACTACCTAGTTCAGTTGATGCCCAGCAATTTTAATTGTTTGGCTTCTATGGCAGCCCCCAGGGGTAGTACTGTGTATAAATTTACCTACCTTCATATTTTATGTGTTTATCACAGTGAGTTGGATCCATATGGAGGAATGAACTGGTTTTGAATCACAGTACTCTCTTATCAGACTATACAACCAAAAGCTACAGTAGGTTTCTTTTTTTTCTTTTTTTTTCCTTTTTTTAAATAAACAAACTAAATTAGGGAAAGTGAGGAAAGCAAGTACAACTATTTCATCCCTAACATATTTTAAACTATCTATTAGGAAACAAATCACTGTTGTATCATTCTGTTCAATTTTCTTGTAACCATCAATCCAGAATGACAGAAATCCCGTTTAGAATCCAGGAATTTCTATCAGCATTATCAAGACAAGGAATGCTGAAGTGTATTCACTATCTTTGTTTTGTTTGCAGATAGTTTATTCACTGAAGCTGCTTGATTGGAAGTCCAGAGCCACTAGATAGACAGCCAGCCTTTTTTACATGGTATAAAAATATTTTGACCCGACATTCATATTTTATCATTTTCCGAGTCATTTTTTTCCTCTGCCCTTGCCATGATGTGACGTTTAATTATGGATTCCCCAGAAACCATTCTCTGAGGTCTTTTACATCACAAGTACCTTTTCTGGAGGACTCGAATGGCGTTTATCATCATGATAGCAGCTCCCTATGGCTTAGCTTGCTATTAAATCCTGAATTAATATACGCAAACCCCTTCCATTGACAAGATAAACAACGTTTCCCTTTGTTTTCCAGAAGATCTACTAGGTTGGTTGTCAGAGCCTGGACCTTTAGTAGGTAGTCTTTTGTGCAGGTTAAAATCTTTACAGATACATGTGCTTTTCATCTAACCAGATTTTACACGTCTATTATAGCACATCCTTAATCAAAAGATTGCAATGTTTTTCCATTGCTTACCAAGTAAAGGCTAAACCCATAGAAAGTGGCATTCCTCAACAAATATGTTTTAATTTTTGTGAGAAGAAGATTAGGTAGATAGATATAGATATTATAGATAAATAGATAAGATAGGTAGATGATATATAGATCTACATCTACAACTTTTTTTCTCCTTACCTCAAAATGGAGGCAGGGACATTTTCTTTCTGGGACACCTAGATTCAGATTCAAAATGTTTTTTCTGGTTATAAACTGGAGATTAGGATAGGCATGACTTTGGTATTTTATGTATTTCTTTAGCTATGTCACTAATGCACACGTATATTTAAGATACCAAATACTTTAAATTTGTATCTCTTCATTTTTGCTGCTGATGACAAACATGTTGAATGAAAATAGGGCAAGGGTGGATGCATAGTCTGTTTGTATCTGTCTTTCCGCCTGCTTTTACAAGTGCTTTGCATTGTAGAAGTGAGTATGCTCCTAAACAAACTACTAGCAAATTATATCCAGGAACCTATAAAAAGATCATCTGCCATGACCAAGTAGGATTTATCCCAAGAATCCGAGTTTGGTTTTACGTTTAATTAATGTAATACACCATAACAACAGAATAAAGGACAAAAATCACACTATTACTTCAAACATATACAGAAAAAGCATTTGAAAATAATCTACAGCTCTTCATGAGAAAAACACTCAATAAACTAGGAATAGAAAGGAACGACTTCAGTCTGACATAGGACATCCTCGAAACACCCAGAGCTAATTTTACCTTTTTAATGGTGAAATACTGAATGCTTTCCCCATAAAATCAGAAACAAGACAAGCATGTCTTTTCTTGATACTTCTATTTAACATTGGACTGGATGTTTTTGATATTGAAATAAAAGGCACCATTTTAGAAAAGAAGAAGTCAAAAATCTATTTGCAGACGATGTATCTTGTTATATAAAATCCTAAGGAATCCACTCAAAAACTATTAAAACTTTTGAGTTCAGCAATTTTGCGTTGTGCAAGATCAATATAAAAAATAAATTCTAATTTTATATACTAGCAATGAATAATCAGAAAATGAATTTAGAAAGCAATTTCTTTATAAAAGCATAAAAATAATTATAAAAGAGTTAGGAATAAATTTAACAAAAAGTATAAAACATACTCTGAAAACTATAAAACATTATTGAAAGAAATTTTTAAAAACATAAATAAAAGGAAGACATCTCATGTTCATGTATCAAAATACTTATTGTTAAGATGGCAGTAATTTCCAAATTGATGTATAGATTCAACACAATTCCTATCAAAATTTCAGCTGACTGTTTTGCAGAAATTGGCAAGCTGTTTCTAAAATTTAAATGGAAGTTTGAGGGACCCCAAAAAGCCAAAATAATCTTAAAAAATAACAAAGTTAGAAGACTCACAGTTCCCAGTTTAAAAACTTACTACCAAGGAAGATTATGTGGTACTAGCATAAGGATAGAAATATAGATCAATGGAATAGAATTAAGAGTCTAGAAATAAACCCTCACATTTGCAGTAACTAATTTTTGACAAGGATTCCAAGTCAATTCAATGGGGAAAGAATAATTTTTTCAACACATGGTACTGGGTCAACTGGATATCCATATGTAAAAGAATGAAGTTGGACCTTCCCTCACACCACACACAAAATTAACCCAAATGGACCATAAACCTAAAGAGCAAAGCCTATAAAACTCTTAGAAAAAAATATAGGAGTGAATCTTTGTGACCTTGCATTAGGCAAAGCCTTTTTAAATATGACACCAAAAGTACAAATGGCAAAAGACGAAATTTATAGACTGGATTTCACCCAAATTAAAAACTTGTGTTGCAAAGAATACTATAAAGAAACTGAAAAGACCACCCACAGAACAGGAAAAAGGAACTTGTATAGGTACATGGATTTTCAAGTGAAAACTCATTTTGGTCACTCTAATGACTCCTCTCTCACACTGCAATCCTCCCCAAGCTCCCAAGCCTCCCTCCTACATAGAAGAAGGCTCCATGAGAAGTGACAAAGGAAACATTTTTGTTCAGAAATAGAAACAAAAGGGAGAAGGCTTAATCACATCTCATAACTATGTTCTGATCCCTTTCTCTGTTTGCACTTCTTCTCCATTCCTTTGATACTGGTTCTGCATTCTTGTCTATAAATTATGTTCCTTGGACATTAAGTTTGCCAAGACATTACATACAAAATGTACATAATGAACCTACATGCTTTTTCTAAGCTCGGTGATCACATTTGCAGGGCTTTGCAGGGAAGGAGAGTGGGGCATATGATAAATTTCCTCCTTCTTCAACCACAGAAATCAATGAGCAATTTCACTTCCATGGTTGAGAAGGCTGGGGGAAGAAGGAAGGCCAAAAACAAAGGTAGGTAGAAAGAGTTCTCATTTTCATATATTGTACAAAGTAGTAAATATAAAGCCTAAAAATGAATCAACCTGAGTTCATTTTTACCCTGTTCCCACAATCCTAAATCCTGGGAATTATCTCTAACCTAGGGCATCTACTTCCTTCAGTCTTTGCCTATCTTCCAATCATGGAGTCTTCCAACTTTTCTGTGCTCCCATCTGCTTGGTGTCTGCCTGAGAAAGAAGTTTCTAAGAGCTCCTCCAAAGACCAAAATCACCCTAAGGGAGAGTATGGGTATACAAAGATAAAATATATATTTTTATAATGTGTTTGAATGACACACAACACAGGAAAGCATTTTGAAATGCCACCTGTAATTGGAAAAATAATATTTATATATAAAACGTATTTTTTAAAAGTCATGTGGACATCATAATTCCCCTGTACAATATGAGTCAACTTTAGACCTGAAGGTGACAAGCCTAACTGAATTGTCAATCTTTAATGTTATTTCAAGGCCCCAGAGCAGAAAATTATTATACAGTGTCCTGTGAAAAGGGAATAACAAAACTAGCAAAACCAAATTTCATCCCCAAAGGGTCTCTGCTCCTCTCACAACTTATCTCTATGCAGATTTGAGACAGAAGAGTTGGCCTGGTGTGTAAAGAATCAGCCAGCTGACAACAAGCTTTATATACAGCCAAAGAATGAAAAGTTAAATATAGTTTGTGAACTGGTAAGAAATTTTAGTCCTTCTCATAAATTCGTAAGAGGGGTCTTTTTCCTAATCCTTTGAGTTTGATTGGCAGCACTCTGGGATGTGAGCTGACATTGTTTCATTAGTATTTTACATTCCTTTTCTCTAGCTCTACAGTAAATTCAAGTAGCCAAAGATGAACTGGGAAAGAAGAAATTTGTTTCACTGGTTCTGATGTGCAAGATTTGAAGGGAGAAAGGATATGAAAATAAGCTCCCATGAATAAAAACAAAATATTCACTCCCTGGACCCAAGATTATTAGGACTTTGTATTTCGGTTATTATGTTTTTCAATAGCAGTTGGAGTTTGAATGAACCATGTATACATTTTGCATCTGTGTCCACTCCTAATAATAAAAATCTGGAAAATGGAATATTAATATAACATACAAACCAATGGAGCTTACACAGGCAAAATGAATTTCATTCCCTTCATCAGAGACCTAGCAGACCCCCATTTGCATAGTCTGATTTATAACTGACAAATAGTGTATTAAGTTTAATTCTAAGAGGGAAAAGAAAAATTTTTGAAGAAAAGGATGTGTGATGCCATGTTAATCATACAGAAGGAAGGCCCATTATTTTATTTGCTTTACTCTGCCATTGCTGATACCAACTGGTCTGACCACTTTAAATCAGAGTTAGGAAGGAACCATTACAATATTTGGGTGAAGAATTAACTCTGGGAGGGAAAATTCCTACAGAAAAAAAAAAAAAAGGAGAAAGGGGCCTTTTTATGAAAGGAAAAATGTGATCTATTCAGATTGCTTATATTAAAATGAATCAACTATCCACATAGTCTAATTATTATCTAATATAATTCATAATAAATGGAGAAAGAGCACACCTATTACTTTAGGAATATAACTTAGTTAACACCCAAACTAAAGCGTCAGAAACCTGATGGTCCAAATAAACTCTAAATTTAAACTCTAAAGTCTAACTTAAAATTATCCTTACTACAAAACAAAATATTACTAAATAAAAACAACCAATAAAGGGATTCTCTAAAGTTAATGCAGTTATAAATTGCTCTCTGATTATTTCTGTAGCAATAGTGGACTATTTGGTACTTTTTTTAGATTTAATAATCAAAATGTAAGAGTAAAATATACTGGATATGCTCATGGAAAGAAATAACACTAGGTAAGCAGCAGTATAATGTCCTTTGTTATTTAGGTACTATGGTCATTCACTAGTGTTAGTACATCTAACTTAAAAGTATACTATATATATATATATATATGGAACTGAATCATTTTGCTGTATACTTGAAACTAACATATATGTTAGTTTATATATGTGTATATATATATATATATATATATATATATATATATATATATATATATATGAAACTGAATCACTTTGCTGTACACTTGAAGCTAACACAACATTGTAAATTAACTATATTTCAATAAAAAATGCACAATCTACCAAAAAGCAATGATTTTTGATTTCCTGTTGAATTTGGCCAAATGGTAAACTCTTTTCTGGAGAATTTAGTACATAAACACCATCCTTCCTACTTGTAACAAATGCGAAAAGACATAACTTTGTTACCTTTCAGACCATATGTGTTTTGAGGATTTAAGAAAGTGAAGTCACAATAAAGAATGCTGCATGCTAATAACCACAGGCAAAAAGAGAGAGCAGGCACAGAACAGTGAACTTGGAAAGTGGAGCCATAAACATATACCAAGATTTCAAGACGAAGGTAGGAACCTCCTTGAATCCCTCCCAGATAAGAAAGTGATGCACTTGCAGACTACATGCTGGAATCTCTCTCTGTGCACCTGACTGTAGAAACAATATATTACCACTCCTACCACCCAGGTGCTCTGCTTTGGAGAAAAGATTTCACCCTTCCTCCCTGACAGTACAGCTGCTGAAAGCCACTGTGGAGCAGGAAACAATGATTAGATAAAAGAGGGAGGGAGGGAGGGGGGGGGGGAGAGAAAGAATGGAAAAGAGTTAAGCTTATCAATTCCAGAGATACTTCAGAATCCCTAAATAATATTTTCCCCTCTAAAATGTAATGACTCCTATAGAATAAACAAAAACAAGAGCAACCATCCCTGAAGGCTGTGCAAGATTTAAAAAAAAAAAAACAAACAAACAAACAAACAAAAAACCTCTATTCTAAATGCACTTATAACTCAAGCACCACCTGCTGGCTCAGTGCTGGATTTTCCCACTCAACAGCAATTCCAATTTGATTTGCATTCAAGTCGGCCACGAAAACAATTCAATTTTTCATAGGAATAAGGCAAGACCACTACTGATTTTTAAAATCAGATAACCCAAAATTCTGCTAAGATTTAAAACTAGCTTTGTATTTCCATCTTACATTTAATCGCAAACCAACTTTTGGTGAAACATTAAAAATGTACTATTACAGGAATTGAAAGGTAATTTGTTAACCTGAAAGATATAGTAACCTATATACCAATTGTTGAAATTTATGTACATTTCTGTGGTTCAGCATCTCATTAGTTACTTGGTTACAAATACTGTCTTGCTAAGGTTTATTTTTATTGTAATAAAACTTTTATGATAATATATGAACCTTGCAATACCTTAATAAAAATAAACTGTGGTATGTCACACAGACTAAATAAAAATGTAACAATAAAAGAAACTATCAAATGAAGAAGCTTATAGAGATGACTCCATCTGATTAGCTAGTTACCTTTTTCAGTACTTCAGTAACAAAGAAAATTATATTCTTGGAGAATGGCCTAAGAATTAGGTCACTGAATCAATTTTGCATTTGTTTTAAAAACAGTCACTTTTAGCCTGTCTCACAGAAAATTACACTAAACTAAAATAAAAATAACTATTATCAATGTAACTACTCAAAAAATATAGTTGGTTATTTCATTAATCAAAATGCACCTCCCACAAAGTGTCTCTGTTAAATTTCTCTAATTTATTATAAAGCAGCTATATGCAGCACTTCCAGGCATGGCTTCAAAGCCTAACTGGTAGCAGCATCTTAGGGCTACATTAACTGTGTATCCTAGGCAACCAAGTAATGGCTAAAGCACCACAGTGTTTGTTTAAAACGTGATGTGGAAAGCAATCAGAGGAGCTTCAATTCCGGGGAAATTCCTTTTCAATGTAAGCCTCACACTGTATTAGAGTGGTGCTATTTGCACCATTATAATTAAGATTGTGTCACCATATTCATTATTTTCAAGGGTTTGTAACTGAGTTGTAAAAATTAGTCATAGTAATTAAAAGATGGAAAACATCTAGTTATGCTAAGACATCCTACTGGGGCATTTAGGGTCCTAGTAAAGCGGGTTTCAAGCAAATTAAATGACAGACAATATTTTATCTTAACTAGCTTAAAATACTGTCCTAACCACTGATAAATTGGAGGTGTGCATTAGAATAAATGTAAACAATAATTTAGTCTGTATTTCTCTTGAAAAAATATACATCAGCTATTCTAAACTATAATTCTTTTATGATTTTTATTAATTCTTCAGTGACTTTGTCTTTTGATTAACCTGTTGGCAAAGAGCAGTATTTTCATTTTTGATTTTTGATTTTTTGACTGCTTCAAGTAATCAGTCATGATCGAAGAACCTAAATGCATGTTACTTTGCACTTTTTGTTTACATATTTATATGCCTACATAAATTATAGGAGCAGGATTTTGTTCTTGATGCATTATTTTTTAAAACCAAGTTTATTTTTTTTTAATTTTATCAGTTTCCTTAAGAAGAAAAAAAATGTTTCATCTGCTGTTGTTCAGATTGAAGATAGAACTTGTTTTTTTTGTTTGTTTGTTTGTTTTAACAGAAAAATAAGCTGTGATTATGGTAAGGGAGAAGGAGTAGTTAACCTTTACTAATAGTCACACAATGCTGTGATACTCTTACAAAGCTGTATATCACATATTTATCTCATCTAATCCTCTCAACAGACCTGCAGTGAAGGTGGTATTGTTCCCATTTCACAAAGAGGAAACTCATAATGCTGGTGGGACCCAAGATTCAAAGTCCCTACAGTTTTCATACCATTTGTGCACCTCTGAAGTAAAAATTTTAAATTAAACGTAGTCTATCTTATAATTAAATGATTTTACAAAGTGTTAGAAACAGAATTATAAAGTAACTCCATTTCTCTTTTCATTCTCCAGATTTCAGTGCTAGGTTTCATTGTCATATTAAATTAACAAATGTATAAAACTCATCAAAACTATAAACTCATCAAGATTAAAATGAACCTAAGAATTGCAAAAAACCTATTTTTCCTTAAAGCCAGAGTAATAACACAATCTAAATTATGCATAAAATAGTACTGAATTCTGCCAGAGAAAAAGAAAAAATCATCATCTGAGACTCAACGTGGTAGATATTGGAAAGAAAACAGTTACAGGTTATATTATAAAATTCCTCTGCAGAGCTGCTCGAAGAGAAAGAAAAATCCCTTGGTGCTGGCCAAAGATCTCTCAAGGCTCATATCATGGCTTCTCTTGAAGTCTTTTCCAAATTTCTTTAAATTTCTAAACTTAGAAAATATCATTTGCTCAGTTATTTTCAAAAAGCATATATCAGGGATTTTATTATCTGCTTCTGATATCCAAATTTGATACTCTTATAAGCAAGCTATGAACGTTTTTAGCTTTATATTTTTTAAATGTCCTTTTAATAAATCCTATACTTTGTGTTTTTATTGGAATACTGGAGAAAATAATTGAGTATAAATCCTCGCTTTTCTCCCCCATCTTTTCCAATTGTAGAATGTTGAACTAGAGGAAAAAAAAAGATAGGATGTCCCTATTTTAAATGGAACAGGTAAGGAAAAAATCAAGGCATTAGATAGGCACTGTGTCATATAGTAACCACTAGCCACGTGTGGCTTTGAGCACCTGAAATATGGTTAGTCCAAACTGAGATATATTGTATGTGTGAAATATCCATTGAATTTCAATGCTGGGTACAAAAAATGTATGATCTCAATAATTTTTACACTGATTGCTTGTTAAAATGATAATGTTTGGAAATATTAGGTTAAATAAAATATATAGTTACCACATATTTTAATATATTTATTTAATATATTAAATATATTCCATCTATTTTTCTTTACATTTTTTAAGCATGGTTGCTCGAAAATTTAAAATTACATGTGGTGAAATTTGTAGCTCACATTCTATTTCTTTGGGACTGCACTGTGTTAGAAAATCAAAGCATGAGGCAGTTTGAGTCAGAAGTCATTGATATTCTGTATGCGATATTTCCTAAACCAATTTTGGTTTACTATTTCTTTTATATCCTAGTATTTCCCAGAGAATTGATCAAATTAATCTCTTATGTATGCATACACATAAGCATATAACCATATTTTACACTCTCCTGTTAGTTATTATATTTTCAATATCTAGAATAGTGTCTGGCCAATAGTATGCACTCAATAAGTAAATGTTGATTGTATTATGAACCAATGTGTTTTTCTAGCAGTAAACACAATTCAGAGCAGGGGGCAAACAGAGGAGAATTTGCCTCCTAGATCCACTCGGAAATTATGTCCCATAAATGAAATATTTGAAACAAAGAGACATGTAAATGAAAAATGAGATTTCTGAAGCATTTACAATAATATGGAAATTGGCAATAAATAAAAATTTATATGATCATATTATTGAATCACCCATTTATGAATCCAACAATGTATACATTTATAATGTGGGAAACCTGGAGATTTAAAAATTGAATTTACCTTCAACATATACAAGCATGGCTATGAAAGACATTTTTAAAGCTTTTTATTCAATATTGGTGATATTTCTCCTTCAAAAGGAAAAAAGTTCACTTGCCAGTGTACATCTTCTATAAACAGCAGAAACTCCATAGTGCAGATTTGCATTCCATCAAAGGCATTATGATAAATTAAGAAGAAATCATTAAAAAAGCTTAAATATTTTGCATATTGCTTCACTGAGACTCCAAGTTTATGGAAGTGTGTGTATTTTAAACCACCCACACAACTTATGTCCCTGTGTAAAAAAATTTAGAGATTCTAAAAATCTTTAGTTACCAAAGACTGGAGAATTGGGAAGGGTGGAAACAAAATGAAGTTATTGTAATCCCCAAAGACTCAGAGGCCCACAGAAAGCCCAAGAAGTCTAAGCACAGGAATAAGATGTCTTATCTGGGGAAGAAACACTTGACCAATTCCTGATTCTAATTACTCAACGAAAAATGTTTTTCAGAGACCCTTAAACCTTGAAATACATTTCCTAGGAGTTGCTCTGAAGCTGAAGGAATGGAGGAGAGGTCATTTGCTTGGTGGATCTTGAGTCCAACTGTAATTTTAAGAATCCTGGCTCTACCAGATACTACCACTGTGTTCTTAGGGCCAAAGTCCTTCAAAGCCTTGGTTTCCTCATTTAAAATGCATGTAATAATAAGCCATCCAACACAGATTTCTGTGAACTCGTCTGAACAAAGCACTAAGTACAGTGTTTATAACAAATTACCACAGACTTGGTGGCTTGAAATGAGAGAACTTTATTCTGCTACAATTCTAGAGGCTTGAAGTCTGAAATCAAGCTGTCACCAGGGCCATTCTCCCTCTAAAGTCTAGGGAAGCATCCTCCCTTACCTCTTCCTAGCTTCTGGTGGCTCTCAGCAATATGTGGTGTTCCTTGACTTGTAGCTGCCTCATATGCCAAAGTCTGCCTCTGTCTTCACATGGCATTCTCCCCTATATGTGTATCCCTGTGCATTCTCTCCTTGTCCTGTAAGGACACAGGTCTTTGGATATAAAGCCCACCCTCATCCAGCATGACTCAACTAGTTACATCCACAAAGACCCTATTTCCAAATAAGGTCATATTTTGAGCTTCTGGGTGGACATGAATTTTGGAGGGGCACTATTCAAACCACTATAGATACTTAACTAATTCTAAGGCTCACATGGCTTTAAGCAAGATAAGAGAAAGGTAAAAAAAAAAACAAAACACAGTATAAAAGAGATAATCAACTCTGTTATACACTGTTTTCTCATACATACGTGCAATGTTTACCTAGATCTGTAGTGTAAAAATATTATTTTTCCATTTTCCAAAACTTGCCTTTAAGAGAGCTTCTATGAAAGTTTTTGTGTTTTTGTTTTTCTTAGGACTTACAGTCTAGCCACATCTTAACCATTTGTCACTCAAATCTATCACTAACTCTAGTCATTTTTCTCTACTACACATCCATTTGTCTTTCTCACTTCTAATTCTACCCAACCTCAGCACCTCACACCAGCATGAGTATAACCACCTCCAAAGCAACACCAGCATCAAGGTGTATGATTGAATCATAGGACAAACCACTAAAGATTACTTTCTTACTTTTTTTCACATTTCCTCATAATCCCTAAACTCTCAGTGGCTCCCTATTTCTTTGGGGTAGAATCTAAAGTCCTTAGACCAGGCACAAAGACTTTTATGTTTTGACCTGACTCACCTACTCAGATATACTTTCTTTTACAACTAGATGGGAAACGTCACTTCCAGTAAGCCTGAGTTTATTGTGTCTGTTGCCCTCCTTCACTTCTTGCTTGCAAGAGGCAGTAATTACAAAAATTCTTTCTCAGCAATATCAAAAAATGTAAGAATACATTATATCAGAATAATTCTGCCTTCATCTCAAAAGGCCCCATAAACCAATGTTCCAGGGTAGAAAAGATTGGTAAATGTACCAGAATGTCTTCCCTGAATGAAGGATAAAGAGTTCAGATACCTTTTTGTGGACTGAAGGCCCATAGCACATGCCAGGTGTGGATGTTCTTGTCCTTGTACAGATAAAGAAGGAAAAGTGGCTGGGCAAGAACCAGGTTGAAAGGTTAGAAACTTGCTTTTGCTGAAGTGAATTTCAGTTGAAAGAAGAAGATTTATTTGGAAATACCCAGCAGATGGTGAAAGGCGACCCTGGACGTGTTAATATTGTTTCTAGGAGATCGATTGAGATGCTAAAAGAGCATAAAACTCCAGCACTAGATAGATCAGTGACAGGCATAAATGCAAAATATTGACAAGATGCAATTATTTTAAATGATGAGCACTGAAGATGTGTTTAATGAAACAAAAAAAATTTTAAACAAATACAAAATAGATACTGTTCTACAAAGAAAATATGTTTCTCTCCCAGGGATTCAGCTCTGTGTATCACATAAGTTTTCTGGGAATGGTCATTTAAGCTTGCCACTTTGACCAACTGACATGGTCCCATGAAATAATTATGGTACCCAGATTTGCTCTGTTCCCACCCTAATGTTTCATTGTTGTTTTCTCCTCCCAAATATGAATATGGTTCTTCTGGGAGTTGAGGAACCAACCAAATCAAGCAAATCCCCAATTTTGTTCTCAATTGAAAGATGCTAAGTAGCAAATTTAAGCTTCAAGTTTAAAAGTTTCTTATTTCTTTCTCTATCTCCTTTTTTTATAGTTCCCTGATAAACCACCAGAAGGTTTTCTCATCTTTTTTTTTTTAATAAGAAATGGAAAGTAAGTTGCTTCTGAAGCAAGGAACATAACCTTTATTATCCCTATTCCCTGTTACTGACTGTTAATTTTAAATTTTTGTTGAATTTTTCAGGTAATAAAAAAAGCAATAAAGTAGTCCTTTAGTACAAACTGTGCAACACTTGTGGTTTCTCTTAAAAATCAAACATACTTTATAAAAGAAGGTAAAACTATCTATGGCTCCCAAGATAAACATAACTAGCTATAAACCAAATGGAGAAAAACACGCCTTACTCGTCCAATAAATATTTGAGAGCTTGCTATGGACAAGGTTTAGAGCAAAGTGAAAAGTCATAAGCCATTTATAATATTGCTGTATCCTCCCAGATGGCCAATGAAAGTTCAGAGAATTAGAGTATAATCATCATCATATAGAATATTGTCACCTTATAGTTTTTGTATTGTCACTACTTCATAGCTCAAAATTCAATTTTACATAAATTATTTCATATCATACTCATGAGAGTCCTGTGAGAAAAGATTCTGGAAAGACACTGCCACCACCATTTTAAAGATGGGAAAACTGAGGTTCTGACAGTTAATTACATTGTCATATTACCTGACAACAGTGAAAGTACTCACAGTAGAGCTCATGTCTTTTTAACCCCTAGATTGTGCTCTCCTATTTTGTAATCAAGATGAAGAACAGAAATTTAACTCTTTTCTACAAATTCCAGGTTGTGAGGAATACCTGAATAAAAAGGAGAAAGGCAGCAGGACACACCTTAAGGTGACCTCCAATAAGCCAGGTACTCTTATAATCCTTTCCCCTTATGGGCATAACAAATGACTTGCTTCTGACCAATAGAGTATGACAAAAGTGATTTCACTCCCTTGATTATATTACAGTGTATGGCAAAGGTTGTGTTGTCATTCTCATGGTTATGTTACATTATATGAGTCCATCTTAGCAGACTAGAGTTTGAGAAATTCACCTGCTGTGCTTGAAGAAGTAAGATATATGCTCTGAACTGTCTATGGAGAGGGTCAAGGAATAGAAAAAGGAGGTGGCATCTAGGAGCTGAGAGTGACCCCTAGGAGACAGCCAGCAACAAAATACTTCAGTCCTACAACTCTAAGGAGATGAATGCTGCCCACAGCCTGAGAAGCTTTGAATTGGATATTTCCCCATTTGAGCTTCTGATGAGACTACAGCCCTAGCTAACACCTAGAATGTAGCCTAGTGGGATCCTGAAAGAGAAAACTCAGCTAAACTGTACTCAGACTTCTAAGTCATCAAAACTGACATAATATATGTATGCTGTTTCAAGTTACTAAATTTGTGATTATTACTTATACACCATAGAAAACTAACATAGTACCTATTTCTTTTTCTGTAAACTACAGCCTGAGCCCTCTAACTGTAAGACTGATAACAATAAATCAAGGAATATTTGGGGGAGGGAGTGCATTCTAATAATAAAAATGAACATTTTTTTGAAAACTTAACTTTTCAAGTTAGGCACTGTTGAAGATCTTTGCATATACTACATCAATTAGACTTCTAAATGTTGGAGAACTCTAAGGTTCAGTCTTTGGAGCTCATCTGTTCTCCATCCTCATTGTCATTCTAGGCCATTGTTTTTCAAGGTGAGAAACATGCAGTAACTTGTGGTTTTTGAACAAAAGGAGAAAAGGAGACAGGAAAAACAAAATGTATCACACATAGTAAGATAAAGTTACATAGAACAATACATCTTTCTCCAGTGTGTAGGTTGTGTACCTTTGTGATGTCAAATGTTATTTTAAGTGTTGATAGTGCCAAAAATATTGAGAAGCACTGCCCTAGGTGATGCCATCCTGTTTCATGGTATTAAACAGCATCTATCCTAGGATGGAGTCATTTTATGTCAATTTTGATTCTCTAGACTGTACTTCTCCGAAATCCAGATCCATTTTCTAACTGCCTACTCAACATTTCTGCTTGAATGAGTAATAAGTTTAAAATCTATCATGCCTAAAATCAGACTCCTAACCCTCTCTGTGGACCTTAAACCAACTGCCCACAGTCTTCCCCATCACCTGGGAGTCATTCTGATTTCTCTCTTTCTCTCATTCCCCACACCCAATTATCAACAACCTTGTCAGCTCTACCTTCAAAATATATAAGAACCTAACCATGTCATACCATTTCTGAACTACCACTGGAGTCAAACCACTACCATCTATCTGAATTATTGTAATTAAAATAAACCTCCTGCCCACTCTCTGCCTCCACCTTTGCTCATTTCAGTCAGTCTATTCCCCTTATGGGAGCAAGAATGATTCTTGAAGTAAATCATTACCCCCTTTCTCAATACCTTCTCTACTGAATTTCTATCTCATTTAGGCCTATATTTAACTGATAATAATACACATTTACTTTTTATACATGAAATCAAAAGGTGTATGATATTTGCTGTCAGCCAGGTGGCAGTTGTGATATAGTGGTCACTGCTTATGCATGAGCAAACTTGGCCATAGGTACTCACAGCGCCATCACTTCAGCTGAATTATAGGTACTGTTGGGACTACATATCTTGAGTTAACATCTTCAATAAGTTTCTACTATGATTCAACATTGAAATTAGAAGTTATTGTGTTTGCAGCAAGACACAGTGGCAGGCCAGAATGAATGGCATGAAGAAGAATCTTTGCCTAAATAAAGCTAAATGAGCTCTTTAAATAAAAACAAAATAAAAATATTTAATTGGAAAACACTGTACCACTGTTTACATGGAAGGTTTGTTTTTTTTCTTAGTCATATATGGAATAATGGTGAAAGTAAAACTGTCTTAAATGTGATGATATATGGTAAAAGCCAGTACTTATAATGTTCTACAAGGCCCTTATATGCTCTTACCATCCTGATATCTTTCTGAACTTAGTTCTGCAAAATTCTCCCCTAACCACAATGGCCTCCTTGCAGTTCTATGACTATGTCATGAACACTCATGTCACAGCCTCTGCCTCTGCTATTCCTTCTACCAATATGTTCCCACTCCCTCCACACCTGTTAGACTTATTCACTCATTTCTTTCAGTTCTCTGTTCAAATGCCATATTAGCAATATCTTCCCTACACATGCTAGTTAAAACATGCCTCCTCCTCTCAAATTAACTTTTCTCCATACTCTATTATTTTCTTCTTTTATTTATTGTCTTTCTTTCCTCCACTGAAAAGTACCATAGTACCTAGCACATAGTAGGTGCTCTTAAAAATGTGTTGAATGAATAAATAAATGAATGAATGAATGGGTCTTTACAAAAATCTTATGATAGGTATTAAGCTTATCAATGATAGTGAGAGTATTATCATTCTTATTGTACTGATAAAGAAAGGGAGGTACAGAGAGGTTAAGTAAGTTTGTGAAGGTCACATCGATATTATAGTTGTCAGACCCTGGATTTGGTGTGGCTACAGTGCCTGCACAATGAAACTTTCCTTAGTATTTTCTCCCGTGGCTTAATATATGAGTACTGTCTAAGGCCACTTATGAGGATTAAAAAAAGCAAAGTTTGTACAGGGTAATGGCTTTTACAAAGCTATCACAGAGCTTATTACTGAGACAGCAAAGGATACCAACCCAGTCTGTAGATACTAACTTTGGAGCAATTTTTCAATCAATTCTGTTATTTTACTAATCTCTCAGAGGTGCCATTGCTTAAGGTATTTCTTCATTCTAAGAAATTTACAATTTTACAACAGACTCCTGAAAAATACAAAGGACTCTAAAACTCTTAAAATTAAGTATCTAACTCAGGTCCATGGGGGCCCTTTTTTTGCCCAGCATATATTCATGATGTCCATCAAGTCATAGCAGCTTCCTACTCAGGACCAATGCTTGCCTGGTACCTTATCCTGGCCAAATGGGAGCCACTTTTCCATTCCATTAAAATGATTAAATGGGTATGCAGAGAGAAGAGTAAACCATAGTTTTGTGACTACTATACTGCAGAGATGATACAAAATTATTTTATAATTGTCCTAGCAGTAATAAACATATTTTCTTGCTTTTAAAATTCTCTACTATCTCAAGGCCTTCTCTAATAATCTCTATAAATAATTACATAAAATTTATATAGTGTGTTTTGCCTTTGAAAAACCCATTGGGTTGTTGTAAAGATGAAATAAGATAATTCATAAATATACTAAGAGCAGTAGTTAGCACACAGCAAGCACCCTGAACATAGTATTATTACTATAAATTATTACACATTTGTATTTTGCCTTAGAGTTTGGTGACCAAACTGACAAATTTGGAAGTAGAAAGTAAAGAATTGATTATGTACAACTAAAACTGTGGCGTTTACTTAGAAAATAAGTGCTGTGCTGCATATGAACACTCGAAAAAAAAACATCTTTTACAAATGAAAGGATAGGCTCTTCACTGATGCTATCTCTGCCTGAAATGCTTTACCTGACCCTTTGCCTGGTCATCTACCTCTTGTTCATTCTTCAGGACTGTGATGAAATATTATTCCTCAAGGCAGACTTCCTTGACCCCTAAGGCTGAATCAGGTGCCCTGGCCTCCCACTCACATACTTCTCATTGAAACTGTACTTTGGTATCATTAAAAATTAACTTCACAAATAATTATCTCCTTAGAGTTATCAAAAGCTCCATGAGAACAAGTGTGAAGTCTTTGTTTCTTCCTCCATCTCCAGATCTTAGCACTATGCCTTCTATCTGGTAGGTATTTAATAATATTCATTTAAAGAATAAATTTAACTCTGTTACCCTTGCTAGTAGAGAAACTCAGATGGAAAATCTAAAGGTCTGGAATATTCAGAATATATTTGCATAGAAATACGAGTAAAACATTTAGTTTTGTTGTGTTTTTTCCTTAGTGGATTTAACTTCCAAATAATGTGTAGTATAATGAAAGTTTTGTGTTTTTTTCCCCTAGAGCTGAAACAGGATTAAAAGATCATCTGCCTCTATCGTCTCAAACATTTTTGGTCACTCCTAAGCAAATAATCTGTGATAAATGAACACTAGCTCTGCCTATTAAGGAGGCAGACTTTTGATAAGTCTTGATAAGTAGTCTAGAATACACTGTACATTCCTACTAAACTGTGTTTTCATGTCACATGGTCCCAAAGCCCATTTATAATGCAAGAAGAAAAATAAGTGATGTTTGGATCATTTGAATAGGGGGACATTGAAACTTATCTTCAAACAAGTTATCACAGATACTTTGCAACATGCAAAAAAAATATTTAAACTGTGGGTCTTCAGTTTAATGCATGTGTACCACTTGAGACAGTTTATTTTAAAATAAAGATTTCTGGTTACTATATTCAGAAATTCTGATTTAATAGGTCTGATTTATAACTCAGAGATTGACCCTTTTAGAAGCACCCCAAAATCCACAACCACAGTTTGAGAAAACTCTCCTATAGGAGGGTGGGAGGGAGATGCAAGAGGGAGGAGATATGGGGATATATGTATATGTATAGCTGATTCACTTTGTTATACAGCAGAAACTAATATACCATTGTAAAGCAATTATACTCCAATAAAGATGTTAAATAAATAGATAGATAAATAAATAAATAAATAAATAAATAAATAAATAAATAAATAAAAGAAAACTCTCCTAGACCACAGAAAGGTCTATGTCCCCAGCGTACTGTCAGTATTTTCTGAGGAAAGTTCAAAATCAACCATATGAGGTTATTTGTGAGACAGTGACAAAATATCCTCCTTTAACTTTCCCATATCTTTCTGACAGTGCTAATAACACCATCCAATAGGATGCCTTCTCCCAGAAAAGAGATGTAAATTCTTCTGAAAGCAGTTATACTATAAGCAATTAGTGAGATTTCTTTATTCCTTTACATGAATTAATTAGTGTGTAACTAAATGGCCTGAAGAACCAAATAATGGGCATTAGTGTGTAACTAATGATCTGAGGAACCAGATAATAGGCTGGTCAGTTTTGTGAGGAAAATGTAAAAAGAAGATGGTCAGGAGCTAAGTCAGGCAAGAAGGTACTCAGAAGGAAGTAGTTTAGGTGAAACAAGAGATCAGAATGGGTGCATTTACTAAGGGAATTAAGTCCAGGAAGGACTAAAAGAAAGTAAAACCAGATATAAAAAGACAATTTTGTTATTTCCGGGTTGTCTAGTGCAAGCCTTATTAAAACAAACTTACTTATCCATCCATTCATCCATTCATTTACATTCATAGACTCCAGAAATACCCAGTGAGTGCCATGGAACTGGGCCTGGAATAGTGCCTTGCTTTGGGAAAAAAGTGGTCAATGGGTCTTAAAGACACGATGGCTCTGTCCCCATGAAATTTCTATGCCAGCCTGGTCTATCCTGGGGACAGAGAAAATGACAGTGGTGTGAAAAGTGGATCTCATTACATAAATTACCTTCAACTGTGGCTCAGCAATTAGGAAATTATTTTATATTAGTGGTTCAAAAAAAGTTTTTCACATTCAGATCACCAATTGTAATACTCACATATTGTACAATAACTGTAAAATTTCAGGTATTTTTATAAGCATTTTTTGGTGATTATTTTAAAAATGTTCTTTAAAAAATCTTACATTTCACCACTTATTTTAGAAACAATTTGCATCAGAGAGCCGCATACTGAATGGGATCACACAGGCAGGTGATGCATCTATCAGCCTAGTCAGGATATTCACTGATTTGAATCTACCACGTGAGGATCATATCTACATGCATTTTCTAGTCAGAGTCATAGATTTTTACAGTTGGGAGGAACTTTTAGAAATATACTGTATGCCTCCCTCTATTCTGAGTTGTATAATTTGTGGTCTAGAGCAGTGTTTTACAAACTGAGACCCATTCATGGATGGTGAAATCAATTTAGTGATTCGTGACCAGCATCTCTTTTTAATGAAATAGAATAGAAAATAGAGTCCATTGTCTGTTACAAAAGGTATTATTCTGTGAAGCTTTTTTTTTCAATTTTTAACATACTGTGTATACTGTGTTGCCATGGAAAATGTGCTGCTTACTAAGGATCATACCCTAAACACTTTGGGAGCCACTGGTTAGGAGCCGTTACATAGCAAGCTGGGACCAAGACCTCTAGTTTCCTACTTCTTATGCACTCCCAATCTTATCTGGCGGGATAAACCTTTTTTCGTGAAAATGGAAATGAGCAATATCAAGTGAACGTACTTCCCTTAAGAGATCTTAACAGCTTAAACATGAAAACTATTTAACTTGATTCTTTTCCACAAATTTCTCAACCATAAAGTCTGGCAGGAGAGAAAATAAACAGAACCATTTCAGACCAGATCACATCAAATTCTATTAAAACCATCGACAGATGAATGGATAAAGAAGATGTGGCACATATATACAATGGAATATTACTCAGCCATAAAAAGAAATGAAATGGAGGTATTTGTAATGAGGTGGATGGAGTTAGAGTCTGTCATACAGAGTGAAGTAAGTCAGAAAGAGTAAAACAAATACAGTATGCTAACACATATATACGGAATCTAAGGGAAAAAAAAAAAAAAGGCCATGAAGAACCTAGTGGCAAGACGGAATAAAGACACAGACCTACTAGAGAATGGACTTGAGGATATGGGGAGGGGGTGGGGTGAGATGTGACAGGGTAAGAGAGTGTCATGGACATATATACACTACCAAATGTAAAATAGATAACTAGTGGGAAGCAGCTGCATAGCACAGGGAGATCAGCTCGGTGCTTTGTGACCACCTAGAGGGGTGGGATGGGGAGGGTGGGAGGGAGGGAGATGCAAGAGGGAAGAGAAATGGGAACATATTGTATATGTATAACTGATTCACTTTGTTATAAAGCAGAAGCTAACACACCATTGTAAGGCAATTATACTTCAATAAAGATGTTTAAAAAAAAAAAAAAAAACCAAAGTTCACTCGCAATGTCCACTAACCCTCAGGATTGCCACGGCATCATCATATCGAATGTCTAGCTGAAGTTTCTTTTATTAGATGTTTCTTAAATGAACATCTCATGACAATGCAGTGCAAGGATGGGTTTAGCAGTTGTTAAAAGCCATCTGCTAAGGTGGAGTCACTTAATAAAAAGTAGCTTGTAATGGTTGCTGGAGGCGCAATCAAATACTAGAAATGAATTCAGGTCCTGGGATCAAAGGCACAGTTTCACTGATTTATGTGTCAGGATAGACGTTCTGAGGCAGTTCCCTCCCCTCAGTGCCTTCAATGTGTTTCAGTTGCTATGATATCTTCATAAAGACACATGGCAATTATTCACCTTGGAACAGTAGGCAATAAATGAGTACAGAAGAAGGGAAAAATTAAAAGGCCAACTTATCAAATAATAATCTAAGCTACATTATACTTCACCCTGATTGCAGTGTTCTCTCTTGGACTTAAGAATACATTTGGCTCCCAGCAACACTAAAGCTCATTATAATCATCATTAAAATAACACTGTTCTTAAGCCAGCAGGAGTTGGGTGTCTTACTGAAGCTGTGCGTTCAGCCCCCAGGAAGAAGGAGAATCAGGCAGTGCATCAAGTGACCCCTCGGGATAAACCTGAATGGGCTCTGATGAGCTCCAAAGGGGTGAGATCTGAGGTTCTCTGGAGGCAAAGACCGTGCTGCCTCTTGCTTCTTATATATTAGTAGTGCTTAGGCTGCTGTAAGAGACTGGAGTTTAAATGAGTCACTTACTTATAGATTATATAAATGATACTTTACCTGAAATGCAAACATTATGTATATATGGTATATATTATACATAAATAAAAAATTATCCTACTGACAAGCACTCATGTTTAGGTAAAATGAATATATCTAAAAAATTTGTGACCCATCTTTCCAGTAAATGAGATATTTTAGTTAAATTCAGAAATTAAAAAGGTCTGTAAAGATTAATTCCTTTAAATCCCTTTTCTAAAACTTCAAATTCATTTTCTCAACCAGCTCTTGTATATAGTCAATTTTGACAGGAAACCAATAAACTTGTAGACTCAATTTTGTTTTGTAAAATAACTCAAAGCTTTTTATATTAATGGTAGAATTGTTTTATGAATATCTCTAGCTATTGCAAACATGTTTATTAGGCATTTTAAAAATCCTCCAAATAATTTAAAATATAACTCTCTGCTGTCTTACTTAATTTTTTTTGTTCAGCAAGAGTTGAAAAAATTCATTAACTCTAAATAAAGAAAAAAAAAATAAGTCTGAAACCCTGTTTTCTTAGTGTTATGACATAAAAGATAGTGTGAATAGAACAAGGATTTTATTTTTTCATTTAACTATCAACCAATGCATTGTGTGGAATAGTTTATATATTTTTGGCCAATAAACTTTCTATCTATAAACACAATGGATGCTACTTATCTAAGTAATTTAATTTTTCTCATCAATGCAGTATCAGAAAGCATAATAAGACTTCTATATACTGACCAATGGATAGAAAATGAAGAGAAAATTGAAGTCAAGTTTGTTTGTAATAAAAAGGATGTAAAACCTTTCTCCTCTCACAAAGAAATACTCCCTTTTTTGCTACCTTTATTCTGTAATAGCACAAAATCAGACCCTCAAATGTTAAAGCTCTTTAATAAGTGAGATGAATCACACCAAGAAAATTGTTTGTCACTTACGGAATAAGGAAAAAAGAAGTGGCATATTTATTTTGCCTCTTCTTCTCTTGGTATTGGAACCACGGACCTAATAAATTTCAAGCAGAAATGGTCTATATGATAGTTGTGGAATTGGGCATGAACAATGCTTATATTGAGGGCATCAAACATGAATATTATAAGTTCTTTTTTTTTTGTTAGTTTCTGCTTTATAACAAAGTGAATCAGTTATACATATACATATGTTCCCATATCTCTTCCCTCTTGCATCTCCCTCCCTCCCACCCTTCCTATCCCACCCCTCTAGGTGGTCACAAAGCACAGAGCTGATCTCCCTGTGCTATGCGGTTGCTTCCCACTAGCTATCTATTTTACGTTTGGAAGTATATATAAGTTCTTATTGGGCAAAACAAATTACAAGGTCCAGATTTATACTTAGGAAATAAAGTGAAAATGGGTATGGAATAATCATTTGAGGGAAGGTCTGTATTCATATTTAAAGAAGTGAGGAGACATCAAGTTCCCTTGATTCCATCTGAGTAAAATCAATCCACTTATCTCTCTCCCCACTGTTGGGCCCTTTTGGGGGCTACTCTGACCTCCTGACTGGATTTTAGGAAGTGCCTCCAAAGGGGTTGCCTTGCCAGAAACCTCCTTCCTTCCATCTTCTATGTTGTACCAAAGGGAAGCAAAGAGTAGTCTTCTACAGCTTCATTCTCACCATACGATTATTCTGAGGAATCCCTGGCAGTCTAACCTCCTTGACACCTATAACAAAACCCTTCTGATCTTACCCCTGCTCAATTTTCTTTTTCTACCAACTGTTCCGCTCTCTTCAGCCTACTCCCACATTTTTCTCCAGCAATAATAGACAACTTGAATTTTCCCAAAGTATCCTGGGCATATGCAGTGCCCTCAAATTTTGATACCTTTCCCACTCTCTTCTCAGGTTAAATCTCATTTTCTTAGAATCCAGTTCACAGATCACATTCTCCAGAAAGGCATCCTTCATTCCCTAAAATGACTGGGTTCTCATTACTCGTTATGAGCAGCAACCTATACATACTTCTATCTGCTGCAGAATAATTACCATACCCTATTACAAGAGCCTATTTACTCTCCAGTGTCCTTCAATTGACTTGCAATCTGCTTGAGACCAAGAACAAGGGGTGGGGGGAGGCAAAAATTGGGAGACTGGGATTGACATATACACACTACTATACATAAAATAGATAAATATTAAGGACAGACTGTATAGCACAGAGAACTCTACTCAATACTCTGTAATGGCTTGTATGGGAAGAGAAACTAAAAAGGAGTGGATATATGTACATGTATAACTGATTCACTATGCTGTACATCTGAAACTAACACAACATTGTAAATCAACTATTCTCTAATAAAAATTAAAAGAAAAAAGAACAGCACCTTTCTGATCATTGTTCCTCCTAGCCCAAGGATTAATATAATAAGTTACACTTAGGGAATGCAAATGTGGCGCCAAGCACAGTTCTAAGCCCTTTACGTGCATTACTCCAATAAATCTCACAACAACCTCTGTGATAGACATATCATTGGCCCTTTTTTTCAGATGAGGAAATCAAGAATTGGAGAGGTCAACCAGTGTTGTAGCTATGAGTGATGGAAATGAATTTTGAACACTATGTCATTTGCCCCTGAACCCATTTTCTTAAATACCACTTTTTTTGAAGTACTTAACAAAGATTCTATAAATGGATGAGTGAAAGTTTATCTCCTTAGAGTTATCAACACTTGCATTTCCACTTTCAAGACATTCTCAGCTGAGCTGATGATATAACACAAAAAATGGAATGTTTTCGAAACATTGTTATAACCAATTATTACAACTAATGTAACATTGCAATTTGAATCTTAACAAGTTAATATCCTTAAAAGATATTATTTTCTAATAACATAGAGTTACAAATATATTCCCATTATTCTTTGCTTTCAAATATTCATCCTTCTTTTCCTTAGTTTATTTGTCTCTTCATATTTCTCTTTTATCTTTGTATCCTGGACCGTCTCTAACTTGGTTGGAGGGAGCAAAACATAAAAAGCATTAACTCTTTAGGAATAAAGCCATAAAATATCATTGAAACATATTTTTATAATATCTAATGAGTGCATATGTAGCCTGGTTAATGGAAAGTAAGCTAAAGAACATAATCATGTACATAATATCTACTGCTAATGATAGTTAACATCTAATGAGTACAGATAGGTGTAAGGCAGCATTCTAAACACTTTGCATATTTATCCTACTTAATTCCCACAAGAACCCTCTACTATCATTAATCCCATCTTAAAGACAAAGAGTACAGAAAGGTCAAATAATTGTCCAAAGTCAGTCATATAGTAAGTGGTGAAGTTGGGATTCAAAGACAGGCAATCTGGCCGTATATTATAGGATTATTATAATTTTGAAAATGGAAATAATTTACAGTTTCTCCCAAAAAGGAGGGCAATTTTCAGTGTCGTAAGCATCAAATTTGAAAATATAAAGCTAACATTTGTGCCATCCTTTTCCTTCCCTTAACTGTTCTACTCTTACACTGTACTAACTCATTATCACTTTGCTCCCCGCAGATAAAGAAAGAATAAAGTTGATTTTTAAACAAATGAGAACTAAGTTATGAAGCCATGTGTCTCTGTAATTTGTAAACCCCAAGATGGTAATATTTTATTGAGTAAAGAGAACACTAATAAAGTATCCATTTTCTTATGTTATGCTTATTTGGGACCTAGCGTCTGTTCTTTATTCTGATTCCACATTATCACAGAGTTCTCAGTGATACTGTGACAGCTATTTTTTGCAAAGCCTCATTTAAGCCTCCATCTGAATCAATACAAAGAGAGGATATTTTGATGTCGGCCTAGAATTATGAAAATGCAATCTTGTTTAAAGTAATAGTTCATTTGAAATCACAAGCTAATTGTATTGCTTGATGAACAGTCTCTTAGAATGTACATTTGCCTCTTTGTCTTTGGGCTTATCACTGACTCTATCCTGGCTGCTGCTGTATAGGTCTTTTACTGTCTCTTTCTCCATGTCTGTTTGTCTCTCTCCTTCTCATGTTTTCTTGCTGTTTTGCATTTCTCTCCACCCTTGCCAGTCTGTTTTGAAGTGTTGAAATTAATCTGTTACTTAACATATAGCACATTGCTCATCATAACTTTAAAAATTTGAATTTTAATACCTCAAGTCAAAAAAAAAAGTCATTCATTTATTTATAAGGCTTTGTTTAGTCCTTACTTGTAGGGTTGGTGGTATTTGATAATTAGTAATAGTAATGATAATGATAGCAATAATAGCTGCTATTTATGGAGAAGTCACTATGGGCTAGGCAGGATTTAGTCTAACTAACCACTTCCCATGTATTAATTCATTTAATATTAATGAGACCCCTAGGAACTGAATTCTATTATCCTCATTTTATAGTGAGAAACTTGAGCTTCAACAAAGTAAAGTAACTTGCTTGAGGTCACACAAGTAGTAGGCGGTGGAGCCAGGTTCTTAACCCAGACAGCCTTGTATAGAGTCCAAATCTTAGCCGCTATGCTAAAATGACTAGACAAGCTTAGTGATTCAGAATCTTAAGTGTAGCTAGCTTAATCATAGCTATAAAGAGTGGCTAGCTTAGGCTTGAAATTCAACAAACATGGGTGTGAATCCCCCTTCTTACTAGCTATGTGTTCCTGGGCAAGCAACTCACCCTCTCTAAATTTCAGTGTCCTCAGATGGAAATCCACTAAAAACAAAAAATCACTATCATATGCTACATGCCTTATAAATTATTATTAGGCACAGCCATAGAAGAATGTACAGTACTTCCTGCTCTACATTCCGTTCACTTTTTAAAGCTGCTTAAAAGCAGGAACCAAATAATACACCGTGGCTCTTGACAAATGTCAGATTCAAAAGTAAAATGATCTGTATTGCTCTGTGCCCTCACAGTTTTCTATTGCTCACTCTCTGACCCACTTAGTGAGCCATGGTCTCTGCCACTCCAAACCTGGAACAAGTATTGTCCCTGCTCTGGGGAAATGTAAAGAGCTGTTGCTCAATCTGTCGGGTGGCATCCAGACAGCCTCACTGCCAGTCAGGTTCTAGGCCCTAACCTTACCTCCTTAGGTAGCTGGGCTCCCATTTCATGGGGGCTCGGCAACACCTTGGTGGGCCAATTCCCATAACAAGCATAAGCAGCCACCATACTTACTGGGTACCCCTAAGAGCTGGTAAAAGATAAGAATGATGGAGACACATCCCCTGGCAAAAGGACAAGTCCCTTCAGCCTCCATTTTTTTTTTAACCCTTTGGTTGACCTGAACCTAGTAATATGAAAATTATGAGCTTTGCTGCCTTCATATGTTAGCAAAGAAAACAGACATGCAGTAAGTGGTAGCTTTAACAGTTTCTGTTTCATTGGGGGACTTCTTTTCTTTATGCTCCATGTTTTGACTTAAGAGATTGCCTTTTACCTCTCTGACTTGAAAAGCAAGTTACACACTGATTTTTCTCCCTCGTCACCAGAAACAAGCTAATAAGCCCACTGTTGGTTCTAAGCCAGAAAACACCTAAATTGGGATATCTGTGAAATAGTACCCTGAATCACTTAAATCTTAACAGATGGCCCAAATGAGCTCAATAATACCAAATATCCATCATAAAATCAATACTATTATTCCATCCACAAATGTCTGTATCTCTTGATTTTGTGTTTTTCCTGTTTCCTCAATTTAGAATATGGCAATCTATGGACCTTCTTATTGGCATTGGTAAATACAGAATATTAAATATGTATAATAAGTGAGAATCTGAGTTCTAGAGTCTCAAACTCAGAGCCCATGAGAGTGTTTAGTTTCACTGGCACAACACTTTAAAAGAGTTCTAACGGATGCCTTTAGGAGGTGTATGCACTCCCAGGTCACCATAGGAACCATGAGTTCCTCTTTTCTTATAGACTACCTGATCTACTCTCTCATAGTACTTGACTGGTTTGTTTGTTTTTTTTAAATTAATTAATTAATTTATTTTAATTTTTTATTATTTAAATTTTTATTAGAGTATAGTTGATTTACAACGTAGTGTTAGTTTCAGATGTACACCAAGTAAATCAGTTATACATGCTTTGGAGTTTGCTAAGCCTGAATTAGATGCCTCTAAAAGTATGTAGTACCTCTAAACTGTCTCAGGTATGAAGGGACTTCACTGTGAAAAGATCCTCAGTTAACAAAAAATTTATGGATACAATTAAAAATGTAATTATTAAGCTTTCATTAATTTAACAAAAGCCCCGCTATCAGACACACTGCACTCATGCACTGTGAGGCATTCAACGGTCATTGCAGACATAGACTTAGTATTCTACGTAAACCAAGCTTTAGAAAATTAAATCATCTTTAAGCAATATGACTTGTTTTTAGTCGCTTTCAGTAGGTAACAACTGGAAATAATTCAGAAACACAGCATGTAAAACTAGGTTTGGGTACTTAAATCCTTAAAAATTAGACTGTGCTAGACAGTCAAGTAAGAAAGAAAAGCATGAATCCTGGGAAATCAATGCAGAGATTTTTGTTGTTGTTAGTGTGAGTGGGAATACAGCAAATAGAGTATTATTAAATGAAATGTTAAACATGACAGTAGTGAGATTCCAGAACCTATAGGATTCCAAAGAAGTCAACAAGGGTACCTTGTTGTTCCTTTTCTATTTTATGTAAAGCTCATATTTTCTACTGTATCTTTTCATATGTTCATTTAAATTTTCTTACAGTATCAGATTAAATATATAGTCATTCATTAAATATTTGAAAATCCATAATTAGTTGTGTCTACTGAATGTCAAATTTAATTAAAGATACGTCCATCACCAGTTTGGCATGGCATAAAAGCAAAAGTAATGTTAGGTAGACAAATATTTAAATTTCAACATATAAGTACTGCATTAGGTATTTATACCTTTAAAGTCTATCAGTGGCTTTAGTTTTAAAAATATTACAAAAGTACTGAAAACACAAAACATTAGAAATATAGACTCCACCCCCAAGGAAACCACTGTTAACAATTTGATGCATATGCTTCTAATGTTTCTTATGCTTTTCTAGATATATACTTCTATACAGTGTACAGGATAGTCATTAGTCCTGTTAGACAAATACCTAGACTCTCCAGACTGGTGCATATACCTATAGCTGTAGCATTGTCTATGTGAACTATTTGGTACACTTTGTGACTCTGACATATATGCCTTTGACATATAGATTTCTTAATAACTACATGCCCTACAAATATGTTAAAAAAGAAATCATACCACAACTCAACAGAAATCACAGAAACTTTGTTTCAAACAGAAACCTTGTTTTTAAAACAAAATTAATATACCAAATAATGCATTGGTTTAAATATAAAGCCTTCTTTATTACATAAAGTGTATATAATTTAAAATCAGTATATGAGACTTATTATTATCTTTGAGACATTTGTGGCATTATCTACTGACAGCTCTGAGATATATTCAAGTCCTTCATGTGCAATCATTACTACCCCTAGACCCAGGTGAGGTGGGCCCCTGGACCCCGTACTTTATAAGGCCTATCTATGACTCCCTGTGATTCTGCACTCCTCAAGTGACAAAGAATATGCAGGGCCAAATGGATGTGTCCACCTGCAGGTTATGGTACCTTTTCTAGACCATTCTCCAGGATATGTAAAACTCTGACATTTCCTGCCCTAATCTTCCTAAGGTTAATCCAGGAACTTGTAGGACTCCTTCCTAGTCCATCTTCCTAAAGGTAGAATATGTGTATCACTAGACCAGAAGGTTGGCCAAGACAGAGTTTTGGGGGCTGGGAAGTAGCATCAAGGGACTTAGAAATAGGATTCATTAGAATCGGACCATGAGATCCCTTGTGGTGTAGCGTTGAGCTGGGGGTAGAAAAGTGATGCCTCAGTCAACAGATGAAAGACCTGCTCTTCAGTCAAGGTCTGACATAGAAATACAAGGGTTAGAGAATTCTAAATTCAAACCTGGGCTTCTAGGTCATTATGAAAGTGCATTTACCAAGAAGAACATATTTAACAGTTTGTTATTTTACAATTCTTTGCTCATGCCCCACAAACTGTTAGGGGTAAGACTATATATGATTAGTACTCTTAACCTCAAAGTAAAACTGTGATAATCAAAATAGAATTTCTTATATAATTGCTAACATAAATTCAATCTGACTGTAAGGAGTTTTACGTGTCACTGTTAATTAAAACTGTGCTTTGTCATCTGTGATGATCCATTTATTACAGTGAAAGTCGTTAATTTTTGAACCAATGACAAATTACAAATGTAATTGCAAGGGCTGTTTTATTTCTAAGGACAGGTAGCAAAATTGCCTTAATATTCAACAATGGTGAGGCAATTTCGAGTGTTACCATACCCCTATCTCACAGTCCATTGGGTTTAGTATTGGCAGCAGGCAATGCTGTAATTTTTCAGTTTCTTAATTAGATTTAGCCATTAATTTAACTATTCTATCATACAGGAAAGAGAGTATAACCCTATTTGTGAGTTGATTTTTCTTTCGGTTTTTACTAAACAGTTTCTGATGGATGCATATGGTCATAACATTTACAACTGGAATCTTGTTATCTATTTACCTACTTAAGATTCACATCATTGGGAACACATTGGGAGATGGGGACTCAGTCTTCTTATTTACTTTCTACTGACATAAAAATTCACATCTTAACCCTAATATTTATGATTATAGAAAAATGTACAAAGCACTTATCAAACTATTATTTATTCTTCATTACTACTTTGTGAAGTATATTGTTATTATCTTAATTTCACAGATTAATTAAACTGAAGTGCACAGAAGATGAGGAATATCCCCAAATCACACAGCATGTAAGTGGCAAATTCTCTGACTCCACATCCTATGTTTTTTTCCAAAACACCATATTTCTCAAAAATCACACCTTTTGTGGCAGACAATGATGGGAACTCATCAGTACACAACACTGTCTTATTACCTTCCCCAAATCAATAAATATTGCCAAATCATAAGGTATCTGTGGAGGATGAAAGATGGGTAAGATGTAGTTCCTGCAATCAGGGAGTGTACCTACTAATACTGAAGCTGAGAAATGCCTATGTCAAATTAAAGAGATAGGATAAGTCTAAGTGTCCCAGAGGAGTGCAAGGCACCACAGACGTCCTAAGGAGGGAGATACGATTTCCGACAAGAGCAATCAAAAGAGTTATGACTCAGTAGGGATAGCAGAACATGAGCTCAGCTTCCCAGGATGAATCACAGTATATACGGAGAAATCCAGGTTTCTAGATAGATGAAACAGCATAAGCAAAAGCTAGCGATGGGGGAAAAAAATGTGTGTGTGTGTGTGTGTGTGTGTGTGTATCTTTGCCTAAGTCTATAGTCTATATCTATGTCTACATCTGTGTTTACAACTATATCTGTAACTATACCTATAACTATCTCTATATCTATATCTATATGATCTATAATCATAGATATCTATAGAGAGATATCCATGTCTACAGGTTTGGTAATGCCTGATAAATCTGATGGCTGAAAAAAATAGTCTACTAATAACAGAGAGCAGCGGATTCAAAAACCAACTGAATATATTTTCACCTATCATAGCAACACAGAACAAAAAAAGATAGTTAAGAACAATGTAAATGAGGGATGTGGAAACCCAAAATTTCATACATCACTGGTGGGGGTGTAAAATAGGATTAACGGCTTGAACACCTTGGAGCCAGCAAATCCAATTCCAGAAACCGATACCCAAGATGTACCTGAACAAGTACTCAAAGACATATGCATACGCACATTTATTATAGTAGAATAGTATGGTAGTATTATTATTTATAATGGAGAAAATTTGAACAGTCTGAATCTTAGTCATACGGAATTTTAAAAGTAAATTATAGAACATCTTTTTCTAAAAACTGGTAGATCTACATGTATTAACAAATCATCATTATATTGTTAAGTGAAGAGAGGAACTGATGGAACAGTAAATACAGTATGCCTGCATTTAAGTAGATAAAATATATGTACATATGTATGACAAGTATGGAAAAGTCTACACCAAATCATAAACAATATTTATCTCTGAAAATAGAACTACAAGGAACTTTCAAGTTCTACTTAACACTAGCACTGTTTGAATACTTGCAAGGAGTATGTTTAATTATTTTAAGTTTAAATATTATAAGTTATCATAACTCATAACACATTATTCTCCCCAACCTTACTGCCTCTTAGGGGTAAATTACTCAAAAAATCTCAACCTCTTTTAGAATTTTTTTCTTAATTATGTTTGATCTGAAGACCACAAAACAGCACTACAACAACTAATTTTCATAAATACAAACAAGGTTTTTTTGTGGCCAAACTGTCCAAAGAAGAAAAAGGACAGATAGGTTAGGTTTTCCACTTGATGACAGAATAATTATTCCATGTTTTTATAACCAAAGAAGTCAGATTATTTCAAATAAAACTTCCTACCTGCTAAAGTTATTCTTGGATTTTCTATTTTTTTCATATCTTTTCCGTAAAAAGAAATACTCCCTCAGTCTTTCATCAATATTTTAATTAGGCAAGTACTTATACACCTGTAAACCCCTCTCAGGATTTCAAAGATCTCAGGTATGCTTCAAAGCAACAATATGCATTTTTACCTGTCTGAAGTCCATTACCCAAAATGGAATCTACCAGGTAATATAAAGGTGTTTTTCTATTTTTTTCCTTTACCTTGGGGGGAAGACAAAGAAAGAAAGAGAGAAGGAAGAAAGAAAGAAATAAAGAAAAGAAAGAAAGAAAGAAAGAAAGAAAGAAAGAAAGAAAGAAAGAAAGAAAGAAAGAAAAGAAAGAAAGAAAAGAAAGAAAGAAAGAAAGAAAGAAAGAGAGAAAGGAAGGAAGGAAGGAAGGAAGGAAGGAAGAAAGGAAGGAAGGAAGAAGGAAGGAAGGAAGGAAGGAAAGGAAGGAAGGAAGGAAGGAAGGAAGAAGGAAGGAAGGAAGGAAGGAAGGAAGGAAGGAAGGAAAGGAAGGAAGGAAGGAAGGAAGGAAGGAAGAAAGTAAAGAAAGGAAGGAGGGAGGGAGGAAGGAAGGAAGGGCAGGAAGGAAGGGGGAGGAAGGGGAAGGAAGGGAGGAAGGAAGAAACATCTTAGTACCACTGGTTGCTATGAAAACATTTTCACAATGACTTATTTCTTTATATCAAAAATGACAGGTCATTCTACTCCCCACCGGTATATTTCACTGTGGCTCCTGCAACTTCACATGACATTCTTCAAAGTTAGCTTCAGGTTTGCCACTAGATTTAGGTCACAAATTTATCTAGTTTTTATTATTTCAGTAAAAGAAAAAAATGTTTCCAAAGGATATTAGTTGAAAAATAATATTGATTTGTACATGCATATATCTAAAGCTGTCAGTACCTTTTGGGGGTTGATAATGCCTGACACTGTAGATTTGAGTGAAGATAGCTTGTCAGTCGGGATGGTAAAAGGCCTATGCAAAGTAATTTTCCACTAAAGAAAGTTGTCAAGATTGAGAGTACCCTGACTGTTATTGATTATATGGTAGCAGAAGTAGAGTTGCCTGAGCAACTGGTAACTGGCTAACAAATTGAAGATACAGAGAAGGAAAAGCACTGTTAAGTTCAAGGCACATGCAACAAGTACACACATAGAGTTTACTGTCATTTGATGAAAGCATTTTGGAAAATGAATACCAACTCTTCATCACTATTTGACAACTCTAAGTAATATGCAGTTTATACAGGCATTTTAATATAGAAACAACAGTGATTTTCATCATCATTAAATTACTTATTTATTTTTATTTTTGACTGTGTTGGGTCTTCGTTTCTGTGCGAGGGCTTTCTCTAGTTGCGGCAAGCGGGGGCCACTCTTCATCGCGGTGCGCGGGCCTCTCACTATCGCGGCCTCTCTTGCTGCGGAGCACAGGCTCCAGACGCGCAGGCTCAGTAATTGTGGCTCACGGGCCCAGTTGTTCCGCGGCATGTGGGATCTTCCCAGACCAGGGCTGGAACCCGTGTCCCCTGCATTGGCAGGCAGACTCTCAACCACTGCGCCACCAGGGAAGCCCCTCATCATTAAATTATTAACAGTAATCTCACTGAGTCCTTCTATGTCATGGAGAAGCTCAGTAGGCCAAGTGGCCAAAATGTTTCAGCAAAATTTTCTATCGTAACATGAATTTCTCTCAAAATACTATCAAACTTTGCAACATTTTTGACAATGCCTCTATCGGATCTCACCAGGGGAGTCTCTGACTCATCATATAAATTGAACTCTCAGAAATGAAATGTTGATTGTGACCACTGTTACGAGCATGCTTGAAAAGTGTCCCCATTATTTACCTCACTGAACAACAAATAATTCCCAACTGACTACGGGAAGCAAATAAATTATTTTGGTTGAACAAATCCCTACGTCCTAAAAGACTGCAGTCTGACCAACTCTGACCATCATTTTAAACAATGAAACCACCCTGTCGTTTTAGAGAATGGTGAAAGACTTGTTCTTCTATGATTGAGAACATAAGCATTGTGGGGACAATGTTAGGCATCAGGACACAGTCTGCCATGTGCCAGACTTACATAACATGTTCCTCTTCCTAGCTTATGCCTCCCAATCCAAGCTTTTGCATTGGCTAACAATTACTCTGTGTAATCGCAAGTAACTGAAGCTTCTGCATCTGCTACTGCAGGTGAAAAAATAAAAAGCAGGCAATAAAAAATATGTGTGTGATTTAAGGAACAGTTCCGCCATAGCCTCTAATTGCTCTCAGGATCTGAATTGGCAAAACCATAAGACATTCAACAAAAGGTTCTATGCAGGTAGGCCTATAAAACCTAATAATTTCTCACAAAGCAGACCATTCCATTTAAAATAAAAGAAAGCTATGAGCAATAAAGACCATGCTATTAACAATTAGTCTTCTGCACACATGATTAGACTTAGAGAGATAAAGAAGCCTCTAAATTTAATGGTGAATCCCATATTTCTGGCAGGGTTCACTATTCTGTGCTAATTATGTTGAAAGACCTTGTGCTACTTAACAGTACTTAGACTGCAAAGTATGACACTATCTCCATGGATTCACTGTTAACACTTAACATTTAACTTTGATATTAAAGTGTATTTGAATGTATGAATTCAGGAGTAATTTTTTTTTAAATATCTTACAACCATTTTTAGGAAAGGTTTTAAGCCTTCACCAACTATAATATTTACTGATATGTATGTAATTCAGCATTTCATAGAACTTAAAGAAAAAAAAAAAAAAACAGTAGGCAGAGAATCCTATTTTAAGGAGGAATTAAAATGAATCAAAAGATCCACCCAGTAAGTAAAGCCAGTGTAAAAAGGGAGATCAGAGCAGGAAATCCTATCTGTTGTTTACCAAATACATTTTTAAAAACTTATTTTAAATGATGCAAAAGAAAACAGAATGGATCCACCAGAATCCAGGAAACAAACACTAATGTGAATTTCTTTATTAAATAGAATCGCATGCCTCTTCTAAGTAGAAAAGACTTGTTCTTTCATATAGCTTTATTCTAATTTGTTTGTATAAAGGGCACTTTCCTATTAGCATACAAATGTAACTTCAGTTAATGTAAATGGAAGTTATCTACACACCACAGTTGTACAAAAGACCAAAGGTAAACTTATTGGTAATGTTTAATGTATAAGTTATTAAAAAGGAACTTAAGTAATATAATGCCAAAAAATTCTAGATTTATAAAGCAGAGGAAACACTGTCTTTGCCATTAGAATGGGATGGTCAGAGAAGATCTCATTTTCTGTTGGACTGTATTTAATTTGTAAATGTTTACAGTCTTTGGGAAATAAAAGAGAATCCTATTGGCATTCATATAACATTATTTGAAAAGAAAACCATTTTAATTTTATTTCTGAATATGCAGAATAGGAAAACAAGTAAAAACAGTTTTAAAGCCACAGGGAAGCAGAGGAGTCCTTTTTTTTTTCCCCCTTAACTGCACAATAGTTAGTGTCTCCATAGAAACTGATGGTATCGCAGTAAAGTGTCATCAGCAAACCTGGGCTTCTAAAATATACACAAGTATGTTTCCAAAGATATTGAAAAACACATATATCCATCCTTCCCCAAAGTAACAGGTGATTATTAAATCTCTACAGAGCAAGAACAACAGCTCAAAATTATGGTGGTCTCTTGGTGAAACTAAATTCTTTTTTGGTTATCATCTTATTCAAAGACCATATAGATTATGGGGAAAATTCCTTGCATATTGTGATTGAAGACTTCTTTGCAGAATCTTGCTCTTTGCAAGTTATTTATTAATTATAATTGTATTTGTTTATGTCTGCCTTCCTAACTAACAGGAACCAAGAGGGCAGGGGCCATGGCTAATCAGTTCATGACTGTCTGCCTAGTCTTGAATTCAGTAGGACATGTATAAATTCTTGTTCTGAAGTGACCCCTCCCCAGCCCTATCCCCTCACCGTCACACTCACTTTTACCCCTGTTCCTTATCACAACATATGAAAACACTTCTTAAGCACTGACCTTTTGTAAGCAAATGTTTTCATATCATGAAACAGAGGCAGATGAAGAGAAATTACGTATCAGTAGTCCAAGAGTCTTATGTAGCCCCAAAGTTACTCTGCATTGTAACTAGCTGTGTTACCTTGAGCAGATCATTTATCTCCTCTGGCTTTAGGTACTCAAGTGCAATAGGCTTATATCACTAAGATATATTCTAGCTCTGTTATTTGAAAAGAACTAAGAGTATGGCTCAGGGTCGTGTCTGAATCACTCTATTCTAACTTAAACCTCAATCTATATTCTAAAGTTGAAAGGTCAGATTAACAACTGTCTATTAGTTTCTTGTTAACAAATTTCCACAAATGTTAGTGATTTTAAAATGCCAGAAATTTGTTATCTGACAGTTCCAGAGGTCAGAAGTCCAAAATCAGATTTACTAGGCTAAGTTAAGGTGTCAGCAGGGCTGCATTATTTCTGGAGGTTCTAGGGGAATTGCTTCCTTGCCCTCTCCAGCTTCTAGCAGCTACCCTCTTTCCTGGCTCAAGGCTGCATCACTCTGCTTTCAATTTACTTCCTCACATCTCCTCTAACCCTAACTCTCCTGCCTCCCTCTTATAAGGGCAGTTGTGATTACATTGGATCCACCCAGATAATCCAGCATAATTGTCCCACCTCAAGGTATTTAACTTAATTATATCTGCATGTAAGCTTTTATATATAGAATGAATAAACAACAAGGTCCTACTGTATATAGCACAGAAAACTATATTCAATATCTTATGATAAACCAAAATGGAAAAGAATACAAAAAGGAATGTATAAATGTATAACTGAATCACTTTGCTGTACAGCAGTAATTAACACAACACTGTAAATCAACTATACTTCAATAAAAAATAAATAAGTTACATCTGCAAAGTTCCTTTTGCCATATAAGGTAACATATTCATAGACTCAGATTAGAATATGGACATCCTTAGGGGGGTGGCATTTTTCTGACTATATGCTTCAGAAAATCTTTAGATAAACTTTAATGGGATGTTCTGGCACCTTTGTGAAGTCTAGGTTTTAAGATTTCTATTAGCCACTCCCAAACACACACATTAGTACTCTATTCTGGCTTCTTGATAATTGGCTTGCCCTGCCATATATCAGTCATAGCTTCTATAGAAAAATCTTTTGCATGCAAAAGATAAATGTGGCAGAAATCTTTGGAGACTGGGTTAGATTCAGGTAATAGCTAAACACCAAAAACACAAATGCAAGTTTCTGCCTAAAAATGATGCATCAGAGAGGAAAAACAGGCATGTACAGGTTATGTACAGATGTTATGAAAACTCAATGAAAATATGATAGAAATTCTGCATTCAACACCAGAAACTCACTATGAAAACATAAACCACTGCTGTTCAGCTTCCTTCATACAGTCTTAATGATGGTAGAATTTATTTGTTTCTACTTGTAGAGTACAAAGTACATTATAGTAATATGGAGGTCTGGGTAAATCTTTTCTCACCTTGAGAAAGTCACTAACTAGGATTCACATCTATAACAAGGCAGTTTTCCATAAGATTTAATTAAAATGAACTAATGTGGCTCTTTTGATTGTTTTTTAAATTATCTTGTATTTTTCTGAGAAACGGAACGTTATAAAACATAAGGAAATAGAGCGCTTCTGCAGTAGTGATTAACATGAGTGCATTTACAAAAATTTTTGTAGATATACAATTAACAACAATATTTTAGTATATTTCCCAGGAGCCTGTGGTTTTTGGCATTTGGGAATACATTTCATTTTGCTGATTTACTCCATTGCTCATATCTTACCAAGTTATTTCCCAAAAGATGAATAACTAGCTATGCAGGGCCTCATCCTTCGGATGGGAATAATGTAAATTTGCTCAGTTTGGTAGGTGAATTAGCTCTTTCTAGCCACAAAGGTCCACTTAATAAATTGCGCTCCAGTGCACTAAATGGTACCTCTGTGACCAGCAAAATTCTTTTTTCTTTTTCTTTTCTTATCATCCTCTAACCTTCCAATAGTAGGTAATTTTCTCCCCACTGGTAGGAGAAGAGAGCTCATTATTTGTGAGGCAATCTACAATGTCTCTATTAACCAGTCCCCCCAAAATTACCTGCTGCTACTCCTATACCTTTCTACATTATTCTTTCCTCCAAACCTTAGGACATAAAATGCTCTCGATCATATTATAATTCCCATTTTCAAGACTGAAAAACAAGTCAAGGTCACAGAGGCTATGATGACAGTATTGGAGACGAGGACTCAGGCCTGTGACTTTAAACTGCCCATTCTGTTGCTTAGCTCACTGACACAGGAAATTTACATTTATAGTCACTGCAAGAGCAACTTACTTCAAATAATCCATGAGAAAGCAGAACAGTTTTTACTTTTGGCCTGGAAAAATCAGGCCATCTGGCTGCCCTCATGACACATATGGATCAGAATATCAGGCTGGAAATTTAGGTCAAAGAAAACCAAGAAGAAAAGAGCTTCACAAGAGTAGACTAACATATTTAATATCAGGCTGATTTTAGATTTTTCCTAAAATTTATACATGTATGTTTTTAACTGTATTGGTGACATTTAGTTTGGATTCTTTTATCTTATATTCATGCTTGGTAAATCATCATGAAATTTGGGCTCTGAAATGGAAAAATAGATAAAGTAGACAGAATACAGAATAAAATTAAGGTGAAGGTGGTACTTACATTTTAAATCTCTCCTTCCTTTAAGTAAAAAAAAAAAAAAATGCTTATTCATATTCAAGGAAATAAAAACCAAATAAAAATAGGATACATTACAAAAATCAACAATCAAGTTGCTGAAAATATCTATGTACGCACAGCTATATAATGCACAAATTGTCATTAAGTTTTAAATCAGAGTCATACAAACATTTGTCTTTGAGGTAAGGCTTTGTAAGGTGTTTTTTAAATGAGGCATCCCATAATTTTAAGGCCATGTCCTGTTTTTGAAAGGGAAATGTAATTTAGTATCCATATTATTATCAATTTTGATTACAACTATGAATGCAAGGAGAAAGGCTAGAAGGGTGCATATAACAGCTAAAATAAAAAGTTATCTTACAGGTTACAGGAGTGAGGTCATATGTGCCTCACAAATTATGTAATGATATTAATTCAAACAAAAGAAAATTTAGATTAATTTTAGATTAACCCCCCTCAATTAATTATAAGAAACACTGTAACAAGTGATATAGTAACTCATACTATTATTAAAACAAATGAGGTAATTCTACAATACCAGTCAAAGCATATATTTGTCAGCCTTACTGTATAATTAGTTCATCTAAAATTGTTATTTAGAACTGGCATTTGCCTTACTTTTTTTACACAATAGACAATGTGGAAAATTGGGAGAAGTAGGGACAATAAATAGATGTCCCTAAGATTGGCTATTGCAAGGATTTAACCATGGTTTATGAGCATGGCCAAACAGATTAGTAATCTAAGAAATGGTTTTGCCATGATTAAGAGGTAGATGGTCCTAGTTTTTGTTGTTAAGAATTTCAGATATTTTTTCATAATGTAGAAAAATTTATCTAGCAAAATATTGCTTTTTGAGGACATATTTCTTTAGTATGTTCCACAGGGCATGGTAAAGAACAAGGTGTAGGGGCTTCCCTGGTGGCGCAGTGGTTGAGAATCTGCCTGCTAATGCAGGGGACACGGGTTCGAGCCCTGGTCTGGGAAGATCCCACATGCCACAGAGCAGCTGGGCCCATGAGCCATAATTACTGAGCCTGCGCGTCTGGAGCCTGTGCTCCGCAACAAGAGAGACCGCGATAGTGAGAGGCCCGTGCACCGCGATGAAGAGTGGCCCCCGCTTGCCACAACTAGAGAAAGCCCTCGCACAGAAACGAAGACCCAACACAGCCATAAATAAAAATAAATAAAATTAATTAATTAAAAAAAAAAATCTTACGAAGCTACATGAATGACACAAAGGACTTTTCCCAGCTCTAAGATTCTGTGTGTAAAACCTGTTAGTCTAATTTAAAAAAAAAAGAACAAGGTGTAGACTAAGAACTGAATAAGTATGGTGGCCAATTGAATCTGAGAAGCAACTATCATTTTAAGGCATTTTGCCATCAGTGGGTGAAGTCCTATATATCAAAAGGGAGTATTTTGTTGTTCTCCCATTAGAAAGTGCATGAATCCATTAGGTTACCAGAATCTATTTAATGGAATGGTTTGAAAGGTTTTTTACTTCTCATCAGTGGAAGAATCAGTATTTAAAAGAACACCTGAACACTGATTTTATTTTCACTTGTATATAGAAAAAAAAATCTTCAATTTGATAATTCATTATTGCAATGTGATGCTTTTCTTTTCTGAATTTCCATTTCTTGAGGGGAAAAAAAAATACCACCATTATCATCAAGTAGCATTTATTGAGTGTCTAATAGTTGCAGAAAAATACAAAGCTCCACAAATCAACAATCTCCTGCAACAAAGCAATGATTCTCCAAAAAATTTATGGACTGATACACTAAACCATGGAAAAGCAGACAGTGTTTAAATTAGCTAGAGATAAAGCATATAGAAAGAATTTTTTTCTCACTTCTTAAGCCTTATCTTAATGCTTTTAGACCACTGGTTACCATTCAATGCACTGCAACACACACAAAATGGCCACAGTAATCTGAAAAATATTAATGTAACAATAAAAGGTGAGTAATTTACTCTCTAATTACAGAGAGGGTCCAGCCTATACGAGAGAATAGGCATGAAAATTAGATTGAAAATCTTTTTCCCTCTCCCTAACAAACAGTATAGACATTTGCATATTGCTCTCAATCTTATTTAAAAATTCCATAAAATCAGACAAGAGATAAAAATGGTCACTAATTCATTTATAATCACCTCTATCATCACTAACCTATATGAAAGCACTGTGTGCAAGATACTTTGCATGCATTATTTATATTTCTCACAAAAGATCTTATGAGGTAAGCACTATTTACATCTGCATTTTCTTTTTTACCAGATGTAGAAACTGAGGCTTAGAAAGGTAAAATAACTTGCTTGAGGTCACAAAGACCTGGAAATCCAGACCCCCAAAAAATCCACAAAAAAACAAAGAAAAAATCACTGGTCCGCTCCCAGACCTGTGCTTCGCACTCAGTGCCATGTTGACTCTCATCAGAGTTCTCTATGGATAGCTATGAAATTTCACTGTAATTAAAATATGTATTTATACGTTAGTTAATAGAAGATAGCACAAAAACTGATAATTTAACTTCCCCCATGATCAAAACCAATATGGTAATATTACTTCTTCTGATCATATTTTTAAAGTTATATGAGAAGAGTAGCATTGGTAAGTACAGCCAGGGATACTCGGGCCTCCTCTATGGCTATAGTAGACTGTCCACTTTTGGAAGAGTCATATCTTCCGATCTTTTTCTTTACAACAAACATGTTCTTATTTGGCAAAACACTCCTATGAAACATATTACTCTGTTAGGTGTTTACCCCATAATGTCTGTAGAACTCCTTGTAGGTGAATAATGATCATAATATAATCATGGAAGTATGATTAGACTGCAGAAATTGAGAATTTTTTTGTGTATGTGGGGCAACATGTCTATGTGGCTCAAACTCATAAGAAACAAGGAAACAAGTCTAACTGGTGTTCCTTCAATTGTCAATGGGCCATATTTTTAGGTAAAGGAAAAGAAAGAGAAGGAAGGTGAAGGAGAGGAAAGAACTAAGAAGCATAACAAACAGGGTTGTTTGCCCAGCATGTCTTCCATTTTCTAGAAACTTCAGTCTACACCCTCCTCATAGACAGTTGCCATATGAATGTTCACTTTAGCTCAGAATGACTCCATTTGGGGCCACAGATGATTGGTTCAGCAGTGAGTAGACCACTTAACCAAGATGTTCAACTCAAAGTCCCTTCCCTAGATTTAAAGAACTAGAGATGAAAAAGAAGGTCTTAGGAGATAACATAGCCATTCTCCCACTAAGCCATCAGAGAAGTTAGAGTGTTAAGGGAGGCCCTGAAGTCAAGATACCAAGACAAACAGAAACAAAAGCTCAGGAGAGAATGTTGTCAGCATTTAAAGCTTTGATTGTAGTTATTTCTGAGGGCCAGTTGCTCCTGTCGCATGCCACTATTTTATTGTTCACTCTTTCCTTGAAATATATAATCTAATAGATTTCCAGTTTTTGATCAAGTTAGTAGGAACTTAATTTCTTCAGAGGCACCATAAAGAGTCACACATAAATGGCTACCACATATTGAGTATCTCAACATATGCTAGGCACTGTGACAGGCCCTTCACAAACTTTCTCTCTAATGTTCACAGACATCCTATGATAAAGGAATTACTCTCTGCATTTCACAGGTAGAGAGAGAAACTGAGTGAGAGTCAGAGAGTAAATTGCTCAAGATTTTACTGCAAGAGTGAGGAAGACAAAACTGACTTGCAGGTATGCCTCCTATTTCCAAACCAGAAAGTCTATGGACTACTCACCGATATCCAATTAAAAGAAACAAACAAAAACAAAAACTTTTAGAGGTAGCATACCAGTGTAAATAGCATTGGAAAATAATAGGATCAAAAGATTCAAATATGCGGACAAGTTTTGCCACTAAAACTTTACCAATAACTCAGAACAATAAATGGGTGGTGATAAAAGCCCCGGTATGAATGTATCCCATGAGCGGCACTTTTTGAGGAGGATTTTGTGGGTCAGTCTGGGAACCTAATCACCATTTCCTACATAAAGATATGTGTGTATATTTTTTACTTCCAAGAAATTGACTAACAAGTGAATGTTAGGACACAACTCCTTTGAAACTTGGGGACTGACTGTATTAATACTGTTCAGTTTGATAGAATATTTAAAATTACAGTACTACATTTTCAAAGTACTTTAGGTTTTGAAGGTAAATATTCTTCCCTTTTTCTTCTGAAAAATTAGTGTAGTTTGAAATGCATTATTTATTGGCAACTTTATTTGGCCATAAAACGTGTAATACTTTAAAAATTGACTAATTTTAAAAAGTTGGAAGTCCGTGACTGCATATAAGGCTCCATATACATAGTTAAAAGTCTCTGGAAAAGTGTCATATAACAAAGCTAAAGGGTCTCAATATCATTACAAAAAAGGAGGACAAATAAAGATATAGGTAGAAATTTATGAGTAGAATCTGATAAACCTGCAAATTTCCAACAGCTCATCTATCTGTCTACCCTTCAGTGAAGGGCTGGCAGCAGAATATATTTCTATTTTCCCACTTTGGAATTCATTTTTTGTTACTACTCTTTGGAGCAACTGGTTGTACGAATGCTGCAAGTGTGTTCTGTCATAGTCAATAAAAGGCAACACAAAATTGCACATGAGAGTAACCTTCCAATCAGGAGCGTTGCATACATATGCTGAGGGTCCTAGCTTAATAATCTTACTTTTCAATTTACAATCAAGGCAGAAATCCATCAGGCAAGTAATATTTTCAATGATGCTTATGCAACAATGGCAGGCTTTCACTCTGGATACCAGAAACTATGCACAAAAGCATGTCTTATTTATCCAACCATACACTCTGACAGACAAACAAGAGCTTGTGCAATGCTGCTTCTTTTTGTAGCACAAGACAATGTAATAACAAAATATGTGTTGTTGAATCAATTCGTATCTTGATATAGTTGAAGCCCTCGATCATGCACCCCTCAATATGTCCCAATGCACCAAACACACTGAGACACTAAATAGGACCTTGTCATTATTGTTCACAAGCTTTCAGCACACCACTTGCCCCTCAAGAGTCCAACTCATTTTCAGGTTGCTTAGCACCTCTACATTATGTTTAGCTTTATTTGGTGGTTCATCTTGCCCTATTTTGTCCTTCCCTAACCACAATGAATCACTGACTTAAACATATAGAAAAATAGGTATAATTGATAATTGATCTTATTTAATTTAGAGCACAAAGAGAAAAACCCCTGAGTTTTACAACACTTTTAACCAGTAGCAACCAATATATGTCCCACAAAATTACTAATAGGGTTGTTCAATTTCACAGCACTCTCTGTTTATATATATAAGGATACAGTTTCCTCTGGACTTTCCCCAAGCTTTTCAAGAACTGTTATTTTCCTACGTCTTCATATTGCTGTCAGTGTGTTGCCCTTGAAGTGTGTTCTTTTATGCTTTCTTTATAAATTTCATTCTGCGGCATGGATTAAATTAAGATCTCCATATTAAGAGTTTTCTAATCACTTTTTCTTTTTCTCCAATGCAGTATCTCCAATTTCCCCTGAAAATATTTGCTCTGGATATCTGGAGACCCAAAATAAAGCCCAAGAAAAACCTTTTTTTTTGTAAATTCACTTCTTTTTTCATCTTTCTAACCACAATTTCTTGTTTTCCTTTTGTTCATTATTTTCCATGTTTTCAACCCCAAAGATTATTTATCTGCGATTCTGTCCTACAGCCAGTATTAGAGAAAAAAAAATTATTTAATTCATGCTACTAAATTCAGGAGAATAAAGGCTAATATGAATTAAAGTTCTAATAAAACACAAGTATAACCAGGTTGTTAAAGCGATGCTTAGAGAAATTCTCTTCAGTAAATGGATCATTTAACTTATAAATACCATATCAATATTTAGGTAACTTTTTATGTAGTGTTTGAAGTATTGGTAAAGTTTGAACTCATAGTTTAGAATGTCTCCTAAATGTTATTTTCTAATTACAGTCTTAACATTTCTGGAAAACCCTTTGACATATATCAGAGAGCTCAATCTAAAATACTGCAACCTGAAATTGGGCCTGCAGATGTTTGTTTTTCTGGCCCAAATGCAAAAATGTAAGTTGGATTTGAATACATGGTGGGTTATTTATTCTTCTCTTTCCTACATGCTCCATTATTCTCCTTTGCTTTTTCCTCTGATGCTACCACTCACCTATGCAGGAATTTGCAATAACGGCACTTGTTTCCTGTAGTTGACAGGTAAATTTTATTTCAGTTGCTCCGTGAAATTTATAGTTAAAACATATTCCCAGTCCTTAATAAGACTGACCTTACAGATGGTTCACTGGTCACCCAAAATATTCCCCCCATATTGCAAGATCCTCAGTATTTCATCTCACTCTACTTTAAGATGTCAAAATTACTTGCTGTATTATTTTTCCATAAAATTATCTTACAAAGATTCCTAAGCCAGCTTCTCATAATTCTAATTCTTACTCTCACTTAGTGTATTCTTGAGGAAATCATGTAACAAAACTCTCCAAGGCCACAAATTTGTACCATGTGAAACAGCAAAGATATTTGACTTGACTGACCTGTCCCACTGGTGGAGAAGATAGTTGTGTAATCCGCTCTTTCTGAAATCAGGCACGTACTTTTCACTCTATACAGTAACTGTTAATGGGGAAGTGACCCCTCCTTATTTCTATCAGCGTTCTTTCCATTGCATTTAACCCTGTTCACAGAGACCATCTTCACAGATGTATTCTGAGTATTAGAGGTAATGCAGCTAAAGACATCAGAGTATCTTGCAAAAAAGTTAGCTTTTGAGTATAAGGTATTACCATTTTAGTTCATATTAAATTCAAGTAGCTCATCTTTGCCTACAGGGTTCTGAAGCTTTCTGTGCACTTCCAAATCTCAGCTATCAAACACATTTCTAAAATAATATAAAAGTTAAACTAGTACGTTACCAAGGATTTTCAACACCCACTGCAGATATTTGATAAGTCCAATCTTACCTCTGTACTTCAGAGAAATGTGGTTGAAAAAAGTCATAGTTTGCATTTATATAGTATTCTATATTTTCAAAGATTGCTTGCTATATTATACAGCAGTCACATGGTATTTGGGCCTCAGAGATATTTATCAGTTAATTCTTATACCACATATGTAAATATATCATTGCTTTTTAAAAAATAATTGAGTAAAAATGCACTTCTGCCATGCACAGAGAAGTGATATCTGCCAAACAAGGTTTACAGCTTACTTATTTTATACTCAAAAAGACAGTGGCTACCTAAGTAAGTGATGCAATGACATCTACCAGGTTAATATCAGAACAATTCTTTCTTTAAACACCAGTGGGCTTTAACAAAATGTTGATTTCAAATAAGAATTTCTTATCTCTAGAAACTAAATACAAAGGAAACCATAATGATGCCAGTTTTTTCTAAAGATGCCAGATTTGACATAATAATCAGTACATTGAATTTATTTGTACATTGAATTTTACTTACTAATTATTGCTACCAGAAAAATAAATCTTCTACTAATTTCTGATATATTAAATCCACAGTATGCAAGATATATGTATCCAAGAGCAATGAAATTAATCTTGTATTCAGTTATAAAAAGATGCATTGTGCTAGACCATCTTGGCTTTCACATGACTAAAGTCCTTCTGCAAATGGGAATTCAATTTGTCTATTAGTTACCACCTAGAAGCCAATAACTTTTCAAAAACCTTCAACAGTGAAAACATTTCACCTAGAGGAAATATTTGTTGTTGCTGCTTAATTTTGTTTTCTTTTTGAGACAGATCAATATCATTCAGAACCAGGTATGGTGAACCTAGCATATGATCAATCTAGAAAACACCACCGAGGGTCAAAAGTGTGATACAAACCATTCGTACTGATTCCATATTTGATCCCAACACAAGCTCTGAAGAGGACTCTAGGTCTCTTCTAACCCTTAAACTTTATTTATTTCTGAGCTGATAGCTGGGTCATAGGTTTTTCCAGTGTAACTTAAAGATATGTATTAATCATCCATGCACCTAGATCTATTCTAGAATATAATATACAATACCTTCTTGCAGAGACCTTATTTTCCATCGATGTACACAAGAAACTCTGGACTACTGAATATGACCATAAAATAAAACAAAAAAATATTAAGGAGTCAATTATGAATTAAGAAGAAAGAATTAAGAAGGGTGCTAATTTTGTAGTGAATGCAATGGGGTGCAGGTGGGAGAGAGACATTGAGAGAGAGAGAAAGAGAAAGAGAGAGAGAGAAGGAGATTGACTAGAATCATCAGAAAAGCTTCAGAGATGGAGGGGCCTGAACAAATCTTTGAAGGAAAATGGGCTAAAGAGAGGTGGGAAGAAAGGAAAAGAAACCTTCCAGATGGGAAAACAGCATGAGCAAAGGACAGGAGTAGGAGTATTCCCTAAATGTTATTTCAAGTTCCCCTTCTCAGAAGCCAACAATGGCTCCCAATTATCCCTTGAATATAATTAAAACTCCTAATCACAGGCTTCAAAGCTTCCACCTCCCCATCCCCTAGATTCTCCAGCTAATACTCCATTCAGGCATATCAACTTACACTCTACACAGAACTTGTGTTCACCCTTTATAACTTCTGCAATTTCTAAAGCTTCTCCTAAGCCACTTTCTCTAAGGCACCACAACTTTTTCAGCCTGTACTTCAAAAATGGTTTAAACTCAAGTTCTTTGTCTTTGGCTCCCTTCACTAACCACACCTGGCTCTGATCTCCTCATATACAAAATTAGTCACGTATCTATGTTTATGCTTCACTGTGCTTTTATTCTTGCATGCATTCAGTGTTGCTGTAAACAGAAGCAGAAACTATATCCTTCATTAACTAGATTAGATAATGAGGCCCTTGAACAATTTATGTACCAGGAATTTCTATGGAATCTAGAATCATGGGTTTTTATTACATACTTCATGTATTTATTCAACAAATAATTACCAATAACTGTGAGCAAAGCACTATATACATTTACAGTATATAGTATTTGGACCACAACATGATTTCAACTCAGTGAGAAACCAAACAGTAATTCAGGCAGTATGTGAAAAATGCCATATGAGGTAATTTCAGGAGCTGAGAGCTTATTTCTAGATGTGGTATTCAGAATTAGATTCATGAATAAGGATGTGTCTAAGCTGGAAGAGAATTATGATGCCTAGAAGTGAGAGCATATAACGTTCCAGGAATGAAAAACAAAAAAGCACAAAGGTATGAAATATGTAAACTATGACGGAGGTGGTGAGCAGCCTAGTTTAATTGGAGCAGAGGATATTTTATAGCATAATATTTTAAACAAACCAGTCAGACTGGCACTCATGCCAGAATCATTATTATTATTATTTTTAAATGTCACCTGTAAAATGGGTTCACTCAGAAAGGATTCCGGAGTTCGGCCTCTACTCCTGACTCTCCCAGTAACTAAGTGATTAATATTTGAAAAGTTCTAAGTCTCAGTTTCTTTAAATATAAACAAAAAATCAGAACAACCCAATATCTTCAAGCCCCCCAATATTCCCTGCTTTAACATTCTGTTTACTTTTTTGGTATACTCATTTCAATTTATTTTATTTATATTAATACTTACTTATCTTGTGTCCGTTCTCCACAAATGGAATGTGGACTCCATGAGTGTAGGGATAATGTCTACCTCTCTACTACCGTATCTTAAATGCTTAGTTTACTGGGGATATATTTTGAAAATTATCAAAGTGCTTTTTTATCATGAGAAGAGGATTTTTATTGCAGTTCACCCAAAGCACCTAATTGAATGGGGCGAGGTAGAATGGGAAGATCAGGATTTGTTAAAGAAGAAATACAAAAAGGAAGAAAAAATGGAGATAAAAGTTAGCTTTTGATAGTCAAAATCTGATTTTTCTTTACATCTAAGCCTTGCAAACGAGGTTCCCATTATCTTGAGAAATAATTGTCAAAATTTATTTGGCTCCTCCTTTAGGGTAATGAGGGTCAGACCTTGGCAGGGTCAACAGGAAAAGACCGTGGAGCCAAATCCCACTCTCCCCTTTCTGGCCCCAGGGAATACTGGAAAGAAAGAAAGGAAAGTAGAAGAGCCATTTCAGTAGATGCATGTCCTGACTTTCCTAGATTGTCCAAAAGATAGGGAAGAGCATCAGGTAAGTGGGAGGAACCTTAAGAGCAGAATGGGGCTTGTACTAGTTGCAAGCTCCACCATGACTCTATCTAGTCTCTATGACTTGGGGAAGAAGCCAACTCATGTGCTACCCCACATGGTCTTGGAACACAACTAAATTTCATACCCTTAGAAGCATAAGTAGTTAGACAAAGAAAGGTTCTTGGGTTGGTTTTGCTATGTTGCAAGCTCTATCTCACATGGTCAAGATATTGAGTTGAGAACCAGCAAGCCTGCTGAGTAGTCCACCAGGATAATGTAGAAGAATCCAAAGAAGAGGCTGGAAGTGAATTAGGGCAGAAAACAGGGTCTGACTGTCTTGAAGCCAAATGGGGCCAATGCAGCCACTCAGAGCAGATTAAGGTCTATCAGAGCAGGACATAAATTGCACTAGTTTCAGATGTCAGTAATTAGTACAAATAATTGGTGCACCCACGTGGAATGTGCAGGGACTAAATTTGACAACAGGATGCTGAAGTGGAGAAACTCAACTTTTGCCATAGTCTCATACATAACACCCTTCCAAATACTACTTGACACAGTTTTAGGGAGAGAAAAGGCAGTAAGAAAAGTTTGTTTCAGAAATTGGCAACTTGTCCATGAGATTTTGAAGACTACTTTTGAATACTGACTGTAAGGACTGTTTAAAACAGATGTAGAGGAAGGCAAGATTAGTTTTCCTACACATCCAGTTAGAGGAAGAGTTAGACCATGAGACTTGCCTACAATATCTTTAATAACATAGTGCCTGGCATATGTTTAGTATTCGATAAACAACCTTATTTTGAGGACGAAAACAATTAAAGAGCTCTCTGAGTAACTATGATTCTTTGATTCCAGTGGATTACTAAGATTAAAAAGAAAATGCAAATGACCTTTTAGTTGTTCTCTGCTTCCCAGCCATGCAGCACTCCGAGGAATACAAAGTCCTAAGAAAACAGTATTGTTTTGGGGGGCCAAAGTTCAAATCCTAATGAGTCATTAACTTTGTCTAAGCTTACTTAAACTTACTACCCCAGGAGAGCACACAAATTAAAAGGATTCCACTGCCTTTTAGGAGCCATTAACAAACCCTTATGTCAGTATTTAAGGAAATTTCCATAATAGAATTGCTAGTATTCATATTTGACTTAACAGTTTACAAGGCATGTTCACATACACTATGTCATGGAGTGTCATTTAATATTTGAAGAAAAGGGCTTTGAAAAGTCAAGGCACACTCTCACTCAGACTCGGTCTAGGTCCACAACCCAAACAAATACATACATTTCCATATATGAACTGCAGAATGACCATAAGATCAGGCACTTTAGACACTAACATGTCTTATTATTGCATTCCCTACCATTCTATTTGATTTTAGACCTTTCTTAGAAAACTAATATTTCCTGAAATTTAATTCAGATTTAAAAACTAGTATAGAGCAACAGTTTCCACCTACAGTGGTTGGTGTTCTCTAGCCTGTTCTATGTTTGTTTGTTTTTAATTTGGGAGCCTCTCTCATTGATTGTTGGACACTACTTGCTAGATATTCTGTTTCTAAGAACAATCCTGTAGAGTGAAGAATTATCCTACATCTCATCTCACACACCTTTCAAACACCTTGCTGGACATATATATAAAGTAAAAAAACTATGTGTAGTTATCTGAGCCCATAATTTGATTCCTTTTTGCTTATCAATATTTAAACATTTTATTTTTGTCACAGTCAAATAGAAATATGAATTCTCTCCAAATACAACTATTTTTATAAATCCAGGGAAGTTTGTATTTTCTTTTTCAGAACATTATCAAGAGTCACTTACCATTTTGGAGAATAGGGTGACTGACAGCAGAACTGCTGATGGTGTCTGTGTCTCCAACACAGCTTACCTGTATCTGTCTGCATTTCAGCCATTATAGCAATTCTATGCATAGGCATAGACGTCTGACTACTTCATCTATCTTCTAGTGAAGCCATTCCCATGCATTTACATAACAAAGTACATATCATTTTAAAATTAGTTTTGAAAAAGGCAAATGTAGGTAGAGAATATTCTCTATTAGCTTCATTTCAGTATAATTAAAAGTACATTACAAAAGATTTTATACAAACAAGTTATTGAGTCTGATCATTTTGCGAACCACTGTTTCAGGGGAATCTATCATGGTTCTACAAACATACAGTTAAGTCCCAAATCCGAGGAACACAACATGATTGGAGATTCCATTTGGAGTTTCTTCGCAACCACAAGAGAACCCAACATACATAGATTAACAATGTCCCAGTGTCACACACTTTCTCACCCATGATAACTATTCTTCCTGGACACATGTCACTACACCAAACACATCATGGAAATTTAATATGAAGTCCTTGAGTGTCTATTTACATGCAAGACATTGAAGTGCAGTTATTTTGCTTATCTATATGGCTGGGAGAAGCACAGATAAGCATCAGCACACCTATGATTAGAGGTTGGCAAAAATTTACACAGTGATGAAAACAAAAATTAACCATCCTTAGGAAGTCACCAGAGACCATAATTTGAATTCAAAAACTTTAAGGATACAGGAAGTCTGATTTAAATAGAAGTGCAGTTAAAATATAAATAAAGTTAAACCTCTTTTTGAAAATAAAAAAAAGAGAAGTAAAAAAAAAACTTTCATTGATTAAACTGTTGGGGTTCATTTGTGTTGATTATTTTTAGCCAAATACTTCATGTCTCCTCATCATAGTGCAACATTAAGAGAACGCTGAATTCAGCAACTCAAGAATAAGTTAAAATTTCTCCAGCTTCACGGTCATCTCAATATTGCTCCAGGGTTATGCTATGAAAAATTAATTGTATACTGTAACCAAAGGACAAGTTCTGTCCCTGGGTTTTAACTCAATGCATTTCCTTATAAAATGTTTTAAAACTTGGAAGTAACACGCTAGTCGTTAGCCACCTGCACAAGTGAAGCATGTTCAATGATTACTGGAATCTGCTATGCCTCTTCTTCTCCTTCTTCCCTTTACCCTTTTGTAGCTTGATACCATACACTTCCTTCCTGCTCCACACACACACACACCCCTCATGAGTTTCAGGTTCTGATCCTCTCAACCAAGTGAGAAGATGATTATTATTATTATTTTTAATTGGAGTATAATTGCTTTACCATGTTGTGTTAGTTTCTGCTGTACAACGAAGTGAATCAGCTATATGTATACACATATCCCCATATCCCCTCCCTCTTGGACCTCCTTCCCCCCCCAACATCCCACCCGTCTAGGTCATCACAGAGCACTAAGCTGAGCTCCCTGTGCTATACAGCAGGTTCCCACTGGCTATCTATTTTACACAAGGTACTGTATATATGTCAATCCTAATCTCCCAATACGTCCCACCCTCCCTTTCCCCCTCTGTGCCCGCATGTCCATTCTCTACGTCTGCATCTCTATTACTGCCCTACAAATAGGTACATCTGTACCATTTTTTTAGATTTCATATATATATGTGTTAATATACGATATTTTTCTCTTTCTGACTTACTTCAACTCTGTATAACAGACTCTAGGTCCATCCACATCTCTACAAATGACCCAATTTTGTTCCTTTTTATGGCGGAGTAATATTCCACTGTATATATGTACCACATCTTCTTTATCCATTCCTCTGTTAACGGACCTTTATGTGGCTTCCATGTCCTGGTTATTGTAAATAGTGCTGCAATGAACACTGGGGTGCACGTGTCCTTTTGAATTATCATTTTCTCAGGGTATATGCCTAGTAGTGGGATGGCTGGGTCATATGGTAGTTCTATTTTTAGTTTTTTAAGGAACCTCCATACTGTTCTCCATAGTGGCTGTATCAATTTGCATTCCCACCAACAGTGCTAGAGGGTTGGTTTTTCTCCACACCCTCTCCAGCATTTATTGTTTGTAGATTTTTTGATGATGGCCATTCTGACCTGTGTGAGGTGATACCTCACTGTAGTTTTGATTTGCATTTCTCTAATAATTAGTGATGTTGAGCATCTTTTCATGTGCCTCTTGGCCATATGTGTGTCTTCTTTGGAGAACTGTCTATTTAGGTCATCCACCCATTTTTTAATTGGGTTGTTTGTTGTTTTGATATTGAGCTGCATGAGCTGTTTATATATTTTGGAGATTAATCCTTTGCCAGTTGCTTCATTTGCAAATATTTTCTTCCATTCTGAGGGTTGTCTTTTTGTCTTGTTTATGGTTTCCTTTGTTATGCAGAAGCTTTTATCAAATTACCAATGGCATTTTTCACAGAACTAGAACAAAAAATTTTTTAATTTGTATGGAAACACAAAAGACCCTGAATAGCCAAAGCAATCTTGAGAAAGAAAAATGGAGCTGGAGGAATCAGGCTCCTGGACTTCAGACTATACTACAAAGCTACAGTAATCAAGACAGTATGGTACAGGCACAAAAACAGAAATATAGATCAATAGTACAGGATAGAAAATGCAGAGGTAAACCCATGCACCTGTGGTCACCTAATCTATGACAAAGGAGGCAAGACTATACAATGGAGAAAAGACAGTCTCTTCAATAAGTGGTTCTGGGAAAACTGGACAGCTACATGTAAAAGAATGAAATTAGAACACTACCTAACACCATACATAAAAATAAACTCAAAATGGATTAAAGACCTAAATGTAAGACCAGACACTATAAAACTCTTAGAGGAAAACATAGAAAAAAACACTCTTTGATATAAATCACAGCAAGATTTTTTTTTGACCCACCTCCTCAAGTAATGAAAATAAAACAAAAATAAATAAAGGGGAGAAGTTTATTATTTTGATTTTAATTGTGTGATGACATCTGAGGTTTACAAAAAGTAATGATCTGTCCACACCCACTTTAAACCCTCTCTTCAGGCTTACCTGTTTGATACAGTGTATACATAAAAAATCCCAGTCCCTGCTTCAGAGTCACTCAGAATCACCCAACCTTGATTTAGGTTGATTTACTGAATTTCCTGGATTTGGGTTCTTACCTGACACATTCATCTCCTTTCTCTATCAACACAGAGCTCACCTTCTTGAATCACTGACTTTCAACCTATCTCTGATAATTAGATCCTAATATCCTCCTTTATTCACGCCTAGCAGCCCATGTTCTATGCAGCAGCTAAGGAATGACAGTGATATCTATTAACTTAAGGCCTCAAAAACCACACAGCAATATTGTGTGGGTAGGAATCTTGGGAACATTTTTACCATAGTGTTTAGAACACTTCAAATTATTGATGCATTCAAAAACATTTAGCACTTAATTTTCTTAAGATATTAGTAACCTCAACCCACATAGCTCATAAAACCTGAGGGTATGTCTTAACCATACAGAAAAAATGATTCAAATCTGTTCTCTTCTTGTCCACAGAGTTCTTAATGATTTTGTCTCATAATTAGTAATTACCAGTAAGTTTCATTTTGTGTCTATTGTAATACTGGGAGAAATTTATTTAAATTGATTTTCAACTGGAGCAACTACTGGGTATCCTGTAATTATCTTTTATATAACACAAACCGTGCATTATTAAATGAGTTTCCATTATTAAAGAGAAAGGCCCTTAGATAGTCTAATAATGAAGGCTAACATCATGGTAAGACTCATCTGGCACCATACTGGGGCATAGAGGCTTAAAATGGTGACATAAATTAAGTTCTATCAGTATGAAGTAATATATTATCCTCAATTTAAAGAACTTTATTCAAAACAGTAACTTCTGAACCGTTAGATGTAGGACAAGGATTATTTACCTTTAAAGCTTTTGGAGTATCATTCCATTGTTCATTTGCTTAAGTTTTAGAATAGCTGAGTTATGGTCTTAGCTGCTATGGCCAGGAAAATACTAAATTGAGATGACTATATAGTCAATTAAACTACATACAACTTTCAGATTTTAAATATCTTCTCCAGGAATTATAAATTCCACATAAATTCTCCGTATATAATTTTAAAACTAACAAAGAAGCAAACAATAACCTGACTCAGTGACCATCACTTCCAATATGCTCTAAATTGGATATCACATGAGCTCACAGATCTAATGGGACCATTTTAGCACATTTTAAAAATTGAATTCTTTGGACATCACAAGCATATTTTCCTTTGGCCTAGGTCTTCAAAGTCCAGATGTGAGGAAAGCTAATGTCCTGTAAGTATATTAGACCAATAAACATCGCTTATATCTTACTACTCAGGTACACTTCAGACTTACACTATGCTGAACACATGGCAAGTACACTATGCAGATTCTGATGTTTAACCTCCAAATTTATCCTTGTCAAATATGCTTCATCTACTTTCTGAGCTCAAAGTGAAAATGCACTGAAGGGACATGTCAGTTTAGGCAAACCACGTTTCTGGAAATTTGAATATAAATGAAGTCTTTAAATATCAAATTGTATCTTAATTGCACTAGAAAAAAAAAGTTATATTTAAAAGACACTATTGTGTCATCAAAAGCATAGAATTCTTTTGAAAAGTTAATAATCACTCTGAATTATTTTCTGTTCTAGCAGGTTTGAACTCACTGAATAAAATAAGGTATCTTGTTATATATAATTAAGTAATAATAATAATATCTTACATTTGCATATTGTGATTAAAAAACAAAAACCACTAGCTTTGGAATCGGCTGCATCTTGGTTAAAATCAAACCCTATAGACAATTACTAACATGTATCCTTAGCGTCTGTTTTTTCATCTGCCAAATGGTGATAATATGCACCTCTTAGGGTTGAAAGGATGATTAAATTTGAAAAAATTCACAAAAGCATAATACTTGACATACCCTTCTCAACTTCACAGTTTATCCTGTGCCTTCATCATATACATTATCTTATTTGATCCTATCAACCAAGTGAAGGGAATTACTTGTGTCTTAATTGTATGGATCTGAGGTTAAGTACAAATGATTTGCTCACAGGAAGTGATTAACTTGTAATTATGTCATTATTTTTTTTGTTGCCATAAAAATGGGGAGTGCGAGAAAGAGGATAAGAAAACTATATTTTGTGTTACTACCTCTAGGTTATCAAATCTAGTCTTTTCTCTAATTCTTTACCTTTTACATGTCTCAGCACTGGTCATCGTTCTGTCACTGGGAGATTCCCCCCATTTGGAGTCAATTCCACATCCTCAATTGTGACAGGCTGAGGAAAGCTTAGTGGGATCTGGGGAAATTTCAACCCTATTTTCCAGAAAGATAATGCCAGCACTCACTAAACATGGTGTTTTCAAACACACAGTGCATGAAGCAGCATTAAATTCATGAGGAGGAGAGGAGGGGGCTGGGAAGGAGAACCTGACATATGCAGGAATGATCATTTCTTCCACTGAGAACACAAGCGGATAAAAATGAAAGAAAAGTGAATCAAATGAAATCTCTGTATTTTAAAAGGAGCAAAAAATAGCTACTTATACATCAGTTATAAATACATGCCAGCTGCATATTAATACTAAATGAAAGAAAGCAACATTTAAATTTATTTTTGTAAAACTAACCACAAAAACGCATGCTGTATACAGAATGCCCTATAATGAAAAGCACAGCTTTCATCTCTGTCAATAGTTGCAAGAGCAGCAACTTATACAGGATGACAATTTAATAACAATCTCTAAATATTCTCTCATGCTGGAGAAAATGCCTTAAATTACAGTGGCTTTGGTGGATTTCTTCAACTAAAGAGATACCTAAATTTAGGTATGACCCACAGGTTTCAACATCCATGACGTTCTAATATATAATTCATTGACACCTCAGGCAGCAAATTAAAAGATAAGGAATATCTTTTGGAAAATCATGGCATATATAGTAATAGCTATTGTTATTGTAGGTGGGCAGAGATAACTTCATAAAGGGAATCACTTAATGAAAAATTTCAAAGTAATATTAATAATAACAATAGTTATCATTTCTAGAATTCATCATGTCAGCCACTATGTGAAGTGGTATATATATATACCTTCCCATCTGATTCTTTCAAAACCCTATAAGGTGGATATTACTAGTATTATCACCATTTCAAAAATGAAAAACAGAGCAAAGAGAGTTTAAATGAATTGCCCACAGACAACACTAGTAAATGGCACAGTCAGGTTCAAATCAGGTCTAACAAACTTCATAGCCTGCTTTCCTACTTAATAGGGTTTACACCGTCTGTCAATTCTTAGTAAGTTCATTTTACAAATCTCAGAATCCTTTACAAATATTGTTAAAAAATAAGGAGGTTGAGTGGGGTAGTTAAATGAATTCCCAAACAAACATCATAGTAAGTACAGTACTGAGCATTCATTGAGCTCATATGGGCTCTTTACTGAGGGCATTCCACACCTGCTCATTCAGCTTGATATTCCTGTGAGGTAGGTTGCTGTCACCATTCCCATCCTCAGTGCAGGAATCTGGTGCAGAGAGCTTAACTAACTTGCCCTGATCATATATCGAATAGGTAGTTACCAGCAGTTTTGAGTCCAGAGCACAAGTGCTTAATCAGGGCATTCAAATGCTTCTTACTCAAGGAGTTCGTCATAAAAGCAGTTGGAAAAGACTGTGCAGGTCTCATCCTGAGAGGTAGGGCGTGCAGAGGCACACCTCAAGTACAGCAGCCAGGGAGGGCTGAAGAAGCCAAGGACAGATTCATCACACGGGCTCCAAAGGGCTGACTGTCACAAAAATACCCTCTTACAATTACTGATAACAGCTTGAGCCACAGAAATATATTATTTAGAATGACAGCAAGGAAGCATCAGTGCAAATTCATCCTTGCCTTTAGAAGAGTGAGAACAGCTAAGAGTCAATCATTATCCATCAAAACATCAATCTTCTATTCCTCTTTCATACCCAAACACTGACCATAAAGTCACTTTGTTACCTTGACTTGGAGAAAACATTTCATATTTCTATTTCCTTACCAAGTTAAAAAAATAGTGCTCAGCATATAAAACAACCTCTGCTTATCTCATCTCACAGGACAGAAAATGCTACATGTATTCTGAAGAGAGAGTAGTCTGAAGGTATACCAAGTTAACAGTCCATCTTGTCATCATGTATTTGATAGCCTAACAAATTTCAAATAAAAAATGTAGCTGAAATCCCTACTGGTAAACATTATTTTCTTGAAAAATACTGCTTTAACATGAGACAAATGGGCAATCTTTAAGATGAATTGTTCTAGCTTTCTTTTTAATGTAGCCTGAAGCAGAAAGAAAGTCTGACCCAATTCCCCATGTCTCAAATTCCAATTCCTAGGCATCAGATTGCTTAATTTGGCTCAGAAAGGGTGCATTTGTTTCAGTTCTTGGTTCAGAATATTCTTTAACCTTATATTATGTATATGATATATATACATATTATGTATATCATATACATAATATAAATATATAATATCTAGTAGGTATATTTAATATGTACTATATATTATATATGTATTGTATATATATATTTTTAATATATATATGTGTATGTGTATATGTATATGTGTATGTGTGTGTATATGTGTGTGTGTGTGTATATATATATATATATAAAATCAGATCAAAAATGTTCTGGACCAAGATCTGAAACAATTATATATACATATAATTCAATCCCCAAAGTTACTTCAGTTTCTTTACAAATCCCCTAGTGACAGAGGTCTAAATGGATTGTCAACCAACCTCCTCTCCTTCAATTATTTGCCCTTAGCACATTTCAAATTCATGCTAGAATATCATTATTGGCATAAAATGGTGTTATTGAGAAAGCACAGGGACCATGCATGACCTTGATCCATCTTGCCGCTTGACATTCAGGGAATTAGAATTTAAAATTAATTTAGTTGTTTAGAATTTTTAAAATTTACCACCTCCATAACATAGAGAACATTGTTCTAAAAACGAATTATTATATTTTAAATTAATCAAAAGATTACACTATTGACCTTTCCACCTTTGCTTTTTTTTACTTTTAGGCATTTCTAAAACTATGACAGTGGTGATTCATACTGAAAGTGTATCTCTGATTACCCCTAAAATGGCATCTTCTTTTTCAAATAAATGCTAAGTTACTCTTCGACAAATGACTTTATCAGTAAGCAATATACAAGTAAAATTCCTAAGAAACCTGCGGTATATTCACATAAATTAGCACAAAACTCATACCCCTGTTAAAGAAAAAAAAAAAAAAACTTTAAAAGACAGGATAAAATCTTTCCAACCTCATCTTCTTTTCACTGTAGCCTCAAAATATTTGCTATTCTGAAATATTTCCCTCCAACTTCTTCCTCTTTTCTCCTCCAGCGAAAATCCTATACACCTCCCAAGTATTAGTCCAATATTTTATCTTTTGTAGAACATTCCCTGACTTCCCCCAATCATAATTAATTGTTCCTTCAGCACGCACTTTCCAAAGAACTTTTATCATAGAACAGGCCATATTCTTTAGAACATGGAGCCGGTTTCCATGACTCAGTCATCCATGGGCAGCATCTGGTGATAGTACTCATGCAGTTGGTTTCTCATCAGACACAGGGGTTACCTCAGGCATTGTCCTGGCTTCTGGCTTTAAGAATATTATTAATTCATTCTTGGAAAAGTCCTTTCTCCTTCAGGCTAAAATATTTTACTATACTATACTTCACTCCTCACTCTAATCATTTCTTCTACTGATCTTCAAATCATTCCCCTATATTTACAGAAAAAAATAACTTGGCTTACAATCTCCCTCTCCAGTCTAACTCATGTAATGATTTTGAGTGATTTCAGTACATGTATCCAATTTCCTAGCTTCTCAGTTTTTTGATCTCTTCTTTTATAATAACATTTATCCCCAAATCATTTCAGCAACCCACTCATATAACCTTAATCTATAGAGTACCATATGACTCAGAATTCTTCTACCTGTAAAATCTTTAAACTATTTTCAGCTCTTTCATTCCCTTATTCTTTCTGAAATCCTGGGACCTCTAAGTCCTTGATCTGTGTATTTTCTGCTGATCTATCAGTTTCTCCCTGTACTTATTCATTTTTACCAGCCCTAGTGAATCACATTTTTCTCTCACGAAAAATCTCAATCAACTCATCCACTTGTCTTTCATCAACCTTAGGTTGCTTCTAAAATCTAATTGTACATTTTTAACATCTAGACTGCATAACATTGCAGAATGGAATTCTTTGTACTGACAGGCTGGGTCAGTACTAATTGGTGGTCTCCAGAGTATTCTCAAACTCAGCAACATACCTACACCAAATTTATTTAATTCTCAACAAAACCCTGCTCCACTAACTATATTCTCTATATCAGTTCATGGAACCACCCATCTTTTACAGACTCTTCAACACCAACATGTTACAAAGCAACACATTCTTCTAAATATCTCTAAAATCCGCCCCTCTTTTCAATTCCTATTGAATTGACCCCTATATTTCTCACCTAGACTATATCCGTGGCCCCCTAACTAGTATTCTGCTTCCAGGGCTTTTTTCCTTTTAATCTTTTTTCCATGCGGTTGCCAAAGTGATCATTTTGAAATTTTTATCTGATCACGTCACCCTCCTGATAAAAAACTAGCTCGTGAATGGTTTTCATTACCACCAACATGAAGACTAAACTCTTTGGCTACTGTACAAGTTCCTTTAAAATCTGGCCCCAGCGTACCTCTCTAAGCCTCTTCTTCAGCCACTCCTCAACTTTTTACTCTGTAGTCACTATAGCAACAATGAACTATCACAGCACCCTTGAAACCTCAGGGCATGAATCTTTCTCTTTGGAATGACCCGAGATGTGTCTATCTGATAATTCCTACTACTCCTTCAATTCATAGTCAAGCATCATCTCTTTTGTGAAGCCTGCCCTAGTTTCCACATGGCTTCATAATAAGTAGGCAAAGATAAGCTCTCCCTTCTTTGTACAAGCAATATGGGCTTTTCTTTTACCTCTAATGCTAATTACTCTATGTAGTTCTTATTTCTTACATATCCCTTCCACCAATCTATAAGTTCCTTAAGAGCAGGAATCATGTCACATTCATCTTAGTGTCCCCAGTATGTAGAACAAGTACTGATAAATAGTAGACATTTAGTATATGTTTGTTGTATGACTACATCAGAGACACTGTGAGAATGAACTACTCTTGTCACATTAAAGGCCTGTGGGCACTCAGGTTGACTAGATGTATTGCATTTCAATTCAGAAACTGTTTTAACAGCTTATAGCATAACTGCTTCCACATATATATAGCAAGATAAGGGACAAACTGAGGAAACTGCACATATCCCACTGACAGAACTGAACATAAATTTTAAACATTACACCAGAAATTATAGGTAACCGAAAATTAAATTATATTATACTGGGCCTTTTTTTTTTTTTTTTTCCCCTGAAAATAGCCACTTGATGTCACAGAATGAACAGGGCTCTGGAGTCAGCCATCAAATTTAAACCCACATCAAGTATTTTTGTATCTCTTTCAATCAATTACTTAATGTTTCCAAAGTTTAGTTTCTGTACCTACCAAATGTGCACATTAATACACAATGAAGGGATGATTATTAGGAAGATTATATGAGTGTTTAGCACACAGTGTCTGGTTGATAGTGAGATGGTTCATTTATAGTAGTTTCTTTTTGTCCCATGGATGTAAGTATTTAGATATTTACATCTCTATTTCTATCTATGTTAAAATATTTTTAAGAATACATGTTCAGAATACATAAGCTTCATATATTGGTTATACAGTTATCAAGTCTATATGGTGGTCTCTGAACAGTATTTCTGTCTATCTGTAAAGAAACTGTCCTAGTTAAAAAAAAATTGTTGCTAAGGAAGTCAAAATCAAATTCTCTCCAAAACAGTTTAAAGGCAACTTGAAGACCTTAAATGATAAATTTATTAATATGTTATGAGGAATGAAAATGAAGCAATAAAAGCAGACAAAAGAGATATGAAATGCATAGAATTACATGCAAGAAGAGCTTAAATTTCGTACACGTTCTGGACTAGACTGGATGTCAGAAATATATTCCAGCATCTGGCTCCAAGCAGATGTAAAATGGAACTATTTTTAGGTCTGGTAAAAGACAAAATTCTCTAATAATTGGCTGGCTTCCTATTTGTATCCTCAGGTGTGAATACTGGTCTCCAGATCACCCTTCTGGCCCAGATGATAGGCATTTTTCATTCCATACCTGTTTGGATATACATGCTATTTCACCCTTTTTCTCCTCACCATTCATTTTTATATTATTTCAACACACATTAATTAAGATCACTATTTGCATGGTATTATGCCCACAGTAAAAGAAGAAGAGATAAAAAAAAAATGAAGAAGAATTGGCCCACAATCCTAGGACTCAATGTCTAGACAGGGGAGAACATGAAAACAAATAATGAAAAGAAAGTATGAAAAATTGCTTTGTTTGGAGTATACTGAGATGTGCAGTGGAAATTTAGGCATTCTTAAGTCTAAGGATGGATATTTACTCAAGATCTCTAGTATGTAGCAACTATATGTTCACAACAAAAATATCATTTGTATTAAATGTATTTTCTGACATATAAATGTTCGTGAACAGTACACCAAAGGTATACACATAAAATCAATTATACATTTAACATAGTACCTTTATTATGAAAAAACTCTAAAATTTCATTTTATCTAGAAAAGATAGCCTGTGTATTCTATCTTTTATCAGTTATTGGGGGCTAACTGGCCACTGTCAGGGCCCAAGGAGGGTGGACTGGCTAAAATTCTTTACATGGCATTTGCACTCATTTGAAATATAGCAGAGCTCTGGCCCTATTACCAGGCCTTGTTTTTTTTCCAGTTTTCCATCTGGACCCTGTTAACATCCAGTCCTGTTGGTCTGCCCGTTAGCCTGCTCAGATTTTACAGTCTGTCAAAGGCATCACTACCCCACCTCTCTGGCCGTTCAGAAAGCAGGAAAGATTAGCAAGCCCCAAAGTTTGCTGAATGTTTCCCTTTCTGCGCTCCCTTCCCTACCTTTTTAAAATTAAACTTCTTATTTTAGACAATTGTAGATTCACAAACAGTTGAAAGAAATATTGCAGAGAGATCCCCTGTACTCTTTGCCCAGTTTCCTTAATGGTAACATCTTGCAAAACTTTAATACAATATCACAACCAGGATATCAACATTGACACAATCCACTCATCTTACTCAGATTTCCACAGTTTACTTGTACTTCTGTGGGTATGTATGTGTATATGTATGTATGTGTATATGTATGTATGTGTATATGTACATGTGTATATGTGGGTAGTGTCAGTGTGCGTGTGTAGTTCTGTGCACTTTTATCACTTGTACAGTTTCACGTATCCACCACCAGAGTCAAGAAACAGAAAGATACATGCACCCCAATGTTCACTGCAGCACTATTCACAATAGCCAAGACATGTAAGCAACATAAATGTCCATCGACAGATGAATGGGTAAAGAAGATGTTGTACATATATACAATGGAATATTACTCAGCCATAAAAAAGAATGAAATAATGCCATTTGCAGCAACATGGATGGACCTAGAGATTACCATACTAAGTGAATTAAATCAGACAGAGAAAGACAAATATCATATGTTATCACTCATGTGTGGAATCCAATTTTTAAAAAATGATACAAATGAACTTATTTACAAAAAGGAACAGTCTAACAGATATTGAAAACACACTTATGGTTACCAAAGGGGAAATGTTGGGGGAAGGGTAAATCAGGAGCTTGGGATGAACATACACACACTACAATATAAAAGATAGATAACCAACAAGGACATACTGTATAGCACAGGGAACTCTACTCAATATTCTGTGATAACCTATAAGAGAAAAGAATCTAAAAAAGAATAAATATATGTATGTGTATAACTGAATCACTTTGCTGTACACCTGAAACTACACAACATTGTAAACCAACTGCAGGCCCATCAAATTAAACTTTAAATAAATAAAGTAATAATTGTGTAAAAAAAAAAAAGAAACAGAACAATTTTATCACCACAAAGATCCCTAGTATTATTCTTTTGTAACAACATCCACTTCCTTCTTGCCCCTTTCCACATACACTCCCTCCTAACCCCTGGCAACCATTAATCTGTTCCCCATTTCTACAATTTTGTCATTTCAAGAATGTTATATGAACAGAATCACATAGTACATAATCTTTTGGGATTGGCTTTTTTTTTTTTTTCACTCAGTATTATTCTCTTGAGGTTCATCCAAGTTGTTTAGTGTATCAACAATTCAGTATTTTTTTATTGCTGAGTAGTATGCCATGGTACCATTGCTACATCTTTTATTACACTGAATTTAAAAATGGCACGATAGAAGAGATGGGCTTTTGCATCAAGCAAGCATGGGTTTAATCCCAAGCTATATAACCTTATACAAGTTACTTAACCTTATTTTTCATGTATAAACCAACCTCGAATGTCTTTTAGAACATGAAATTAGATATTTACAAAACATCTAGCTTGGTTCCTGGCATCAATAAATGATAGTTAATAAAGTATTAGCAGACACCAAGAATAAAAGAATTGGTTAAAACTATTGGGTAATGTGATACTTCCCCTACTTACAACCACTTTTTTCTCATTTACCGGTAGTTTGATTTTCAGATTAGTTCTGCTATGTAAGGATTTCTCAGTTTCTGGTTTTTTTTTGTTGTTGTTGTTCTAATAAATTGCTCGGTTTACTTCTGCTACCTGAAGCTCCTAAACATATTAATATGATCAGGTCTGGATAGTGAGCTGGCTGGTCAATTGAGAAATGTATGTGCAATGAAATGAGCCTGGGATACCGGCATTTTGAAAATCAACTACTTTGAAGACCAAAAAGAACAAAAAAAGGATATTCTATTGACATTCATCCATATTTGTATAAAAAGATTTCATTAAAAAAGATCCACATAGATTTCAGTGCAATCATTTCCAAATATTTAATTAACAAAGATTTCTTTTTTATTGCTTCAGTCATTCTTTATACTAAATCTAAAGCTTCATATTTTTAAAGACTAACAATCACCATTTATTAATAATCAATGTATTTTATAAATTAAAAGGATATAGCTGTCAATCAAAACTTCTGGTCAGCTTGGGGAAAATAATGTTACCTTGCTGGTTGATGGATATGAGTAAAAAACAAAGAAATGTAGTGAACCTGAATAACCTCATCATGTAAAAAACATGGAAAGAGTTAGATTTTTTGTAACAATAAAAATAGATCTCAGGTTCCTATTACTGCAATTACAGATATCTGGGGACAGAAAACTTTGCCTAATTTGGATCACTTCCTCCAAGTTTATGAACTTATGTCTTATGCCAACTAAGACTCTCTAAATTATCTTACCATGTCTTATTTACATAATTTCAGAAAAAAACTAACTTCAGGAATGGTCTTTGCAATGGAAATTTTTAAAGCTACCTTAATAATTACTGGGCTTCAACCCTTAATTTACTATTGTCCTAAAAACTCCCCAGTAATGGTTTCTTATGCAGATACCATTTTTGAAAGGATAGTCTTTTATGTCTTTAACAAATTTTCCTATAGCTTTGAATAATGTGTTCAAACTTTACCACATTTTTTTCCCTACAGGGCTTCCTCTTCAGCCCAAGATAAAACAAAGCTATTAAGTGCACAGACTTTGAAGTCATCCAAACATTGGCTCAAATCTTAGCTTTTCCAGTTAAGGCCTGGTGACCTAGGTAAGTTATTTAAACTCTCTAAGCCTTGGTTTCCTCATCCGTAAAACTGAGATAATAATGTGAATGCTTAATGTTTGGTATGCAATAAGGGCTCAATAAATATGCTTGATAAAATAATCAATAATTCTTACATGAAATAAGTAAACTTCAGACAAGACCATTTTACTATTGATTGTTCTTATATTTTCTTTTATCTTTTACAGAAATCTGCCAAAAGAAATTTTTAATATTGTACACTTTTCATTCACTTCTTATTACTCCAGAAAATGAAACAAACCTTCATGACCTTAATATGGATCTCCAGACACTAATGATTATTGGGTGACTGCATGTAATTAAAACAATAAAAAAAAAAAAACAAAAATGGATATTGTATTCAGAGATTGCACTGTAATGTCTAACTAGTTGTGTGACATTAACAAGATGCTAATCCTTTCCAAGCCCGTTTTTCTCATGTGTAAAATGAGATAACACCACTGAGCTTACAGGGTTATTCTAAGAACTAAATACAATAATGTAGGTAAGATACTTGGTATCATGCTTGATACTCCCTTCTTTTTCTTAAAAATTGGCATTTTAACATCACTGCAAAAATCATGGTCAGAAGGTATGCTACCTTGACAGACCAGACCAGTATTTCAAAAGGCGGCCGTATTTTAAAGCTTCTTCTCTTAACGTATGTCCTAAAGCTCTGATACTGCTTTCAGAGTAAATGCAGAAGGATTCTGCTGTAGCAAATAGGAAGACGTTCTCTTCCTCTATGTGGATGGCATGACCACATCATCATACGTTAAAGATTTTATCAGGGATTAACTAGGACTGGAACCTAATTATTGCCAAACAAATGACGTAACATGAATTATGCTCAAGTAAAATCACTGTATTTGGAGACACTCTTCACAATTCGACTCACTATGTTTTTTGGCAATTTAGTTTGCTCAGTTACCCAGGGGTACATTTCATAGCATCAGAAAATGCTGTTTTGTCTCTTCCATATTATTCACGAGGAAACAAATTTATACCGATAATACAAATCTTTGAATTATCAATAAAATTTCCTAAAATATCCATTTAGTCCTTTAAAAAAACAACCTTTATTTACCACAAACTAGCTCCCTTGTTATACCATAACAGTTCTTAAAAATAAAACTCTGTCATTCTAAATTCCCTTACTCTGTGAGATCAATTGCTTACTGAGAAGGCCTAAGCCAGCAAAACCTCCAGTGAGTCCCTAAAGGTCTGCTTCCTTCTAAAATGTCCCCCAAATAACGAGCATAATCATTTATGCTGTTATAAAGTGACATTGACCTCTATTTTTCAGCAAGGAGAATAAAACAATTCAGTTGAAAGAGGCACACTATAATAAGTACTTAAACTTGAGGATAAAACTACAAAATACTATAAATATGATAACGAGGTAAATAGTAACTAGGCTTGATTGAAGTAAAGTAGGCTGAAATCATAAAGAAGTGTCTTAGGTGATGGAGAGAAGAGAGAGAGGGAAGAAGTATGTTTTCGTGAATGTGTCAGGCCTCTATTAAGGAATTTACATGCGCTCTCCCATTTAATCCTTAGGTCAACTCTATCCAAGACGAATTACCAGCATCCCATTGTACTGATGAAGCACAGAGGCTCTCAGAGGTTTAATAACTTGTCCAAAGCCATTGAGAATTCAGCCAGGATTTAATCTTTATCTATCCAAGGGTTTCTAAATCATTAGGTGTCAGAATAGACTGTGCTGTAAACAGTGACCTTATGCAGGTCCCTTAAGCATTTGGGCCAGTCTTTATCTACTCTAATAGTCACCATCTGCTATCTCACAGGTATAGATTAATAGCATTTGAAATATTTCTGTATTCTCTTTGAAGGAAGGGTAGCAGATAAATCCCAAGTGTTACTCTGCTCAAACCTTAAAGACCAGTATAGCTTCATGACTAAAAATAAGCTATTCCTTTCTTGCTTGAACTCTGATGAGCCCTAAATCTTTTTTCTGCACCTAAAATATCATTTTATCCACAATACTTTGTAGTGGAGCTCTGACCTCTAGAAGACCCAAATTCTCATCCCAGGTCTAGCCTGTGTTTGCCTTTGGGTCAAATACTAGAAGTACCAGAGGGTCACTTTTTTGACCTCGCCTGTCAAGGGGGATTTCCTATTGACTCCATCTGCATCCTGGGGAGAAGCAAATGAGCAAAGTGTATGTGAAAGTGTTGGGAAGTTGAACAAAGAGCCAAATATAAAGTGTCAGGAGAAATACTGTTGCAGGTATAGTGAGCATAGAGTCATTTCCTATGCAGGTCTTCTCTCTTCCAAGTGGATAAACATGTTAAAGTAAAATGGTCTAATTCTATATCACTTCATTAAAGGTTTTAGGCTACTTCCACATGCTAAGAATTTCGTTGAGGAAGCAAAATTATATTTTCCCAAACATATTAATAGCCACATATGTATCTAAGAATGAATGGTGTATGTGTGAAGGGTATACTAACCATCCCTCAGCCCACCTATAGTAGTTAAAAGCCAAGGCAAATCATCTTATAGGGATAAAACTAAAGAACATGCCATTATATACTATAAAGGTGTTTGCTACCTATGTCATTCTTAGCTATTGTAATTTATTTGAATATTTTTTAAGTACTCAGATACTTATTTGAGTACATTTTTAGCATTCTGTTTTCTTTTTGTACATTGGGATATACACTACCATAGATGCTTAACTTTTAACCTTTATGTTTTACGTTAAGAACTTCTGACATTTTAAATCTCAACACTGATGATTAACATTTTTGCTTTATGCCTGAAGCTAAAAACTGATAGGCCCCTGCCTACAGTGACACCTTTCAGCGGTCACACACTCCAGCAGTTACTAATTTTCCAACCCAGTACCTGAAGATGACATTTTGATAAATTTGCAGATGACTTTCTGAACTACTTATTAGTTCAGTATATGAAAAAGTACACCTTCGGTAATGACATTTTGTTCTCAAAATAACTTCACACACTTTGTCCATTTTTAAATTGAGCTACTTATAGAATTTCTAAAAATACCACCAATAGCTCATAATTAACAAATGGCACACCTCTATTTCTCATTTCATCTCACTCAAAAGCAGTGCCTTTTTAGGTGACGTCCAAAATTATTTTTTCCAGAAAGAAAAAACTACCATAATTCTTCTGTAAATGAATGAGATGATCATCACTTTTTCCTCCTTATTCTAAGTTAAAATGAGACTGAGTTAAACATTATCTCTCTCAACATCAAGAAATGGGCCAATAGTTAAAACAAAAATGGAATAGATGCAGTAAAACAATTCAGCACTCTACTCACTTTCCGTGTCACATCTGAGCTGTGGTATTAATAATCACATCAAGGCACCAAGCATTTACTAAGCTTCTTCTATATGCTCAGAATAATGATGATAGGTTTCAAACTGCATTGAAATCAAGATCTAGAAGTCAAAGCAATCAGTTTTAACAAATCAGCTGATGTTTTGGATTTATCTGCTTTCTCTTTATTTATAGGAAAAATCAACTTAAAGACAATTTTGGAAAAAATTCATAATCATAGCATCATAATAAAACTAACACTTCTTTTTAGTATGTTAAATTTTAGACATGCACATACATGAATATTCCTTACATAGCTTTAATTATATTATAAACAAAATTTTATACTTTGCTTTGTTAAAACCTGATATCACTTAATAATTTTAAACTGCCTGATCCATGAATACATGCATAATTAAGAGAAGTTATAGGCACCATCCCATACTTGCCCAGTATTTGAATGGTGAGGTTTGTTTCTGATTAGCACCAATGAACAGAGGCAATTGGTTCTATAATAAAACTGACATTATAACTATGAAGTAGCTTTGAATTCTCACTCTGTAATCTTTACCACAATGTTCTTTCTGAAGTCAGAAAGAACAATGTTATATGTTGAATTGTGTCCTCCCAAATTCACATGTTCAAGTCCTCACCCCCAGTACCTTAGAATGTGACTTTAGTTGGAAATAGGATAGTTGCAGATGTATTTAGTTAAGAGGAGGTCATACCAGAGTAGGATGGGCCCCAATCCAATATGGCTGGTGTCTTTATGAAAAGGAAGCCATGTGAAGGACAGACATTCACACAGGGAGAATGACATAAGAAGACTGGAGTGATGCTGTCACAAACCAAAGAACTACCAGAAGCTAGATTCCTTCTTAGCACCTTCAGAGGGAGCACGGCATTGCTGACACTTTGGTTTCAGATTTCTGAACTCCAGAACCGTGAGAAAATAAATTTCTGTTGTTTTAAACCACCTAGTTTATGGTACTTTGTTACAACATCCTTAGGAAACTAATACAAACAATATATTAAAAGATCGTACCACATTACCTTCTACACACTCAATAAATGTAACACTTTCCTAAGAAGTCTGTCTCTTAAGTCCTTTCAAGTCATTCCCCAAATTGCCACCACACTGCTCTTTCTTAAATTAAAAACGCAATCATTTTGAGAATGCAAATTGGTGCAGCCACTATGGAAAACAGAAGGGATGTTCCTCAAAAAAAATAAAATAAAAATAGAACCACCATATGATCCAGCAATCACACTTTAGGGTATATATCCAAAAGAAATGAAAACAAGATATGAAAGAGATATCTGCATTCCAATGTTCATTGCAGCATTACTCACAGTAGCCAAGATACAGAAACAACCTAAGTGTCCATCAACAGATGAAAGGATATAGAAGATGTAATATATATATACAACAGGATATTATTCAGGCACGAGAAAGAAGAAAATCTTGATATTTTTGACAACATGGATGGATTTTGAGGGCATTATACTAAGTGAAACAAGCCAGCCAGAGAAAGACAAATACTGCATGGTATCACTTATAAGTGAAATCTTAAAAAAAATTTAAAAAGTCAAACTCCTAGAGAGTAGAAAAGTGGTTGCCTGGGGTTGGAGGCGGGGGAGTTAGGGAAAGGTTGATAAAAGGGTCCAAAGTTTCAGCTATAAGATGAATAAGGTCTGAAGATCTAATGTATAATGTGGTGACTACAGTTGATAACACTGAATTGTACAATTGAAATTTGTTAAGAGAGTAGAACTGAAATGTTCTCACAAAAAAAAAAAAAGAAAAAAGATGAATACATGAGATAATAGAAAAAAGAGAATGTAATCATTTTTCTCAACTAAACTAAAAATGAAAATAAAATTATCCCATCCCAATTTTTTAATAAAAGAATGCAATCATTTACTTTCCTGCTTAAAATGACAGTAATGACTTCTCAACGTCTATAGGAAAAAAATAAACATAGCACAAAAATACAGCAATGATAGCTTTAATATTTATGATAAACTACTACAGGCTATGCATGGGGTTTAGCCACAACTAGTATATACTACTAGCATCCTTCTGAATTAAGCATGAGTATTCCCATATTAAAGATTTAAAAAATAATAAGACAGTGAGGAAGTGAATTGCCCATGGCAATACCACTAAAGAAGGGTCAAGCCAGGGTTTCACCCAGGATTGTCTTTCTTGAGAGCAAAGATAGTTATGGACCATGTGAAAACTACAATAACTGAAAGGCCCATTCAGATATGGTTTCTACTTGTGTTGTAATTCAAGATTATTTCTTCACTTCACACCAACCTTCCCACTACCCTACCTACCACCTCATACACCCATTTTAAATTATGTGCCTTTTAATTTAGCTGGGTGTTTCCCTGTTCATTATTTCCGCTAACACCTTTCTTTTTCTTCAGATTTGAAATCTCAACCAAACTGACAACTGCCTTCTCATATTTGAGACCTGTCAACTACCATTTCCATGAAGTCTAGTTAGGTTCTCCTTAAGGAAAATTTGATGATCACTGCCTACTTTCTGAATTCATGATAATCTGGAAAAACATTTATATTACTATTCACAGGTCTATATCCTCCTTCTAGACTGTAAGCTTCTTAAGGAAAGCACATTGTATCCCTAGTGCCTACAACCTACAATAAACATATATTTATAGATTACATAAATAAATGAATGAGATATAACATTATTTTTCAGGTTTATTGAGGTAAACTGACAAAAAAATTGTAGCATATTTAAAGTGTATAGTGTGATGATTTGATATACATCTGCATTGTGAAAGGACTCTCCCATCAACTTAACACAACCATCACCTAACATTTTACAATTTTTTTCTTTTTGGTGAGAATATAACATAATATTAAGTCTTCATGGTTCCAAGTTTTTGCTATTACAAATAATGTTGCAATATTTGTACTAAAATGTAAATCCTCTTTCTCTTTAAGGAATCCACTCTAAAGCCAGAGAATAAAACATTCCCTGGACCCATAGTAGCTGCTCAATAAATCTGATGAATAAATATTGAATCTTAAAGATATTTCCTTGAACATGTGGAATATTATCCACCAGTTAAAATGGATGGACTAGATCCATATGTATTAACACTGATAAATCGAAAAGGCAAAATAAAAAATGTTGACAGGTAAAAAGCAAGTAGAGAAAGTAAATTTGGTTTTATATGTATGATAGGGTTTAGATAAAAATTTGAAATGCATAATATTTTATAGTATTTATGGTCAAATATATAGGCACATATATAATTAAAAATGCATGTGATTAATAAATGCCAACTTCCTAGAGAGGGAAGGAGAGTAAAAGGATAAGAGAAGGGAATTTAGCTATATCCGTTATATTTTATTTCTAAAGAAATATCAAAACAAAAAATCATATGCAAAGGTAAGAGATCTCAAGTTAATGTGCCAAATGTCACCAATTTATTAAATCAGGTTGAGGAAGTGCATGGACATCTGTTTTATTGTTTTCAGAATATTTCATTTTTGAAATATTATATAATTAAAAACAAGTTGTTTTAAAAGTGTAGCATCACTGAAGAGGGAAAGGAAATAGAAAAATCACCATTAGGCAAATGCCACAGTAATGACTGTTGCAGGCAAGATTCACTCATGGATTCAAAAATTAGTGGGCAAAAGGTAAGGAGAAACAGGATACCTGCATAGTCTCAAAGTATCTCCTCCAAGATACTTATTCATTTTTGTTGTGGTCATCCATGTACAATGCTTGGTGTCAGTCGATTTATCTCTTGTAAAAATAAAATACAGTGTGTATGTGTGAAAAAAAAAAAAAAAAAAAAAAAAGAGTTCTACTCTAGCCATGCTAAATATGAAATGCTGATTAGATAACATATAGGCACTTAGTTTGTTATTTCTTTATTTACTTAACAGCATGCAAAAGCCTTACATAATTAATATATAAGGCTTGATGAGTTTGGAGATAACTATATATCCTTGAAACTGCTGCCAAAATCTATGCCATAAACCTGTCCATCCCTTCCAAAAGTTTCCTCCCAACCTCTTATTGATGATGATGATGGTAATGATGATGATGATGATGAAGATGATAAGAACACTTAACATAGCATCCAAACTCTTAGCAAACTTTGAAGTATACAATACTGTATTGTTAGGTATAGGCACTATGTTGTGCAGTAGGTCCCTGGGACTTACGCATGTAGTATAACGGAAACTTTGTGCTTGACTAATATCTCCCAGTTTCCCCCTCCTCTCAGTGCCTGGGAACCACCATTACACTCTGTTTTTGAGTTTGACTATTTGATTCATCATGTAAATGTGACAATATAGTATTTTTCTTTCTATGTCTGGCTTATTTCAGTTAGAAAAATGTCCTCCATCCTCATCTACAAAAAAAAAAAAAAAAAAAAGATACTTATTCATTACCAGGGGAAATATACCAGCTTTACAATGGAGAAACCCAGCAGACACCACCTTATCCATGTATTCAAGGTGGGTAATATCACCAGTGATAAAACACATGGACATCACAAAACCCTCAGGGCTATGCATTGTGAAGGATGCAATTCTTGCCAAAAATGCCTAACCTCATTCAAATCATAGGAAAACATCAGACAAACCTCAATTGAGGAACATTCTACAGAACAACTAACTGGTATTCTTCAAAAGTGTCAAGATCATGAAAGAAAAGAAAACTCTCTGAGGAATTGTCACTGAGACTAAAGAGAAAAAGCAACTAAATGCAATGTGAGAACCTATATAGGATCCTGGTATAGAAAACAAAAGACGTTACAGAGAAAACTGGTGAGATTCAATTAAGGCCTGCAGTTTACATAATAGTATCATACTAATGTAATTTCCTGGTTTTGATAATTGTACTACAGTTACACTACACGTTATATTAAAAGAAGCTGGCTGAGGGGTGTTGGGGAAATTGCTGTATTATTTTTGCCAAGTTTCTGTAAGTCTAAAATTAGTTATTTTTTAAAATGTAAAAAAAAAAAAAAAAAAAAGTGTGCATACCTATTAATCCCACAAATTTACCTGTAGGAATTTATCCCAAGGAAATAATCAGAAAAGTCCACAAAGCTATATGTGTGCATGCATGCTTGTGTGTGTGTATGTATTCCATTATGGTATTGTTTAAAAAATTAAAATGGAAATAACCTAAATGCCCAACAAATAATTATGTTTCATACACAAACCTATATGCAGCCATGAAAATTGTGATATACCTTGAGATTTACTGGCATACAGAGATGTTTGCAATCTGTTGTCATGTAAAAATGTAGAATAAAATACATATAAAACACAATCTAATTATTATTTTATCTGTATATTTTTAATTTTTGTATTTAAGTCCAAAAAGTTCCCATTTCTGAATATGTTCAAAAGAAATGATCTTGAGCAATATACAATAAAATGTTAACATTTGCTTTTTAAGTAAGTCAAGATAATGGGTGTTCTGTTTATTAATATGCATTTTTAATATTTCTAATAGGGCAATTAAAAACTATGTTGTTCCTGGATTTCAAGATATTTTGGTAATGGATACCATTTTAAAAAGTAATATAATAGAAGTGTACTGATGGCAAAAGATCAGCAGCAATACAATCAGTTAGGCTCTGATAATATCCTAGCAGATCAGTTAGGCTCTGATAATACCTCACTGGGTTAATCTCTGCTTAACTAGTTGCTCCTGAGGGCAGACCTTGTTAAGAACAGAGAGCTCTCCTGTATTTCAAAATGGCTCCTTTCCCCTGTCCTTGCTGGAAGCCTGAGGGGATTCTTCTCTGATATTTACTGAGAGCTCCTGTAGGAAAACTGACAAAATTGTGGGGGCTCCTATGCTTGGATCCCCCTGGAGTTTTTAAATCCCAGAGTTGTCCAGACTCCAGCAAGTCACTGATTACAGCTCAAGTTTTCTTACACCAGCACTGGTTCCTGAGGTGGTTTCCACTGCTGTTTCTTTTAAAATCTTTTCTTGAAAGAAGAATCAAGGATAACTCTGGGTGAGGATTGGTTCAAGATGGCGGAGTAGAAGGACGTGGTCTCACTCCCTCTTTCAAGAACACCAGAATCACAACTAACTGCTGAACAATTATCGATAGGAAGACACTGGAACTCACCAAAAAAGATACCCCACATGCAAAGACAAAGGAGAAGCTGCAATGAGATGGTAGGAGGGGCACTATCACAATAAAATCAAATCCCATTACTGCTGGGTGGGTGACTCACAAACTGGAGAACACTTATACAACAGAAGTCCACACACTGGAGTGAAGGTTCTGAGCTACACATCAGGCTCCCCAACCTGGGTGTCTGGCAATGGGAGGAGGAATTCCTAGAGAATCAGACTATGAAGCCTAGCGTGATTTGACTGCAGGACTTTGGCAGGACTGGGGGAAACAGAGACTCCACCCTTGGAGGGCACACACAAAGTAGTGTGTGCATCGGGACCCAGGGGAAGGAGCAGTGACCCCACAGGAAACTGAACCAGACCTCCCTGCTAGTTTTGCAGGGTCTCCTGCAGAGGCGGGGGGCAGCTGTGGTTCACCAAGGGACAAGGACACTGGCAGCAGAAGTTCTGGGAAGTACGCCTTGTTGTGAGCCCTCCCAGAGTCTGCCATTAGTCCAACCAAAGAGCCCGGGTAGGCTCCAGTGTTGGGTCGCAGCAGGCCAAACAACCAACAGGGAGGGAATCCAGCTCCACCCATCAGCAAAAAAGTGGATTAAAGTTTTACTGAGCTCTGGCCACCAGAGCAACAGTCAGCTCTACACGCCACCAGTCGCTCCCATCAGGAAACTTCCACAAGCCTCTTAGATAGCCTCATCCACCAGACGGCAGACAGCAGAAGCAAGAAGTACTACAATCCTGCAGCCTGTGGAACAAAAACCACATTCACAGAAAGATACACAAGATGAAAAGGCAGAGGGCTATGTACCAGATGAAGGAACAAGATAAAACCCCAGAAAAACAACTAAATGAAATGGAGATAGGCAATCTTCCACAAAAAGAATTCAGAATAATGATAGTGAAGATGATCCAGAAACTCGTAAAAAGAATGGAGGCAAAGATTGAGAAGATGAAAGAAATGTTTAACAAAGATCTAGAAGAATTAAAGAACAAACAAACAGAGATGAACAATACAATAACTGAAATGAAAAATACACTAGAAGGAGTCAATAGCAGAATAACTGAGGCAGAAGAACGGATAAGTGACCTGGAAGACAGAATGGTAGAATTCACTGCTGCAGAACAGAATAAAGAAAAACGAATGAAAAGAAATGAAGACAGCCTAAGAGACCTCTGGGTCAGATTAAACACAGCAACATTCGCATTATAGGGGTCCCAGAAGGAGAAGAGAGAGAGAAATGACCAGAGAAAATATCTGAAGAGATTATAGTCAAAAACTTCCCAAACATGGGAAAGGAAATAGCCACCCAAGTCCAGGAAGCGCAGCAAGTCCCATACAGGATAAACCCAAGGAGAAACACGCTGAGACGCATAGTAATCAAATTGGCAAAAATTAAGGACAAAGAAAAATTATTGAAAGCAGCAAGGGAAAAATTACAAATAACATACAAGGGAACTCCCATAAGCTTAACAGCTGATTTCTCAGCAGAAACTCTGCAAGCCAGAAGGGAGTGGCATGATATACTTAAAGTGATGAAAGGGAAGAACCTACAACCAAGATTACTCTACCTTGCAAGGATCTCATTCTGATTCGATGGAGAAATCAAAAGCTTTACAGACAAGCAAAAGTTAAGAGAATTCAGCACCACCAAACCAGCTCTACAAATGCTAAAGGAACTTCTCTAAGTGGGAAACACAAGAGAAGAAAAGGACCTACAAAAACAAACCCAAAACAATTAAGAAAATGGTATTAGGAACATACATATCGATAATTACCTTAAACGTGGATGGATTAAATGCTCCAACCAAAAGACAGGCTTGCTGAATGGATACAAAAACAAGACCCACATACATGCCGGCTACAAAGGACCCACTTCAGACCTAGGGACACATACAGACTGAAAGTGAAGGGATGGAAAAAGATATTCCATGCAAATGGAAATCAAAAGAAAGCTGGAGTAGCAATACTCATATCAGATAAAATAGACTTTATAATAAAGAATGTTACAAGAGACAAGGAAGGACACTACATAATGATCGAGGGATCAATCCAAGAAAAAGATATAACAATTATAAATATATATGCACCCAACATAGGAGCACCTCAATACATAAGGCAACTGCTAACAGCTATAAAAGAGGAAATGGACAGTAACACAAAAATAGCGGGGGACTTTAACACCTCATTTACCCCAATGGACACATCATCCAAAATGAAAATTAATAAGGAAACACAAGCTTTAAATGACACAATAGACCAGATAGATTTAATTGATATTTATAGGACATTCCATTAAAAAACAGCAGATTACACTTTCTTCTCAAGTGCACACGGAACATTCTCCAGGTTAGATCACATCTTGGGTCACAAGTCAAGCCTCAGTAAATTTAAGAAAACTGAAATCATATCAAGCATCTTTTCTGACCACAACACTATGAGATTAGAAATGAATCACAGGGAAAAAAACGTAAAAAGAACAAACACATGTAGGCTAAACAATACGTTACTAAATAACCAAGAGATCACTGAAGAAATCAAAGAGGAAATCAAAAAATACCTAGAGAGAAATGACAATGAAAACACAACAATCCCAAACCTATGGGATGCAGCAAAAGCAGTTCTAAGACAGAAGTTTATAGCTATACAAGCCTACCTCAAGAAACAAGAAAAATCTCAAATAAACAATCTAATCTTACACCTAAAGGAACTAGAGAAAGAAGAACAAACAAAACCCAAAGTTAGCAGAAGGAAAGAAGTCATAAAGATCAAAGCAGAAATAAATGAAATAGAAACAAAGAAAACAATAGCAAAGATCAATAAAACTAAAAGCTGGTTCTTTGAGAAGATAAACAAAATTGACAAACCATTAGCTAGATTCATCAAAAAAAAAGAGGGAGGGGACTCAAATCAATAAAATTAGAAATGAAAAAGGAGAACTTACAACAGACACTGCAGAAATACAAAGCATCCTAAGAGACTACTGCAAGCAACTCTATGCCAATAAAATGGACAACCTGGAAGAAATGGACAAATTCTTAGAAAGGTATAACCTTCCAAGACTGAGCCAGGAAGAAACAGAAAATATGAACACACAAATCACAAGCACTGAAATTGAAAGTGTTATTAAAAATCTTCCAACAAACAAAAGTCCAGGACCAGATGGCTTCACAGGTGAATTCTATCAAACATTTAGAGAAGAGCTAACACCCACCCTTCTCAAACTCTTCCAAAAAATTGCAGAGGAAGGAACACTCCCAAACTCATTCTATGAGGCCACCATCACCCTGATACCAAAACCAGACAAAGATACTACAAAAAAAGAAAATTACAGGCCAATATCACTCATGAATATAGATGCAAAAATCCTCAACAAAATACTAGCAAACAGAATCCAACAACACATTAAAAGGATCATGTACCATGATCAAGTGGGATTTATCCCAGAGATGCAAGGATTCTTCATTATATGCAAATCAATCAATGTGATACACCATATTAACAAATTGAAGAATAAAAACCATATGATCATCTCAATAGATGCAGAAAAAGCTTCTGAAAAATACAACACCCATTTATGATAAAAACTCTCCAGAAAGTGGGCATAGAGGGAACCTACCTCAACATAATAAAGGCCATATATGACAAACCCACAGCAAACATCATTCTCAATGGTGAAAAACTGAAAGCATTTCCTCTAAGATCAGGAACGAGACAAGGATGTCCACTCTCACCACTATTATTCAACATAGTTCTGGAAGTCCTAGCCACGGCAATCAGAGAAGAAAAAGAAATAAAAGAATACAAATTAGAAAAGAAGAAGTAAAACTGTCACTGTTTGCAGATGACATGATACTATACATAGAGAATCCTAAAGATGCCACCAGAAAACTACTAGAGCTTATCAATGAATTTGGTAAAGTTGCAGGATACAAAATTAATGCACAGAAATCTCTTGCATTCCTATACACTAATGATGAACAATCTGAAATAGAAATTAAGGAAACACTCCCATTTACCGTTGCAACAAAAAGAATAAAATTCCTAGGAATAAACCTACCTAGGGGGAACAAAAGACCTGTATGCAGAAAACTATAAGACACTGATGAAAGAAATTAAAGATGATACCAACAGATGGAGAGATATACCATGTTCTTGGATTGGAAGAATCAATATTGTGAAAATGACTGTACTACCCAAAGCAATCTACAGATTCAATGCAATCCCTATCAAATTACCAATGGCATTTTTTACAGAACTAGAACAAAAAGTCTTAAAATTTGTATGGAGACACAAAAGACCCTGAATAGCCAAAGGAGTCTTGAGGGAAAAAAAATGGAGCTGGATGAATCAGACGCCCTGATTTCAGACTATACTACAAAGCTACAGTAATCAAGACAATATGGTACTGGCACAAAAACAGAAATATAGATCAATGGAACAGGACAGAAAGCCCAGAGATAAACCCACACACCTATGGTCAACTAATCTAAGACAAAGGAGGCAAGGATATACATGGAGAAAACACAGTCTCTTCAATAAGTGGTGCTGGGCAAACAGGACAGCTACATGTGAAAGCATGAAATTAGAACACTCCCTAACACCATACAGAAAAATAAACTCAAAATGATTAGAGACCTAAATGTAAGACCGGGCACTATAAAACTCTTAGAGGAATAACGTAGGAAGAACACTCTGACATAAATCACATCAAGATGTTTTTTGATCCACCTCCTAGAGTAATGGAAATAAAAGCAAAAATAAACAAATGGGACCTAATGAAACTTAAAAGCTTTTGCACAGCAAAGGAAACCATAAACAGGACGAAAAGACAACCATCAGAATGGGAGAAAAGATTTGCAAATGAATCATCAGACAAAGGATTAACCTCCAAAATATATAAACAGCTCATGCAGTTCAATATTAAAAAAAACAAACAACGCAATCCAAAAATGGGCAGAAGACCTAATAGACATTTCTCCAAAGAAGACATACAGATGGCCAAGAAGCACATGAAAAGCTGCTCACCATCACTAATTATTAGAGAAATGCAAATCAAAACTACAATGAGGTATCACCTCACACCAGTTAGAATGGGCATCATCAGAAAATCTATAAAGAACAAATGCTGGAGAGGGTGTGGAGAAAAGGGAACCCTATTGCACTGTTGGTGGGAATGTAAATTGGTACAGCCACTATGGAGAAAAGTATGGAGGTTCCTTAAAGAACTAAAAATAGAATTACCATATGACCTAGCAATCCCATTACTGGGCATATACCCAGAGAAAACCATAATTCAAAAAGACACATGCACCCCAATGTTCACTGCAGCACTATTTACAATAGCCAGGACATGGAATCAACCTAAATGTCCATCAACAGACAAATGGATAAAGAAGATGTGGTATATATATATATATATACATACATACAATGGAATATTACTGAGCCATAAAAAGGAACGAAATTGGGCCATTTGTAGAGATGTGGATGCATCTAGAGACTGTCATACAGAGTGAAGTAAGTCAGAAAGAGAAAAACAAATATCGTATATTAACACATATATGTGGAACCTAGAAAATGGTACAGATGAACCAGTTTGCAGAGCAGAAATAGAGACACAGATGTAGAGAACAAACGTATGGACACCAGGGGGGGAAAGTAGCAGGGGGTGGGCGTGGTGGTGTGATGAATTGGGAGATGGGACTGACATGTATACACTGATGTGTATAAATTGGATGACTAATAAGAAAAATAAATAAATAAATAAAAATAAATAAAAAGTAATATTATAAATAAATCTGCTCATCTTTATTATCCATTTAGTTAGTATTCATGGAAATGTAGGCCTTTTTTTTTTTTTTTTAATATGTGACTGGAACAGAGTTTTCACCCTCAGGATAGCAATGAAGCTATGATACATTCAGAAAGAATGGGGATCACTTTCAAAGAAAGACAACATCATCAGGAGACTCGCTGTTAGGGAATGATTGATCTGTTAGTCATATCTCTGTATAGGAGAAAACATCCTTAAATTCTGACATCTTCTGATTAAGACAGATCTAACTGAACACAATTTTCCTTCAAAAACAATAAATTGTTTTAACATGAACACATCAGGCATGCTTTCAACTCCCTGCAGAGTATAACTTTTAACTCTCACTGAATATAGTTCATTCAAAATGATACACATCTTGGTCAGAGCGTATGGTTTGGTCCAGAATTGCATCAGTGTATTCTATTAATAAGGAAGAGTATCCTTAGGCTTGTGTGTATCTATGTCAATAAATATGATTGGCAGAGGGGGAAAAGGCTTCATATAACTTCTGCAATGCTATGATTTTACTTATCAGGAACTCAAAGTCAAGAGACATTTAAGAGAAGATGTGGAGCTAGAGTTTCCAGTCCAGGCATGATGCTTTTTCCAGTTATATCACAGTTTGCATCCTCAATCACATACAACAGTACTGTACACTATGAATTCACCCATTAACCACCAGCAGGGATACAAAGATGAATAGCCAGTCCCTGCCCACCAGGAGTTCATGAGAAGAGGTCAGACATATAAACAAAATGCTTGGGCAGCGCTCCATTATAATATCAGTCGGGGCTAGAAAGTAATCCAATTACGAATCCAAAAAAAACGTGAACAAATATAACAAAGTTCCTATTATAGAAACAATTTACCAAAAGGATTTGGTCACCACTATTTTAGATCTTCTAATTACAGGTGATTTGTTCCCTTTGCACATTAAGAAATACACACACCACATAGGTAAATGTAAATGTTTTCCTTTGAAATACATATCTTCTTATTTTTCCCATGTTGTTTTAGACAAACACTATTTTTGAACACATACCTGAAGAACTGGGTTTTTTTTGGTAAGGTGATTCAAGTAGACAGAAGTTAAGCAGTCTTTACACATGTTGAAGTCTTCAGTGTCAATTACGTAAACTCTGTCACTTCAGCAGAACTATAACCACACATTTATTTAACATTGACCTTCAGAATATCTGAATGCTTTGACAGGTATGCCATTCTACAACCTTTGCTTGACAAATGGAGAATGATGCACTTTGTGAATGTTTTCAATCTTGGCATCTATTTAACAAATATTTGTAAGGACCAACCACATGCCAGTCAGTAATACTGAATATTTGATGAGCGCTAACATGTGTAAACCCTGGCTTCTGACTCTGAAGAACTAACTCATCTAGCAGTGGAGATTTAAGGTGGTTGAGGAAGTTTTTTAATAGTAATACATATAAGAGAACAACAAAGAATGTAAGCAGTGTGATTAGAGGAAAGGGTATTAAACTTTAGAGACCTCACATTTGGACTCAAACTCTGTCTGCTCACTAGTTGAATGAGCTTAACCTCTCTGCACCTTAGCATTCTCATCTATGAAATATACACAATACAGTGCCACTCACCCTGCATGGTGGCTCAAAGGATTCCAAGAGAACATATGTGAAAGCATCAGAAGAGTGCTTTACCCACTGTAGGTGCTCAATGACTGGAAACTTCCTTACCCTTTGCCTTAGGATCACAGAGGAGAGAATTGCTAGTTCTGTCTAGTGCTCACTTTTTACTTTTAATTTTTCTCTTACCTAAGCTACCCATTACTTTTTCATAAAGGGGATGATTTGGCCATACTTTTTCTAGAATTTTTTCCCTATACAATGAAGTGATTCTCTATTTCTAAAACTTAGACACTGCTTCTATTTAAGTGTTCATTTCCAGAAGGAAGCATCTCAGTAAAAATGCAAGAGATAGTAGATGTAATGTGTTGTAAAATAAAGATGTGGTGAGCTTTCAGGGCATCATTAAAATTTTTCAAAAGTTCATTTTAGGTCCAACTAGAAGAGTAGCCCTTAAAAATGTACTGATAAAGATTTTAAGTGTTTTGTTTTTGCAAAAGGATGTGGTTTTTATTATTCAGAAAATACCATCCTCTTAGCTAAGATATGTGCATAATTCCACAGGGATCCAGTCCAACTGTTTCATATTGTGAAGAAGTACATTTTTTAACAATTCATATTGTTTTGGCACAAAAATAAATTACAGTGCTGAAAAAGCCCTAGAATAAATATAATGACAGTATACCTCATGCTGAAGACTCCTCCATCTTCCCAACAGTTTGCTAAAGGGGAAAAACACCTAAGAAGTACGTCTGCAGTTCTTTCCAACAATGCACTCCTACTCATCAGCCAGGATTCCTTTGGGAAAAAGACTGCTCATAATGGGAAAGAATAGCACTGATTTATAGATTTTAAACTGATCATTTTCAAGAAGCTCAGCTTTCAGGTATCTGAATTCACTGCTCTACACTTGACCATTTTCTGGTCATGGTTACTGACCCTTACAGGTCATATTAGTACAGAAAAGATGGAATATTTAGAAAAGGAGCATGCTGAAAATGGTTCCCAGCTCAACTACCAGTACATTTCTAGTCATCTTTCAACTGTAGCTTTTTTCTGATTCATTTGTGGGTGGTTTTAATATCTCTAGGAGCTTCTCTTGTTCAGCACAGTTCTTTACAGTATCTTTCCAATGCTATTTATTATTTCGGTACCAGTTTTTATATATATGCAAGTACTTTCTTTCTTACAGCATATAAAATTATTTTTTCCATACATTATTTAAAAAATGGGAAAAAAACTTTTTTGAAAGTTGTTTTTGTCCTATTTTCTTTTCTAATTTCAATAAGAAACAGAAGCATAGTTCAGTATTCCTTTTCTGCTGTAAAACCTTAATAAGTCAAACAACTCGTACAAAGAAATTTTTGATTCATAGAAATTTTTAGGAAATCAATTAACAAAAGTATACTATTCATTGAAATCATTGTTAACATAATCATTGCCATGTGTCAGTTTTAAACAGCTTTTAGTTATCAGCACTTAATGTTCTCTTTTAATGTGGGCTATGAAGTTATATCTGCCTACTCCAGAATCTCTCTTAATATCTATCCCACTGCCTTTCAAATATTCCTCTGTAGAAACTGAAAAAAATTATTTACAACTCAATGTTGCCTGATGGATTTAAAATAGGTAATGAATTGATTTATATATTTCCCCTGTAATATGCTATATAATATGGTACAAAATAAGACTCCCAGACTAGTTCCTATTTACTCTAAAGTGCATATTTAGTTTAGGATTTCTCAACCTTGGCACTGTTGACACTTTATTCTTTATTGGGGGTAGGGGTCTGTACTGTGCATTATAGGATATAAAACAGCATCCTTGGTCTCTACCAATAGGTACCAGTATTATTCCCCAATCTGTGACAATCAAAAATGTCTCCAGACATTGCCAAATGCCTCCAGTTGGGAATTACTGATTAAGTTAAAGGAAATTAATAAAACTGTATGCCAATGAATAAAAAAAATCCAATTTTCCTTACAGAACCAAACGTCTAATATTTATAAGGAATAAAATAGGAAAAACGGTAGCTATCTTGAAAGAAATAGATACCACAAATGGATTTCTGAATCAACTTTAAACTGCACAGATTATTCTAACAATTTTAATATAGTTTATGAAATTAAACATAGTTAGATGACCAGGTTTTAGGATATTATAGATGAGAGACACCTTAATTGTACAACCTCCTTATTTCATATGTGAGGAAACTGAGATAAAGTGACTTTGTCAAGGTTGAATTTTTTTTTTTTTTAAGTAGCAGAACTGTCTAGAAGCAAATTATCTGAGTCTAAGTTTATCATCCCTTCTTTATGTATTAAGTTTAGGACCTGCAAGGGCCTATTTGACAATGGAATTGAACAGCCTTAATATTTTTCTTCTTAAGATCCCATAATGTCCTTTGTCATGAGTGCACATGGGCTGAAAGGAGACTTCAGTAACCAGTGAAAGATAGCTTGTTTATCTTTCAGTGGAAGGGTAACAGAATTATAAGCTATACAAAGAAGAGTGAAATAATTAAAGAATTTACCTGTGCAAACACTGGCATGAGCCTTGTCATTTGAGTTCTGACAGACCAATGCCTTCAGCAATCATCCCACAGCAACTTAATTAGTAAAAAGCTGCTGTAGTCTGATTAACGGGGATCCCAAATGCTGTTGCACACGCTACTTCTTGTTCTGATTTGCCCTATTACTATGCACATAGCATAAGTAGATCACTGTTTACATTAACTATATTGGTAAATATTCCTTTTTAATCAATAAAATGGTTATTCTAATGACCTTCACTAAATGGCCCAAAATGCTGGATTACAATCTTTACCTAATGATTCTGGATAATTTATAGTCATGAATGGCAGCTGTATTTAAGAGACAGCTGAAGACAAGGAATAGTATACCTTTCTCTAATCAGAACAAAGATTTATGTCTGGTGATACATAGCTCTAGGAATACACATGCCAAATATCTAATCAAAGAAGAAATTCTTTTTTCAAATGGTGGAAGGAAACTCAGAATCCTAAGGGGAATTACTAGTGCTTTGTACATACCATCACTACCACTATGTAATGTAGTATCAATATTAACCATGTACTGTTACCACATAGTTTGGTTTGTACCTAATTATGGGAGCTTAGACTTTGAAGTCAGACAGATGTAGAGTCAAATCCAGATGCTTCCACTTCCCAGCCATGTAATGCTAAGGAAGGCGCAGGCCTTCTCTGATTTCAATTTCCCCATCTGAAAAAGGTGGATAATATCACTCACCTTTATTAAGACACATAGCAGTAAGCCTTTAATAAACATTAAGTATTATAATTATCATAGTCATCAACCAAATATTTTCTCTTGGAGTCCTAGAGAAACTCTACAGAATTTTTCAACTCACTACTCTACCTTTAATTCTCTTGATCGTCTTCATCTAAACATTTCCTTAATTAGTTCATTTCTCTTCAATTCTGCCGCTACTACATTTACGAAAGGCACAATCATTCTCAAGTGGACTATTATAATAGACCTTCAACTGGACACTACTCATTCCTGCTTGCTCTCCAGTCTCTTCAAAGAATGTTTTAAAAGCGCTCTCACACTCTCCTGGTTTACAGCTGAAGAAACTCAAGCCCAGAGAAGTTCATTAACTTGAGGTCATACAGAGTAAATGGCTGAGTCTGAAATTGAGCCAAACTTCTTTCCAGGGCATAATGATACCTCAAAGTGTAATATGAAGAGAGGACAGACTGGGGAGACTCAGATAAAATATGAACCAGTATTTTTGTTAACAGTCAAAAGGACTTTATCATGCAGAACCTCATGTATCTTTGATTCTGATTCCTCATTTTAAACTAGTAGTAACATTTTAGCATTTTAATAGTGTCTTAGATAAGATAAAGTATATTAAAGCAGTTTTTGTCGCACAAAATTGTTTTGTTTTTACTTCCAAGTTGTAAAGCTGAATTAATATATAAAGCATCATGTTCCAAAGATCTTCACTCAAATGGCATTCTCATATTAATTGACTAGAATGGTTTTGATCCTCAATCATTCAGGCAATTTAAGAGGTTTGACAACTTTCTAGAGGTTAAAATAACACACATATGTTCAGAAACCTATAACAAACACAACACTTGAAAGTTGGGGGACATAAATTTCAATGCACATATACAGAAAATGTCTTTAATGTACCCCCAAGTATGTTTTTCACTTAAAAAGAATATAAAAGTATGATTAGTCCAATGTAGTGTTCTGTCTTTCTTTGATAACCAGCTTTTGCCCCAATGGCTGTGATACCTGAAACAAGTGTTCCATGGATGTCAACTGACTTTAATGAGTGATTCAT